>NC_140688.1:0-600000 GCF_054131305.1 Coturnix japonica | reverse complement strand
GGTCCCTATGTGCCTCTATGGGGTCTCTTAAGGGTTACAGCGGAGTCCCTATGTGTCTCTATGGGTCTCACTGTTCCCCACTGTAATCCATGGGGTCCCTCTGTGTCCCAATGTCCACACTATGGGTTGCTATGTACCTCTATGGGGTCTCTATGCGGTATCTTATGGGTATCTCTGGGCCCAAATGTCCTCATATGGGTATCTATGGGTTTCAATGTGGTCCCTATGTGCCTCTATGGCTCCCACTGTCCCCCACCATAATCCATGGGGTCTCTATGTGTCCCAATGTCCCCCTATGGGTCCCAGTGTCTCCCTATGGGTCACTATGTGTCCCTATGTGTCCCAATATCCCCCCTATGGGTAGCTATGTGCCTCTATGGGGTCTCTTATTTGTATCTATGGGCTTAAATGTCCTCCTATGGGTATCTATGGGTTTCACTGTGGTCCCTATGTGCCTCTATGGGGTCTCTTATGGGTCTCAGCAGAGTCTCTATGTGTCTCTACGGGTATCACTGTCCCCCACTGTAATCCATGGTGTCCCTATGTGTCCCAATGTCACCCTATGGGTCCCAGTGTCTCCCTAAGGGTCACTATGTGTCCATATGTGTCCCAATGTCCCCCCTATGGGTTGCTATGTGCCTCTATGGGTTCTCTATGGGGCTCTATGGGGTGCCTATGGAGCTCTATGGGGTTCTATGGGGCGTTCTGAGGTTTCTATGGGGTGTCTATGGAACGCTATGGTGTGTCTATGTGGCAAAATGAGTTTCTATGGGTGGCTATGGGAGCTCTATGGGGCACAATGGGTTGCCTACGGAGCTCTATGGGATGTCTATGGGGCTCTATGGCGCGGCTATATGTCCTTATGTGGTGTCTATGTGGCACTATGTTGTGCTATGGGGTGCTGTGAGGCACTATGGGGTGCTATGGGGCTCTATGGAGCAGTATAGGGTGTCTATGGGTCCCTATGGGGTGCAATGGGGCGCTGTGGGGCACAAGGGAGTGTCTATGAGGCTCCATGGGCTGCTATGGGGCACTGTGGAGTAGCTATGGGATGATTTGGGGTCTCTTTGTGCCCCTATGGGGCGCTATGGGTCACTATGTGGTGTCTATGGGGCTCTATGGGGTGGCTATGCGGTGCTGTAGGGTGGCGATGGGGTGCTTTGGGGTATCCTTGGGTTCCTATGGGGCGCTATGGGTGACTATGGGGTGCTATGGTTTGCTATGGGGCTCTATGCGGAAGAATGGGGTCTCTATGGGGCGCTATGAGGTCCCTATGGGGCTCTATGGGGAGTCTATGGGGTGTCTTTGGGGATCTATGGGTTGTCTGTGGGGCTCTATGGGGTCTGCATGGGGTCTGTATGGGGTTCAGTGGGTCTCTATGGGGGTCTATGGGGTGTCTACAGGCACTATGGGGCGATATGGGGTGTCTCTGTGGTTCAATTGGGCTCTATGGTGTGGCTGTAGGGCCTTATGTGGTGTCTATGGGGCACTGTGGGCTGCTATGGGGTGCTGTGGGGCACAATGGAGTGTCTATGAGGCTCCATGGGCTGCTCAGGGGCACTATGGAGTAGCTATGGGGTGCTATGGGGTCTCTCTGGGCCCCTATGGGTCACTATGGGGTGTCTATGGGGCTCTATGGGGTATCTTTGTGTTCCTATGGGGCGCTATGGGTGACTCTGGGGTCGCTATGGGGTATCTTTGAGGCACTATGGGGCACTATGGGGTCTCTATGGGTCTCAATTTATCCTTATGGCTCCCAATGACTGTCTATGGGTCTCTATGTGTCCCTATGGGTCCCAGTGTCTCTCTATGGGTCCCAATGTCTTCCTCTGGATCTCTATGGGTCCCTATGGGTCCCAGTGTCTCTCTATGTCCCCCTGTCTAGGTGGTAACTATACAGATGGTAACAAAGATGGTAACAAATGTACAGAGGTTCTAAGCGAGAGAGAAACTCACCAGTGGTGATGCCTTCGCTGAGGAAGCTGGGGCGGTCTTCACTGCAGAGCGATGTCCAAGAGATGCTGCCTCACAGAATCACAGAATTCTCAAGGTTGGAAAAGGGCTGCCAGCTTTTGTAGGAGAATAGCATGGGAGACAGTTGTGAAGGCTTTGCTGAAGTCCAAGTAGAGCACATCAACAGCCTTTCTTTCTTTCCTTCATCCATCAGATGGGTCACAGGATCGTAGAAGGAGATCAGATTGGTCAAGCAGGAGCTGCCCTTCACGAACCCATGCTGGCTAGGTCTGATCTCCTGCTCATCCCACACCTGCCGCATCTGTCATCTCCCTCAAGACAATTCGTTCCATTCCCTTCCCTGGCACCGAGGTCAGGCTAACAGGCCTGGAGTTGCCCGGATCCTCCTGACAAACTTGCTTGGAAATGGGAGTCACGTTGGCAAGCCTCCAGTCTTCTGGGACCTCACCCGGTAACAGGGAGCTCAGAAAGATAATGGAAAGCGGCTCGAGTGAGGGTCAGCCCTTAAATGAGGTCTCAGAGGAGGAGGAGTCGAGCTCCAGCCCTCCCGGGAGCACAGCTCCATTACTCTCACCTGTGCTCCCGCAGCTGACCCCACACTTGCCTCAGCTGATTAATCAGAGGTTCAGGCTGTGATTACCAATCTCCCATACAGCCCCTATGGGTCCCAATGTTTCTCTATGGGTCTCTAGCTGTCCCTATAGGTCTCTATGGGGTTATTATGCCTCTAAATGGGTCCCTATGTGTCTCTATGTCTCTCTATGGGGTCCCTATGTGTCCCAATGTCCCCCTATGGATCTCTATGTATCCATATGGGTCCCAGTGACTCCCTTTGGGTCACTAATGAGTCACTATGTGTCCCAACGTCTCCCCTATGGGTTGCTATGTGCCTCTGTGGGGTCTCTTATGGGTATCTCTGGACCCAAATGTATTCCTATGGGTACCTATGGGTTTCAATGTTTTCCCTATGTGCCTCTATGGGGTCTCTATGGGTCTCAGCAGTGTCCCTATGTGTCTCTATGGGTCTCACTGTCCCCCACTGAAATCCATGGGATCCCTATGTGTCCCTTTGTGTCCCAATGTCCCCCCTATGGGTTGCTATGTGCCACTATGGGGTCTCTATGGGGTCTCATGGATATCTCTGGGCACAAATGTCTTCCTATGGGTATCTATGGGTTTCAATGCAGTCCCTATGTGCCTTTATGTGGTCTCTTATGGGTCTCAGCGAGGTGCCTATGTGTCTCTCTGGGTCTCACTGTCCCCCACTGAAATCCATGGGGTCCCTATGAGTCCCAATGTCCCCCTATTGGTCCCAGTGTCAGCCTATGGGTCACAATGTGTCCCTATGTTTCCCAATGTCCCTCTTATGTCTTGCTAAGTGTCTCCATGTGGTCTCTTATGAGTATCTCTGGGCCAAAATATCTACCTATTGGTATCCATAGGTTACATTAGGTCCCTATGTGCCTCTATGGGGTCTCTTAAGGGTTACAGCGGAGTCCCTATGTGTCTCTATGGGTCTCACTGTTCCCCACTGTAATCCATGGGGTCCCTCTGTGTCCCAATGTCAACACTATGGGTTGCTATGTACCTCTATGGGGTCTCTATGTGGTATCTTATGGGTATCTCTGGGCCCAAATGTCCTCATATGGGTATCTATGGGTTTCAATGTGGTCCCTATGTGCCTCTATGGCTCCCACTGTCCCCCACCATAATCCATGGGGTCTCTATGTGTCCCAATGTCCCCCTATGGGTCCCAGTGTCTCCCTATGGGTCACTATGTGTCCCTATGTGTCCCAATATCCCCCCTGTGGGTAGCTATGTGCCTCTATGGGGTCTCTTATTTGTATCTATGGGCTTAAATGTCCTCCTATGGGTATCTATGGGTTTCACTGTGGTCCCTATGTGCCTCTATGGGGTCTCTTATGGGTCTCAGCAGAGTCTCTATGTGTCTCTACGGGTATCACTGTCCCCCACTGTAATCCATGGTGTCCCTATGTGTCCCAATGTCACCCTATGGGACCCAGTGTCTCCCTAAGGGTCACTATGTGTCCATATGTGTCCCAATGTCCCCCCTATGGGTTGCTATGTGCCTCTATGGGTTCTCTATGGGGCGCTATGGGGTGGCTATGGAGCTCTATGGGGTTCTATGGGGCGTTCTGAGGTTTCTATGGGGTGTCTATGGAACGCTATGGTGTGTCTATGTGGCAAAATGAGTTTCTATGGGTGGCTATGGGAGCTCTATGGGGCACAATGGGTTGCCTACGGAGCTCTATGGGATGTCTATGGGGCTCTATGGCGCAGCTATATGTCCTTATGTGGTGTCTATGTGGCACTATGTTGTGCTATGGGGTGCTGTGAGGCACTATGGGGTGCTATGGGGCTCTATGGAGCAGTATAGGGTGTCTATGGGTCCCTATGGGGTGCAATGGGGCGCTGTGGGGCACAAGGGAGTGTCTATGAGGCTCCATGGGCTGCTATGGGGCACTGTGGAGTAGCTATGGGATGATTTGGGGTCTCTTTGTGCCCCTATGGGGCGCTATGTGTCACTATGTGGTGTCTATGGGGCTCTATGGGGTGGCTATGCGGTGCTGTAGGGTGGCTATGGGGTGCTTTGGGGTATCCTTGGGTTCCTATGGGGCGCTATGGGTGACTATGGGGTGCTATGGTTTGCTATGGGGCTCTATGCGGAAGAATGGGGTCTCTATGGGGCGCTATGGGGTCCCTATGGGGCTCTATGGGGAGTCTATGGGGTGTCTTTGGGGATCTATGGGTTGTCTGTGGGGCTCTATGGGGTCTGCATGGGGTCTGTATGGGGTTCAGTGGGTCTCTATGGGGCTCTATGGGGTGTCTACAGGCACTATGGGGCGATATGGGGTGTCTATGTGGTTCAATTGGGCTCTATGGTGTGGCTGTATGGCCTTATGTGGTGTCTATGGGGCACTGTGGGCTGCTATGGGGTGCTGTGGGGAACTATGGGGTGTCTATGGGGCTCTCTGGAGCAGTATGCTGTGCCTATGGGTCCCTATGGGGTGCAATGGGGTGCTGTGGGGCACAATGGAGTGTCTATGAGGCTCCATGGGCTGCTATGGAGCACTATGGAGTAGCTATGGGGTGCTATGGGGTCTCTTTGGGCCCCTATGGGTCACTATGGGGTGTCTATGGGGCTCCATGGGGTATCTTTGTGTTCCTATGGGGCGCTATGGGTGACTATGGGGTCGCTATGGGTTTCTTTGAGGAAGTGCCAACTCCTGCCCGACGTGTGATATCTCCTGCACCACAAGTTCCAAGTCTTGCCCCACAAGTTCCACCTACCATCCCACAAGTGCCACCTCCTGCCCCACAAGTGCCACCTCCCGACCCACAAGTGCCACCTCCTGCCGTGCAAGTGCCAGCTCCTGCCCCGAAAGTGCCAGCTCCTGCTCCTCATGTGCCACCTCTCGCCCCACAAGTTCCAGCTCCCGCCCCATAAGTGCCACATCCCTCTCCACAAATTCCACCTCCCGCCCACAAGTGCCACATCGCTCCCCACAAGTGCCACCTCCTGCCCCACTAGTGCCACATCCCGCCCCACAAGTGCCAACTCCAGCCCCACAAGTGCAACCTCCCACCCCACAAGTACCAAATCCTGCCCCAAAACTTCCACCTCCTGCCCCAGAAGTGCCATCTCCTGCCCCACATGTGTCACCTCCTGCCCCACATCATCCACCTCCAAACCCATAAGTGCCACCTCCTGCACAACAAGTGCCATTTCCTGCCCCACAAGTGCCATTTCCCCCCCCACATGTGCCAACTCCTGCCTTACAAGTTTCACCTACCACCCCACAAATTCCACCTCCCACCCCACAAGTTCCACCTCCTGCCCCAAAAGTGCCAATTCCTGCTTCACAAGTGCCAGCTCATGCTTCACAAATGCCAGCTCATGCCCAACATCATCAACTTCCTGCCCCACAAGTGCCACCTCTTGCCCCACAGGTGCCACCTCCTGCCCCACATCATCCACCTCCTCCCCCAGAAGTGACAATACCTGTTCCACAAGTGCCACCTCCCGCCCCACAACTTCAACATCCCACCACACAAGTGCCGACTCCTGGCAACGTGTGCCACATCCTGCACCACAAGTGCCAGCTCCTGCCCCACATGTTCCACCTACCATCCCACAAATTCCACCTCATGCCCCACAAGTGCCAACTCCCAACCCACAAATGCCAAATCCTGCAATGCAACTTCCACCTCCTGCTCCACAAGTGCCACCTCCTGCCCCACATCGTCCACCTCCCACCCAACAAGTGCCACCACCTGCCCCACAAGTGCCAATTCCTGCCCCACATGTGCCAGCTCATGCTTCACAAGTGCCAGCTCCTGCACTACATCATCCACTTCCTGCTCACAAGTGCCACCTCCTGACCGACAAAGACATCCTACTGCCCCACAAGTGCCAATTCCTGCCCCACAAGTGCCAGTTCATGCCCCACAAGTGCCACATTATTCCACACCACTGCCTCCTCCCCCCCAAATAATCCACCTCCTGCCCCACAAGTGTCACTGACTGACCAACTTCCTCCTCCTGACCCACAAGTGCCACCTCCTGACCCACAAGTGCCAGCTCCTGCCCGACAAGAGCCACTTCCTGCCCCACAAGTACCTCTTCCCTCCCAACAAGTTCCAATTTCCGCCCAACAAGTACCACCTCCTTCTGCACAAGTTCCACCTCCTGCCCTAAAAGCTCCATTTCCTGCCCCAGAAGTGCCACCTCCCGCCCCACAAGTGCCACCTCCTGCCCTACAACTTCCACCTCCTGGCCCACAAGTGCCACCTCCCGCCCTACAACTGCCAAACCCTGCCCCAAAACTTCCACCTCCTGCCCAACAATTTCCAACTCGTGCCCCACAATTGCCACCTCCTGCCACACAAATGCCACCTTCTGCCTCAAAATGCCACCTCCTGCCCAACAACTCCAACCTCCCGCCCCACAAGTACCACCTCCTGCTCCACAAGTTCCACCTCCTGCCCCATAAGTTCCACCTTATGCCCCACAAGTGCCATCTCCTGCCCCAAAAGCTCAATTTCCTGCCCCATCAGTGCCACCTCCCGCACCACAAGTGCCACCTCCTGCCCCAGAAGTGCCAATTTCTGCCCCACAAGTGCCCCTTCCCGCCTTACAAATGCCACCTCCTGCCCCACAACTTTCACCTCCTGCCCCACAAGTGCAACCTCCCTGCCCACGAGTGACACAATCTGCCCAAGTGCCACCTCCTGCCTCACAACTTCCACCTCCCGCCCCACAAGTGCCACCTCCTGTCTCACAAGTGCAACCTCCCGCCCCACAACTTCCACAACCTGCCCCACAAGTGCCACCTCCCGTCACTCAACTTCCAACTCCCGCCCCACAAGTGCCACCTCCCGCCCTACAACTTCCACCTCCCGCACCACAACTTCCACCTCCTGCCTCACAAGTTCCACATCCCGCCCTACAACTTCCAACTCCTGGCCCACAAGTGCGACCTCCTGCCCCACCAATACCACCTCCTGCCCCACAATTTCCACCTCCTGCCCCACAAGTGCCACAACCTGCTCCACAATTTCAACGTCCTGCCTTACAAGTGCCACATTCTGCCCCACAAGTGTAGGCTCCTGCTCCACAAGTGCCACCTCCCGAACCACAACCTCAACCTCTGGCCCCACAAGTCCCACCTCCCGCCCCACAAGTGCCACCACCCGCCCCACAAGTGCCACCTTCTGTTCCACATCTTCCACCTCCTGCCCCACAAGTTATAACTCCTGCCCCACAAGTGTTGCATTTTGCCCCACAAGTGCCACCTCCCGCCTCACAAGTGCCACCTCCCGACCCACAAGTGCCAACTCCTGCCCCACATCATTCACCTCCTGCCCCACAAGCGCCACCTCGAACCACACAATTGCCACCTCCTTCCCCATATCAACCACCTCCCATCCAACAAGTGCCACGTCCTGCCCCACAAGTGCCACCTCCTGCCCTACAACTTCCACCTCCTGGCCCAGAAGTGCTACCTCCTGCCCTACAACTTCCACCTCCTGGCCCACAAGTGCCACCTCCCGCCCTACAACTGCCAAACCCTGCCCCAAAACTTCTACCTCCTGCCCAACAATTTCCAACTCGTGCCCCACAATTGCCACCTCCTGCCACACAAATGCCACCTTCTGCCTCAAAATGCCACCTCCTGCCATCAACTCCAACCTCCCGCCCCACAAGTACCACCTCCTGCTCCACACGTTCCACCTCCTGCCCCATAAGTTCCACCTTACGCCCCACAAGTGCCATCTCCTGCCCCAAAAGCTCAATTTCCTGCCCCATCAGTGCCACCTCCCGCACCACAAGTGCCATCTCCTGCCCCATAAGTGCCAATATCTGCCCCACAAGTGCCACTTCCCGCCTTACAAATTCCACCTCCCACCACACATTACCACCTCCTGCCCCAAAAGTGCCAATTCCTGCTTCACAAGTGCCAGCTCATGCTTCACAAATGCCAGCTCATGCCCCACATCAACTTCCTGCCCCACAAGTGCCACCACTAACCCCACAAAGACAGCCTCCTGCCCCACATCATCCACCTCCTGCCCCACAAGTGCCAATTCCTGCCCCACAAGTGCCAACTCATGCCCCACAAGTGCCACCTCCTACCCCACAAAGACCACCTCCTGCCCCACATCATCCACCTCCTCCCCCACAAGTGACAATACCTGTTAGACAAGTGCAACCTCCAGCCCCACAACTTCAACATCCCGCCACACAAGTGCCGACTCCTGGCAACGTGTGCCACATCCTGCCCCACAAGTGCCAGCTCCTGCCCCACATGTTCCACCTACCATCCCACAAATTCCACCTCCTGCCCCACAAGTGCCAATTCCTGCCCCACAAGTGCCAGCTCATGCTTCACAAGTGCAAGCTCCTGCCCCTCATCATCCACCTCCTGCCCCACAAGTGCCACCTCCTGACCCACAACATCAATCTCCAGCCCCACAAGAGCCGCCTCCTGCCCGACAAGTTACACCTGCTACAAGTTCCACAAGTGCCACCTCCCTGCTCACGAGTGCCACATCCCGCCCCACATGTACCACCTCCTGCATCACAACTTCCACCTCCCGCCCCACATGTACCACCTCCTGCATCACAACTTCCACCTCCCGCCCCACATGTACCACCTCCTGCATCACAACTTCCACCTCCCGCCCCACATGTACCACCTCCTGCATCACAACTTACACCTCCCGCCCCACATGTACCACCTCCTGCATCACAGCTTCCACCTCCCGCCCCACAAATGCCACCTCCTGCCCTACAAGTGCCACCTCAGGCCCCACAAGTGCCCCCTCCCGCTCCACAAGTGCCACGTCCTGCCCCACAAGTGCCACCTCCCGCCCCTCTATGGCCACCTCCTGCCCCACAAGTTACACCTCTTGCCCCACAACGTCGACCCCCGCCCCACATGTGCCACCACCTGACCCACAAGTGCCAACTCCTGCCCCACAAGTGCCATTTCCTGCACCACATTTGCCGCGTCCTGCCCCACAATTGCCGGCTCCTGCCCCACAAGTTCCACCACCTGCCCCACAAGTGCCACCTCCCGCCCCACAAGTGCCACCTCCCGCCCCACTACTTCCACGTCACACCCCAAATATTCTTACCTTCCACCCCACTAGTGCCACCTCCTGCCCCAAACCTTCAACCTACTGCCCCACAACTGCCACTTCCCACCCAGCAATTGCCACCCCCCGCCCCACAAGTGCCTCCTCCCACCCCACAAGTGCCAACCCTTACCCCACAAGTGCTAACTCCTGCCCCACATCATCCACCAACCGCCCCACAAGTGCCACCTCCCGCCCCACAAGAGCCGCCTCCAGCCACACAAGTGCTAAATCGTGCCGCACAACTTCCACCTCCTGCCCCACAACTGCCACCTCCCGCCTTAAAAGTGCCACCTCCCGACCCACAAGTGCCTCCTCCTGTCCCACAGTTGTCACCTCCCGCTCCACAAGTTACACCTCACCCCCCACAAGTTCTACCACCCACCCCACAAGTGCCACCTGCAGCCCCAGAAGTGTCAAATCCTGCCACACAACTTCCACATCCAGCCCCACAAGTGCCACCTCCCACCCCACAACTTCCACTTCCCGCCCAACAACAGCCTCCTCCTGCCCCACATGTGCCTCCTCCTGCCACACAAGTGCCACCTCCTGCCCCACAAGTGCCACTTCCTGCCCCACAAATGCCACCTACTTCCCCACAAGTAACACCTCCTTCCCCACATCATCCACCTCCTGCCTCACAAATGCCTCCTCCTGACCCACAATTGCCACCTGCCGCCCCACAACTTCCACCTCACGCCCCACAAGTGCCACCTCCCGCCCCACAAGTGCCACAACCCGCCCCACAAATCCAACTCCTGACCCACAAGTTCCACCTCCCGCCCTACATGTGCCACCTCCCGACCCACATAATCCACGTCCTGCTCCAAAATTGCCACCTCCTGCCCCACAAGTGCCACCTCCAGCCCCACCAGTTCCACCGCCCGCCCCACAAGTAACACCTCCTGACCCAGAAGTGCCACTACGTGACCCACAATTGCCACCTCCCGTCTCACAATTGCAACTCTTGCCCAACAAGTGCCACCTCCTGCCTGACAAGAGCCACTTCCTGCCCCACAAAGACCACCTCCTGCCCCACAAGTGCCAACTCCTGCCCCACGAGTGCCACCTCGCATCCCACCCCACAAGTGCTACCTCCTGCCCCACAAGTGCCAACTCTCGCCCCACAAGTGCCAACTCCTGCCCCACAACATCCACCTCACGCTCCAAAAGTGCCACCTCCTGCCCCACAAGTGCTACTTCCTGCCTTACAAGTGCCACTTCCCGCTGCACAAGTGACACCTCCAGCCCCACAGCTGCCACAACCCGCCCCACAACTTCCACATCCCGCCTCACAACTGCAAGCTCCTGCCCCACAATTGCCACCTCCTACCACACAAGTGCCAACTCCTGCCCCACAAGTGCCACCTCATGTCCCTCAATTTTCACCTTATGCCCCAAAAGTGCCACCTCCCGCCCAACAAGTGCAACATCTCGCCCCACTAGTGCCACGTCCCGGCCCAAAATTGCTACCTCCTGCCCCACATCATCCACCTCCTGTTCCACAAATGTCACCTCCTGACCCACAACTTCCACCTCCTGCCCCACAAGTGCCACCTTCTGCCTCACAAGTGCCACCCCTTGCCCCACAAGTGCCACATCCCACCGCACAATTTCCACCTCTTGTTACACAAGTCCCACCTCCCGCCCAACAACAGCCTCCTCCTGCCCCACAAGTGCCACCTCCTGCCCCACAAGTGCCACCTCCCACCCCACAAGTGCCACGTCCTTCCCAATTGCCACGTCCTGCCCCACAATTGCCACTTCTTGCCCCACAATTGCCAATTCTTGCCCCACAACTTCCACCTCCCACCCCATAACTTCCACCTCCCGTCCCACAGCTTCCACATCCTGCCCCACAAGTGCCCGATCCTGCCCCAGAAGTACCACCACCTGACCCACAAGTGCCACCTCGCATCCCGCAAGTGCCACATCCCGCCCCACAAGTTCCACCTCCTGCCTTACAAGTGCCCATTCCTGCTTCACAAGTGCCAGCTCATGTTTCACAAATGCCAGCTCCTGCCCCACATCATCAACTTCCTGCCCCACAAGTGTCACCTCCAACCCCACAAAGACAGCCTCCTGCCCCACATCATCCACCTCCTGCCCCACAAGTGCCAATTCCTGCCCCACAAGTGCCAGCTCATGCCCCACAAGTGCCAGCTCCTGCCCCACAACAGCCTCCTCCTGCCCCACAAGTGCCACCTCGCATCCCGCAAGTGCCACATCCCGCCCCACAAGTTCCACCTCCTGCCTTACAAGTGCCAATTCCTGCCCTACAAGTGCCAGCTCATTCCCCTGAAGTGCCAGCTCCTGCCCCACAAGTGCCACATTTTGCCACACCACTGCAACCTCCCCCCCAAATAATCCACCTCCTGCCCCACAAGTGTCACTGACCGCCCAACTTCCTCCCCCTGACACACAAGTGCAACCTCCTGCCCCACAAGTGCCAGCTCCTGCCCGACAAGAGCCACTTCCTGCCCCACAAGTACCTCTTCCCTCCCAACAAGTTCCAATTTCTGCCCCACAACTGCCACCTCCTGCCCCACAAGTGCAACCTCCTGCCCCACAAATGCCACCTTTCGCCCCACAAGTGCCACCTCCCGCTCCACAACTTCCACCTCCCACTCCACAACTTCCACCTCCTGCCCTACAAGTGCCACCTCCCGACCCACAAGTGCCACCTCCCGCCCCACAAGAGCCACCTCCCGCCCTACAACTTCCATCTCCTGGCTCACAAGTTCCACCTCCTGCCTCAAAAGAGCCACCTCCCGCCCCACAACTTCCACGTAACGCCCCATAAGTTCCACCTCCTGCCCAACAAGTGCCACCTCTTGTCCCACAAGGACCACCTCCTGCCCCACAAGTGCCACCTCCTGCCTTACAAGTGCCACCTCCTGCCCAACAAGTGCCACCTCCTGCCCCACAAGTGCCACCTCTCGTCCCACAAGTGCCACCTCCTGCCCAACAAGTGCCACCACCCTCCTCAAAATGCCAACTCCCGCCCCACAAGTGCCACGTCCAGCCCCAAAACTTCCACCTCCTGCCCCAAAAGTGTCAACTCCTGCCCCATAAGTTCCATATCCCGCCCCACAAGTGCCACTACCTGCCCCACTAGTGCCATCTCCATTTCCACAGGTGCCACCTCCCGCCCCACAACTTCCACGTAACGCCCCATAAGTTTCACCTCCTGCCCAACAAGTGCCACCTCTCGTCCCACAAGGACCAGCTCCTGCCCCACAAGTGCCACCTCTTGCCCAACAAGTGCCAAATACTTCCCCACAACTTCCACCTTCTGCCGCACTAGTGCCAACTCCAATTCCACAAGTGCCACCTCCCACACCACAAGTGCCACCACCTGACCCACAAGTGCCAACTCCTGCCCCACAAGTGCCATTTCTTGCCCCACAAATGCCACCTCCTGCCCCACAACTTCAACATCCCGCCATACAAGTGCCACCTCCTGCCCAACGTGTGCCACATCCTGCCCCACAAGTGCAAAATCCTGCCCCGCAACTTTTACCTCCTGCTCCACAAGTGCCAACTCCTGCCCCACATCATCCACCTCCTGCCCCACAAGTGCCATTTCTTGCCCCACAAATGCCACCTCCTGCCCCACAACTTCAACATCCCGCCATACAAGTGCCACCTCCTGCCCAACGTGTGCCACATCCTGCCCCACAAGTGCCAAATCCTGCCCCGCAACTTTTACCTCCTGCTCCACAAGTGCCAACTCCTGCCCCACATCATCCACCCCCTGCCCCACAAGTGCCACCTCCAGCCCCACAAGTGCCAACTCCTGCCCCACAAGTGCCACATCCCTCCCCACAAGTGCCAGCTCCTGCCCCACAAGTGCCACCTACCACGCCACAAGTGCCACCTCCTGCCCCACAAGTTCCACCTCCCACCCCACAAGTGCCAAATCCTGCCACGCAACGTCCACATCCTGCTCCACAAGTGCCACCTCCTGCCCCACATCATCCACCTCCCATCCAACAAGTGCCACCACCTGCCGCACAACTGCCAATTCCTGCCCCACAAGTGCCAGCTCATGCTTCACAAGTGCCAGCTCCTGCCCCTCATCATCCACCTCCTGCCCCACAAGTGCCACCTCCCGCCCAACAATTGTGGCCACATGACAAACAAGTGAAAAATCCCACCCCACAAGTACCACTACATGCCCAACAGGTGCCACCTCCCACCCCACAACTTCAGCCTCCCGCCACAGAAGTGCCAACTCCTGCCCAACGTATGATATCTCCTGCACCACAAGTTCCAAGTCTTGCCCCACAAGTTCCACCTACCATCCCACAAGTGCCACCTCCAGCCCCACAAGTGCCATCTCCCACCCCACAAGTACCAAATCCTGCCCCACAACTTCCACCTCCTGCCCCAGAAGTGTCATCTCCTGCCCCACATGTGTCACCTCCTGCCGCACATCATCCACCTCCAAACCCATAAGTGCCACCTCCTGCACAACAAGTGCCAATTCCTGCCCCACAAGTGCCAGCACATGCTTCACAAGCGCCAGCTCCAGCCTAACATCATCCACCTCCTGCCCCACAAGTGCCACATCCCGCCCCACAAGAGCCACTTCCTTCCCCACAAGTACCCCATCCCACACCACAAGTTCCAATTCCTGCCATACAAGTGCCTCCTCCTTCCCCACAAGTGCCACCTCCTGCCCCACAACTTCCACCTTGCGACCCACAAGTGCGAACTCCCGCCAAACAACTGACACCTCCTGCCTCACAAGTGCCAACTCCTGCCCAACAAGTGCCACCTCCTGCCCCACTAGTGCCACCTCCCGACCCACAAGTGCCACCTCCTGCCCCGCCAGTTCCACCTCCTGCCGTGCAAGTGCCAGCTCCTGCCCCACATGTGCCACCTCCTGCCCCACTAGTGCCACCTCCCGACCCACAAGTGCCACCTCCCTCTCCACAAATTCAGCCTCCCGCCCACAAGTGCCACATCGCTCCCCACAAGTGCCACCTCCCGCCCCACAAGTTCTAACTCCCGCCCCACAAGTGCCAACTCCTGCCGCACAACTGCCAATTCCAGCCCCACAAGTGCCAGCTCATGCTTCACAAGTGCCAGCTCCTGCCCCTCATCATCCACCTCCTGCCCCACAAGTGCCACCTCCTGCCCAAAACCTGCCACCTCCCTCCCCACAATGCCACCTCCTGCCATATTAGTGCAGCCTCCTCCCCCACAAGTGCCAACTCCCACCCCAAAAGTCCAACCTCCTTCCAAACAAGTGCCACATCCCGCCCCAAAAGTGCCACTTCCTGCCCCTCTATCGCCACCTCCTGCCCCAGAAGTTCCACTTCCTGCACCACAAGTTACACCTACAGCCCCACAATTTCCACCTCCTGTTTTACAAGTTCCACTTCCGCCCCACAAGTGCCACCTCCTGCCCAACAAGTGCCAGTTCATGCCCCACAAGTGCAAGGTCCTGTCCTTCAACTTCCACCTCCTGCCCCAAAAGTGCCACCTCCTGCCCCACAGCGACCACCTCCTGCCCCACATCATCCACCTCCTTCCCCACAAGTTCCAATTCCTGCCCTACAAGTGCCAGCTCATTCCTCTGAAGTGCCAGCTCCTGCCCCACAAGTGCCACATTTTGCCACACCACTGCCACCTCCCTTCCCAAATAATCCACCTCCTGTCCCACAAGTGTCACTGACCGCCCAACTTCATCCTCCTGACCCACAAGTGCAACCTCCTGCCCCACAAGTGCCAGCTCCTGCCCGACAAGAGCCACTTCCTGCCCCACAAGTACCTCTTCCCTCCCAACAAGTTCCAATTTCTGCCCCACAAGTGCCACCTCCTGCCCCACAAGTGCCATTTCCTGCCCCACAAGTGCCACCTCCAGCCCCACAAGTGCCACCTCCTGCCCCACAAGTGCCACCTCCTGCCCCACAACTTCCACCTCCCGCCCCACAACTTCCACCTCCCGCCCCACAAGTGCCACCTCCTGCCCCACAAGTGCCACCTCCTGCCCAACAAGTGCCATTTCTTACCCCACAGGTTCCAAATCCTACCCCACTGGTGCCATTTCCTGCCCCACAAGTGCCATTTCCCCCCCCTCATGTGCCAACTCCTGCCTTACAAGTTTCACCTACCACCCCACAAATTCCACCTCCCACCCCACAAGTTCCACCTCCTGCCCCACAAGTGCCAATTCCTGCTTCACAAGTGCCAGCTCATGCTTCACAAATGCCAGCTCATGCCCCACATCATCAACTTCCTGCCCCACAAGTGCCAGCTCATGCCCCACAAGTGCCACCTCTTGCCCCACAGGTGCCACCTCCTGCCCCACATCATCCACCTCCTCCCCCACAAGTGACAAAACCTTTTCCACAAGTGCCACCTCCCGCCCCACAACTTCAACATCCCGCCACACAAGTGCCAACTCCTGGCAACGTGTGCCACATCCTGCCCCACAAGTGCCAGCTCCTGCCGCACAACTGACAATTCCTGCCACAAAAGTGCCAGCTCATGCTCCACAATTGCCAGCTCCTGCCCCACATCATCCACCTTCTGCCCCACAAGTGCCACCTCCTGACCGACAAAGACATCCTCCTGCCCCATAAGTGCCAATTTCTGCCCCACAAGTGCCAGCTGATTCCCCTGAAGTGCCACATTTGTCCACACCACAGCCTCCTCCCCCCCAAATAATCCACCTCCTGCCCCAAAAGTGTCACTGACTGACCAACTTCCTCCTCCTGACCCACAAGTGCAACCTCCTGCCCCACAAGTGCCAGCTCCTGCCCTACAAGAGCCACTTCCTGCCCCACAAGTACCTCTTCCCTCCCAACAAGTTCCAATTTCCACCCCACAAGTGCCACCTCCTGCCCCAAAAGTGCAACCACCTGCCCCACATCGTCCACCTCCCACCCAAAAAGTGCCACCACCTGCCCCACAAGTGCCAATTCCTGCCCCACAAGTGCCACATTTGTCCACACCACTGCCACCTCCCCCCCCAAATAATCCACCTCCTGAACCACAAGTGTCACTGACTGACCAACTTCCTGCTCCTGACCCACAAGTGCAACCTCCTGCCCCACAAGTGCCAGCTCCTGCCCCACAAGAGCCACTTCCTGCCCCACAAGTACCTCTTCCCTCCCAACAAGTTCCAATTTCCGCCCAACAAGTACCACCTCCTTCTGCACAAGTTCCACCTCCTGCCCTAAAAGCTCCATTTCCTGCCCCAGAAGTGCCACCTCCCGCCCCACAAGTGCCACCTCCTGCCCTACAACTTCCACCTCCCGCCCCACAAGTGCCACCTCCCGCCCTACAACTGCCAAACCCTGCCCCAAAACTTCCACCTCCTGCCCAACAATTTCCAACTCGTGCCCCACAATTGCCACCTCCTGCCACACAAATGCCACCTTCTGCCTCAAAATGCCACCTCCTGCCCAACAACTCCAACCTCCCGCCCCACAAGTACCACCTCCTGCTCCACAAGTTCCACCTCCTGCCCCATAAGTTCCACCTTACGCCCCACAAGTGCCATCTCCTGCCCCAAAAGCTCAATTTCCTGCCCCATCAGTGCCACCTCCCGCACCACAAGTGCCACCTCCTGCCCCAGAAGTGCCACATTCTGCCCCACAAGTGTAGGCCACTTCCCGCCTTACAAATGCCACCTCCTGCCCCACAACTTTCACCTCCTGCCCCACAAGTGCAACCTCCCTGCCCATGAGTGACACAATCTGCCCAAGTGCCACCTCCTGCCTCACAACTTCCACCTCCCGCCCCACAAGTGCCACCTCCTGTCTCACAAGTGCAACCTCCCGCCCCACAACTTCCACAACCTGCCCCACAAGTGCCACCTCCTGTCACTCAACTTCCAACTCCCGCCCCACAAGTGCCAAATCCTGCCACGCAACGTCCACATCCTGCTCCACAAGTGCCACCTCCTGCCCCACATCATCCACCTCCCATCCAACAAGTGCCACCACCTGCCGCACAACTGCCAATTCCTGCCCCACAAGTGCCAGCTCATGCTTCACAAGTGCCAGCTCCTGCCCCTCATCATCCACCTCCTGCCCCACAAGTGCCACCTCCCGCCCAACAATTGTGGCCACATGACAAACAAGTGAAAAATCCCACCCCACAAGTACCACTACATGCCCAACAGGTGCCACCTCCCACCCCACAACTTCAGCCTCCCGCCACAGAAGTGCCAACTCCTGCCCAACGTATGATATCTCCTGCACCACAAGTTCCAAGTCTTGCCCCACAAGTTCCACCTACCATCCCACAAGTGCCACCTCCAGCCCCACAAGTGCCATCTCCCACCCCACAAGTACCAAATCCTGCCCCACAACTTCCACCTCCTGCCCCAGAAGTGTCATCTCCTGCCCCACATGTGTCACCTCCTGCCGCACATCATCCACCTCCAAACCCATAAGTGCCACCTCCTGCACAACAAGTGCCAATTCCTGCCCCACAAGTGCCAGCACATGCTTCACAAGCGCCAGCTCCAGCCTAACATCATCCACCTCCTGCCCCACAAGTGCCACATCCCACACCACAAGTTCCAATTCCGGCCATACAAGTGCCTCCTCCTTCCCCACAAGTGCCACCTCCTGCCCCACAACTTCCACCTTGCGACCCACAAGTGCGAACTCCCGCCAAACAACTGACACCTCCTGCCTCACAAGTGCCAACTCCTGCCCAACAAGTGCCACCTCCTGCCCCACTAGTGCCACCTCCCGACCCACAAGTGCCACCTCCTGCCCCGCCAGTTCCACCTCCTGCCGTGCAAGTGCCAGCTCCTGCCCCACATGTGCCACCTCCTGCCCCAATAGTGCCACCTCCCGACCCACAAGTGCCACCTCCCTCTCCACAAATTCAGCCTCCCGCCCACAAGTGCCACATCGCTCCCCACAAGTGCCACATCGCTCCCCACAAGTGCCACCTCCCGCCCCACAAGTGCCAACTCCTGCCGCACAACTGCCAATTCCAGCCCCACAAGTGCCAGCTCATGCTTCACAAGTGCCAGCTCCTGCCCCTCATCATCCACCTCCTGCCCCACAAGTGCCACCTCCTGCCCAAAACCTGCCACCTCCCTCCCCACAATGCCACCTCCTGCCATATTAGTGCAGCCTCCTCCCCCACAAGTGCCAACTCCCGCCCCAAAAGTCCAACCTCCTTCCAAACAAGTGCCACATCCCGCCCCAAAAGTGCCACTTCCTGCCCCTCTATCGCCACCTCCTGCCCCAGAAGTTCCACTTCCTGCACCACAAGTTACACCTACAGCCCCACAATTTCCACCTCCTGTTTTACAAGTTCCACTTCCGCCCCACAAGTGCCACCTCCTGCCCAACAAGTGCCAGTTCATGCCCCACAAGTGCAAGGTCCTGTCCTTCAACTTCCACCTCCTGCCCCAAAAGTGCCACCTCCTGCCCCACAGCGACCACCTCCTGCCCCACATCATCCACCTCCTTCCCCACAAGTTCCAATTCCTGCCCTACAAGTGCCAGCTCATTCCTCTGAAGTGCCAGCTCCTGCCCCACAAGTGCCACATTTTGCCACACCACTGCCACCTCCCTTCCCAAATAATCCACCTCCTGTCCCACAAGTGTCACTGACCGCCCAACTTCATCCTCCTGACCCACAAGTGCAACCTCCTGCCCCACAAGTGCCAGCTCCTGCCCGACAAGAGCCACTTCCTGCCCCACAAGTACCTCTTCCCTCCCAACAAGTTCCAATTTCTGCCCCACAAGTGCCACCTCCTGCCCCACAAGTGCCACCTCCTGCCCCACAAGTGCCACCTCCAGCCCCACAAGTGCCACCTCCTGCCCCACAAGTGCCACCTCCTGCCCCACAACTTCCACCTCCCGCCCCACAACTTCCACCTCCCGCCCCACAAGTGCCACCTCCTGCCCCACAAGTGCCACCTCCTGCCCAACAAGTGCCATTTCTTACCCCACAGGTTCCAAATCCTACCCCACTGGTGCCATTTCCTGCCCCACAAGTGCCATTTCCCCCCCCTCATGTGCCAACTCCTGCCTTACAAGTTTCACCTACCACCCCACAAATTCCACCTCCCACCCCACAAGTTCCACCTCCTGCCCCACAAGTGCCAATTCCTGCTTCACAAGTGCCAGCTCATGCTTCACAAATGCCAGCTCATGCCCCACATCATCAACTTCCTGCCCCACAAGTGCCAGCTCATGCCCCACAAGTGCCACCTCTTGCCCCACAGGTGCCACCTCCTGCCCCACATCATCCACCTCCTCCCCCACAAGTGACAAAACCTTTTCCACAAGTGCCACCTCCCGCCCCACAACTTCAACATCCCGCCACACAAGTGCCAACTCCTGGCAACGTGTGCCACATCCTGCCCCACAAGTGCCAGCTCCTGCCGCACAACTGACAATTCCTGCCACAAAAGTGCCAGCTCATGCTCCACAATTGCCAGCTCCTGCCCCACATCATCCACCTTCTGCCCCACAAGTGCCACCTCCTGACCGACAAAGACATCCTCCTGCCCCATAAGTGCCAATTTCTGCCCCACAAGTGCCAGCTGATTCCCCTGAAGTGCCACATTTGTCCACACCACAGCCTCCTCCCCCCCAAATAATCCACCTCCTGCCCCAAAAGTGTCACTGACTGACCAACTTCCTCCTCCTGACCCACAAGTGCAACCTCCTGCCCCACAAGTGCCAGCTCCTGCCCTACAAGAGCCACTTCCTGCCCCACAAGTACCTCTTCCCTCCCAACAAGTTCCAATTTCCACCCCACAAGTGCCACCTCCTGCCCCAAAAGTGCAACCACCTGCCCCACATCGTCCACCTCCCACCCAAAAAGTGCCACCACCTGCCCCACAAGTGCCAATTCCTGCCCCACAAGTGCCACATTTGTCCACACCACTGCCACCTCCCCCCCCAAATAATCCACCTCCTGAACCACAAGTGTCACTGACTGACCAACTTCCTGCTCCTGACCCACAAGTGCAACCTCCTGCCCCACAAGTGCCAGCTCCTGCCCCACAAGAGCCACTTCCTGCCCCACAAGTACCTCTTCCCTCCCAACAAGTTCCAATTTCCGCCCAACAAGTACCACCTCCTTCTGCACAAGTTCCACCTCCTGCCCTAAAAGCTCCATTTCCTGCCCCAGAAGTGCCACCTCCCGCCCCACAAGTGCCACCTCCTGCCCTACAACTTCCACCTCCCGCCCCACAAGTGCCACCTCCCGCCCTACAACTGCCAAACCCTGCCCCAAAACTTCCACCTCCTGCCCAACAATTTCCAACTCGTGCCCCACAATTGCCACCTCCTGCCACACAAATGCCACCTTCTGCCTCAAAATGCCACCTCCTGCCCAACAACTCCAACCTCCCGCCCCACAAGTACCACCTCCTGCTCCACAAGTTCCACCTCCTGCCCCATAAGTTCCACCTTACGCCCCACAAGTGCCATCTCCTGCCCCAAAAGCTCAATTTCCTGCCCCATCAGTGCCACCTCCCGCACCACAAGTGCCACCTCCTGCCCCAGAAGTGCCACATTCTGCCCCACAAGTGTAGGCCACTTCCCGCCTTACAAATGCCACCTCCTGCCCCACAACTTTCACCTCCTGCCCCACAAGTGCAACCTCCCTGCCCATGAGTGACACAATCTGCCCAAGTGCCACCTCCTGCCTCACAACTTCCACCTCCCGCCCCACAAGTGCCACCTCCTGTCTCACAAGTGCAACCTCCCGCCCCACAACTTCCACAACCTGCCCCACAAGTGCCACCTCCCGTCACTCAACTTCCAACTCCCGCCCCACAAGTGCCAAATCCTGCCACGCAACGTCCACATCCTGCTCCACAAGTGCCACCTCCTGCCCCACATCATCCACCTCCCATCCAACAAGTGCCACCACCTGCCGCACAACTGCCAATTCCTGCCCCACAAGTGCCAGCTCATGCTTCACAAGTGCCAGCTCCTGCCCCTCATCATCCACCTCCTGCCCCACAAGTGCCACCTCCCGCCCAACAATTGTGGCCACATGACAAACAAGTGAAAAATCCCACCCCACAAGTACCACTACATGCCCAACAGGTGCCACCTCCCACCCCACAACTTCAGCCTCCCGCCACAGAAGTGCCAACTCCTGCCCAACGTATGATATCTCCTGCACCACAAGTTCCAAGTCTTGCCCCACAAGTTCCACCTACCATCCCACAAGTGCCACCTCCAGCCCCACAAGTGCCATCTCCCACCCCACAAGTACCAAATCCTGCCCCACAATTTCCACCTCCTGCCCCAGAAGTGTCATCTCCTGCCCCACATGTGTCACCTCCTGCCGCACATCATCCACCTCCAAACCCATAAGTGCCACCTCCTGCACAACAAGTGCCAATTCCTGCCCCACAAGTGCCAGCACATGCTTCACAAGCGCCAGCTCCAGCCTAACATCATCCACCTCCTGCCCCACAAGTGCCACATCCCACACCACAAGTTCCAATTCCGGCCATACAAGTGCCTCCTCCTTCCCCACAAGTGCCACCTCCTGCCCCACAACTTCCACCTTGCGACCCACAAGTGCGAACTCCCGCCAAACAACTGACACCTCCTGCCTCACAAGTGCCAACTCCTGCCCAACAAGTGCCACCTCCTGCCCCACTAGTGCCACCTCCCGACCCACAAGTGCCACCTCCTGCCCCGCCAGTTCCACCTCCTGCCGTGCAAGTGCCAGCTCCTGCCCCACATGTGCCACCTCCTGCCCCAATAGTGCCACCTCCCGACCCACAAGTGCCACCTCCCTCTCCACAAATTCAGCCTCCCGCCCACAAGTGCCACATCGCTCCCCACAAGTGCCACATCGCTCCCCACAAGTGCCACCTCCCGCCCCACAAGTGCCAACTCCTGCCGCACAACTGCCAATTCCAGCCCCACAAGTGCCAGCTCATGCTTCACAAGTGCCAGCTCCTGCCCCTCATCATCCACCTCCTGCCCCACAAGTGCCACCTCCTGCCCAAAACCTGCCACCTCCCTCCCCACAATGCCACCTCCTGCCATATTAGTGCAGCCTCCTCCCCCACAAGTGCCAACTCCCGCCCCAAAAGTCCAACCTCCTTCCAAACAAGTGCCACATCCCGCCCCAAAAGTGCCACTTCCTGCCCCTCTATCGCCACCTCCTGCCCCAGAAGTTCCACTTCCTGCACCACAAGTTACACCTACAGCCCCACAATTTCCACCTCCTGTTTTACAAGTTCCACTTCCGCCCCACAAGTGCCACCTCCTGCCCAACAAGTGCCAGTTCATGCCCCACAAGTGCAAGGTCCTGTCCTTCAACTTCCACCTCCTGCCCCAAAAGTGCCACCTCCTGCCCCACAGCGACCACCTCCTGCCCCACATCATCCACCTCCTTCCCCACAAGTTCCAATTCCTGCCCTACAAGTGCCAGCTCATTCCTCTGAAGTGCCAGCTCCTGCCCCACAAGTGCCACATTTTGCCACACCACTGCCACCTCCCTTCCCAAATAATCCACCTCCTGTCCCACAAGTGTCACTGACCGCCCAACTTCATCCTCCTGACCCACAAGTGCAACCTCCTGCCCCACAAGTGCCAGCTCCTGCCCGACAAGAGCCACTTCCTGCCCCACAAGTACCTCTTCCCCCCCAACAAGTTCCAATTTCTGCCCCACAAGTGCCACCTCCTGCCCCACAAGTGCCACCTCCAGCCCCACAAGTGCCACCTCCTGCCCCACAAGTGCCACCTCCTGCCCCACAAGTGCCACCTCCTGCCCCACAACTTCCACCTCCCGCCCCACAAGTGCCACCTCCTGCCCAACAAGTGCCATTTCTTACCCCACAGGTTCCAAATCCTACCCCACTGGTGCCATTTCCTGCCCCACAAGTGCCATTTCCCCCCCCTCATGTGCCAACTCCTGCCTTACAAGTTTCAACTCCCACCCCACAAATTCCACCTCCCACTCCACAAGTTCCACCTCCTGCCCCACAAGTGCCAATTCCTGCTTCACAAGTGCCAGCTCATGCTTCACAAATGCCAGCTCATGCCCCACATCATCAACTTCCTGCCCCACAAGTGCCACCTCCCGCCCCTCTATGGCCACCTCCTGCCCCACAAGTTACACCTCTTGCATCACAACGTCGACCCCCGCCCCACATGTGCCATCACCTGACCCACAAGTGCCAACTCCTGCCCCACAAGTGCCATTTCCTGCACCACATTTGTCGCGTCCTGCCCCACAATTGCCGGCTCCTGCCCCACAAGTGCCAACTCCTGCCCCACAAGTGTTACCTCTCGCCCCACAGCTTCAATCTCCAGCCACACAAGTGCCAACTCCTGCCCAACGTGTGCCACCTCCTGCCCCACAAGTGCCACCTCCCGCCCCACTACTTCCACGTCACACCCCAAATCTTCTTACCTTCCACCCCACTAGTGCCACCTCCTGCCCCAAACCTTCAACCTACTGCCCCACAACTGCCACTTCCCACCCAGCAATTGCCACCCCCCGCCCCACAAGTGCCTCCTCCCACCCCACAAGTGCCAACCCTTACCCCACAAGTGCTAACTCCTGCCCCATATCATCCACCAACCGCCCCACAAGTGTCACCTCCTGCCGCACAACTTCCATCTCCCACTCCACAAGTGCCACCTACTGCACAACAAATACCATCTCCTGCCCCATAAGTGCCACCTCCTGCCCCACAACCGCTACCTCCTGCCTCATATCATTCACCTCCCGCCCCACAATTTCCACCTCCTGCTCAACTAGTGCCACGTGCTGCCCCACAAGTTCCATTTCCCGCCCCACAAGTGCCACCTCCCGCCCCACAAGTGCCGCCTCCCGCCCCACAAGTGCTAAATCGTGCCGCACAACTTCCACCTCCCGCCCCACAACTGCCACCTCCCGCCTTAAAAGTGCCACCTCCTGACCCACAAGTGCCTCCTCCTGTCCCACAGTTGTCACCTCCCGCTCCACAAGTTACACCTCACCCCCCACAAGTTCTACCACCCACCCCACAAGTGCCACCTGCAGCCCCAGAAGTGTCAAATCCTGCCACACAACTTCCACATCCAGCCCCATAAGTGCCACCTCCCACCCCACAACTTCCACTTCCCGCCCAACAACGGCCTCCTCCTGCCCCACAAGTGCCTCCTCCTGCCCCACAAGTGCCACTTCCTGCCCCACATGTGCCACTTCCTGCCCCACAAGTGCTACCTACTTCCCCACAAGTGCCACCTCCTGCCGACAAGTGCCACCTCCTGCCCCACATCATCCACCTCCTGCCTTCACAAATGCCTCCTCCTGACCCACAATTGCCACCTGCCGCCCCACAACTTCCACCTCACGCCCCACAAGTGCCACCTCCCGCCCCAGAAGTGCCACAACCCGCCCCACAAATCCAACTCCTGACCCACAAGTGCCACCTCCCGACCCACATGTGCCAACTTCTACCCCACAAGTGCCAGCTCCTGCCCCTCAAGTGTCACCTCTTCCCCACAAGTGCCACCTTCTGCTCCACAAGTGCCACTTCCTGCCGCACAAGTGATACCTCCAGCCCCACAACTGCCACCACCCGCCCCACAACTTCCACCTCCCGCCTCACAAGTGCAACCTCCAGGCTCACAAGTGCCACCTCCAGATCCACAAGAATTAACTCCTGCCCCACAAGTGCCACCTCCTGCCCTTCAAGAGCCACTTCTTGCCCCACAAGTAACATTTCCTGCCCCACAAGTGCCAACCCCTGCCCAACAAGTGCTATGACCCAGCCCACAAGTGCCAACTCCTGCCCCACTAGTGCCACCTCCCGCCCCACAAGTGCCACCACCCTCCCCACAACTTCAACCTCCTTCCCCAAAACATCCACCTCACGCCCCACAGGTGTCATCATCTGCCCCACAACTGCCACATCCCGCCCCACAAGTGCCACCCCTTGCCCCACAAGTGCCACATCCCACCGCACAATTTCCACCTCTTGTTACACAAGTCCCACCTCCCGCCCAACAACAGCCTCCTCCTGCCCCACAAGTGCCACATCCCGCCCCACAAGTTCCACCTTCTGCCTTACAAGTGCCATTTCTTACCCCACAGGTTCCAAATCCTACCCCACTGGTGCCATTTCCTGCCCCACAAGTGCCATTTCCCCCCCCACATGTGCCAACTCCTGCCTTACAAGTTTCAACTCCCACCCCACAAATTCCACCTCCCACCCCACAAGTTCCACCTCCTGCCCCAAAAGTGCCAATTCCTGCTTCACAAGTGCCAGCTCATGCTTCACAAATGCCAGCTCATGCCCCACATCATCAACTTCCTGCCCCACAAGTGCCAGCTCCAACCCCACAAAGACAGCCTCCTGCCCCACATCATCCACCTCCTCCCCCACAAGTGACAATACCTGTTAGACAAGTGCAACCTCCAGCCCCACAACTTCAACATCCCGCCACACAAGTGCCGACTCCTGGCAACGTGTGCCACATCCTGCCCCACAAGTGCCAGCTCCTGCCCCACATGTTCCACCTACCATCCCACAAATTCCACCTCATGCCCCACAAGTGCCAACTCCCAACCCACAAATGCCAAATCCTGCAATGCAACTTCCACCTCCTGCTCCACAAGTGCCACCTCCTGCCACACATCGTCCACCTCCCACCCAACAAGTGCCACCTCCTGCCCCACAAGTGCCAATTCCTGCCCCACATGTGCCAGCTCATGCTTCACAAGTGCCAGCTCCTGCACTACATCATCCACTTCCTGCTGACAAGTGCCACCTCCTGACCGACAAAGACATCCTCCTCCCCCCCAAGTGCCAATTCCTGCCCCACAAGTGCCAGTTCATGCCCCACAAGTGCCACATTATTCCACACCACTGCCTCCTCCCCCCCAAATAATCCACCTCCTGCCCCACAAGTATCACTGACTGACCAATTTCCTCCTCCTGACCCACAAGTGCCACTTCCTGCCCCACAAGTGCAACCTCCTGCCCCACATCGTCCACCTCCCACCCAACAAGTGCCACCACCTGCCCCACAAGTGCCAATTCCTGCCCCACAAGTGCCACATTTGTCCACACCACTGCCACCTCCCCCCCCAAATAATCCACCTCCAGCCCCACAAGTGTCACTGACTGACCAACCTCCTCCTCCTGACCCACAAGTGCAACCTCCTGCCCCACAAGTGCCAGCTCCTGCCCCACAAGAGCCACTTCCTGCCCCACAAGTACCTCTTCCCTCCCAACAAGTTCCAATTTCCGCCCAACAAATACCACCTCCTTCTGCACAAGTTCCACCTCCTGCCCTAAAAGCTCCATTTCCTGCCCCAGAAGTGCCACCTCCTGCCCCACAAGTACCACCTCCTGCCCTACAACTTCTACCTCCCGCCCCACAAGTGCCACCTCCCACCCTACAACTGCCAAACCCTGCCCCAAAACTTCCACCTCCTGCCCAACAATTTCCAACTCGTGCCCCACAATTGCCACCTCCTGCCACACAAATGCCACCTTCTGCCTCAAAATGCCACCTCCTGCCCAACAACTCCAACCTCCCGCCCCACAAGTACCACCTCCTGCTCCACAAGTTCCACCTCCTGCCCCATAAGTTCCACCTTACGCCCCAAAAGTGCCATCTCCTGCCCCAAAAGCTCAATTTCCTGCCCCATCAGTGCCACCTCCCGCACCACATGTGCCACCTCCTGACCCATAAGTGCCAATTTCTGCCCCACAAGTGCCACTTCCCGCCTTACAAATGCCACCTCCTGCCCCACAACTTTCACCTCCTGCCCCACAAGTGCAACCTCCCTGCCCACGAGTGACACAATCTGCCCAAGTGCCACCTCCTGCCTCACAACTTCCACCTCCCGCCCCACAAGTGCCACCTCCTGTCTCACAAGTGCAACCTCCCGCCCCACAACTTCCACAACCTGCCCCACAAGTGCCACCTCCCGTCACTCAACTTCCAACTCCCGCCCCACAAGTGCCACCTCCCGCCCTACAACTTCCACCTCCCGCACCACAACTTCCACCTCCTGCCTCACAAGTTCCACATCCAGCCCCACAACTTCATTCTCCCGCCCCACAACTTCCAACTCCTGGCCCACAAGTGCGACCTCCTGCCCCATATCAACCACCTCCCATCCAACAAGTGCCGCCTCCCGCCCCACATGTGCTAAATCGTGCCGCACAACTTCCACCTCCCGCCCCACAACTGCCACCTCCCGACCCACAAGTGCCTCCTCCTGTCCCACAGTTGTCACCTCCCGCTCCACAAGTTACACCTCACCCCCCACAAGTTCTACCACCCACCCCACAAGTGCCACCTGCAGCCCCAGAAGTGTCAAATCCTGCCACACAACTTCCACATCCAGCCCCATAAGTGCCACCTCCCGCCCCACAACTTCCACTTCCCGCCCCACAACTTCCACTTCCCGCCCCACAAGTGCCTCCTCCTGCCCCACAAGTGCCTCCTCCTGCCCCACAAGTGCCACCTCCCGCCCCACAAGTGCCACCTCCCAACCCACATAATCCACGTGCTGCTCCAAAATTGCCACCTCCTGCCCCACAAGTGTTACCTCCTAGCCCACAAGTGCCACCTCCAGCCCCACCAGTTCCACCGCCCGCCCCACAAGTACCACCTCCTGACCCAGAAGTGCCACTACGTGACCCACAATTGCCACCTCCTGTCTCACAATTGCAACTCTCGCCCAACAAGTGCCACCTCCTGCCACACAATTGCCACCACCCCCCAACAAGTGCCACCTCCCGCCCCACAAGTACCACATCCCACCCCACAAGTGCAACCTCCTGCCCCACAAGTGCCAACTCTCGCCCCACAAGTGCCAACTCCTGCCCCACAACATCCACCTCACGCTCCAAAAGTGCCACCTCCTGCCCCACAAGTGCTACTTCCTGCCTTACAAGTGCCACTTCCCGCTGCACAAGTGACACCTCCAGCCCCACAGCTGCCACAACCCGCCCCACAACTTCCACATCCCGCCTCACAACTGCAAGCTCCTGCCCCACAATTGCCACCTCCTACCACACAAGTGCCAACTCCTGCCCCACAAGTGCCACCTCATGTCCCTCAATTTTCACCTTATGCCCCAAAAGTGCCACCTCCCGCCCAACAAGTGCAACATCTCGCCCCACTAGTGCCACGTCCCGGCCCAAAATTGCTACCTCCTGCCCCACATCATCCACCTCCTGTTCCACAAATGTCACCTCCTGACCCACAACTTCCACCTCCTGCCCCACAAGTGCCACCTCCTGCCCCACAAGTGCCACCTCCCGCCTTACAAGTGCCACGTCCTTCCCAATTGCCACGTCCTGTCCCACAAGTGCCACCTCCTGCCGTACAAGTGCCACCTCCTGCCGTACAAGTGCCACCCTCTGCCCCACAATTGCCACTTCTTGCCCCACAATTGCCAATTCTTGCCCCACAACTTCCACCTCCCACCCCATAACTTCCACCTCCCGTCCCACAGCTTCCACATCCTGCCCCACAAGTGCCCGATCCTGCCCCAGAAGTACCACCACCTGACCCACAAGTGCCAACTCCTGCCCCACAAGTGCCACCTCGCATCCCGCAAGTGCCACATCCCGCCCCACAAGTTCCACCTCCTGCCTTACAAGTGCCAATTCCTGCCCTACAAGTGCCAGCTCATTCCCCTGAAGTGCCAGCTCCTGCCCCACAAGTGCCACATTTTGCCACACCACTGCCACCTCCCCCCCAAAATAATCCACCTCCTGCCCCACAAGTGTCACTGACCGCCCAACTTCCTTCTCCTGACACACAAGTGCAACCTCCTGCCCTACAAGTGCCAGCTCCTGCCCGACAAGAGCCACTTCCTGCCCCACAAGTTCCACCTCCTGCCTTACAAGTGCCAATTCCTGCTTCACAAGTGCCAGCTCATGCTTCACAAATGCCAGCTCCTGCCCCACATCATCAACTTCCTGCCCCACAAGTGCCACCTCCAACCCCACAAAGACAGCCTCCTGCCCCACATCATCCACCTCCTGCCCCACAAGTGCCAATTCCTGCCCCACAAGTGCCACCTCCTGCCCCACAAGTGCCAATTCCTGCCCCAAAAGTGCCACCTCCTGCCCCACAAGTGCCAACTCCTGCCCCACAAGTGCCACCTCCCGCCAAACAACTGACACCTCCTGCCCCACAAGTGTCACCTCCTGCCCAACAAGTTCCACCTCTTGACCTACAAGTGCCACCTCCTGCCCCATAAGTTTCACCTCTCGCCCAACAAATGCCACCACCTCCCCCAAAAGCGCCACCTCCTGCCCCACAGGTGCCATTTCCTGCCCCACAACATCCACCTCCCACGCACAAGTGCAACCTACCGCCCCACAACTTCCACCTCCTGCCCCACAAGTGCCAACACCTGCCCCACAAGTGTCACCTCCTGCCCCGCCAGTTCCACCTGTCACCCTGCAAGTCCAGCTCCTGCCCCACAAGTGCCAGCTCATGCCCCACAAGTGCCAGTTCATGCCCCACATCATCCACCTTCTGCCCCACAAGTGCCACCTCCTGCCCCACAACGACCACCTCCTGCCCCACAAGTGCCAATTCCTGCCCTACAAGTGCCAGCTCATTCCCCTGAAGTGCCAGCTCCTGCCCCACAAGTGCCACATTTTCCCACACCACTGCCACCTCCCCCCCAAAATAATCCACCTCCTGCCCCACAAGTGTCACTGACCGCCCAACTTCCTCCTCCTGACACACAAGTGCAACCTCCTGCCCCACAAGTGCCAGCTCCTGCCCGACAAGAGCCACTTCCTGCCCCACAAGTACCTCTTCCCTCCCAACAAGTTCCAATTTCCGCCCCACAAGTGCAACCTCCTGCCCCACAAATGCCACTTTTCGCCCCACAAGTGCCACCTCCCGCTCCACAACTTCCATCTCCTGGCCCCACAAGTGCCACCTCCTGCCTCAAAAGTGCCACCTCCCGCCCCACAACTTCCACGTAACGCCCCATAAGTTCCACCTCCCGCCCAACAAATGCCACCTCTCGTCCCACAAGGACCACCTCCTGCCCCACAAGTGCCACCTCCTGCCCCACAAGTGCCACCTCCCGCCACACAAGTATCAACTCATGCTCCACAAATGCCACCTCCTGCCCCACAAGTTCCACCTCCTGCCCCACAAGTGCCAAATACTTCCCCACAACTTCCACCTTCTGCCCCACTAGTGCCAACTCCAATTCCACAAGTGCCACCTCCAGCCCTACAACTGCCACTTCCAGCACCACAAGTGCCACCTCCCGCCCAACAACTTCAACATCCCACCACACAAGTGCCAACTCCTGCCCGTGTGCCACATCCTGCCCCACAAGTGCCAACTCCTGCCGCACAACTGACAATTCCTGCCCCAAATGTGACAGCTCATGCTTCACAATTGCCAGCTCCTGCCCCACATCATCCACCTTCTGCCCCACAAGTGCCACCTCTCGCCCCACAAGAGCCACATCCCGCCCCACAAGTGCCACCTCCTGCCAAACTAGTGCAACCTCCAGCCCCACAAGTGCCATATCTCGCCAGACAATTTACAGCTCCTGCCCCACAAGTGCTATATCCTGCAGCACAACTTCAACCTCCTGCCCCACAAGTGCCACGTTCTGCCCCACAAGTGTAGGCACCTGCCCCAAAACTGCCAATTCCTGCTCCACATGTGCCAGCTCATTCTTCACAAGTGCCAGCTCCTGCACCACATCATCCACTTCCTGCCCACAAGTGCCAATTCCTGCCCCACAAGTGCCAGTTCATGCCCCACAAGTGCCAGCTCCTGCCCCACAAGTGCCAGCTCCTGCCCCACAAGTGCCACCTCCTGCCCTACAAGTGCCACCTCCCACCAAACAACTGACACCTCCTGCCCCACAAGTGTCACCTCCTGCCCAACAAGTTCCATCTCTTGACCTACAAGTGCCACCTCCTGCCCCATAAGTTTCACCTGTCGCCCAACAAATGCCACCACCTCCCCCAAAAGCGCCACCTCCTGCCCCACAGGTGCCATTTCCTGCCCCACAACATCCACCTCCCACGCACAAGTGCAACCTACCGCCCCACAACTTCCACCTCCTGCCCCACAAGTGCCAACACCTGCCCCACAAGTGCCAGCTCCTGCCCCACAAGCGCCACATCCTGCCCCACAAGTGCCACCTCCTGCCCCACAGGTACCCCATCCCACCCCACAAGTTTCAATTCCTGCCATACAAGTGCCACGTCCTTCCCCACAAGTGCCACCTCCTGCCCCACAAGTGCCACCTCTTGCCCCACAAGTGCCACCTCCTGCCCCACATCATCAACTTCCTGCCCCACAAGTGCCACCTCCAACCCCACAAAGACAGCCTCCTGCCCCACATCATATACCTCCTGCCCCAAGTGCCAATTCCTGCTGCACAATTGCCAGCACCTGCCCCACAAGTGCCACCTCTTGCCCAACAGGTGCCACCTCCTGCCCCACAAATGCCAAATCCAGCCCTGCAACTTCCACCTCCTGCCCCACAAGTGCCAATTCCTGCCTCACAAGTTCCAGCTCATGCTTCACAAGTGCCAGCTCCTGCCCCACATCATCCACTTCCTGCTCACATGTGCCACCACCTGTCCGACAAAGACCACCTCCTGCCCCACATCATCCACCCCCTGCCCCACAAGTGCCAATTCCTGCCCTACAAGTGCCAGCTCATTCCCCTGAAGTGCCAGCTCCTGCCCCACAAGTGGCACAGTTTGCCACACCACTGCCACCTTCCCCCCAAATAATCCACCTCCTGCCCCACAAGTGTCACTGACCGCCCAACTTCCTCCTACTGACCCACAAGTGTAACCTCCTGCCCTACAAGTGCCAGCTCCTGCCCGACAAGAGCCACTTCCTGCCCCACAAGTACCTCTTCCCTCCCAACAAGTTCCAATTTTCGCCCCACAAGTGCCACCTCCTGCCCCACAAGTGCCACATTTCACCCCAAAATGCCACCTCCCGCTCCACAACTTCCACCTCCTGCCCCACAAGTGCCACCTCCCACCCCACAAGTGCCACCTCCTGCCCAACATCTACCACCTCCCACCCCACAAGTGCCACCTCCCACCCTACAACTTCCATCTCCTGGCCCACAAGTGCCACTTCCTGCCTCAAAAGAGCCACCTCCCGCCCCACAACTTCCACGTAACGTCCCATAAGTTCCACCTCCTTCCCCACAAGTGCCACCTCCTTCCCCACAAGTGCCAGCTGCTGCTCCACATCATCCAACTCCCGTCCCACAAGTGCCATGTCCAGCCCCACAACTTCCGCCTCCTGCCCCAAAAGTGTCAACTCCTGCCCCATAAGTTCCATATCCCGCCCCACAAGTGCCACTACCTGACCCACAAGTTCCAACTCTCGTCTAAAAAGTGCCACCTCCCGCCCATCATTTACCACCTCCCGCTCCACAAGTGTCACCTCCTGCCCCACAACTTCAACCTCCCGTCAAACAAGTGCCAACTCCTGCCCAATGCGTGCCACATCCTGCCCCACAAGTGCCAACTCCTGCCCCACAAGTTCTACCTACCACCCAACAAATTCCACTTCCTGCCCCACAAGTGCCACCTCCCACCCCACAACTGCCATCTCCCGCTTCACAACTTCCACATCCTGCCCCAGAAGTGCCACCTCCTGCCCCACAAGTGCCAATTCCTGCCCCAAAAGTGCCAGCTCATGCTTCACAATTGCCAGCTCACGTTTCACAACTGCCACCTCCTGCCCCACAAGTGCCACCTCCCGCCCCACAAGTGCCACCACCTGCCCAACAAGTGCCATTTCTTACCCCACAGGTTCCAACTCCTTCCCCACAGGTGCCATTTCCTGCCCCATAAGTGCCACCTCCTGTGCCACATGTGCCAACTCCTGCCCCACAAGTGCCATTTCCTGCCCCACATTAGCCACCTACCACCCCACAAATTCAACCTCTTGCCACACAAGTGCCAAACCCTGCCCCGCAACATCCACCTCCTGCTCCACAATTGCCACCTCCTGCACCACATCATCCACCTCCTACCCAAGTGCCAACTCCTGCCCCACATCATCCACCTCCTGCCCCACAAGTGCCAATTTCTGCCCCACAAGTGCCAGTTCATGCCCCACAAGTTCCAGTTCATGCCCCACAAGTGCCACATTTTTCCACACAACTGCCACCTCCCGCCCCAAATCATCCACCTCCCGCCCCACAAGTGTCATTAACTGCCCAACATCCTCCTCATGACCCACAAGTGCAACCTCCTGCCCCACAAGTGCCACCTCCTGCCCCACAAGTGCCACCTCCTGCCCCACAAGTGCCACCTCCTCCCATCCACCCCCCACAAGTTCCACCTCCTGCCCCACAAGTACAACCTCCTGTTTTACAAATGCCACCTCCCGACCCACAACTTCAACCTCTAGCCCCACAAGTGCCACAACCAGCCCCACATCTTCCACATCCTGCTCCACAAGTGCCACCTCCCACCCCACTAGTACCAGCTCCCACCCCACAAGTGCCACCTCCTGCCCCACATCATCCACCTCCCGGCCCACAAGTGCCACCTCCCGCTCCACAAGTGCCACCACCAGCCCCACAAGTGCCATCTCCTGCCCCACCAGTTCCACATCCCGCACTGCAATGCCAATTCCTGCCCCACATCTTCCACCTCCTGCCCCTCAAGTGCCATTTCCTGCCCCACAAGTGCCACCTCCCTCCACACAAGTGTCCCACCTCCTGCCACACAAGTGCCGCCTCCCACCCCACAAGTGCTATTTCCCGCCTTACAACTTCCACCTCCCGCCCCACAACTTCCACCTCCCGCCCCACACGTGCCTCCTCCTTCCCCCAACTTTTACCTCCCACCTCACAACTTCCACCTCCTGACCCACAAATGCCACCTCCTGTTCCACAAGTGCCAATTTCTGCTCAAGAACTTCCACATCCTACCCCACAAGTGCCACCTCCTGCTTCACAAGTGCCACCCCCTGCCCCACAATCCCCACCCCCTGCCCTACAACTTCCATTTTCCTCCCCACAAGTGCCACCTTGACCTGCTGTCCATGCTCTTTGTAATACACCCCAGTATTCCATCGGCTTTTTTGGCTACAAGGGCACACTGCTGGCTCATGGTCAATCTGTCGTCCACCAGGACACCCAGGTTCCTCTCTTCAGAGCTCCTCTCCAGCAGCTCTTCCCCCAGCCTGTACTGGTGCATGCAATTACTGCTCCCTAGGTGCAAGACTCTACACTTGCTTTTGTTAAACCTCATCCGGTTTCTTACTGCCCAGCTCTCCAGCCTGTCCAGGTCTTGCTGAATGGCAGCACAGCCTTCAGGCGTGTCAGCCAGTCCTCCCAACTTCGTGTCATCACAAACTTGCTGAGGGTGGTCACTATCTCCTCATCAAGGTCGTTGATGAAGATATTGAACAAGACCGGACCCAGCACTGACCCCTGGGGGACGCCGCTAGTTACAGGTCTCCACCTGGATTCTGCACTGCCAACAACGTCTCTCTGTGCTCTGCCAGTCAGCCACTTCTCAACCCACCTCTCTGTCCACTCATCTATCCCACGCTTGCTCAGCTTGTTATAAGGATGTCCTGGGAGACAGTACCAGATGCCTTGCTGAAATCATGGTAAACTACATCCACCGCCCTATCCAAAACTATCTTGCAGGTTCTTAGTTCTTTACCACTGTTTCCTTTCCCACGCCTTACAACTACAAGCAGCTAGAACAATGTTCTCTGAAGATATCCAGGACAGAAGAGTCCCGGTAGATCAGTATCAAGCCCAGCTCACGGGAGGCCAATGGCCACTGTTTCCTGCCTGATAAACGCAGATCTCTGGCAGCATTCAATTGTCTTCCCTGTACAACCACCCAGCCCCCCTCGTCGTCATCAAAACCAGTATCATTTTAAAGTCAATGAATCTTGCCTGTAAAAGCACATCTAGCCTCCTACAGAAATTCATTGCTTTGGGGGACTGAAATTGAGAACACATCTGTAGGCAAACACTCCCATCAGCTTCCATATGTCTGAATGTGCAGCCCCTCCTCATGCAGTGACCCTCCTTCCACAATTGCAGACGGTTTCATTCCCCACAGCAACTTCACAGTGGCAGAAGGGACAGACAGCTCCCTGTAACCAGAAGGAAACAACAAAGGAAAATAAAGGGACGCCCGCAACCTCTCCAGCCTGTCCCGGTCCCTCTGGTTGGCTTCCCTCCCCTACAATATATTGACTGCACTGCTCAGTTTGTATCGTCTGCAAACCTGCCATCATCTATGTCACTGACGAAGGAAGATGCTGAAGAGCAACGGTTTATATGGGTTAATACCTTGGGAGCCCCTCTCTTCAAGGAGCTAGTTCTGCAAGTCTGAGTCCCACAAAGGGTGGTCTCCATAGACGTTCAAATTCGTGCTGCACAACCCTACTTAATTTTCTGTATTCATTTCTGTATTGATCTCATGTGGATCAAAATAACACAGTCAGTATCTGCAACGAGTCTAGGCCGAGCAAAACTTTTGATGGAGGGAGCAAAGAGATCAAGACAAGATGATGTAGTGCAATGCAGTCAAAGCAGCTGGCCAAGCAAAAGCTATGTGCATGCATTTCCAAGCTGAGCACGCACCTGGAGCTGGGACTGTATCACTCATTGTCAGAAGAATTCCTGAGTACCCTCATAAAGAAAGCTATACACCAGTGTGACTGGAGTCCATTTACACCAATTAGACCTCTTTACATTTTAATAAGCACCATTTACTACTCCAAAGTTGCACTTCCCTTTGCCTTTCCATCTGAAGGGCTTTGAAAAAGTCTCTGAAATAGAAATTCTGTGATTGCTGTAATACACTTGGGTAGGTATCTGGACTTCCATCTTGAGACATCCAGCGCCTTTTACAGAAATAAAGAATACTCAAGGACTTACGCCACCAAATTCCAACTCAGTTTTACACCACTGGTTTTTGATCTGATAGGCAGGAGACAGCGAAAGGCAGCTGCTCAGCAATCCCAGGAAGACAGCTGGGCTCTAGGGAGACAAGAAGGGCAGTAAGGTGACAAACAAAGTGATTATAAGGTTTTATTTAACAGCTCTGTATGGGACGATTCAACTACTTCAAGCTCCAGCAAGCTGCTAGAGACTGATAAAGCAAGACACCTCAGCGACCTCAAAAGCTGACAGCCTTTCAAAAGATAAACCGAACATACCATCTCAAAAAGCATACAATCAATCCATAGAAATTAATCCAGCAAGCAGTCCTATGGTCAAATTGTGTGCTGCCAGTAAAGCCTTTTCATGAGCATTAAGAACATTTCTGGTTAGAGAGTTATCACAACATGGGCAGAAAATACCTAGGAGAATAGGAAAAAGAAAAAAGCAACCTACCCTTACCCTTACCCTACCCTTATCCAACTCCTCTCCCACATTTAGAATTGAAACAAGTTCAAATGCCATAAAAAATTGGGGGAATAAAACCATCTGGTATTTCCCAGGCAAACCACCAAGACCACAGAACCACAGAATAGCCCAAGTTGTAAAGGAACCACGAGGATTATCAAGTCCAACCCGATGCTCCAGGAAGGACAACCTAAACTCAAACGGCCTTTAAGCTGCAGCAGCTCAGGGCCAGGCCCACAGCCTCAGGGAGCATGTTCCATGACCGCTGGTATCAGACACAGCAAGCACAGGGAGCAGGCAGGTAGGCACAGCAAAGCAGCAAGCAAAGCCCAATTTCTCAGAGGGGGCCTGCTAACAGGAAGACCAGACACTGTCCTCCCAAAAAAACTCCACCATTTTGACAGCCAAAACAGAAACTACATTTTCGGTTCTCATGACTCTTCCCTGTGCTCCCAAATAAATAGTTTCGTGACATCCTCTATCACACTGCAACTGCTCAGAAGTAATAATCAAAATTATATCACTCATAAGAAACTCACTTTTGCATGGTGGTAACGAGAGTCCATTCCCATTGTGTCCCTCCGTGTTATGAACACTGCAATTGGCCTTCTGACAGCCTCCTGAATGAATCCACCAAAAGCAAGGAAGCACCCTGCCCTTACTCTGAAGAGAGAAAGAAAGCAAGGTTCATGGAAACAGGCACACAAGGCTCGCAACCAGACACGGTGCTCCAGGCTCCTGATCATGCCAGAGATAGGACTACCACAGTGCCAGAACATGATTTACCACTAAAGGAAACATCTGGGAGCACAATCACAACTTCAGCACAAGCTGTAACGGCTCAGCATATTTAGCTTTCGTATCATACAGCTGGAGAACGAGATACTCCCAAGCATCAGTCAGCAAGCACTCGGATGAGCCAGCCCTTTGGTTTTAATGATGACTGCCACCTTTGACACCTTACCAGAAGATACTTCCATTTATTAGCCTGGACTTCGTTTCTTCCATCAGCAGCTGCTCCTAAACTGCCCTTGATTCATACAGCGATACCATCGACTTCTAGCACGAGCTGACCTGCAAGACAGAGAAAAGAAAGCAGGATGACAACAAACACAGACGTAGCATCCTTTAATTATCTTGAACAACAGCAACAACAAAAACAGGAGATAAGTGCTGCTGTGGATGCACCCCAGTTTATAAAGAAATGGAAAACCAGCCCGGCCTCAGCAGCCCTTATGTATTTCTTACGCATCTGATTAAGCTGACTGCAGTTCGAACCAGGAGAATTTACAGTCTCTTGCAAATGACACCCGTGAAGCAGATCATGATGCAGCAAAAGAAAAAAGCAAAACAAAGAAAAATAAAGAAAGAAAAAAAAAAAAGCAAGCCAAAGACCAGGGAATCAAAGTTAAAAAACAACAACAATACAAACAACAAAAAACAAGCACACAAAACAGATTAAAAAAAAAAAAAAAAAAAGGAAATCCATAACATACGTAACAGCAGAAAGATAGGCGCAACAGGAATATATCGCAAAAGTAAAAAAAAGAAAGAATGGCTCACCCACCACTGAGGATGGAAGTGCACAGAACAAACTCCACAGAGGAGAAATCATCAGAAAGAGATCCCACCCAGAGGCAGACTGGGACAGTCAACCTACTGCCCCACAACTGCCACTTCCCACCCAGCAATTGCCACCCCCCGCCCCACAAGTGCCTCCTCCCACCCCACAAGTGCCAACCCTTACCCCACAAGTGCCAACTCCTGCCCCACATAATCCACCAACCGCCCCACAAGTGTCACCTCTCAACCCACAAGTGCCACATCCCGCCACACAAGTGCCACCTCCTGCCAAACTAGTGCAACCTCCTGCCCCACAAGTGCCTTATCTCGCCAGACAATTTACAGCTCCTGCCCCACAAGTGCTACATCCTGCACCACAACTTCAACCTCCTGCCCCACAAGTGCCACGTTCTGCCCCACAAGTGTAGGCTCCAGCCCCACAACTGCCAATTCCTGCCCCACATGTGCCAGCTCATGCTTCACAAGTGCCAGCTCCTGCACCACATCATCCACTTCCTGCCCACAAGTGCCAATTCCTGCCCCACAAGTGCCAGTTCATGCCCCACAAGTGCCAGCTCCTGCCCCACAAGTGCCACATCCTGCCCCACAAGTGCCACATCCTTCACCACAGGTACCCCATCCCACCCAACAAGTTTCAATTCCTGCCATACAAGTGCCACCTCCTTCCCCACAGGTGCCACCTCCTGCCCCACAAGTGCCACCTCCTGCCCCACAAGTGCCACCTCCCACCAAACAACTGACACCTCCTGCCCACAAGTGTCACCTCCTGCCCAACAAGTTCCACCTCTTGACCTACAAGTGCCACCTCCTGCCCCATAAGTTTCACCTCTCGCCCAACAAATGCCACCACCTCCCCCAAAAGCGCCACCTCCTGCCCCACAACTTCCACCTCCTGCCCCACAACATCCACCTCCCACGCACAAGTGCAACCTACCGCCCCACAACTTCCACCTCCTGCCCCACAAGTGCCACCTCCTGCCCCGCCAGTTCCACCTGTCACCCTGCAAGTCCAGCTCCTGCCCCACAAGTGCCAGCTCATGCTTCACAAGTGCCAGCTCCTGCCCCACATCATCAACTTCCTGCCCCACAAGTGCCACCTCCAACCCCACAAAGACAGCCTCCTGCCCCACATCATCCACCTCCTGCCCCACAAGTGCCAATTCCTGCCCCACTATTGCCAGCACCTGCCCCACAAGTGCCACCTCTTGCCCAACAGGTACCACCTCCTGCTCCACATCATCCACCTCCTCCCCCACAAGTGACAATACTTATTCCACAAGTGCCACCTCCCGCCACACAAATGCCAAATCCTGCCCTGCAACTTCCACCTCCTGCTCCACAAGTGCCAATTCCTGCCCCACAAGTGCCAGCTCATGCTTCACAAGTGCCAGCTCCTGCCCCACATCATTCACTTCCTGCTCACATTTGCCACCTCCTGTCCGACAAAGACCACCTCCTGCCCCACAACGACCACCTCCTGCCCCACATCATCCAACCCCTGCACCACAAGTGCCACATTTGTCCACAGCACTGCCACCTCCCCCCCCAAAATAATCCACCTCCTGCCCAACAAGTGTCACTGACCGACCAACTTCCTCCTCCTGACACACAAGTGCAACCTCCTGCCCCACAAGTGCCAGCTCCTGCCCCAGAAGTGTCAACTCATGCTCCACAAATGCCACCTCCTGCTCCACAAGTTCCACCTCTTGCCCCACAAGTGCCAAATACTTCCCCACAACTTCCACCTTCTGCCCCACTAGTGCCAACTCCAATTCCACAAGTGCCACCTCCAGCCCTACAACTGCCACTTCCAGCCCCACAAGTGCCACCTCCCGCCCAACAACTTCAACATCCCACCACACAAGTGCCAACTCCTGCCCGTGTGCCACATCCTGCCCCACAAGTGCCAACTCCTGCCGCACAACTGACAATTCCAGCCCCAAAAGTGACAGCTCATACTTCACAATTGCCAGCTCCTGCCCCACATCATCCACCTTCTGCCCAACAAGTGCCACCTTCTGCCCCACAAGTGCCACCTCCCGCCCCACAAGTGCCACATCCCGCCCAACAATTGTGGCCACATGACAAACAAGTTCCACTTTCGCCCCACAAGTGCCACCTCCTGCCCAACAAGTGCCATTTCTTACCCCACAGGTTCCAAATCCTACCCCACTGGTGCCATTTCCTGCCCCACAAGTGCCATTTCCCCCCCCACATGTGCCAACTCCTGCCCCAAAAGTGCCAATTCCTGCTTCACAAGTGCCAGCTCATGCTTCACAAATGCCAGCTCATGCCCCACATCATCAACTTCCTGCCCCACAAGTGCCACCTCTAACCCCACAAAGACAGCCTCCTGCCCTACATCATCCACCTCCTGCCCCACATCATCCACCTCCTCCCCCACAAGTGACAATACCTGTTAGACAAGTGCAACCTCAAGCCCCACAACTTCAACATCCCGCCACACAAGTGCCGACTCCTGGCAACGTGTGCCACATCCTGCCCCACAAGTGCCAACTCCTGCCCCACATCGTCCACCTCCCATCCAACAAGTGCCACCTCCTGCCCCACAAGTGCCAATTCCTGCCCCACATGTGCCACCTCCTGCTCCACAAGTGCCAGCTCCTGCCCCTCATCATCCACCTCCTGCCCCACAAGTGCCACCTCCTGACCCACAACATCAATCTCCAGCCCCACAAGAGCCGCCTCCTGCCCGACAAGTTACACCTGCTACAAGTTCCACAAGTGCCACCTCCCTGCTCACGAGTGCCACCTCCCGCCCCACATGTACCACCTCCTGCATCACAACTTCCACCTCCCGCCCCACATGTACCACCTCCTGCATCACAACTTCCACCTCCCGCCCCACATGTACCACCTCCTGCATCACAACTTACACCTCCCGCCCCACATGTACCACCTCCTGCATCACAACTTCCACCTCCCGCCCCACATGTACCACCTCCTGCATCACAACTTCCACCTCCCGCCCCACAAGTTCCACCTCCTCCCCACAAGTGCCACCTCCCGCCAAACATGTACCACCTCCTGCATCACAACTTACACCTCCCACCCCCAGAATGCCACATCCTGCCCCACAAGTGCCACCTCATGCCTCACAAGTGCCACCTCCAGCCCCACAAGTGCCACCTCCCGCCCCACAAGTGCCACCTCCCACGCACAAGTGCCACATCCTGCCCCACAAGTGCCACCTCCCACGCACAAGTGCCACATCCTGCCCCACAAGTGCCACCTCCCATGCACAAGTGCCACTACCTGCCCCACAAGTGCCAACTCGTGCCCCACAACTGCCAACTCCTGCCCCACAAGTTCTATGTGCCTCTGTGGGGTCTCTTATGGGTATCTCTGGACCCAAATGTATTCCAATGGGTACCTATGGGTTTCAATGTGGTCCCTATGTGCCTCTATGGGGTCTCTTATGGGTCTCAGCAGTGTCACTATGTGTCTCTATGGGTCTCACTGTCCCCCACCTTAATCCATGTGATCCCTATGTGTCCCAATGTCCCCCTATGGGTCACTATGTGTCCCTATGTGTCCCAATGTCCCCCCTATGGGTTGCTATGTGCCACTATGGGGTCTCTATGGGGTCTCATGGATATCTCTGGGCCCAAATGTCTTCTTATGGGTGACTATGGGTTTCAATGCAGTCCCTATGTGCCTCTATGGGGTCTCTTATGGGTCTCAGCGAGGTCCCTATGTGTCTCTATGGGTCTCACTGTCCCCCACTGAAATCCATGGGGTCCCTATGTGTCCCAATGTCCCCCTATTGGTCCCAGTGTCAGCCTATGTGTCACAATGTGTCCCTATGTGTCCCAATGTCCCTCCTATGTGTTGCTAAGTCTCTCCATGGGGTCTCTTATGAGTATCTCTGGGCCAAAATATCTACCTATTGGTATCCATGGGTTACATTAGGTCCCTATGTGCCTCTATGGGGTCTCTTAAGGGTTACAGCGGAGTCCCTATGTGTCTCTATGGGTCTCACTGTACCCCACTATGTTCCATGGGGTCCCTATGTGTCCCAATATACCCCTATGGGTCCCAGTGTCTCCCAATGGGTCACTATGTGTTCCTAAGTGCCGAATGTCCCCCCTATGTGTCTCAATCGCCCCCTTTAAGGTTCCTATGGGGACTCTTATTGGTATCTCTGGGCCCAAATGTCTTCCTATGGGTATCTATGGGTTTCAATGAGGTCCCTATGTGCCTCTATGGGGTCTCTTATGGGTATCAGTGGAGCCCCTATGTTTGTCTACGGGTCTCACTGTTCCCCACTGTAATACATGGGGTACCTCTGTGTCCCAATGTCCACACTATGGGTTGCTATGTACCTCTATGGGGTCTCTATGTGGTCTCTTATTTGTATCTATGGGCTTAAATGTCCTCCTATGGGTATCTATGGGTTTCAATGTGGTCCCTATGTGCCTCTATGGGGTCTCTTATGGGTCTCAGCAGAGTCTCTATGTGTCTCTATGGGTATCACTGTCTTCCACTGTAATCCATATTGTCCCTATGTGTCCCAATGTCACCCTATGGGTCACTATGTGTCCCTATGTGTCCCAATGTCCCCCCTATGGGTTGCTATGTGCCTCTATGGGTTCTCTATGGGGCTCTATGGGGTGCCTATATAGCTCTATGGGGTTCTATGGGGCGTTCTGAGGTTTCTATGGGGTGTCTATGGAACGCTATGGTGTGTCTATGTAGCAAAATGAGTTTCTATGGGTGGCTATGGGAGCTCTATGGGGCACAATGGGTTGCCTACGGGGCTCTATGGGATGTCTATGGGGCTCTATGGCGCGGCTATATGTCCTTCTGTGGTGTCTATGTGGCACTATGTTGTGCTATGGGGTGCTGTGAGGCACTATGGGGTGCTATGAGGCTCTATGGAGCAGTATAGGGTGTCTATGGGTCCCTATGTGGTGCAATGGGGCGCTGTGGGGCACAAGGGAGTGTCTATGAGGCTCCATGGGCTGCTATGTTGCACTATGGAGTAGCTATGGGGTGCTATGGGGTCTCTTTGGGCCCCTATGAGTCACTATGGGGTGTCTATGGGGCTCTATGGGGTATCTTTGTGTTCCTATGGGGCGCTATGGGTGACTATGGGGTCGCTATGGGTTTCTTTGAGGCACTATGGGGCACTATGGGGTCTCTATGGGTCTCAATTTATCCTTATGGCTCCCAATGACTGTCTATGGGTCTCTATGTGTCCCTATGGGTCCCAGTGTCTCTCTATGTGTTCCTATGGGTCCCAGTGTCTCTCTATGGGTCCCAATGTTTTCCTCTGGATCTCTATGGGTCCCTATGGATCCCAGTGTCTCTCTATGTCCCCCTGTCTAGGTGGTAACTATACAGATGGTAACAAAGATGGTAACAAATGTACAGAGGTTCTAAGCGAGAGAGAAACTCACCAGTGGTGATGCCTTCGCTGAGGAAGCTGGGGCGGTCTTCACTGCAGAGCGATGTCCAAGAGATGCTGCCTCACAGAATCACAGAATTCTCAAGGTTGGAAAAGGGCTGCCAGCTTTTGTAGGAGAATAGCATGGGAGACAGTTGTGAAGGCTTTGCTGAAGTCCAAGTAGAGCACATCAACAGCCTTTCTTTCTTTCCTTCATCCATCAGATGGGTCACAGGATCGTAGAAGGAGATCAGATTGGTCAAGCAGGAGCTGCCCTTCACGAACCCATGCTGGCTAGGTCTGATCTCCTGCTCATCCCACACCTGCTGCATCTGTCATCTCCCTCAAGACAATTCGTTCCATTCCCTTCCCTGGCACCGAGGTCAGGCTAACAGGCCTGGAGTTGCCCGGATCCTCCTGACAACCTTGCTTGGAAATGGGAGTCACGTTGGCAAGCCTCCAGTCTTCTGGGACCTCACCCGGTAACAGGGAGCTCGGAAAGATAATGGAAAGCGGCTCGAGTGAGGGTCAGCCCTTAAATGAGGTCTCAGAGGAGGTGGAGTCGAGCTCCAGCCCTCCCGGGAGCACAGCTCCATTACTCTCACCTGTGCTCCCGCAGCTGACCCCACACTTGCCTCAGCTGATTAATCAGAGGTTCAGGCTGTGATTACCAATCTCCCACACAGCCCCTATGGGTCCCAATGTTTCCCTATGGGTCTCTAGCTGTCCCTATAGGTCTCTATGGGGTTATTATGCCTCTAAATGGGTCCCTATGTGTCTCTATGTCTCTCTATGGGGTCCCTATGTGTCCCAATGTCCCCCTATGGATCTCTATGTATCCATATGGGTCCCAGTGACTCCCTTTGGGTCACTAATGAGTCACTATGTGTCCCAACGTCTCCCCTATGGGTTGCTATGTGCCTCTGTGGGGTCTCTTATGGGTATCTCTGGACCCAAATGTATTCCTATGGGTACCTATGGGTTTCAATGTGGTCCCTATGTGCCTCTATGGGGTCTCTTATGGGTCTCAGCAGTGTCCCTATGTGTCTCTATGGGTCTCACTGTCCCCCACTGAAATCCATGGGATCCCTATGTGTCCCTTTGTGTCCCAATGTCCCCCCTATGGGTTGCTATGTGCCACTATGGGGTCTCTATGGGGTCTCATGGATATCTCTGGGCCCAAACGTCTTCCTATGGGTATCTATGGGTTTCAATGCAGTCCCTATGTGCCTTTATGTGGTCTCTTATGGGTCTCAGCGAGGTCCCTATGTGTCTCTCTGGGTCTCACTGTCCCCCACTGAAATCCATGGGGTCCCTATGTGTCCCAATGTCCCCCTATTGGTCCCAGTGTCAGCCTATGGGTCACAATGTGTCCCTATGTTTCCCAATGTCCCTCTTATGTGTTGCTAAGTGTCTCCATGTGGTCTCTTATGAGTATCTCTGGGCCAAAATATCTACCTATTGGTATCCATAGGTTACATTAGGTCCCTATGTGCCTCTATGGGGTCTCTTAAGGGTTACAGCGGAGTCCCTATGTGTCTCTATGGGTCTCACTGTTCCCCACTGTAATCCATGGGGTCCCTCTGTGTCCCAATGTCCACACTATGGGTTGCTATGTTCCTCTATGGGGTCTCTATGTGGTATCTTATGGGTATCTCTGGGCCCAAATGTCCTCATATGGGTATCTATGGGTTTCAATGTGGTCCCTATGTGCCTCTATGGGTCCCACTGTCCCCCACCATAATCCATGGGGTTTCTATGTGTCCCAATGTCCCCCTATGGGTCCCAGTGTCTCCCTATGGGTCACTATGTGTCCCTATGTGTCCCAATATCCCCCCTATGGGTAGCTATGTGCCTCTATGGGGTCTCTTATTTGTATCTATGGGCTTAAATGTCCTCCTATGGGTATCTATGGGTTTCAATGTGGTCCCTATGTGCCTCTATGGGGTCTCTTATGGGTCTCAGCAGAGTCTCTATGTGTCTCTACGGGTATCACTGTCCCCCACTGTAATCCATGGTGTCCCTATGTGTCCCAATGTCACCCTATGGGTCCCAGTGTCTCCCTAAGGGTCACTATGTGTCCCTATGTGTCCCAATGTCCCCCCTATGGGTTGCTATGTGCCTCTATGGGTTCTCTATGGGGCGCTATGGGGTGGCTATGGAGCTCTATGGATTTCTATGGGGCGTACTGAGGTTTCTATGGGGTGTCTATTGAACGCTATGGTGTGTCTATGTGGCAAAATGAGTTTCTATGGGTGGCTATGGGAGCTCTATGGGGCACAATGGGTTGCCTACGGGGCTCTATGGGATGTCTATGGGGCTCTATGGCGCGGCTTTATGTCCTTCTGTGGTGTCTATGTGGCACTATGTTGTGCTATGGGGTGCTGTGAGGCACTATGGGGTGCTATGGGGCTCTATGGAGCAGTATAGGGTGTCTATGGGTCCCTATGTGGTGCAATGGGGCGCTGTGGGGCACAAGGGAGTGTCTATGAGGCTCCATGGGCTGCTATGGGGCACTGTGGAGTAGCTATGGGATGATTTGGGGTCTCTTTGTGCCCCTATGGGGCGCTATGGGTCACTATGTGGTGTCTATGGGGCTCTATGGGGTGGCTATGCGGTGCTGTAGGGTGGCTATGGGGTGCTTTGGGGTATCCTTGGGTTCCTATGGGGCGCTATGGGTGACTATGGGGTGCTATGGTTTGCTATGGGGCTCTATGCGGAAGAATGGGGTCTCTATGGGGCGCTATGGAGTCATTATGGGGCTCTATGGGGAGTCTATGGGGTGTCTTTGGGGATCTATGGGTTGTCTGTGGGGCTCTATGGGGTCTGCATGGGGTCTGTATGGGGTTCAGTGGGTCTCTATGGGGCTCTATGGGGTGTCTACAGGCACTATGGGGCGATATGGGGTGTCTATGTGGTTCAATTGGGCTCTATGGTGTGGCTGTAGGGCCTTATGTGGTGTCTATGGGGCACTGTGGGCTGCTATGGGGTGCTGTGGGGCACAATGGAGTGTCTATGAGGCTCCATGGGCTGCTCAGGGGCACTATGGAGTAGCTATGGGGTGCTATGGGGTTTTTTTGGGCCCCTATGGGTCACTATGGGGTGTCTATGGGGCTCTATGGGGTATCTTTGTGTTCCTATGGGGCGCTATGGGTGACTATGGGGTCACTATGGGTTTCTTTGAGGCACTATGGGGCACTATGGGGTCTCTATGGGTCTCAATTTATCCTTATGGCTCCCAATGACTGTCTATGGGTCTCTATGTGTCCCTATGGGTCCCAGTGTCTCTCTATGGGTCCCAATGTCTTCCTCTGGATCTCTATGGGTCCCTATGGGTCCCAGTGTCTCTCTATGTCCCCCTGTCTAGGTGGTAACTATACAGATGGTAACAAAGATGGTAACAAATGTACAGAGGTTCTAAGCGAGAGAGAAACTCACCAGTGGTGATGCCTTCGCTGAGGAAGCTGGGGCGGTCTTCACTGCAGAGCGATGTCCAAGAGATGCTGCCTCACAGAATCACAGAATTCTCAAGGTTGGAAAAGGGCTGCCAGCTTTTGTAGGAGAATAGCATGGGAGACAGTTGTGAAGGCTTTGCTGAAGTCCAAGTAGAGCACATCAACAGCCTTTCTTTCTTTCCTTCATCCATCAGATGGGTCACAGGATCGTAGAAGGAGATCAGATTGGTCAAGCAGGAGCTGCCCTTCACGAACCCATGCTGGCTAGGTCTGATCTCCTGCTCATCCCACACCTGCTGCATCTGTCATCTCCCTCAAGACAATTCGTTCCATTCCCTTCCCTGGCACCGAGGTCAGGCTAACAGGCCTGGAGTTGCCCGGATCCTCCTGACAACCTTGCTTGGAAATGGGAGTCACGTTGGCAAGCCTCCAGTCTTCTGGGACCTCACCCGGTAACAGGGAGCTCGGAAAGATAATGGAAAGCGGCTCGAGTGAGGGTCAGCCCTTAAATGAGGTCTCAGAGGAGGTGGAGTCGAGCTCCAGCCCTCCCGGGAGCACAGCTCCATTACTCTCACCTGTGCTCCCGCAGCTGACCCCACACTTGCCTCAGCTGATTAATCAGAGGTTCAGGCTGTGATTACCAATCTCCCACACAGCCCCTATGGGTCCCAATGTTTCCCTATGGGTCTCTAGCTGTCCCTATAGGTTTCTATGGTGTTATTATGACTCTAAATGGGTCCCTATGTGTCTCTATGTCTCTCTATGGGGTCCCAATGTGTCCCACTGTCCCCCTATGGATCTCTATGTATCCATATGGGTCCCAGTGACTCCCTTTGGGTCACTAATGAGTCACTATGTGTCCCAACGTCTCCCCTGTGGGTTGCTATGTGCCTCTGTGGGGTCTCTTATGGGTATCTCTGGACCCAAATGTATTCCTATGGGTACCTATGGGTTTCAATGCAGTCCCTATGTGCCTCTATGGGGTCTCTTATGGGTCTCAGCAGTGTCCCTATGTGTCTCTATGGGTCTCACTGTCCCTCACTGTAATCCATTGGATCCCTATGTGTCCCAATGTCCCCCTATGGGTCACTATGTGTCCCTATGTGTCCCAATGTCCCCCCTATGGGTTGCTATGTGCCACTATGGGGTCTCTATGGGGTCTCTATGGGGTCTCATGGATATCTCTGGGCCCAAACGTCTTCCTATGGGTATCTATGTGTTTCAATGCAGTCCCTATGTGCCTCTATGGGGTCTCTTATGGGTCTCAGCGAGGTCCCTATGTGTCTCTATGGGTCTCACTGTCCCCCACTGAAATCCATGGGGTCCCTCTGTGTCTCAATGTCCCCCTATTGGTCCCAGTGTCAGCCTATGGGTCACAATGTGTCCCTATGTGTCCCAATGTCCCTCCTATGTGTTGCTAAGTGTCTCCATGGGGTCTCTTATGAGTATCTCTGGGCCAAAATATCTACCTATTGGTATCCATAGGTTACATTACGTCCCTATGTGCCTCTATGGGGTCTCTCAAGGGTTACAGCGGAGTCCCTATGTGTCTCTATGGGTCTCACTGTCCCCCACTATGTTCCATGGGGTCCCTATGTGTCCCAATATACCCCTATGGGTCCCAGTGTCTCCCTATGGGTCACTATGTGTCCCTATGTGTCCCAATATCCCCCCTATGGGTAGGTATGTGCCTCTATGGGGTCTCTTATTCGTATCTATGGGCTTAAATGTTCTCCTATGGGTATCTATGGGTTTCAGTGTGGTCCCTATGTGCCTCTATGGGGTCTCTTATGGGTCTCAGCAGAGTCTCTGTGTGTCTCTACGGGTATCACTGTCCCCCACTGTAATCCATGGTGTCCCTATGTGTCCCAATGTCACCCTATGGGTCCCAGTGTCTCCCTAAGGGTCACTATGTGTCCATATGTGTCCCAATGTCCCCCCTATGGGTTGCTATGTGCCTCTATGGGTTCTCTATGGGGCTCTATGGGGTGCCTATGGAGCTCTATGGGGTTCTATGGGGCGTTCTGAGGTTTCTATGGGGTGTCTATGGAACGCTATGGTGTGTCTATGTGGCAAAATGAGTTTCTATGGGTGGCTATGGGAGCTCTATGGGGCACAATGGGTTGCCTACGGGGCTCTATGGGATGTCTATGGGGTTCTATGGCGCGGCTATATGTCCTTATGTGGTGTCTATGTGGCACTATGTTGTGCTATGGGGTGCTGTGAGGCACTATGGGGTGCTATGAGGCTCTATGGAGCAGTATAGGGTGTCTATGGGTCCCTATGTGGTGCAATGGGGCGCTGTGGGGCACAAGGGAGTGTCTATGAGGCTCCATGGGCTGCTATGGGGCACTGTGGAGTAGCTATGGGATGATTTGGGGTCTCTTTGTGCCCCTATGGGGCGCTATGGGTCACTATGTGGTGTCTATGGGGCTCTATGGGGTGGCTATGCGGTGCTGTAGGGTGGCTATGGGTTGCTTTGGGGTATCCTTGGGTTCCTATGGGGCGCTATGGGTGACTATGGGGTGCTATGGTTTGCTATGGGGCTCTATGCGGAAGAATGGGGTCTCTATGGGGCGCTATGGAGTCATTATGGGGCTCTATGGGGAGTCTATGGGGTGTCTTTGGGGATCTATGGGTTGTCTGTGGGGCTCTATGGGGTCTGCATGGGGTCTGTATGGGGTTCAGTGGGTCTCTATGGGGCTCTATGGGGTGTCTACAGGCACTATGGGGCGATATGGGGTGTCTATGTGGTTCAATTGGGCTCTATGGTGCGGCTGTAGGGCCTTATGTGGTGTCTATGGGGCACTGTGGGCTGCTATGGGGTGCTGTGGGGAACTATGGGGTGTCTATGGGGCTCTATGGAGCAGTATGCTGTGTCTATGGGTCCCTATGGGGTGCAATGGGGTGCTGTGGGGCACAATGCAGTGTCTATGAGGCTCCATGGGCTGCTATGGGGCACTATGGAGTAGCTATGGGGTGCTATGGGGTCTCTTTGGGCCCCTAAGGGTCACTATGGGGTGTCTATGGGGCTCCATGGGGTATCTTTGTGTTCCTATGGGGCGCTATGGGTGACTATGGGGTCGCTATGGGTTTCTTTGAGGAAGTGCCAACTCCTGCCCATCGTGTGATATCTCCTGCACCACAAGTTCCAAGTCTTGCCCCACAAGTTCCACCTACCATCCCACAAGTGCCACCTCCTGCCCCACAAGTGCCACCTCCTGCCCCACAAGTGCCACCTCCTGCCGTGCAAGTGCCAGCTCCTGCCCCAAAAGTGCCAGCTCCTGCTCCACATGTGCCACCTCTCGCCCCACAAGTTCCAGCTCCCGCCCCATAAGTGCCACCTCCCTCTCCACAAATTCCAGCTCCCGCCCACAAGTGCCACATCGCTCCCCACAAGTGCCACCTCCTGCCCCACTAGTGCCACCTCCCGCCCCACAAGTGCCAACTCCAGCCCCACAAGTGCAACCTCCCACCCCACAAGTACCAAATCCTGCCCCACAACTTCCACCTCCTGCCCCAGAAGTGCCATCTCCTGCCCCACATGTGTCACCTCCTGTCCCACATCATTCACCTCCAAACCCATAAGTGCCACCTCCTGCACAACAAGTGCCATTTCCTGCCCCACAAGTGCCATTTCCCCCCCCACATGTGCCAACTCCTGCCTTACAAGTTTCACCTCCCACCCCACAAATTCCACCCCCCACCCCACAAGTTCCACCTCCTGCCCCAAAAGTGCCAATTCCTGCTTCACAAGTGCCAGCTCATGCTTCACAAATGCCAGCTCATGCCCCACATCATCAACTTCCTGCCCCACAAGTGCCAGCTCATGCCCCACAAGTGCCACCTCTTGCCCCACAGGTGCCACCTCCTACCCCACAAGGACCACCTCCTGCCCCACATCATCCACCTCCTCCCCCACAAGTGACAATACCTGTTCCACAAGTGTCACCTCCCGCCCCACAACTTCAACATCCCGCCACACAAGTGCCGACTCCTGGCAACGTGTGCCACATCCTGCCCCACAAGTGCCAGCTCCTGCCCCACATGTTCCACCTACCATCCCACAAATTCCACCTCATGCCCCACAAGTACCAACTCCCAACCCACAAATGCCAAATGCATTTGTGCTTTTTGCCAAATGCTGCAATGCAACTTCCACCTCCTGCTCCACAAGTGCCACCTCCTGCCCCACATCGTCCTCCTCCCACCCAACAAGTGCCACCTCCTGCCCCACAAGTGCCAATTCCTGCCCCACATGTGCCAGCTCATGCTTCACAAGTGCCAGCTCCTGCACTACGTCATCCACTTCCTGCTCACAAGTGCCACCTCCTGACCGACAAAGACATCCTCCTGCTCCACAAGTGCCAATTCCTGCCCCACAAGTGCCAGTTCATGCCCCACAAGTGCCACATTATTCCACACCACTGCCTCCTCCCCCCTAAATAATCCACCTCCTGCCCCACAAGTGTCACTGACTGACCAACTTCCTCCTCCTGACCCACAAGTGCCACCTCCTGACCCACAAGTGCCAGCTCCTGCCCGACAAGAGCCACATCCTGCCCCACAAGTACCTCTTCCCTCCCAACAAGTTCCAATTTCCACCAAACAAGTACCACCTCCTTCTGCACAAGTTCCACCTCCCGCCCCACAAGTTCCACCTCCTGCCCTAAAAGCTCCATTTCCTGCCCCAGAAGTGCCACCTCCCGTCCCACAAGTGCCACCTCCCGCCCTACAACTGCCAAACCCTGCCCCAAAACTTCCACCTCCTGCCCAACAATTTCCAACTCGTGCCCCACAATTGCCACCTCCTGCCACACAAATGCCACCTTCTGCCTCAAAATGTCACCTCCTGTCCAACAACTCCAACCTCCCGCCCCACAAGTACCACCTCCTGCTCCACAAGTGCCACCTGCTGCCCCAGAAGTGCCAATTTCTGCCCCACAAGTGCCACTTCCCGCCTTACAAATGCCACCTTCTGCCCCACAACTTTCACCTCCTGCCCCACAAGTGCAACCTCCCTGCCCACGAGTGACACAATCTGCCCAAGTGCCACCTCCTGCCTCACAACTTCCACCTCCCGCCCCACAAGTGCCACCTCCTGTCTCACAAGTGTAACCTCCCGCCCCACAACTTCCACAACCTGCCCCACAAGTGCCACCTCCCGTCACTCAACTTCCAACTCCCGCCCCACAAGTGCCACCTCCCGCCCTACAACTTCCACCTCCCGCACCACAACTTCCACCTCCTGCCTCACAAGTTCCACATCCCGCCCCACAACTTCCAACTCCTGGCCCACAAGTGCGACCTCCTGCCCCACCATTACCACCTCCTGCCCCACAATTTCCACCTCCTGCCCCACAAATGCCACAACCTGCTCCACAATTTCAACGTCCTGCCTTACAAGTGCCACATTCTGCCCCACAAGTGTAGGCTCCTGCTCCACAAGTGCCACCTCCCGAACCACAACCTCAACCTCTGGCCCCACAAGTCCCACCTCCCGCCCCACAAGTGCCACATCCCGCCCCACAAGTGCCACCACCCGCCCCACAAGTGCCACCTTCTGTTCCACAACTTCCAGCTCCTGCCCCACAAGTTATAACTCCGGCCCCACAAGTGTTGCATTTTGCCCCACAAGTGCCACCTCCCACCCCACAAGTGCCAACTCCTGCCCCGCAACTTCCACCTCCTGCTCCACAAGTGCCACCTCGAACCGCACAATTGCCACCTCCTTCCCCATATCAACCACCTCCCATCCAACAAGTGCCACCTCCTGCCCCACAAGTGCCAATTCCTGCCCCACAAGTGCCAGCTCATGCTCCACAAGTACCAGCTCCTGCACCACATCATCCACCTCCTGCCCCACAAGTGCCACCTCCTGACCCACAACATCAATCTCCAGCCCCACAAGAGCCGCCTCCTGCCCGACAAGTTACACCTGCTACAAGTTCCACAAGTGCCACCTCCCTGCTCACGAGTGCCACATCCCGCCCCACATGTACCACCTCCTGCATCACAACTTCCACCTCCCGCCCCACATGTACCACCTCCTGCATCACAACTTCCACCTCCCGCCCCACATGTACCACCTCCTGCATCACAACTTCCACCTCCCGCCCCACATGTACCACCTCCTGCATCACAACTTCCACCTCCCGCCCCACATGTACCACCTCCTGCATCACAACTTCCACCTCCCGCCCCACATGTACCACCTCCTCCATCAAAACTTCCACCTCCCGCCCCACAAATGCCACCTCCTGCCCTACAAGTGCCACCTCAGGCCCCACAAGTAACCCCTCCCGCTCCACAAGTGCCACGTCCTGCCCCACAAGTGCCATCTCCCGCCCCACAAGGGCCAAATCCTGCCACGCAACATCCACCTCCTGCCCCACATCATCCACCTCCCACCCCACAAGTGCCACCTCCTGTGGCACAAGTGCCAATTCCAGCCCTAAAAGTGCCAGCTCATGCTTCACAATTGCCAGCTCCTGCCCCACATCATCCACCTCCTGCCCCACAAGTGCCACCTCCTATCCCACATGTGCCAACTCCTGCCCCACAAGTGCCATTTCCTGCCCCACATGTGCCACCTCCCACCCCACAAGTTTAACCTCCAGACACACAAGTGCCACCTCCCGCCCCACAAGAGCCACTTCCTGCCCCACAAGTACCTCTTCCCTCCCAACAAGTTCCACCTCCCACCCAACAAGTGCCACCACCTGCCCCACAAGTGCCAATTCCTGCCCCACAAGTGCTAGTTCATGCCCCACAAGTGCCACATTTGTCCACACCACTGCCTCCTCCCCTCCAAATAATCCACCTCCTGCCCCACAAGTGTCACTGACTGACCAACTTCCTCCTCCTGAGCCACAAGTGCCACCTCCTGACCCACAAGTGCCAGCTCCTGCCCGACAAGAGCCACTTCCTGCCCCACAAGTACCTCTTCCCTCCCAACAAGTTCCAATTTCCGCCCCACAAGTTCCACCTCCTGCCCAACAACTCCAACTTCCCACCCCATACGTTCCACCTCCTGCCCAACAACTCCAACCTCCCGCCCCACAAGTACCACCTCCTGCTCCACAAGTTCCACCTCCTGCCCCATAAGTTCCACCTTACGCCCCACAAGTTCCACCTCCTGCCCCAAAAGTGCCAATTCCTTCTTCACAAGTGCCAGCTCATGCTTCACAAATGCCAGCTCATGCCCCACATCATCAACTTCCTGCCCCACAAGTGCCACCTCTAACCCCACAAAGACAGCCTCCTGCCCCACATCATCCACCTCCTGCCCCACAAGTGCCAATTCCTGCCCCACAAGTGCCAGCTCATGCCCCACAAGTGCCACCTCTTGCCCCACATGTGCCACCTCCTGCCCCACATCATCCACCTCCTCCCCCACAAGTGACAATACCTGTTCCACAAGTGCCACCTCCCGCCCCACAACTTCAACATCCCGCCACACAAGTGCCGACTCCTGGCAACGTGTGCCACATCCTGCCCTACAAGTGCCAGCTCCTGCCCCACATGTTCCACCTACCATCCCACAAATTCCACCTCATGCCCCACAAGTGCCAACTCCCAACCCACAAATGCCAAATCCTGCAATGCAACTTCCACCTCCTGCTCCACAAGTGCCACCTCCTGCCCCACATCGTTCACCTCCCACCCAACAAGTGCCACCACCTGCCCCACAAGTGCCAATTCCTGCCCCACATGTGCCAGCTCATGCTTCACAAGTGCCAGCTCCTGCACTACGTCATCCACTTCCTGCCCCACAAGTGCCACCTCCTGACCGACAAAGACATCCTCCTGCCCCACAAGTGCCAATTCCTGCCCCACAAGTGCCAGTTCCTGCCCCACAAGTGCCACATTTGTCCACACCACTGCCATCTCCCCCCTAAATAATCCACCTCCTGCCCCACAAGCGTCACTGACTGACCAACTTCCTCCTCCTGACCCACAAGTGCCACCTCCTGACCCACAAGTGCCAGCTCCTGCCCGACAAGAGCCACTTCCTGCCCCACAAGTACCTCTTCCCTCCCAACAAGTTCCAATTTCCGCCCAACAAGTACCACCTCCTTCTGCACAAGTTCCACCTCCTGCCCTAAAAGCTCAATTTCCTGCCCCAGAAGTGCCACCTCCCGCCCCACAAGTGCCACCTCCTGCCCTACAACTTCCACCTCCTGGCCCACAAGTGCCACCTCCCGCCCTACAACTGCCAAACCCTGCCCCAAAACTTCCACCTCCTGCCCAACAATTTCCAACTCGTGCCCCACAATTGCCACCTCCTGCCACACAAATGCCACCTTCTGCCTCAAAATGCCACCTCCTGCCCAACAACTCCAACCTCCCGCCCCACAAGTACCACCTCCTGCTCCACAAGTTCCACCTCCTGCCCCATAAGTTCCACCTTACGCCCCACAAGTGCCATCTCCTGCCCCAAAAGCTCAATTTCCTGCCCCATCAGTGCCACCTCCCGCACCACAAGAGCCACCTCCTGCCCCAGAAGTGCCAATTTCTGCCCCACAAGTGCCACTTCCCGCCTTACAAATGCCACCTCCTGCCCCACAACTTTCACCTCCTGCCCCACAAGTGCAACCTCCCTGCCCACGAGTGACACAATCTGCCCAAGTGCCACCTCCTGCCTCACAACTTCCACCTCCCGCCCCACAAGTGCCACCTCCTGTCTCACAAGTGCAACCTCCCGCCCCACAACTTCCACAACTTGCCCCACAAGTGCCACCTCCCGTCACTCAACTTCCAACTCCTGGCCCACAAGTGCGACCTGCTGCCCCACAATTTCCACCTCCTGCCCCACAAGTGCCACAACCTGCTCCACAATTTCAACGTCCTGCCTTACAAGTGCCACATTCTGCCCCACAAGTTATAACTCCTGCCCCACAAGTGTTGCATTTTGCCCCACAAGTGCCACCTCCCGACCAACAAGTGCCACCTCCCACCCCACAAGTGCCAACTCCTGCCCCGCAACTTCCACCTCCTGCTCCAGAAGTGCCACCTCGAACCGCACAATTGCCACCTCCTTCCCCATATCAACGACCTCCCATCCAACAAGTGCCACCTCCTGCCCCACAAGTGCCACCTCCTGCCCCACAAGTGCCAATTCCTGCCCCACAAGTGCCAGCTCATGCCTCACAAGTGCCACCCCCCCCCACAAGTGCCACCTCCCGCCCCACAAGTGCCACCTCCCACGCACAAGTGCCACATCCTGCCCCACAAGTGTCACCTCCTGCCCACAAGTGCCACCTCATGCCCCACAACTTCCACATCCCGCCCCACAAGTGCCCCACCTGACCCACAAGTGCCAACTCCTGCCCCACTAATGCAACTACCTGCCCCACAAGTGCCAACTCGCGCCCCACAAGTGCCAACTCCTGCCCAACAAGTTCTACCTCCTGCCTTACAAGTGCCACCCCCTGCCTCACAACTTCCACCTCCCGCCCCACAAATGCCACCTCCTGCCCTACAAGTGCCACCTCAGGCCCCACAAGTGCCCCATCCTGCTCCACAAGTGCCACGTCCCGCCCCACAAGTGCCACCTCCCGCCCCTCTATAGCCACCTCCTGCCCCACAAGTTACACCTCTTGCCCCACAAGTTAGACCTCTTGCCCCACAACGTCGACCCCCGCCCCACATGTGCCACCACCTGACCCACAAGTGCCAACTCCTGCCCCACAAGTGCCATTTCCTGCACCACATTTGTCGCGTCCTGCCCCACAAGTGCCAACTCCTGCCCCACAAGTGCCAATTCCCGCCCCACAAGTGCCAATTCCCGCCCCACAAGTGCCACTTCCCGCCCCACAAGTGCCACCTCCCGCCCCACAAGTGCCACCTCCCGCCCCACTACTTCCACGTCACACCCCAAATCTTCTTACCTTCCACCCCACGAGTGCCACCTCCTGCCCAAACCTTCAACCTACTGCCCCACAACTGCCACTTCCCACCCAGCAATTGCCACCCCCCGTCCCACAAGTGCCTCCTCCCACCCCACAAGTGCCAACCCTTACCCCACAAGTGCTAACTCCTGCCCCACATCATCCACCAACCGCCCCACAAGTGTCACCTCCTGCCCCACAACTTCCATCTCCCACTCCACAAGTGCCACCTACTGCACAACAAATACCATCTCCTGCCCCATAAGTGCCACCTCCTGCCCCACAACCGCTACCTCCTGCCTCATATCATTCACCTCCCGCCCCACAATTTCCACCTCCTGCTCAACTAGTGCCACGTGCTGCCCCACAAGTTCCATTTCCCGCCCCACAAGTGCCACCTCCCGCCCCACAAGTGCCGCCTCCAGCCACACAAGTGCTAAATTGTGCCGCACAACTTCCACCTCCCGCCCCACAACTGCCACCTCCCGCCTTAAAAGTGCCACCTCCCGACCCACAAGTGCCTCCTCCTGTCCCACAGTTGTCACCTCCCGCTCCACAAGTTACACCTCACCCCCCACAAGTTCTACCACCCACCCCACAAGTGCCACCTGCAGCCCCAGAAGTGTCAAATCCTGCCACACAACTTCCACATCCAGCCCCACAATTGCCACCTCCCACCCCACAACTTCCACTTCCCGCCCAACAACGGCCTCCTCCTGCCCCACAAGTGCCTCCTCCTGCCCCACAAGTGCCTCCTCCTGCCCCACAAGTGCCTCCTCCTGCCCCACAAGTGCTACTTCCTGCCCCACAAGTGCTACCTACTTCCGCACAAGTGCCACCTCCTGCCGCACAAGTGCCATCTCCTGCCCCACATCATCCACCTCCTGCCTCACAAATGCCTCCTCCTGACCCACAAGTGCCACCTGCCGCCCCACAACTTCCACCTCACGCCCCACAAGTGCCACCTCCCGCCCCAGAAGTGCCACAACCCGCCCCACAAATCCAACTCCTGCCCCACAAGTGCCACCTCCCGCCCCACAAGTTCCACCATCCGCACCACAAGTGCCACCTCCTGCCCCACAAGTGCCACAACCCGCCCCACAAATCCAACTCCTGCCCCACAAGTGCCACATCCCGTACCACAAGTGCCACCTCCCGCAACACAAGTGCCACCTCCCGCCCCACAAGTGCCACAACCCGCCCCACAAGTTCCACCTCCCGCACCACAAGTGCCACCTCCTGCCCCACAAGTGCCACCTCCCGACCCACATGTGCCAACTTCTGCCCCACAAGTGCCTGCTCCTGCCCCTCAAGTGTCACCTCTTCCCCACAAGTGCCACCTTCTGCTCCACAAGTGCCAATTCCTGCCGCACAAGTGATACCTCCAGCCCCACAACTGCCACTACCCGCCCCACAACTTCCACCTCCCGCCTCACAAGTGCAACCTCCAGGCCCACAAGTGCCACCTCCTGTTCCACAAGAATTAACTCCTGCCCCACAAGTGCCAACTCCTGCCCTTCAATAGCCACTTCTTGCCCCACAAGTAACATTTCCTGCCCCACAAGTGCCAACCTCTGCCCAACAAGTGCTATGACCCAGCCCAAAAGTGCCAACTCCTGCCCCACTAGTGCCACCTCCCGCCCCACAAGTGCCACCACCCTCCCCACAACTTCAACCTCCTTCCCCAAAACATCCACCTCCTGCCCCACAGGTGTCATCATCTGCCCCACAACTGCCACATCCCGCCCCACAAGTGCCACCCCTTGCCCCACAAGTGCCACATCCCACCGCACAATTTCCACCTCTTCTTACACAAGTCCCACCTCCCGCCCAACAACAGCCTCCTCCTGCCCCACAAGTGCCACCTCCTGCCCCACAAGTGCCACCTCACATCCCACAAGTGCCACATCTCTCCCCACAAGTTTCAACTCCTGCCTTACAAGTGCCAATTCCTGCCCTACAAGTGCCAGCTCATTCCCCTGAAGTGCCAGCTCCTGCCCCACAAGTGCCACATTTTGCCACACCACTGCCACCTCCCCCCCCAAATAATCCACCTCCTGCCCCACAAGTGTCACTGACCGCCCAGCTTCCTCCTCCTTCCCCACAAGTGCCTCCTCCTGCCCCACAAGTGCCTCCTCCTGCCCCACAAGTGCCTCCTCCTGCCCCACAAGTGCCTCCTCCTGCCCCACAAGTGCTACCTACTTCCCCACAAGTGCCACCTCCTGCCCCACATCATCCAACTCCTGCCACACAAATGCCTCCTCCTGACCCACAATTGCCACCTGCCGCCCCACAACTTCCACCTCACGCCCCAGAAGTGCCACCTCCCGCCCCACAAGTGCCACAACCCGCCCCAGAAATCCAACTCCTGACCCACAAGTGCCACCTCCCGCCCCACAAGTTCCACCTCCCGCACCACAAGTGCCACCTCCTGCCCCACAAGTGCCACCTCCCGACCCACATGTGCCAACTTCTACCCCACAAGTGCCAGCTCCTGCCCCTCAAGTGTCACCTCCTCCCCACAAGTGCCACCTTCTGCTCCACAAGTGCCACTTCCTGCCGCACAAGTGATACCTCCAGCCCCACATCTGCGACCACCCGCCCCACAACTTCCACCTCCCGCCTCACAAGTGCAACCTCCAGGCCCACAAGTGCCACCTCCAGATCCACAAGAATTAACTCCTGCCCCACAAGTGCCACCTCCTGCCCTTCAATAGCCACTTCTTGCCCCAGAATTAACATTTCCTGCCCCACAAGTGCCAACTCCTGCCCCACTAGTGCCACCTCCCGCCCCACAAGTGCCACCAACCTCCCCACAACTTCATCCTCCTTCCCCAAAACATCCACCTCCCTCCCCACAGGTGTCATCATCTGCCCCACAACTGCCACATCCCGCCCCACAAGTGCCACCCCTTGCCCCACAAGTGCCACATCCCACCGCACAATTTCCACCTCTTGTTACACAAGTCCCACCTCCCGCCCAACAACAGCCTCCTCCTGCCCCACAAGTGCAACCTCCTGCCCCACAAGTGCCACCTCGCATCCCACAAGTGCCACATCCCGCCCCACAAGTTCCACCTCCTGCCTTACAAGTGCCAATTCCTGCCCTACAAGTGCCAGCTCATCTCCCTGAAGTGCCAGCTCCTGCCCCACAAGTGCCACATTTGTCCACACCACTGCCACCTTCCCCCCAAATAATCCACCTCCTGCCCCACAAGTGTCACTGACCGCCCAACTTCATCCTCCTGACACACAAGTGCAACCTCCCGCTCCACAACTTCCACCTCCCACTCCACAACTTCCAACTCCTGCCCCAGTAGTGCCACCTCCCGCCCCACAAGAGCCACCTCCCGCCCTACAACTTCCATCTCCTGGCTCACAAGTGCCACCTCCTGCCTCAAAAGAGCCACCTCCCGCCCCACAACTTCCACGTAACGCCCCATAAGTTCCACCTCCTGCCCAACAAGTGCCACCTCTCTTCCCACAAGGACCACCTCCTGCCCCACAAGTGCTACCTCCTGCCCCACAAGTGCCACCTCCTGCCCAACAAGTGCCACCACCCTCCCCAAAATGCCAACTCCCGCCCCACAAGTGCCACGTCCAGCCCCACAACTTCCACCTCCTGCCCCAAAAGTGTCAACTCCTGCCCCATAAGTTCCATATCCCGCCCCACAAGTGCCACTACCTGCCCCACTAGTGCCATCTCCATTTCCACAGGTGCCACCTCCCGCCCCACAACTTCCACGTAACGCCCCATAAGTTCCACCTCCTGCCCAACAAGTGCCACCTCTCGTCCCAAAAGGACCACCTCCTGCTCCACAAGTTCCACCTCTTGCCCCACAAGTACCAAATACTTCCCCACAACTTCCACCTTCTGCCGCACTAGTGCCAACTCCAATTCCACAAGTGCCACCTCCCACACCACAAGTGCCACCACCTGACCCACAAGTGCCAATTCCTGCCCCACAAGTGCCATTTCTTGCCCCACAAGTGCCACCTCCTGCCCCACAAGTGCCATTTCCTTCCCTACAACTTCCACCTCCTGCCCCACAAGAGCCAGTTCCAGCCCCACAAATGCCACCTCCCGCCCCACAACTTCAACATCCCGCCATACAAGTGCCACCTCCTGCCCAACGTGTGCCACATCCTGCCCCACAAGTGCCAAATCCTGCCCCGCAACTTTTACCTCCTGCTCCACAAGTGCCAACTCCTGCCCCACATCATCCACCTCCTGCCCCACAAGTGCCACCTCCAGCCCCACAAGTGCCAACTCCTGCCCCACAAATGCCACATCCCTCCCCACAAGTGCCAGCTCCTGCCCCACAAGTGCCACCTACCACGCCACAAGTGCCACCTCCTGCCCCACAAGTTCCACCTCCCACCCCACAAGTGCCAAATCCTGCCACGCAACGTCCACCTCCTGCTCCACAAGTGCCACCTCCTGCCACACATCATCCACCTCCCATCCAACAAGTGCCACCACCTGCCGCACAACTGCCAATTCCTGCCCCACAAGTGCCAGCTCATGCTTCACAAGAGCCAGCTCCTGCCCCTCATCATCCACCTCCTGCCCCACTAGTGCCACCTCCCGCCCCACAAGTGCCAACTCCAGCCCCACAAGTGCAACCTCCCACCCCACAAGTACCAAATCCTGCCCCACAACTTCCACCTCCTGCCCCAGAAGTGTCATCTCCTGCCCCACATGTGTCACCTCCTGCCGCACATCATCCACCTCCAAACCCATAAGTGCCACCTCCTGCACAACAAGTGCCAATTCCTGCCCCACAAGTGCCAGCACATGCTTCACAAGCGCCAGCTCCAGCCTAACATCATCCACCTCCTGCCCCACAAGTGCCACATCCCGCCCCACAAGAGCCACTTCCTTCCCCACAAGTACCCCATCCCACACCACAAGTTCCAATTCCTGCCATACAAGTGCCTCCTCCTTCCCCACAAGTGCCACCTCCTGCTGCACAACTTCCACCTCCCGACCCACAAGTGCCACCTCCTGCCCCACAACTTCCACCTTGTGACCCACAAGTGCGAACTCCCGCCAAACAACTGACACCTCCTGCCTCACAAGTGCCAACTCCTGCCCAACAAGTGCCACCTCCTGCCCCACAAGTGCCACCTCCCGACCCACAAGTGCCACCTCCTGCCCCGCCAGTTCCACCTCCTGCCGTGCAAGTGCCAGCTCCTGCCCCACATGTGCCACCTCTCGCCCCACTAGTGCCACCTCCCGCCCCATAAGTGCCACCTCCGTCTCCACAAATTCAGCCTCCCGCCCACAAGTGCCACATCGCTCCCCACAAGTGCCACCTCCCGCCCCACAAGTTCTAACTCCCGCCCCACAAGTGCCAACTCCCGCCCCACAAGTGCCAACTCCCGCCCCACAAGTGCCAACTCCCGCCCCACAAGTGCCAACTCCTGCCGCACAACTGCCAATTCCAGCCCCACAAGTGCCAGCTCATGCTTCACAAGTGCCAGCTCCTGCCCCTCATCATCCACCTCCTGCCCCACAAGTGCCACCTCCTGCCCAAAACCTGCCACCTCCCTCCCCACAATGCCACCTCCTGCCATATTAGTGCAGCCTCCTGCCCCACAAGTGCCAACTCCCGCCCCAAAAGTGCCACTTCCTGCCCCTCTACCGCCACCTCCTGCTCCAGAAGTTCCACTTCCTGCACCACAAGTTACACCTACAGCCCCACAATTTCCACCTCCTGTTTTACAAGTTCCACTTCCGCCCCACAAGTGCCACCTCCTGCCCAACAAGTGCCAGTTCATGCCCCACAAGTGCAAGGTCCTGTCCTTCAACTTCCACCTCCTGCCCCACAAGTGCCACCTCCTGCCCCACAACGACCACCTCCTGCCCCACATCATCCACCTCCCGCCCCACAATTTCCACCTCCTGCCCCACAAGTGCCACCTCCCGCCCAACAATTGTGGCCACATGACAAACAAGTTCCACTTCCGCCCCACAAGTACCACCTCCTGCCCAACAAGTGCCATTTCTTACCCCACAGGTTCCAAATCCTACCCCACTGGTGCCATTTCCTGCCCCACAAGTGCCATTTCCCCCCCCACATGTGCCAACTCCTGCCTTACAAGTTTCACCTCCCACCCCACAAATTCCACCTCCCACCCCACAATTTCCACCTCCTGCCCCACAAGTGCCAATTCCTGCTTCACAAGTGCCAGCTCATGCTTCACAAGTGCCAGCTCATGCCCAACATAATCAACTTCCTGCCCCACAAGTGCCAGCTCATGCCCCACAAGTGCCACCTCTTGCCCCACAGGTGTCACCTCCTGCCCCACATCATCCACCTCCTCCCCCACAAGTGACAATACCTGTTCCACAAGTGCCACCTCCCGCCCCACAACTTCAACATCCCGCCACACAAGTGCCAGCTCCTGTCCCACAAGTGCCAGCTCTTGCCTCACAGGTGCCACCTCCTGCCCCAAAAAGACCACATCCTGCCCCACAAGTGCCAGCTCCTGCCCCACATGTTCCACCTACCACCCCACAAATTCCACCTCATGCCCCACAAGTGCCAACTCCCAACCCACAAATGCCAAATCCTGCAATGCAACTTCCACCTCCTGCTCCACAAGTGTCACCTCCTGCCACACATCGTCCACCTCCTGCCCAACAAGTGCCACCACCTGCCCCACAAGTGCCAATTCCTGCCCCACATGTGCCAGCTCATGCTTCACAAGTGCCAGCTCCTGCACTACATCATCCACTTCCTGCTCAAAAGTGCCACCTCCTGACCGACAAAGACATCCTCCTGCCCCATAAGTGCCAATTCCTGCCCCACAAGTGCCAGCTCATTCCCCTGAAGTGCCACATTTGTCCACACCACTGCCTCCTCCCCCCCAAATAATCCACCTCCTGCCCCACAAGTGTCACTGACTGACCAACTTCCTCCTCCTGACCCACAAGTGCCAGCTCCTACCCCACAAGTGCCAGCTCCTGCCCGACAAGAGCCACTTCCTGCCCCACAAGTACCTCTTCCCTCCCAACAAGTTCCAATTTCCACCCCACAAGTGCCACCTCCTGCCCCACAAGTGCAACCTCCTGCCCCACATCATCCACCTCCTCCCCCACAAGTGACAATACCTGTTCCACAAGTGCCACCTCCCGCCCCACAACTTCAACATCCCGCCACACAAGTGCCGACTCCTGGCAACGTGTGCCACATCCTGCCCCACAAGTGCCAGCTCCTGCCCCACATGTTCCACCTACCATCCCACAAATTCCACCTCATGCCCCACAAGTGCCAACTCCCAACCCACAAATGCCAAATCCTGCAATGCAACTTCCACCTCCTGCCCCACAAGTGCCAATTCCTGCCCCACATGTGCCAGCTCATGCTTAACAAGTGCCAGCTCCTGCACTACGTCATCCACTTCCCTCCCCACAAGTGCCACCTCCTGACCGACAAAGACATCCTACTCCCCCATAAGTGCCAATTTCTGCCCCACAAGTGCCAGCTCATTCCCCTGAAGTGCCACATTTGTCCACACCACTGCCTCCTCCCCCCCAAATAATCCACCTCCCGCCCCACAAGTGTCACTGACTGACCAACTTCCTCCTCCTGACCCACAAGTGCCAGCTCCTGCCCCACAAGTGCCAGCTCCTACCCCACAAGAGACACTTCCTGCCCCACAAGTACCTCTTCCCTCCCAACAAGTTCCAATTTCCACCCCACAAGTGCCACCTCCTGCCCCACAAGTGCAACCTCCTGCTCCACATCATCCACCTCCTCCCCCACAAGTGACAATACCTGTTCCACAAGTGCCACCTCCCGCCCCACAACTTCAACATCCCGCCACACAAGTGCCGACTCCTGGCAACGTGTGCCACATCCTGCCCCACAAGTGCCACCTCGTGCCTCACAAGTGCCACACCCCCCCACAAGTGCCACCTCCCGCCCCACAAGTGCCACCTCCCACGCACAAGTGCCACATCCTGCCCCACAAGTGTCACCTCCTGCCCACAAGTGCCACCTTCCGCCCCACAAGTGCAACATCACACCCCAACAGTGTCAACTTCCGCCCCACAAGTGCCACCTCACGCCCCACAACTTCCACATCCCGCCCCACAAGTGCCACCACCTGACCCACAACTGCCACCACCTGACCCACTAATGCAACTACCTGCCCCACAAGTGCCAACTCGTGCCCCACAAGTGCCAACTCCTGCCCCACAAGTTCTACCTCCTGCCTTACAAGTGCCACCCCCTGCCTCACAACTTCCACCTCCCGCCCCACAAATGCCACCTCCTGCCCTACAAATGCCACCTCCTGCTATACAAGTGCCACCTCAGGCCCCACAAGTGCCCCCTCCCGCTCCACAAGTGCCACGTCCTGCCCCACAAGGGCCAAATCCTGCCACGCAACATCCACCTCCTGCCCCACATCATCCACCTCCCACCCCACAAGTGCCAATTCCAGCCCTAAAAGTGCCAGCTCATGCTTCACAATTGCCAGCTCCTGCCCCACATCATCCACCTCCTGCCCCACAAGTGCCACCTCCTAACCCACATGTGCCAACTCCTGCCCCACAAGTGCCATTTCCTGCACCACATTTGCCACCTCCTGCCCCACAAGTGCCACCTCCTTCCCCACAAGTGCCACCTCCCACCCCACAAGTTTAACCTCCAGACACACAAGTGCCATCTCCCGCCCCACAAGTGCCATCTCCCGCCCCACAAGTGCCAAATCCTGACGTGCACCTTCCACCTCCAGCCCCACGAGTTCCACCGCCCGCCCCACAAGTGCCACCTCCCGCCACACAAGTGCCACCTCCCGCCCCTCTATAGCCACCTCCTGCCCCACAAGTTACACCTCTTGCCCCACAAAGTCGACCCCCGCCCCACATGTGCCACCACCTGACCCACAATTGCCAACTCCTGCCCCACAAGTGCCGGCTCCTGCCCCACAAGTGCTACCTCTCGCCCCACAACCTCACCTCCAGCCACACAAGTGCCAACTCCTGCCCAGCAAGTGCCACCTCCCGCCCCACAAGTGCCACCTCCCGCCCCACTACTTCCACGTCACACCCCAAATCTTCTTACCTTCCACCCCACAAGTGCCACCTCCTGCCCCAAACCTTCAACCTACTGCCCCACAACTGCCACTTCCCACCCAGCAATTGCCAACCCCCGCCACACAAGTGCCTCCTCCCAACCCAAAAGTGCCAACCCTTACCCCACAAGTGCCAACTCCTGCCCCACATCATCCACCAACCGCCCCACAAGTGCCACCTCCTGCACCACAAGTGCCACCTCCCGACCCACAATTTCCAGCTCCCGGCCCACAATTGCCACCTCCTGCCCCACAACTTCCATCTCCCACTCCACAAGTGCCACCTACTGCACAACAAATACCATCTCCTGCCCCATAAGTGCCACCTCCTGCCCCACAGGTGCCACCTACTGTTCCACATCATCCACCTCCTTCCCCACATCATCCACCTCCTGTTCCACAAATGTCACCTCCTGACCAACAATTTCCACATCCTGCCCCACAAGTGCCACCTCCTGCCCCACATAATCCACGTCCTGCTCCAAAATTGCCACCTCCTGCCCCACTGTGCCACCTCCCACCCCACAAGTGCCACCTCCAGCCCCACCAGTTCCACCGCCCGCCCCACAAGTACCACCTCCTGACCCACAAGTGCCACTACGTGACCCACAATTGCCACCTCCCGTCTCACAATTGCAACTCTCGCCCAACAAGTGCCACCTCCTGCCCCAAAATTGCCACCACCCCCCCAACAAGTGCCACCTCCCGCCCCACAAGTACCACATCCCACCCCACAAGTGCAACCTCCTGCCCCACAAGTGCCAACTCTCGCCCCACAAGTGCCAACTCCTGCCCCACAAGTGCCACCTCATGTCCCTCAATTTTCACCTTATGCCCCAAAAGTGCCACCTCCCGCCCAAAAAGTGCAACATCTCGCCCCATTAGTGCCACGTCCCGGCCCAAAATTGCTACCTCCTGCCCCACATCATCCACCTCCTGTTCCACAAATGTCACCTCCTGACCCACAACTTCCACCTCCTGCCCCACAAGTGCCACCTTCTGCCTCACAAGTGCCACCCCTTGCCCCACAAGTACCACATCCCACCGCACAATTTCCACCTCTTGTTACACAAGTCCCACCTCCCGCCCAACAACAGCCTCCTCCTGCCCCACAAGTGCCACCTCCTGCCCCACAAGTGCCACCTCCCACCCCACAAGTGCCACGTCCTTCCCAATTGCCACGTCCTGTCCCACAAGTGCCACCTCCTGCCGTACAAGTGCCACCCTCTGCCCCACAATTGCCACTTCTTGCCCCACAATTGCCAATTCTTGCCCCACAACTTCCACCTCCCACCCCATAACTTCCACCTCCCGTCCCACAGCTTCCACATCCTGCCCCACAAGTGCCCGATCCTGCCCCAGAAGTACCACCACCTGACCCACAAGTGCCAACTCCTGCCCCACAAGTGCCACCTCGCATCCCGCAAGTGCCACATCCCGCCCCGCAAGTTCCACCTCCTGCCCCAAAAGTGCCAATTCCTGCTTCACAAGTGCCAGCTCATGCTTCACAAGTGCCAGCTCCTGCCCCACATCATCAACTTCCTGCCCCACAAGTGCCACCTCCAACCCCACAAAGTCAGCCTCCTTCCCCACAAGTGCCACCGCCTGCCCCACAAGTGCCAATTCCTGCCCCACAATTGCCAGCTCATGCCCCACAAGTGCCAGCTCCTGCCCCACATTTTCCACATACCACCCCACAAATTCCAACTCCTGCCCCACAAGTGCCACCTCCCACCCCACAAATGCCACCTCCTGCCCTGCAACTTCCACCTCCTGCTCAACAAGTGCCATCTCCTGCCCTACATCGTCCACCTCCGACCCAACAAGTGCCACCTCCTGCCCCACAAGTGCCAATTCCTGCCCCACAAGTGCCAGCTCATGCTTCACAAGTGCCAGCTCCTGCCCCACATCATCCACTTCCTGCTCACATGTGCCACCTCCTGTCCGACAAAGACCACCTCCTGCCCCACATCATCCACCTCCTGCCCCACAAGTTCCAATTCCTGCCCTACAAGTGCCAGCTCATTCCCCTGAAGTGCCAACTCCTGCCCCACAAGTGCAACATTTTGCCACACCACTGCCACCTCCCCCCCAAATAATCCACCTCCTGCCCCACAAGTGTCACTGACCGCCCAACTTCCTCCTCCTGACACACAAGTGCCACCTCCTGCCCCACAAGTGCCAGCTCCTGCCCGACAAGAGCCACTTCCTGCCCCACAAGTACCTCTTCCCTCTCAACAAGTTCCAATTTCCACCCCACAAGTGCCACCTCCTGCCCCACAAGTGCAACCTCCTGCCCCACATCGTCCACCTCCCACCCAACAAGTGCCACCACCTGCCCCACAAGTGCCAATTCCTGCCCCACAAGTGCCAGTTCATGCCCCACAAGTGCCACATTTGTCCACACCACTGCCACCTCCCCCCCAAATAATCCTCCTCCTGCCCCACAAGTGTCACTGACTGACCAACTTCCTCCTCCTGACCCACAAGTGCAACCTCCTGCCCCACAAGTGCCAGCTCCTGCCCCGCAAGAGCCACTTCCTGCCCCACAAGTACCTCTTCCCTCCCAACAAGTTCCAATTTCCGCCCAACAAGTACCACCTCCTTCTGCACAAGTTCCACCTCCTGCCCTAAAAGCTCCATTTCCTGCCCCACAAGTGCCACCTCCTGCCCCACAAGTGCCACCTCCCGCCCCACAAGTGCCACCTCCTGCCCTACAACTTCCACCTCCTGCCCCACAAGTGCCACCTCCCGCCCTACAACTGCCAAACCCTGCCCCAAAACTTCCACCTCCTGCCCAACAATTTCCAACTCGTGCCCCACAATTGCCACCTCCTGCCACACAAATGCCACCTTCTGCCTCAAAATGCCACCTCCTGCCCAACAACTCCAACCTCCCGCCCCACAAGTACCACCTCCAGCTCCACAAGTTCCACCTCCTGCCCCATAAGTTCCACCTTACGCCCCACAAGTGCCATCTCCTGCCCCAAAAGCTAAATTTCCTGCCCCATCAGTGCCACCTCCCGCACCACAAGTTCCACCTCCTGCCCCACAAGTGCCACCTCCCACCAAACAACTGACACCTCCTGCCCCACAAGTGTCACCTCCTGCCCAACAAGTTCCACCTCTTGACCTACAAGTGCCACCTCCTGCCCCATAAGTTTCACCTCTCGCCCAACAAATGCCACCACCTCCCCCAAAAGCGCCACCTCCTGCCCCACAGGTGCCATTTCCTGCCCCACAACATCCACCTCCTACGCACAAGTGCAACCTACTGCCCCACAACTTCCACCTCCTGCCCCACAAGTGCCAACTCCTGCCCCACAAGTGCCACCTCCTGTCCCACAAGTGCCACCTCCCGCCCCACAAGTGCCACCTGTCACCCTGCAAGTCCATCTCCTCTCGCCCCACAAGTGCCAGCTCATGCTTCAAAAGTGCCAGCTCCTGCCCCACATCATCAACTTCCTGCCCCACAAGTGCCACCTCCAACCCCACAAAGACAGCCTCCTGCCCCACATCATCCACCTCCTGCCCCACAAGTGCCAATTCCTGCCCCACAATCGCCAGCTCATGCCCCACAAGTGCCCGCACCTGCCCCACAAGTGCCACCTCTTGCCCAACAGGTGCCACCTCCTGCCCCACAAATGCCAAATCCTGCCCTGCAACTTCCAACTCCTGCCCCACAAGTGCCAATTCCTGCCCCACAAGTTCCAGCTCATGCTTCACAAGTGCCAGCTCCTGTCCCACATCATCCACTTCCTGCTCACATGTGCCACCTCCTGTCCGACAAAGACCACCTCCTGCCCCACATCATCCACCCCCTGCCCCACATGTGCCACCTCCTGCCCCACATCATCCACCCCCTGCCCCACAAGTGCCACCTCCTGCCCCACAACGACCACCCCCTGCACCAAAAGTGCCAATTCCTGCCCCACAAGTGCCAGCTCCTGCCCAACAAGTGCCACTTCCTGCCCCACAAGTACCTCTTCCCTCACAACAAGTTCCAATTTCCGCCCCACAAGTGCCACTACCTGCCCCACAAATGCAAGCTCCTGCCCCACAAGTGCCAACTTTCGCCCCACAAATGCCACCTCCCGCTCCACAACTTCCACCTCCTGCCCCACAAGTGCCACCTCCCGACCCACAAGTGCCACCTCACGCCCAACATCTACCACCTCCCACCCCACAACTTCCATCTCCTGGCCCAAGAATGCCACATCCTACCCCACAAGTGCCACCTCCTGCCCCACAAGTGCCACCTCCTGCCCCACAAATGCAACCTCCTGCCCCACAAGTGCCACCTTTCGCCCCACAAATGCCACCTCCCGCTCCACAACTTCCACCTCCTGCCCCACAAGTGCCACCTCACGCCCAACATCTACCACCTCGCACCCCACAACTTCCATCTCCTGGCCCACAAGTGCCACTTCCTGCCTCAAAAGAGCCACCTCCCGCCTCACAACTTCCACGTAACGTCCCATAAGTTCCACCTCCTGCCCCACAAGTGCCAGCTGCTGCTCCACATCATCCAACTCCCGCCCCACAAGTGCCATGTCCAGCCCCACAACATCTGCCTCCTGCCCCAAAAGTGTCAACTCCTGCCCCATAAGTTCCATATCCCGCCCCACAAGTGCCACCTCCCACCCCACAAGTGCCACCTCCTGCCCCACAAGTTCCAACTCTCGTCTAACAAGTGCCACCTCCTGCCCAACATTTACCACCTCCCGCTCCACAAGTGCCACCTCCTGCCCAACAAGTGCCATTTCTTACCCCACATGTTCCAACTCCTGCCCCACAGGTGCCATTTCCTGCCCCACAAGTACCACCTCCTGTCCCACATTTACCAACTCCTGCCCCACAAGTGCCATTTCCTGCCCCACATCTGTTGCATACCACCCCACAAATTCCACCTCCCGCCACACAAGTGCCACCTCCCGCTTCACAACTTCCACATCCTGCCCTACAAGTGCCAACTCCCGCCATAAAATGCCACCTCCCGTCCCTCTATCACCACCTCCTGCCCCACAAGTTACACCCCCACCCCACAGGTACCACCACCTGCCCCACAAGTACCACCTCCTGCAAACAAATGCCATTTCTTAAACCACAGGTCCAAACTCCTGCCCCACAAGTGCCACCTCCTGTCTCACAAGTGCAACCTCCCGCCCCACAACTTCCACAACCTGCCCCACAAGTGCCACCTCCCGTCACTCAACTTCCAACTCCCGCCCCACAAGTGCCACCTCCCGCCCTACAACTTCCACCTCCCGCACCACAACTTCCACCTCCTGCCTCACAAATTCCACATCCCGCCCCACAACTTCCAACTCCTGGCCCACAAGTGCGACCTCCTGCCCCACCATTACCACCTCCTGCCCCACAATTTCCACCTCCTGCCCCACAAGTGCCACAACCTGCTCCACAATTTCAACGTCCTGCCTTACAAGTGCCACATTCTGCCCCACAAGTGTAGGCTCCTGCTCCACAAGTGCCACCTCCCGAACCACAACCTCAACCTCTGGCCCCACAAGTCCCACCTCCCGCCCCACAAGTGCCACATCCCGCCCCACAAGTGCCACCACCAGCCCCACAAGTGCCACCTTCTGTTCCACAACTTCCACCTCCTGCCCCACAAGTTATAACTCCTGCCCCACAAGTGTTGCATTTTGCCCCACAAGTGCCACCTCCCGCCTCACAAGTGCCACCTCCCGACCCACAAGTGCCAACTCCTGCCCCGCAACTTCCATCTCCTGCTCCACAAGTGCCACCTCGAACCGCACAATTGCCACCTCCTTCCCCATATCAACCACCTCCCATCCAACAAGTGCCACCTCCTGCCCCACAAGTGCCAATTCCTGTCCCACAAGTGCCAGCTCATGCTTCACAAGTGCCAGCTCCAGCCCCTCATCATCAACCTCCTGCTCCACAAGTGCCACCTCCTGCCCCACAATGACCACCTCCTGCCCCACATCATCCACCCCCTGCGCCACAAGTGCCAAATCCTGCCCTACAAGTGCCATCTCATTCCCCTGAAGTGCCAGCTCCTGCCCCACAAGTGTCACTGACCGCCCAACTTCCTCCTCCTGACACACAACTGCAACCTCCTGCCCCACAAGTGCCACCTCCCGTCCTACAACTTCCACCTCCCGCTCCACAACTTCCACCTCCTTCCCCACAAGTGCCACCTCCCGCCCTACAACTTCCATCTCCTGGCTCACAAGTTCCACCTCCTGCCTAAAAAGAGCCACGTCCTGCCCCACAACTTCCACGTAACGTCCCATAAGTTCCACCTCCTGCCCCACAAGTGCCAACTCCTGCCCCACAAGTGCCACCTCCTGCCCAACAAGTGCCACCACCCTCCCCAAAATGCCAACTCCCGCCCCACATGTGCCACGTCCAGCCCCACAACTTCCACCTCCTGCCCCCCAAAAAAAAACTTATGGGGCAGGAGTGTCAACTCCTGCCCCATAAGTTCCATATCCCACCCCACAAGTGCCACTACCTGCCCCACTAGTGCCATCTCCATTTCCATAGGTGCCACCTCCCGCCCCACAACTTCCACGTAACGCCCCATAAGTTCCAGCTCCTGCCCAACAAGTGCCACCTCTCGTCCCACAAGGACCACCTCCTGCCCCACATCATCCACCTCCTGCCTCACAATGACCACCTCCTGCCCCACATCATCCACCTCCTGCCCCACAAGTGCCAATTCCTGCCCTACAAGTGCCAGCTCATTCCCCTGAAGTGCCAGCTCCTGCCCCACAAGTGCCACATTTTGCCACACCACTGCCACCTCCCTCCAAAATAATCCACCTCCTGCCCCACAAGTGTCACTGACCGCAACTTCCTCCTCCTGACCCACAAGTGCAACCTCCTGCCCCACAACTTCAACATCCCGCCACACAAGTGCCGACTCCTGCCCAACATGTGCCACATCCTGCCCCACAAGTGCCAACTCCTGCCCCACATCATCCACCTCCCACCCAACAAGTGCCACCTCCTGCCCCACAAGTGCCAATTCCTGCCCCACATGTGCCAGCTCATGCCCCACAAGTGCCAGGTCCTGTCCCACATCATCCACCTTCTGCCCCACAAGTGCCACCTCCTGCCCCACAACGACCACCTCCTGTCCCACATCATCCACCCCCTGCACCACAAGTGCCAATTCATGCCCTACAAGTGCCAGCTCACTCCCCTGAAGTGCCAACTCCTGCCCCACAAGTGCCACCTCCTGTCCCACATGTGCTAACACCTGCCCCACAAGTGCCATTTTCTGCCCCACAACTTCTACCTCACGGCCCACAACAATTTCCACCTCCTGTCTTACAAGTTCCACTTCCGCCCCACAAGTGTCACCTCCTGCCCAACAAGTGCCATTTCTTACCCCACAGGTTCCAAATCCTACCCCACTGGTGCCATTTTCTGCCCCACAAGTGCCACCTCCTGCCCCACAAGTGCCAATTCCTGCCCTACATGTGCCAGCTCATTCCCCTGAAGTGCCAGCTCCTGCCCCACAAGTGCCACATTTTTCCACACCACTGCCACCTCCCCCCCCAAATAATCCACCTCCTGCCCCACAAGTGTCACTGACCGCCCAACTTCCTCCTCCTGACACACAAGTGCAACCTCCTGCCCCACAAGTGCCAGCTCCTGCCCGACAAGAGCCACTTCCTGCCCCACAAGTACCTCTTTCCTCCCAACAAGTTCCAATTTCCGCCCCACAAGTGCCACCTCCTGCCCCACAAGTGCAACCTCCTGCCCCACAAGTGCCACCTCCCGCCCTACAACTTCCATCTCCTGGTCCACAAGTGCCACCTCCTGCCTCACAAGAGCCACCTCCCGCCCTTCAACTTCCACTTAACGCCCCATAATTTCCACCTCCCGCCCAACAAGTGCCACCTCTCGTCCCACAAGGACCACCTCCTGCCCCACAAGTGCCACCTCCTGCCCCACAAGTGTCAACTCATGCTCCACAAATGCCACCTCCTGCTCCACAAGTTCCACCTTTTGCCCCACAAGTGCCAAATACTTCCCCACAACTTCCACCTTCTGCCCCACTAGTGCCAACTCCAATTCCACAAGTGCCACCTCCAGCCCTACAACTGCCACTTCCAGCCCCACAAGTGCCACCTCCCGCCCAACAACTTCAACATCCCACCACACAAGTGCCAACTCCTGCCCGTGTGCCACATCCTGCCCCACAAGTGCCAACTCCTGCCGCACAACTGACAATTCCTGCCCCAAAAGTGACAGCTCATGCTTCACAATTGCCAGCTCCTGCCCCACATCATCCACCTTCTGCCCCACAAGTGCCACCTCTCGCCCCACAAGTGCCACATCCCGCCCCACAAGTGCCACCTCCTGCCAAACTAGTGCAACCTCCTGCCCCACAAGTGCCTTATCTCGCCAGACAATTTACAGCTCCTGCCCCACAAGTGCTACATCCTGCACCACAACTTCAACCTCCTGCCCCACAAGTGCCACGTTCTGCCCCACAAGTGTAGGCTCCTGCCCCACAACTGCCAATTCCTGCCCCACATGTGCCAGCTCATGCTTCACAAGTGCCAGCTCCTGCACCACATCATCCATTTCCTGCCCACAAGTGCCAATTCCTGCCCCACAAGTGCCAGTTCATGCCCCACAAGTGCCAGCTCCTGCCCCACAAGTGCCACATCCTGCCCCACAAGAGCCACCTCCTGCCCCACAAGTGCCACCTCCCGCCAAACAATAGACACCTCCTGCCCCACAAGTGCCACCTCCTGCCCTACAAGTGCCACCTTCTGTTCCACAACTTCCACCTCCTGCCCCACAAGTGTTGCATTTTGCCCCACAAGTGCCACCTCACGCTCCACAAGTGCCACCTCCCGACCCTCAAGTGCCAATTCCTGCCCCACATCATTCACCTCCTGCCCCACAAGTGCCACCTCCCGACCCACAAGTGCCAACTCCTGCCCCGCAACTTCCATCTCCTGCTACACAAGTGCCACCTCGAACCGCACAATTGCCACCTCCTTCCCCATATCAACCACCTCCCATCCAACAAGTGCCACCACCTGCCGCACAACTGCCAATTCCTGCCCCACAAGTGCCAGCTCATGCTTCACAAGTGCCAGCTCCTGCCCCTCATCATCCACCTCCTGCCCCACAAGTGCCACCTCCCGCCCGACAATTGTGGCCACATGACAAACAAGTGAAAAATCCCACCCCACAAGTGCCACTACATGCCCAACAGGTGCCACCTCCCACCCCACAACTTCAGCCTCCCGCCACAGAACGGCCAACTCCTGCCCAACGTGTGATATCTCCTGCACCACAAGTTCCATGTCTTGCCCCACAAGTTCCACCTACCATCCCACAAGTGCCACCTCCAGTCCCACAAGTGCCATCTCCCACCCCACAAGTACCAAATCCTGCCCCACAACTTCCACCTCCTGCCCCAGAAGTGCCATCTCCTGTCGCACAAGTTCCACCTTCTGCCCCACAAGTGTAACCTCCAGCCCCATAAGTGCCAAATCCTGCCCCACAACATCCACCTGTGCCCTACAAATACCATTTCCGGCTCCACATCATCCACCTCCTGCCCCACAATTGCCAATTCCTGCCCCACATGTGCCAGCTCATGCTTCACAAGTGCCAGCTCCTGCACTACGTCATCCACTTCCTGCTCACAAGTGCCACCTCCTGACCGACAAAGACACCCTCCTGCCCCATAAGTGCCAATTCCTGCCCCACAAGTGCCAGTTCATGCCCCACAAGTGCCACATTTGTCCACACCACTGCCTCCTCCCCCCCAAATAATCCACCTCCTGCCCCACAAGTGTCACTGACTGACCAACTTCCTCCTCCTGACCCACAAGTGCCAGCTCCTGCCCCACAAGAGCAACTTCCTGCCCCACAAGTACCTCTTCCCTCCCAACAAGTTCCAATTTCCGCCCAACAAGTACCACCTCCTTCTGCACAAGTTCCACCTCCTGCCCTAAAAGCTCCATTTCCTGCCCCAGAAGTGCCACCTCCCGCCCCACAAGTGCCACCTCCCGCCCCACAAGTGCCACCTCCCGCCCCACAAGTGCCACCTCCTGCCCTACAACTTCCACCTCCTGGCCCACAAGTGCCACCTCCCGCCCTACAACTGCCAAACCCTGCCCCAAAACTTCCACCTCCTGCCCAACAATTTCCAACTCGTGCCCCACAATTGCCACCTCCTGCCACACAAATGCCACCTTCTGCCTCAAAATGCCACCTCCTGCCCAACAACTCCAACCTCCCGCCCCACAAGTACCAGCTCCTGCTCCACAAGTTCCACCTCCTGCCCCATAAGTTCCACCTTACGCCCCACAAGTGCCATCTCCTGCCCCAAAAGCTCAATTTCCTGCCCCATCAGTGCCACCTCCCGCACCACAAGTGCCACCTCCTGCCCCATAAGTGCCAATTTCTGCCCCAAAAGTGCCACTTCCCGCCTTACAAATGCCACCTCCTGCCCCACAACTTTCACCTCCTGCCCCACAAGTGCAACCTCCCTGCCCACGAGTGACACAATCTGCCCAAGTGCCACCTCCTGCCTCACAACTTCCACCTCCCGCCCCACAATTGCCACCTCCTGTCTCACAAGTGCAACCTCCCGCCCCACAACTTCCACAACCTGCCCCACAAGTGCCACCTCCCGTCACTCAACTTCCAACTCCCGCCCCACAAGTGCCACCTCCTGCCCTACAACTTCCACCTCCCGCACCACAACTTCCACCTCCTGCCTCACAAGTTCCACATCCCGCCCCACAACTTCCAACTCCTGGCCCACAAGTGCGACCTCCTGCCCCACCATTACCTCCTCCTGCCCCACAATTTCCACCTCCTGCCCCACAAGTGCCACAACCTGCTCCACAATTTCAACGTCCTGCCTTACAAGTGCCACATTCTGCCCCACAAGTGTAGGCTCCTGCTCCACAAGTGCCACCTCCCGAACCACAACCTCAACCTCTGGCCCCACAAGTCCCACCTCCCGCCCCACAAGTGCCACATCCCGCCCCACAAGTGCCACCTTTTGTTACACAACTTCCACCTAGTGCCCCACAAGTTATAACTCCTGCCCCACAAGTGTTGCATTTTGCCCCACAAGTGCCACCTCCCGCCTCACAAGTGCCACCTCCCGACCCACAAGTGCCAACTCCTGCCCCGCAACTTCCATCTCCTGCTCCACAAGTGCCACCTCGAACCGCACAATTGCCACCTCCTTCCCCATATCAACCACCTCCCATCCAACAAGTGCCACCTCCTGCCCCACAAGTGCCAATTCCTGCCCCACAAGTGCCAGCTCATGCTCCACAAGTGCCAGCTCCTGCCCCTCATCATCCACCTCCTGCTCCACAAGTGCCACCTCCTGACCCACAACATCAACCGCCAGCCCCACAAGAGCCGCCTCCTGCCCGACAAGTTACACCTGCTACAAGTTCCACAAGTGCCACCTCCCTGCTCACGAGAGCCACCTCCCGCCCCACATGTACCACCTCCTGCATCACAACTTCCACCTCCCGCCCCACATGTACCACCTCCTGCATCACAACTTCCACCTCCCGCCCCACATGTACCACCTCCTGCATCACAATTCCACCTCCCGCCCCACATGTACCACCTCCTGCATCACAACTTCCACCTCCCGCCCCACAAATGCCACCTCCTGCCCGATAAGTGCCATCTCAGGCCCCACAATTGCCCCCTCCCGCTCCACAAGTGCCACGTCCTGCCCCACAAGTGCCATCTCCCGCCCCACAAGGGCCAAATCCTGCCACGCAACATCCACCTCCTGCCCCACATCAACCACCTCCCACCCCACAAGTGCCACCTCCTGTGGCACAAGTGCCAATTCCAGCCCTAAAAGTTCCAGCTCATGCTTCACAATTGCCAGCTCCTGCCCCACATCATCCACCTCCTGCCCCACAAGTGCCACCTCCTGCCCCACATGTGCCAACTCCTGCCCCACAAGTGCCATTTCCTGCCCCACATTTGCCACCTCCTGCCCCACAAGGGCCACCTCCTTCCCCACAAGTGCCACCTCCCACCCCACAAGTTTAACCTCCAGACACACAAGTGCCATCGCCCGCCCCACAACTGCCATCTCCCGCCCCACAAGTGCCAAATCCTGACGTGCAACTTCCACCTCCTGCTCTACAACTGCCATCTCCTGCCCCACAAGTGCCACGTCCCGCCACACAAGTGCCACCTCCCGCCCCTCTATAGCCACCTCCTGCCCCACAAGTTACACCTCTTGCCCTACAATTTACACCTCTTGCCCCACAACGTCGACCCCCGCCCCACATGTGCCACCACCTGACCCACAAGTGCCAACTCCTGCCACGCAACTTTTACCTCCTGCTCCACAAGTGCCAACTCCTGCCCCACAAGTGCCACCTCCAGCCCCACTAGTGCCAACTCCTGCCCCACAAGTGCCACATCCCTCCCCACAAGTGCCAGCTCCTGCCCCACAAGTGCCACCTACCACGCCACAAGTGCCACCTCCTGCCCCACAAGTTTTACCTCCCACAAGTGCCAAATCCTGCCACGCAACGTCCACATCCTGCTCCAGAAGTGTCACCTCCTGCCCCACATCATTCACCTCCCATCCAACAAGTGCCACCACCTGCCGCACAACTGCCAATTCCTGCCCCACAAGTGCCAGCTCATGCTTCACAAGTGCCAGCTCCTGCCCCTCATCATCCACCTCCTGCCCCACAAGTGCCACCTCCCGCCCAACAATTGTGGCCACATGACAAACAAGTGAAAAATCCCACCCCACAAGTGCCACTACATGCCCAACAGGTGCCACCTCCCACCCCACAACTTCAGCCTCCCGCCACAGAAGTGCCAACTCCTGCCCAACGTGTGATATCTCCTGCACCACAAGTTCCAAGTCTTGCCCCACAAGTTCCACCTACCATCCCACAAGTGCCACCTCCAGGCCCACAAGTGCCATCTCCCACCCCACAAGTACCAAATCCTGCCCCACAACTTCCACCTCCTGCCCCAGAAGTGCCATCTCCTGTCGCACAAGTTCCACCTTCTGCCCCACAAGTGTAACCTCCAGCCCCATAAGTGCCAAATCCTGCCCCACAACATCCACCTGTGCCCTACAAATACCATTTCCGGCTCCACATCATCCAACTCCTGCCCCACAAGTGCCACCTCCTGCCCCACAAGTGCCAGCTCCTGCCCCGAAAGTGCCAGCTCCTGCTCCACATCTGCCACCTCTCACCCCACAAGTTCCAGCTCCCGCCCCATAAGTGCCACCTCCCTCTCCACAAATTCCACCTCCCGCCCACAAGTGCCACATCGCTCCCCACAAGTGCCACCTCCTGCCCCACTAGTGCGACCTCCCGCCCCACAAGTGCCAACTCCAGCCCCACAAGTACCAAATCCTGCCCCACAACTTCCACCTCCTGCCCCAGAAGTGTCATCTCCTGCCCCACATGTGTCACCTCCTGCCGCACATCATCCACCTCCAAACACATAAGTGCCACCTCCTGCACAACAAGTGCCAATTCCTGCCCCACAAGTGCCAGCACATGCTTCACAAGCGCCAGCTCCAGCCTAACATCATCCACCTCCTGCCCCACAAGTGCCACATCCCGCCCCACAAGAGCCACTTCCTTCCCCACAAGTACCCCATCCCACACCACAAGTTCCAATTCCTGCCATACAAGTGCCTCCTCCTTCCCCACAAGTGCCACCTCCTGCTTCACAACTTCCACCTCCCGACCCACAAGTGCCACCTCCTGCCCCACAACTTCCACCTTGCGACCCACAAGTGCGAACTCCCGCCAAACAACTGACACCTCCTGCCTCACAAGTGCCAACTCCTGCCCAACAAGTGCCACCTCCTGCCCCACTAGTGCCACCTCCCGACCCACAAGTGCCACCTCCTGCCCCGCCAGTTCCACCTCCTGCCGTGCAAGTGCCAGCTCCTGCCCCACATGTGCCACCTCTCGCCCCACTAGTGCCACCTCCCGCCCCATAAGTGCCACCTCCCTCTCCACAAATTCAGACTCCCGCCCACAAGTGCCACATCGCTCCCCACAAGTGCCACCTCCCGCCCCACAAGTGCCAACTCCCGCCCCACAAGTGCCAACTCCCGCCCCACAAGTGCCAACTCCCGCCCCACAAGTGCCAACTCCCGCCCCACAAGTGCCAACTCCTGCCGCACAACTGCCAATTCCAGCCCCACAAGTGCCAGCTCATGCTTCACAAGTGCCAGCTCCTGCCCCTCATCATCCACCTCCTGCCCCACAAGTGCCACCTCCTGCCCAAAACCTGCCACCTCCCTCCCCACAATGCCACCTCCTGCCATATTAGTGCAGCCTCCTCCCCCACAAGTGCCAACTCCCGCCCCAAAAGTCCCACCTCCTTCCAAACAAGTGCCACATCCCACCCCAAAAGTGCCACTTCCTGCCCCTCTATCGCCACCTCCTGCCCCAGAAGTTCCACTTCCTGCACCACAAGTTACAACTACAGCCCCACAATTTCCACCTCCTGCCCCAGAAGTTCCACTTCCTGCCCCACAAGTGCCACCTCCTGCCCAACAATGCCAGTTCATGCCCCTCAAGTGCAAGGTCCTGTCCTTCAACTTCCACCTCCTGCCCCACAAGTGCCACCTCCTGCCCCACAACGACCACCTCCTGCCCCACATCATACACCTCCTTCCCCACAAGTTCCAATTCCTGCCCTACAATTGCCAGCTCATTCCCCTGAAGTGCCAGCTCCTGCCCCACAAGTGCCACATTTTGCCACACCACTGCCACCTCCCCCCCAAATAATCCACCTCCTGCCCCACAAGTACCTCTTCCCTCCCAACAAGTTCCATTTTCCGCCCCACAAGTGCCACCTCCTGCCCCACAAGTGCAACCTCCTGCCCCACAAATGCCACCTTTCGCCCCACAAGAGCCACCTCCCGCTCCACAACTTCCACCTCCCACTCCACATCTTCCACCTCCTGCCCCAGTAGTGCCACCTCCCGACCCACAAGTGCCACCTCCCGCCCCACATGTACCACCTCCTGCATCACAACTTCCACATCCCGCCCCACATGTACCACCTCCTGCATCACAACTTACACCTCCCGCCCTATATGTACCACCTCCTGCATCACAACTTCCACCTCCCACCCCACATGTACCACCTCCTGCATCACAACTTCCACCTCCCGCCCCACAAGTTCCACCTCCCTCTCCACAAACTCTACCTCCCACGCACAAGTGCCACATGCTGCCCCACAAGTGCCACCTCATGCCTCACAAGTGCCACCCCCCCCCCAAGTGCCACCTCCCGCCTCACAAGTGCCACCTCCCGCCCCACAAACTCCACCTCCCACGCAACAAGTGCCACATCCTGCCCCACAAGTGCCACCTTCCGCCCCACAAGTGCCACCTCACACCCCAACAGTGTCAACTTCCGCCCCACAAGTGCCACCTCACGCCCCACAACTTCCACATCCCGCCCCACAAGTGCCACCACCTGACCCACAAGTGCCAACTCCTGCCCCACTATTGCAACTACCTGCCCCACAAGTGCCAACTCGCGCCCCACAAGTGCCAACTCCTGCCCCACAAGTTCTACCTCCTGCCTTACAAGTGCCACCCCCTGCCTCACAACTTCCACCTCCCGCCCCACAAATGCCACCTCCTGCCCTACAAGTGCCACCTCAGGCCCCACTAGTGGCCCCTCCCGCTCCACAAGTGCCACGGCCTGCCCCACAAGTGCCATCTCCCGCACCACAAGGGCCAAATCCTGCCACGCAACTTCCACCTCCTGCTCCACATCATCCACCTCCCACCCCACAAGTGCCACCTCCTGTGGCACAAGTGCCAATTCCAGCCCTAAAAGTGCCAGCTCATGCTTCACAATTGCCAGCTCCTGCCCCACATCATCCACCTCCTGCCCCACAAGTGCCACCTCCTATCCCACATGTACCAACTCCTGCCCCACAAGTGCCATTTCCTGCACCACATTTGCCACCTTCCACCCCACAAGTTTAACCTCCGGACACACAAGTGCCATCTCCCGCCCCACAAGTGCCATCTCCCGCCCCTCTATAGCCACCTCCTGCCCCACAAGTTACACCTCTTGCCCCACAAGTTACACCTCTTTCCCCACAATTTCGACCCCCGCCCCACATGTGCCACCACCTGACCCACAAGTGCCAACTCCTGCCCCACAAGTGCCATTTCCTGCACCACATTTGCCGCGTTCTTCCACACAAGTGCCGGCTCCTGGCCCACAAGTGCTACCTCTCGCCCCACAACCTCAACCTCCAGCCACATAAGTGCCACCTCCCGCCCCACAAGCGCCACCTCCCGCCCCACTACTTCCACGTCACACCCCAAATCTTCTTACCTTCCACCCCACAAGTGCCACCTCCTGCCCCAAACCTTCAACCTACTGCCCCACAACTGCCACTTCCCACCCAGCAATTGCCACCCCCCGCCACACAAGTGCCTCCTCCCACCCCACAAGTGCCAACCCTTACCCCACAAGTGCCAACTCCTGCCCCACATCATCCACCAACCGCCCCACAAGTGCCACCTCCTGCACCACAAGTGCCACCTCCCGACCCACAACTTCCAGCTCCCGGCCCACAATTGCCACCTCCTGTCCCACAACTTCCATCTCCCACTCCACAAGTGCCACCTACTGCACAACAAATACCATCTCCTGCCCCATCAGTGCCATCTCCTGCCCCACAGGTGCCACCTAATGTTCCACATCATCCAACTCCTTCCCCACATCATCCACCTCCTGTTCCACAAATGTCACCTCCTGACCCACAACTTCCACATCCTGCCCCACAAGTGCCACCTCTTGCCCCACAAGTGCCACCTCCAGCCCCACCAGTTCCACCGCCCGCCCCACAAGTACCACCTCCTGACCCACAAGTGCCACTACGTGACCCACAATTGCCACCTCCCGTCTCACAATTGCAACTCTCGCCCAACAAGTGCCACCTCCTGCCCCACAATTGCCACCACCCCCCCAACAAGTGCCACCTCCCGCCCCACAAGTACCACATCCCACCCCACAAGTGCAACCTCCTGCCCCACAAGTGCCAACTCTCGCCCCACAAGTGCCAACTCCTGCCCCACAACATCCACCTCACGCTCCAAAAGTGCCACCTCCTGCCCCACAAGTGCTACTTCCTGCCTTACAAGTGCCACTTCCCGCTGCACAAGTGACACCTCCAGCCCCACAGCTGCCACAACCCGCCCCACAACTTCCACATCCCGCCTCACAACTGCAAGCTCCTGCCCCACAATTGCCACCTCCTACCACACAAGTGCCAACTCCTGCCCCACAAGTGCCACCTCATGTCCCTCAATTTTCACCTTATGCCCCAAAAATGCCACCTCCCGCCCAACAAGTGCAACATCTCGCCCCACTAGTGCCACGTCCCGGCCCAAAATTGCTACCTCCTACCCCACATCATCCACCTCCTGTTCCACAAATGTCACCTCCTGACCCACAACTTCCACCTCCTGCCCCACAAGTGCCACCTTCTGCCTCACAAGTGCCACCCCTTGCCCCACAAGTGCCACATCCCACCGCACAATTTCCACCTCTTGTTACACAAGTCCCACCTCCCGCCCAACAACAGCCTCCTCCTGCCCCACAAGTGCCACCTCCTGCCCCACAAGTGCCACCTCCCGCCTTACAAGTGCCACGTCCTTCCCAATTGCCACGTCCTGTCCCACAAGTGCCACCTCCTGCTGTACAAGTGCCACCCTCTGCCCCACAATTGCCACTTCTTGCCCCACAATTGCCAATTCTTGCCCCACAACTTCCACCTCCCACCCCATAACTTCCACCTCCCGTCCCACAGCTTCCACATCCTGCCCCACAAGTGCCAATTCCTGCCCCACAAGTGCCAGCTCATGCCCCACAAGTGCCAGCACCTGCCCCACAAGTGCCACCTCTTGCCCAACAGGTGCCACCTCCTGCCTTACAAATGCCAAATCCTGCCCTGCAACTTCCAACTCCTGCCCCACAAGTGCCAATTCCTGCCCCACAAGTTCCAGCTCATGCTTCACAAGTGCCAGCTCCTGCCCCACATCATCCACTTCCTGCTCACATGTGCCACCTCCTGTCCGACAAAGACCACCTCCTGCCCCACATCATCCACCCCCTGCCCCACAAGTGCCACCTCCTGCCCCACATCATCCACCCCCTGCTCCACAAGTGCCACCTCCTGCCCCACAACGACCACCCCCTGCACCAAAATTGCCAATTCCTGCCCCACAAGTGCCAGCTCCTGCCCAACAAGAGCCACTTCCTGCCCCACAAGTACCTCTTCCCTTACAACAAGTTCCAATTTCCGCCCCACAAGTGCCACCTCCTGCCCCACAAATGCAAGCTCCTGCCCCACAAGTGCCACCTTTCGCCCCACAAATGCCACCTCCCGCTCCACAACTTCCACCTCCTGCCCCACAAGTGCCACCTCCCGACCCAGAAGTGCCACCTCACGCCCAACATCTACCACCTCCCACCCCACAACTTCCATCTCCTGGCCCACAAGTGCCACTTCCTGCCTCAAAAGAGCCACCTCCCGCCTCACAAGTGCCACCTTCTGTTCCACAACTTCCACCTCCTGCCCCACAAGTTATAACTCCTGCCCCACAAGTGTTGCATTTTGCCCCACAAGTGCCACCTCCCGCCTCACAAGTGCCACCTCCCGACCCACAAGTGCCAATTCCTGCCCCGCAACTTCCATCTCCTGCTCCACAAGTGCCACCTCCCGAACCACAACCTCAACCTCTGACCCCACAAGTCCCACCTCCCACCCCACAAGTGCCACATCCCGCCCCACAAGTGCCACCACCCGCCCCACAAGTGCCACCTTCTGTTCCACAACTTCCACCTCCTGCCCCACAAGTTATAACTCCTGCCCCACAAGTGTTGCATTTTGCCCCACAAGTGCCACCTCCCGCCTCACAAGTGCCACCTCCCGACCCACAAGTGCCAATTCCTGCCCCGCAACTTCCATCTCCTGCTCCACAAGTGCCACCTCGAACCGCACAATTGCAACCTCCTTCCCCATATCAACCACCTCCCATCCAACAAGTGCCACCTCCTGCCCCACAAGTGCCAATTCCTGCCCCACAAGTGCCAGCTCATGCTTCACAAGTGCCAGCTCCAGCCCCTCATCATCCACCTCCTGCTCCACAAGTGCCACCTCCTGCCCCACAATGACCACCTCCTGCCCCACATCATCCACCCCCTGCGCCACAAGTGCCAATTCCTGCCCTACAAGTGCCATCTCATTCCCCTGAAGTGCCAGCTCCTGCCCCACAAGTGTCACTGACCGCCCAACTTCCTCCTCCTGACACACAACTGCAACCTCCTGCCCCACAAGTGCCACCTCCCGTCCTACAACTTCCACCTCCCGCTCCACAACTTCCACCTCCTGCCCCACAAGTGCCACCTCCCGCCCTACAACTTCCATCTCCTGGCTCACAAGTTCCACCTCCTGCCTAAAAAGAGCCACGTCCTGCCCCACAACTTCCACGTAACGTCCCATAAGTTCCACCTCCTGCCCCACAAGTGCCAACTCCTGCCCCACAAGTGCCACCTCCTGCCCAAAAAGTGCCACCACCCTCCCCAAAATGCCAACTCCCGCCCCACAAGTGCCACGTCCAGCCCCACAACTTCCACCTCCTGCCCCAAAAACAAAAACTTATGGGGCAGGAGTGTCAACTCCTGCCCCATAAGTTCCATATCCCACCCCACAAGTGCCACTACCTGCCCCACTAGTGCCATCTCCATTTCCACAGGTGCCACCTCCCGCCCCACAACTTCCACGTAACGCCCCATAAGTTCCAGCTCCTGCCCAACAAGTTCCACCTCTCGTCCCACAAGGACCACCTCCTGCCCCACAAGTGCCACCTCTTGCCCCACAAGTGCCAAATACTTCCCCACAACTTCCACCTTCTGCCGCACTAGTGCCAACTCCAATTCCACAAGTGCCACCTCCCACACCACAAGTGCCACCACCTGACCTACAAGTGCCAACTCCTGCCCCACAAGTGCCATTTCTTGCCCCACAAATGCCACCTCCTGCCCCACAAGAGCCATTTCCTGCCCTACAACTTCCACCTCCTGCCCCACAAGAGCCAGTTCCAGCCCCACAAATGCCACCTCCTGCCCCACAACTTCAACATCCCGCCATACAAGTGCCACCTCCTGCCCAACGTGTGCCACATCCTGCCCCACAAGTGCCAAATCCTGCCCCGCAACTTTTACCTCCTGCTCCACAAGTGCCAACTCCTGCCCCACATCATCCACCTCCTGCCCCACAAGTGCCACCTCCAGCCCCACAAGTGCCACATCCCTCCCCACAAGTGCCACCTCCTGCCCCACAAGTGCCACCTCCCGCCCCACAACTTCCACCCCCTCCCCTCAAGTTACATCTCCTGCCCCACAAGTGCCAACACCTGACCCACAAGTGCCACCTCCTGCCCCACAACTTTACATTCCGCCCCACAATTTCCACCTCCTGTCTTACAAGTTCCACTTCCTGCCCCACAAGTGCCACCTACTGCCCAACAATTGCCATTTCTTACCCCACAGGTTCCAAATCCTGTCCCACATGTGCCAACTCCTGCCCCACAAGTGCCATTTCCTGCCCCACAACTTCCACCTCCTGCCCCAGAAGTGCCAGTTCCTGTCCCACAAGTGCCACTTTCCACGCCACAAATTCCACCTCCTGCCCCACAAGTTCCAACTCCTGCCCCACAATGACCACCTCCTGCCCCACATCATCCACCTCCAGCCCCACAATGACCACCTCCTGCCCCACAAGTGCCAATTCCTGCCCTACAAGTGCCAGCTCATTCCCCTGAAGTGCCAGCTCTTGCCCCACAAGTGCCACATTTTGCCACACAACTGCCACCTCCCCCCCCAAATAATCCACCTCCTGCCCCACAAGTGTCACTGACCGCAACTTCCTCCTCCTGACCCACAAGTGCAACCTCCTGCCCCACAACTTCAACATCCCGCCACACAAGTGCCGACTCCTGCCCAACGTGTGCCACATCCTGCTCCACAAGTGCCAATTCCTGCCCCACATCGTCCACCTCCCACCCAACAAGTGCCACCTCCTGCCCAACAAGTGCCAATTCCTGCCCCACATGTGCCAGCTCATGCCCCACAAGTGCCAGGTACTGTCCCACATCATCCACCTTCTGCCCCACAAGTGCCACCTCCTGCCCCACATAATCAACGTCCTGCTCCAAAATTGCCACCTCCCGCCTCACAAGTGCCACCTCCCGACCCACAAGTGCCAATTCCTGCCCCGCAACTTCCATCTCCTGCTCCACAAGTGCCACCTCCCGAACCACAACCTCAACCTCTGACCCCACAAGTCCCACCTCCCACCCCACAAGTGCCACATCCCGCCCCACAAGTGCCACCACCCGCCCCACAAGTGCCACCTTCTGTTCCACAACTTCCACCTCCTGCCCCACAAGTTATAACTCCTGCCCCACAAGTGTTGCATTTTGCCCCACAAGTGCCACCTCCCGCCTCACAAGTGCCACCTCCCGACCCACAAGTGCCAATTCCTGCCCCGCAACTTCCATCTCCTGCTCCACAAGTGCCACCTCGAACCGCACAATTGCCACCTCCTTCCCCATATCAACCACCTCCCATCCAACAAGTGCCACCTCCTGCCCCACAAGTGCCAATTCCTGCCCCACAAGTGCCAGCTCATGCTTCACAAGTGCCAGCTCCAGCCCCTCATCATCCACCTCCTGCTCCACAAGTGCCACCTCCTGCCCCACAATGACCACCTCCTGCCCCACATCATCCACCCCCTGCGCCACAAGTGCCAATTCCTGCCCTACAAGTGCCATCTCATTCCCCTGAAGTGCCAGCTCCTGCCCCACAAGTGTCACTGACCGCCCAACTTCCTCCTCCTGACACACAACTGCAACCTCCTGCCCCACAAGTGCCACCTCCCGTCCTACAACTTCCACCTCCCGCTCCACAACTTCCACCTCCTGCCCCACAAGTGCCACCTCCCGCCCTACAACTTCCATCTCCTGGCTCACAAGTTCCACCTCCTGCCTAAAAAGAGCCACGTCCTGCCCCACAACTTCCACGTAACGTCCCATAAGTTCCACCTCCTGCCCCACAAGTGCCAACTCCTGCCCCACAAGTGCCACCTCCTGCCCAAAAAGTGCCACCACCCTCCCCAAAATGCCAACTCCCGCCCCACAAGTGCCACGTCCAGCCCCACAACTTCCACCTCCTGCCCCAAAAACAAAAACTTATGGGGCAGGAGTGTCAACTCCTGCCCCATAAGTTCCATATCCCACCCCACAAGTGCCACTACCTGCCCCACTAGTGCCATCTCCATTTCCACAGGTGCCACCTCCCGCCCCACAACTTCCACGTAACGCCCCATAAGTTCCAGCTCCTGCCCAACAAGTTCCACCTCTCGTCCCACAAGGACCACCTCCTGCCCCACAAGTGCCACCTCTTGCCCCACAAGTGCCAAATACTTCCCCACAACTTCCACCTTCTGCCGCACTAGTGCCAACTCCAATTCCACAAGTGCCACCTCCCACACCACAAGTGCCACCACCTGACCCACAAGTGCCAACTCCTGCCCCACAAGTGCCATTTCTTGCCCCACAAATGCCACCTCCTGCCCCACAAGAGCCATTTCCTGCCCTACAACTTCCACCTCCTGCCCCACAAGAGCCAGTTCCAGCCCCACAAATGCCACCTCCTGCCCCACAACTTCAACATCCCGCCATACAAGTGCCACCTCCTGCCCAACGTGTGCCACATCCTGCCCCACAAGTGCCAAATCCTGCCCCACAATGACCACCTCCTGCCCCACATCATCCACCTCCTGCCCCACAATGACCACCTCCTGCCCCACAAGTGCCAATTCCTGCCCTACAAGTGCCAGCTCATTCCCCTGAAGTGCCAGCTCTTGCCCCACAAGTGCCACATTTTGCCACACAACTGCCACCTCCCCCCCCAAATAATCCACCTCCTGCCCCACAAGAGTCACTGACCGCAACTTCCTCCTCCTGACCCACAAGTGCAACCTCCTGCCCCACAACTTCAACATCCCGCCACACAAGTGCCGACTCCTGCCCAACGTGTGCCACATCCTGCTCCACAAGTGCCAACTCCTGCCCCACATCGTCCACCTCCCACCCAACAAGTGCCACCTCCTGCCCCACAAGTGCCAATTCCTGCCCCACATGTGCCAGCTCATGCCCCACAAGTGCCAGGTACTGTCCCACATCATCCACCTTCTGCCCCACAAGTGCCACCTCCTGCCCCACATAATCAACGTCCTGCTCCAAAATTGCCACCTCCTGCCCCACAAGTGCCACCTCCCACCCAACAAGTGCCACCTCCAGCCCCACCAGTTCCACCGCCCGCCCCACAAGTACCACCTCCTGACCCACAAGTGCCACTACGTGACCCACAATTGCCACCTTCGTCTCACAATTGCAACTCTCGCCCAACAAGTGCCACCTCCTGCCCCACAATTGCCACCACCCCCCCAACAAGTGCCACCTCCCGCCCCACAAGTACCACATCCCACCCCACAAGTGCAACCTCCTGCCCCACAAGTGCCAACTCCTGCCCCACAACATCCACCTCACGCTCCAAAAGTGCCACCTCCTGCCCCACAAGTGCTACTTCCTGCCTTACAAGTGCCACTTCCCACTGCACAAGTGACACCTCCAGCCCCACAGCTGCCACAACCCGCCCCACAACTTCCACATCCCGCCTCACAACTGCAAGCTCCTGCCCCACAATTGCCACCTCCTACCACACAAGTGCCAACTCCTGCCCCACAAGTGCCACCTCATGTCCCTCAATTTTCACCTTATGCCCCAAAAGTGCCACCTCCCGCCCAACAAGTTCAACATCTCGCCCCACTAGTGCCACGTCCCGGCCCAAAATTGCTACCTCCTGCCCCACATCATCCACCTCCTGTTCCACAAATGTCACCTCCTGACCCACAACTTCCACCTCCTGCCCCACAAGTGCCACCTTCTGCCTCACAAGTGCCACCCCTTGCCCCACAAGTGCCACATCCCACCGCACAATTTCCACCTCTTGTTTCACAAGTCCCACCTCCCGCCCAACAACAGCCTCCTCCTGCCCCACAAGTGCCACCTCCTGCCCCACAAGTGCCACCTCCCACCCCACAAGTGCCACGTCCTTCCCAATTGCCACGTCCTGTCCCACAAGTGCCACCTCCTGCCGTACAAGTGCCACCCTCTGCCCCACAATTGCCACTTCTTGCCCCACAATTGCCAATTCTTGCCCCACAACTTCCACCTCCCACCCCATAACTTCCACCTCCCGTCCCACAGCTTCCACATCCTGCCCCACAAGTGCCCGATCCTGCCCCAGAAGTACCACCACCTGACCCACAAGTGCCAACTCCTGCCCCACAAGTGCCACCTCGCATCCCGCAAGTGCCACATCCCGCCCCACAAGTTCCACCTCCTGCCCCAAAAGTGCCCATTCCTGCTTCACAAGTGCCAGCTCATGTTTCACAAATGCCAGCTCCTGCCCCACATCATCAACTTCCTGCCCCACAAGTGTCACCTCCAACCCCACAAAGACAGCCTCCTGCCCCACATCATCCACCTCCTGCCCCACAAGTGCCAATTCCTGCCCCACAAGTGCCAGCTCATGCCCCACAAGTGCCAGCTCCTGCCCCACAAGTGCCACCTCCTGCCCCACAAGTGCCACCTCGCATCCCGCAAGTGCCACATCCCGCCCCACAAGTTCCACCTCCTGCCTTACAAGTGCCAATTCCTGCCCTACAAGTGCCAGCTCATTCCCCTGAAGTGCCAGCTCCTGCCCCACAAGTGCCACAGTTTGCCACACCACTGCCACCTCCCCCCCCAAATAATCCACCTCCTGCCCCACAAGTGTCACTGACCGCCCAGCTTCCTCCTCCTGACACACAAGTGCAACCTCCTGCCCCACAAGTGCAACCTCCTGCCTGACAAGAGCCACTTCCTGCCCCACAAGTTCCACCTCCTGCCCCAAAAGTGCCAATTCCTGCTTCACAAGTGCCAGCTCATTCTTCACAAATGCCAGCTCATGCCCCACATCATCAACTTCCTGCCCCACAAGTGTCACCTCCAACCTTACAAAGACAGCCTCCTGCCCCACATCATCCACCTCCTGCCCCACAAGTGCCAATCCCTGCCCCACAAGTGCCAGCTCATGCCCCACAAGTGCCAGCTCCTGCCCCACAAGTGCCAGCTCTTGCCTCACAGGTGCCACCTCCTGCCCCACAAGTGCCACCTCCTGCCCACAAGTGCCAACTCCTGCCCCACAAGTGCCACCTCCCGCCATCAACTGACACCACCTGCCCCACAAGTGCCACCTCCCACCAAACAACTGACACCTCCTGCCCCACAAGTGTCACCTCCTGCCCAACAAGTTCCACCTCTTGACCTACAAGTGTCACCTCCTGCCCTATAAGCTTCACCTCTCGCCCAACAAATGCCACCACCTCCCCCAAAAGCGCCACCTCCTGCTCCACAGGTGCCATTTCCTGCCCCACAACATCCACCTCCCACGCACAAGTGCAACCTACTGCCCCACAACTTCCACCTCCTGCCCCACAAGTGCCAACACCTGCCCCCCAAGTGCCAACACCTGCCCCACAAGTGCCACCTCCCGCCCCACAAGTACCACCTGTCACCCTGCAAGTCCAGCTCCTCTCGCCCCACAAGTGCCAGCTCATGCTTCACAAGTGCCAGCTCCTGCCCCACATCATCAACTTCCTGCCCCACAAGTGCCACCTCCAACCCCACAAAGACAGCCTCCTTCCCCACAAGTGCCACCTCCTGCCCCACAAGTGCCAATTCCTGCCCCACAATTGCCAGCTCATGCCCCACAAGTGCCAGCACTTGCCCCACAAGTGCCACCTCTTGCCCAACAGGTGCCACCTCCTGCCCCACAAATGCCAAATCCTGCCCTGCAACTTCCACCTCCTGCCCCACAACTTACAGCTCCTGCCCCACATCATCCACCAACCGCCCCTCAAGTGTCACCTCCTGCCCCACAACTTCCATCTCCCACTCCACAAGTGCCACCTACTGCACAACAAATACCATCTCCTGCCCCATAAGTGCCACCTCCTGCCCCACAACCGCTACCTCCTGCCTCATATCATTCACCTCCCGCCCCACAATTTCCACCTCCTGCTCAACTAGTGCCACGTGCTGCCCCACAAGTTCCATTTCCCGCCCCACAAGTGCCACCTCCCGCCCCACAAGTGCTAAATCGTGCCACACAACTTCCACCTCCCGCCCCACAACTGCCACCTCCCGCCCCACAAGTGCCGCCTCCAGCCACACAAGTGCTAAATTGTGCCGCACAACTTTCACCTCCCGCCCCACAACTGCCACCTCCCGCCTTAAAAGTGCCACCTCCCGACCCACAAGTGCCTCCTCCTGTCCCACAGTTGTCACCTCCCGCTCCACAAGTTACACCTCACCCCCCACAAGTTCTACGACCCACCCCACAAGTGCCAACTGCAGCCCCAGAAGTGTCAAATCCCGCCCCACAACTTCCACTTCCCGCCCAACAACAGCCTCCTCCTGCCCCACAAGTGCCTCCTCCTGCCCCACATGTGCCTCCTCCTGCCCCACAAGTGGCAACTCCTGCCCCACATCATCCACCAACCACCCCACAAGTGCCACCTCCCGCCCCACAAGTTCCACCTCCCGCACCACAAGTGCCACAACCCGCCCCACAAATCCAACTCCTGACCCACAAGTTCCACCTCCCGCACCACAAGTGCCACCTCCCGACCCACATGTGCCAACTTCTGCCCCACAAGTGCCTGCTCCTGCCCCTCAAGTGTCACCTCTTCCCCACAAGTGCCACCTTCTGCTTCACAAGTGCCACTTCCTGCCGCACAAGTGATACCTCCAGCCCCACAACTGCCGCCACCCGCCCCACAACTTCCACCTCCCGCCTCACAAGTGCAACCTCCAGGCCCACAAGTGCCACCTCCAGATCCACAAGAATTAACTCCTGCCCCACAAGTGCCACCTCCTGCCCTTCAAGAGCCACTTCTTGCCCCACAAGTAACATTTCCTGCCCCACAAGTGCCAGTCCATGCCCCAAAAGTGCTATGACCCAGCCCACAAGTGCCAACTCCTGCCCCACTAGTGCCACCTCCCGCCCCACAAGTGCCACCACCCTCCCCACAACTTCAACCTCCTTCCCCAAAACATCCACCTCCCGCCCCACAGGTTTCATCATCTGCCCCACAACTGCCACATCCCGCCCCACAAGTGCCACCTCCTGCCCCACAAGTGCCACCTCCCGCCCCTCAAGTGCCACACACTGCCCCACAAGTGCCGCCCCCAGCCCCGCAAGTGCCACCCCTTGCCCCACAAGTTCCACATCCCACAGCACAATTTCCACCTCTTGTTACACAAGTCCCACCTCCCGCCCAACAACAGCCACCTCCTGCCCCACAAGTGCCACCTCGCATCCCACAAGTGCCACCTCCCACCCCACAAGTGCCACATCCCCCCCCCACAACTTCCACCTCCTGCCTTACAAGTGCCAATTCCTGCCCTACAAGTGCCAGCTCATTCCCCTGAAGTGCCAGCTCCTGCCCCACAAGTTCCACATTTGTCCACACCACTGCCACCTCCCCGCCAAAATAATCCACCTCCTGCCCCACAAGTGTCACTGACCGCCCAACTTCCTCCTCCTGACACACAACTGCAACCTCCTGCCCCACAAGTGCCAGCTCCTGCCCGACAAGAGCCACTTCCTGCCCCACAAGTACCTCTTCCCTCCCAACAAGTTCCAATTTCCGCCCCACAAGTGCCACCTCCTGCCCCACAAGTGCAACCTCCTGTCCCACAAATGCCACCTTTCACCCCACAAGTTCCTCCTCCCGCTCCACAACTTCCACCTCCCACTCCACAACTTCCACCTCCTCCCCCAGTAGTGCCACCTCCCGACCCACAAGTGCCACCTCCCGCCCCACAAGAGCCACCTCCTGGCTCAAAAGAGCCACCTCCCGCCCCACAACTTCCACGTAACGCCCCATAAGTTCCACCTCCTGCCCAACAAGTGCCACCTCTCGTCCCACAAGGACCACCTCCTGCCCCACAAGTGCCACCTCCTACCCCACAAGTGCCACCTCCTGCCCAACAAGTGCCACCTCTCGTCCCACAAGGACCACCTCCTGCCCCACAAGTTCCACCTCCTGCCCCACAAGTGCCACCTCCTGCCCAACAAGTGCCACCTTTCGTCCCACAAGGACCACCTCCTGCCCCACAAGTGCCACCTCCTGCCCCACAAGTGCCAACTCCTGCCCAACAAGTGCCACCACCCTCCCCAAAATGCCAACTCCCGCCCCACAAGAGCCACGTCCAGCCCCACAACTTCCACCTCCTGCCCCAAAAGTGTCAACTCCTGCCCCATAAGTTCCATATCCCGCCCCACAAGTGCCACTACCTGCCCCACTAGTGCCATCTCCATTTCCACAGGTGCCACCTCCCGCCCCACAACTTCCACGTAACGCCCCATAAGTTCCACCTCCTGCCCAACAAGTGCCACCTCTCGTCCCACAAGGACCACCTCCTGCCCCACAAGTGCCACCTCTTGCCCCACAAGGGCCAAATACTTCCCCACAACTTCCACCTTCTGCCGCACTAGTGCCAACTCCAATTCCACAAGTGCCACCTCCCACACCACAAGTGCCACCACCTGACCCACAAGTGCCAACTCCTGCCCCACAAGTGCCATTTCTTGCCCCACAAGTGCCACCTCCTGCCCCACAAGTGCCATTTCCTGCCCTACAACTTCCACCTCCTGCCCCACAAGAGCCAGTTCCAGCCCCACAAAGGCCACCTCCCGCCCCACAACTTCAACAACCCGCCCCACAAGTGCCACATCCTGCCCAACGTGTGCCACATCCTGCCCCACAAGTGCCAAATCCTGCCCCACAAGTGCAACCTCCTGCCCCACAAGTGCCACCTCCCACCCCACAAGTGCCAAATCCTGCCACGCAACATCCACCTCCTGCTCCACAAGTTCCACCTCGAACCGCACAATTGCCACCTCCTTCCCCATATCAACCACCTCCCATCCAACAAGTGCCACCTCCTGCCGCACAAGTGCCACATCATAACATTATGTGCAGTGTGGATCATTAGAAGCTTCATACTCCAGTTCCATGGAATAACAACGTTCCAAATACTCATCTCTCAGAAGAAAACTACATATCCCAGAGGACTTCGCGGCCAAAGTTAGTCATGGGAGGAGGACAGTTGTATAATCTCCTCCCAGGCTGGAGCTCTCTTTTTTGGGCTGGGGACCCTACAGGGCAGCTGCCCCCTGTCATTCGCAAAGGTAAATCTAGGTAACCTGTGACAGATTTTGGTGGAGATGGCGGGCATAAGCTGCTGCTTTTTAGCTTTTAGAACAAATCTCTCTTTGCTCTCAGAGAGCTTCGTTAGGGATGTGATATCTTTTCATAGCTGCTCACTGAGAACGTGACCTTGAAAGTCCAGGCAAACTGTCAAAATTCAGGGGTAGCTGTAAACTCTGAGCATTGTTATCTTGCTTTTGTAAAGAAAACAATGGGATTTCTTTCTCTCCCAGAGCACAGCTAGCTAGCTCTGACTTTTACAGCGCCTGCCAGCTACTGCCAGCTATGAGTCTGCTCTTTATTTTAGGAGCACTGCATAGGGGATTCAAAGCCATCATGTTCTTTGAAACTTACTGGCCCTTCTTAATTTATTGATTTCTTGTTATAGAATATATGCATTATACGACCAAGTAAGGGCCTGGTACTTCTACGCAATGTGGTATGATGTGAATTTTGACACTTGCATCCCAGATGAAATAGTTAATTTTACAATGACTAATTTCACAATTGCTAATTTCACAGCAGCTAGTTTTACAAACACCACGATGTTCAATCCGGTTTCCAGGCTGCCTTATCAGATTGCCGCACAGTTTTTGAAAACCGAGTTAGTGTTCATCCTTGTGTTCATACTCATGTTCATGTTATCAGTATCAATATATATGAATGTACTCCTCTCCATTCGTTCTATGCGGAAGTCCCCTCCAAAACCAGAAAATGCTGACTGGCAGGGAATATGGAAAGGTTTAGGAAAAATCTTAGAAGCGTGGGGACCCGCAGTGTCATGGGATTTCACTCTTGAACACCTGAGGGACCCTGAGAAATTGAGTATTTGAGTCAGAGATCTAAGGAGGTAAACCACACTTGGGGTTTGGCTTATGCTTACCGTGCTCTATATACTACTACCCTGGAGAGGGAGAGTTTCCGATCTGAGGTTCAAGCCTCAAAAAAAAAAAAAAATCCCCAAGTCAACTCTGATCAGTCACAGGAGGCACCAGTAACAATATCAGTTGCCCCTGTGGAAGGAAGAAATGGAAACAGGTGTCCTTGTGTCTAGGATGAGAAGAAGGAGAAGCAGAGGAGGAGGCAGCAGAAGATCCAGGTAGGGGGTCTGGATTGGCACTGAGAAATGCAAAAAAAAAAAACAAAAAAAAAACAAAAAAAAAAACTAAGAGGCATGAAGAAGAGAGTGATGAGGAGGAAATCTCTATTACCATTCATCAATCTCTGAAGATGGATGAATTCCAAGGCTCAAGAAAGGAGTTTACATGGCATCAAAATGAAGGTCTCTTGCCTGATTGATTTGCTGCTGGGACAACGGGGCCAACAGCCTGTCTCTAGCTGGTAATGAATCTCACCAACTAGGAAGCATTGCCAGAGACCCAGCTATCGACAGAGAGATTAGCAGATGTTTGGATGGAGCTGGCACCCTCTGGACTGTTAACAGCCGTGAGGGAAATGTAACCCTTCAAGGATGCTTTGAAGCCTCAGACTATTAAGTGGGATACCATCGAAAAAGGTATCCAGTACCTGAGGGAAATGACTGTGGTGGAAATGTTGTATGACCCTGATCCACAAGACCGTGATCCTGAGAGAGTGAGGACCAAGCCTAGCATGTGGCAGAAACTCACAAGTACAGCACCAGAAAGATATGCACACACACTGGCAACAACATTTGGAAGATCTGAGGAACAAGAGAGAAGACCCCGAGTTTTTGAACTGATTATGACACTTCAAAACTATGAAGAGCAGCTCCCCCCAGTACGCACCGCAGTTTCTGCCATCTCACGAGTAGAAGACTGATAGATGAAATGCACAAGAAACTATTTCCATCGACTAATTGTGATGGTCGAGTAGTAGTATCAGAAACGACAGATGAAGGTCAGTCTCCATACGGGTCACCAGGTCTAGTGAAGGACCTGATCAAAATATTCCAATCCTACTCTTCACCTGTATCATCAAAAGTTTCAGCTATTAGACACACGTGCTTTCCAGCTCAAGCAAGGAACAACAGTAAGATTGCACAGCGTGTTTCCATGTGGTGCTACCTACGGGACCACAGAGAAGACATGAGGAAGTGGCACGACCAGCCTACTCCTGTACTACGAGCACGGGTGAGAGAACTACAAAACAGACCAACCACCAGTGGAGTTGCTCCATTCATCACAGGTAACCCATAGAGGGGCCCTGCCCTCAGTCTTGGCGGGGAGAGGGATAATAAGAGTTTATTGGACTGTGTGGATTAAATGGTCTGGCCCAACAGAACCACAGAACCACTGCTGGATACCGGTGCAAAGTGCACTCTAATGCCCTCGAATCACAAAGGGACAGAATCAATCAAACAGAATCAATGGAGTGACTGGGGGCTCTCAAGAATTGACTGTGTTGGAGGCCGAAATAAGCCTCACTGGTAAAGACTGGCAAAAACATCCTATTGTGACTGGCCCAGTGGCTCCGTGTGTCCACAAGTGCCACCTCCCGCCCCACAAGTGCCAAATCCTGCCCTTCAACTTCCACCTCCTGCTCCACAAGTGCAACCTCCTGCCCCACAACGACCACCTCCTGCCCCACATCATCCACCCCCTGCGCCACAAGTGCCAATTCCTGCCCTACAAGTGCCAGCTCATTCCCCTGAAGTGCCAGCTCCTGCCCCACAAGTGTCACTGACCGCCCAACTTCCTCCTCCTGACACATAAGTGCAACCTCCTGCCCCACAAGTGCCACCTCCCGCCCTACAACTTCCACCTCCCGCCCCACAAGTGCCACCTCCCGCCCTACAACTTCCATCTCCAGGCTCACAAGTTCCACCTCCTGCCTAAAAAGAGCCACGTCCCGCCCCACAACTTCCACGTAACGTCCCATAAGTTCCACCTCCTGCCCAACAAGTGCCACCTCTCGTCCCACAAAGACCAACTCCTGCCCCACAAGTGCCACCTCCTGCCCCACAAGTGCCACCTCCTGCCCAACAAGTGCCACCACCCTCCCCAAAATGCCAACTCCCGCCCCACAAGTGCCACGTCCAGCCCCACAACTTCCACCTCCTGCCCCAAAAGTGTCAACTCCTGCCCCATAAGTTCCATATCCCGCCCCACAAGTGCCACTACCTGCCCCACTAGTGCCATCTCCATTTCCACAGGTGCCACCTCCCGCCCCACAAGTTCCACCTCCCGCCCAACAAGTGCCACCTCTCGTCCCACAAGGACCACCTCCTGCCCCACAAGTTCCACCTCTTGCCCCACAAGTGCCAAATACTTCCCCACAACTTCCACCTTCTGCCGCACTAGTGCCAACTCCAATTCCACAAGTGCCACCTCCCACACCACAAGTGCCACCACCTGACCCACAAGTGCCAACTCCTGCCCCACAAGTGCCATTTCTTGCCCCACAAGTGCAACCTCCTGCCCCACAAGTGCCATTTCCTGCCCTACAACTTCCACCTCCTGCCCCACAAGAGCCAGTTCCAGCCCCACAAATGCCACCTCCCGCCCCACAACTTCAACATCCCGCCATACAAGTGCCACCTCCTGCCCAACGTGTGCCACATCCTGCCCCACAAGTGCCAAATCCTGCCCCGCAACTTTTACCTCCTGCTCCACAAGTGCCAACTCCTGCCCCACATCATCCAACTCCTGCCCCACAAGTGCCAACTCCTGCCCCACAAGTGCCACATCCCTCCCCACAAGTGCCACCTCATGCCCCACAAGTGCCACCTACCACGCCACAAATTCGACCTCCTGCCCCACAAGTTCCACCTCCCACCCCACAAGTGCCAAATCCTGCCACGCAACGTCCACATCCTGCTCCACAAGTGCCACCTCCTGCCCCACATCATCCACCTCCCATCCAACAAGTGCCACCACCTGCCGCACAACTGCCAATTCCTGCCCCACAAGTGCCAGCTCATGCTTCACAAGTGCCAGCTCCTGCCCCTCATCATCCACCTCCTGCCCCACAAGTGCCACCTCCCGCCCAACAATTGTGGCCACATGACAAACAAGTGAAAAATCCCACCCCACAAGTGCCTCTACATGCCCAACAGGTGCCACCTCCCACCCCACAACTTCAGTCTCCCGCCACAGAAGTGCCAACTCCTGCCCAACGTGTGATATCTCCTGCACCACAAGTTCCAAGTCTTGCCCCACAAGTTCCACCTACCATCCCACAAGTGCCACCTCCAGCCCCACAAGTGCCATCTCCCACCCCACAAGTACCAAATCCTGCCCCACAACTTCCACCTCCTGCCCCAGAAGTGCCATCTCCTGTCGCACAAGTTCCACCTTCTGCCCCACAAGTGTAACCTCCAGCCCCATAAGTGCCAAATCCTGCCCCACAACATCCACCTGTGCCCTACAAATACCATTTCCGGCTCCACATCATCCAACTCCTGCCCCACAAGTGCCACCTCCCGACCCACAAGTGCCACCTCCTGCCGTGCAAGTGCCAGCTCCTGCCCCAAAAGTGCCAGCTCCTGCTCCACATGTGCCACCTCTCGCCCCACAAGTTCCAGCTCCCGCCCCATAATTGCCACCTCCCTCTCCACAAATTCCACCTCCCACCCACAAGTGCCACATCGCTCCCCACAAGTGCCACCTCCTGCCCCACAAGTGCCAACTCCAGCCCCACAAGTGCAACCTCCCACCCCACAAGTACCAAATCCTGCCCCACAACTTCCACCTCCTGCCCCAGAAGTGCCATCTCCTGCCCCACATGTGTCACCTCCTGCCGCACATCATCCACCTCCAAAACCATAAGTGCCACCTCCTGCACAACAAGTGCCAATTCCTGCCCCACAAGTGCCAGCACATTCTTCACAAGCGCCAGCTCCAGCCTAACATCATCCACCTCCTGCCCCACAAGTGCCACATCCCGCCCCACAAGAGCCACTTCCTTCCCCACAAGTACCCCATCCCACACCACAAGTTCCAATTCCTGCCATACAAGTGCCTCCTCCTTCCCCACAAGTGCCACCTCCTGCTTCACAACTTCCACCTCCCGACCCACAAGTGCCACCTCCTGCCCCACAACTTCCACCTTGCGACCCACAAGTGCGAACTCCCGCCAAACAACTGACACCTCCTGCCTCACAAGTGCCACCTCCTGCCCCACTAGTGCCACCTCCCGACCCACAAGTGCCACCTCCTGCCCCGCCAGTTCCACCTCCTGCCGTGCAAGTGCCAGCTCCTGCCCCACATGTGCCACCTCTCGCCCCACTAGTGCCACCTCCTGCCCCATAAGTGCCACCTCCCTCTCCACAAATTCAGCCTCCCGCCCACAAGTGCCACATCGCTCCCCACAAGTGCCACATCGCTCCCCACAAGTGCCAACTCCCGCCCCACAAGTGCCAACTCCCGCCCCACAAGTGCCAACTCCTGCCGCACAACTGCCAATTCCTGCCCCACAAGTGCCAGCTCATGCTTCACAAGTGCCAGCTCCTGCCCCTCATCATCCACCTCCTGCCCCACAAGTGCCACCTCCTGCCCAAAACCTGCCACCTCCCTCCCCACAATGCCACCTCCTGCCATATTAGTGCAGCCTCCTCCCCCACAAGTGCCAACTCCCGCCCCAAAAGTCCCACCTCCTTCCAAACAAGTGCCACATCCCGCCCCAAAAGTGCCACTTCCTGCCCCTCTATCGCCACCTCCTGCCCCAGAAGTTCCACTTCCTGCACCACAAGTTACACCTACTGCCCCACAATTTCCACCTCCTGTTTTACAAGTTCCACTTCCGCCCCACAAGTGCCACCTCCTGCCCAACAAGTGCCAGTTCATGCCCCACAAGTGCAAGGTCCTGTCCTTCAACTTCCACCTCCTGCCCCACAAGTGCCACCTCCTGCCCCACAACGACCACCTCCTGCCCCACATCATCCACCTCCTTCCCCACAAGTTCCAATTCCTGCCCTACAAGTGCCAGCTCATTCCTCTGAAGTGGCAGCTCCTGCCCCACAAGTGCCACATTTTGCCACACCACTGCCACCTCCCTTCCCAAATAATCCACTTCCTGCCCCACAAGTGTCACTGACCGCCCAACTTCATCCTCCTGACCCACAAGTGCAACCTCCTGCCCCACAAGTGCCAGCTCCTGCCCGACAAGAACCACTTTCTGCCCCACAAGTACCTCTTCCCTCCCAACAAGTTCCAATTTCCGCCCCACAAGTGCCACCTCCTGCCCCACAAGTGCAACCTCCTGCCCCACAAATGCCACCTTTCGCCCCACAAGTGCCACCTCCCGCTCCACAACTTCCACCTCCTGCCCCAGTAGTGCCACCTCCTGCCCCACAAGTGCCACCTCCTGCCCCACAAGTGCCACCTCCCGCCCCACAATTGCCACCTCCTGCCCCACAAGTGCCACCTCCCGCCCAACAATTGTGGCCACATGACAAACAAATTCCACTTCCGCCCCACAAGTGCCACCTCCTGCCCAACAAGTGCCATTTCTTACCCCACAGGTTCCAAATCCTACCCCACTGGTGCCATTTCCTGCCCCACAAGTGCCATTTCCCCCCCCACATGTGCCAACTCCTGCCTTACAAGTTTCACCTACCACCCCACAAATTCCACCTCCCACCCCACAAGTTCCACCTCCTGCCCCAAAAGTGCCAATTCCTGCTTCACAAGTGCCAGCTCATGCTTCACAAATGCCAGCTCATGCCCCACATCATCAACTTCCTGACTCACAAGTGTCACCTCTAACCCCACAAAGACAGCCTCCTGCCCCACATCATCCACCTCCTGCCCCACAAGTGCCAATTCCTGCCCCACAAGTGCCAGCTCATGCTTCACAAATGCCAGCTCATGCCCCACATCATCAACTTCCTGCCCCACAAGTGCCAGCTCATGCCCCACAGGTGCCACCTCCTGCCCCACATCATCCACCTCCTCCCCCACAAGTGACAATACCTGTTCCACAAGTGCCACCTCCCACCCCACAACTTCAACATCCCACCACACAAGTGCCGACTCCTGGCAACGTGTGCCACCTCCTGCCACACATCGTCCACCTCCCACCCAACAAGTGCCACCACCTGCCCCACAAGTGCCAATTCCTGCCCCCCAAGTGCCAGCTCTTGCTTCACAAGTGCCAGCTCCTGCACTACGTCATCCACTTCCTGCTCACAAGTGCCACCTCCTGACCGACAAAGACATCCTCCTGCCCCATAAGTGCCAATTCCTGCCCCACAAGTGCCAGTTCATGCCCCACAAGTGCCACATTTGTCCACACCCCTGCCTCCTCCCTCCCAAATAATCCACCTCCTGCCCCACAAGTGTCACTGACTGACCAGCTTCCTCCTCCTGACCCACAACTGCAACCTCCTGCCCCACAAGTGCCAGCTCCTGCCCGACAAGAGCCACTTCCTGCCCCACAAGTACCTCTTCCCTCCCAACAAGTTCCAATTTCCACCCCACAAGTGCCACCTCCTGCCCCACAAGTGCAACCTCCTGCCCCACATCGTCCACCTCCCACCCAACAAGTTCCACCACCTGCCCCACAAGTGCCAATTCCTGCCCCACAAGTGCCAGTTCATGCCCCACAAGTGCCACATTTGTCCACACCACTGCCACCTCCCCCCCCAAATAATCCACCTCCTGCCCCACAAGTGTCACTGTCTGACCAACTTCCTCCTCCTGCCCCACAAGTGCCAGCTCCTGCCCCACAAGAGCCACTTCCTGTCCCACAGGTACCTCTTCCCTCCCAACAAGTTCCAATTTCCGCCCAACAAGTACCACCTCCTTCTGCACAAGTTCCACCTCCTGCCCTAAAAGCTCCATTTCCTGCCCCAGAAGTGCCACCTCCCGCGCCACAAGTGCCACCTCCTGCCCTACAACTTCCAGCTCCTGGCCCACAAGTGCCACCTCCCGCCCTACAACTGCCAAACCCTGCCCCAAAACTTCCACCTCCTGCCCAACAATTTCCAACTCGTGCCCCACAATTGCCACCTCCTGCCACACAAATGCCACCTTCTGCCTCAAAATGCCACCTCCTGCCCAACAACTCCAACCTCCCGCCCCACAAGTACCAGCTCCTGCTCCACAAGTTCCACCTCCTGCCCCATAAGTTCCAGCTTACGCCCCACAAGTGCCATCTCCTGCCCCAAAAGCTCAATTTCCTGCCCCATCAGTGCCACCTCCCGCACCACAAGTGCCACCTCCTGCCCCATAAGTGCCAATTTCTGCCCCACAAGTGCCACTTCCCGCCTTACAAATTTAACCTCCCACCCCACAAGTTCCACCTCCTGCCCCAAAACTGCCAATTCCTGCTTCACAAGTGCCAGCTCATGCTTCACAAATGCCAGCTCATGCCCCACATCATCAACTTCCTGCCCCACAAGTGCCACCTCTAACCCCACAAAGACAGCCTCCTGCCCCACATCATCCACCTCCTGCCCCACAAGTGCCAATTCCTGCCCCACAAGTGCCAGCTCATGCCCCACAAGTGCCACCTCTTGCTCCACAAGTGCCACCTCCTGCCCCACAAGTGCCACCTCCTGCCCCACAAGTGCCACCTCCTGCCTCACAAATGCCACATCCTGCCCCACAAGTGCCTCCTCCTGCCACACAAGTGCCACCTCCTGCCCACAAGTGCCACCTCCTGCCGCACAAGTGCCACCTCCTGCCCCACATCATCCACCTCCTGCCTCACAAATGCCTCCTCCTGACCTACAATTGCCACCTGCCGCCCCACAACTTTCACCTCACACCCCACAAGTGCCACCTCCTGCCGCACAAGTGCCACCTCCTGCCCCACATCATCCACCTCCTGCCTCAGAAATGCCACATCCTGCCCCACAAGTGCCTCCTCCTGCCACACAAGTGCCACCTCCTGCCCCACAAGTGCCACCTCCTGCCGCACAAGTGCCACCTCCTGCCCCACATCATCCACCTCCTGCCTCACAAATGCCTCCTCCTGACCCACAAGTGCCACCTCCCGACCCACATGTGCCAACTTCTGCCCCACAAGTGCCAGCTCCTGCCCCTCAAGTGTCACCTCTTCCCCACAAGTGCCACCTTCTGCTCCACAAGTGCCACTTCCTGCCGCACAAGTGATACCTCCTGCCCCACAACTGCCACCACCAGCCCCACAACTTCCACCTCCTGCCTCACAAGTGCAACCTCCAGGCTCACAAGTGCCACCTCCAGATCCACAAGAATTAACTCCTGCCCCACAAGTGCCACCTCCTGCCCTTCAAGAGCCACTTCTTGCCCCACAAGTAACATTTCCTGCCCCACAAGTGCCAACCCCTGCCCAACAAGTGCTATGACCCAGCCCAAAAGTGCCAACTCCTGCCCCACTAGTGCCAACTCCTGCCCCACAAGTGCCACCACCCTCCCCACAACTTCAACCTCCTTCCCCAAAACATCCACCTCCCGCCCCACAGGTGTCATCATCTGCCCCACAACTGCCACATCCCGCCCCACAAGTGCCACCCCTTGCCCCACAACTGCCACATCCCGCCCCACAAGTGCCACCTCCTGCCCCACAAGTGCCACCTCCCGCCCCTCAAGTGCCACACACTGCCCCACAAGTGCCGCCCCCAGCCCCGCAACTGCCACCCCTTGCCCCACAATTTCCACCTCCCACCCCACAATTTTTACCTCCCGCCCCACAAGTGCCATCTCCTGCCCCACAGGTGCCACCTACAATTCCACATCATCCACCTCCTTCCCAACATCATCCACCTCCTGTTCCACAAATGTCACCTCCTGACCCACAACTTCCACATCCTGCCCCACAAGTGCCACCTCCTGCCCCACATAATCCACGTCCTGCTCCAAAATTGCCACCTCCTGCCCCACAAGTGCCACCTCCCACCCAACAAGTGCCACCTCCAGCCCCACCAGTTCCACCGCCCGCCCCACAAGTACCACCTCCTGACCCACAAGTGCCACTACGTGACCCACAATTGCCACCTCCCGTCTCACAATTGCAACTCTCGCCCAACAAGTGCCTCCTCCTGCCCCACAATTGCCACCACCCCCCCAACAAGTGCCACCTCCCGCCCCACAAGTACCACATCCCACCCCACAAGTGCAACCTCCTGCCCCACAAGTGCCAACTCTCGCCCCACAAGTGCCAACTCCTGCCCCACAACATCCACCTCACGCTCCAAAAGTGCCACCTCCTGCCCCACAAGTGCTACTTCCTGCCTTACAAGTGCCACTTCCCGCTGCACAAGTGACACCTCCAGCCCCACAGCTGCCACAACCCGCCCCACAACTTCCACATCCCGCCTCACAACTGCAAGCTCCTGCCCCACAATTGCCACCTCCTACCACACAAGTGCCAACTCCTGCCCCACAAGTGCCACCTCATGTCCCTCAATTTTCACCTTATGCCCCAAAAGTGCCACCTCCCGCCCAACAAGTGCAACATCTCGCCCCACTAGTGCCACGTCCCGGCCCAAAATTGCTACCTCCTGCCCCACATCATCCACCTCCTGTTCCACAAATGTCACCTCCTGACCCACAACTTCCACCTCCTGCCCCACAAGTGCCACCTTCTGCCTCACAAGTGCCACCCCTTGCCCCACAAGTGCCACATCCCACCACACAATTTCCACCTCTTGTTACACAAGTCCCACCTCCCGCCCAACAACAGCCTCCTCCTGCCCCACAAGTGCCACCTCCTGCCCCACAAGTGCCACCTCCCGCCCCACAAGTGCCACGTCATTCCCAATTGCCACGTCCTGTCCCACAAGTGCCACCTCCTGCCGTACAAGTGCCACCCTCTGCCCCACAATTGCCACTTCTTGCCCCACAATTGCCAATTCTTGCCCCACAACTTCCACCTCCCACCCCATAACTTCCACCTCCCGTCCCACAGCTTCCACATCCTGTCCCACAAGTGCCCGATCCTGCCCCAGAAGTACCACCACCTGACCCACAAGTGCCAACTCCTGCCCCACAAGTGCCACCTCGCATCCCGCAAGTGCCACATCCCGCCACACAAGTGCCACCTCCTGCCTTACAAGTGCCAGCTCATGTTTCACAAATGCCAGCTCCTGCCCCACATCATCAACTTCCTGCCCCACAAGTGTCACCTCCAACCCCACAAAGACAGCCTCCTGCCCCACATCATCCACCTCCTGCCCCACAAGTGCCAATTCCTGCCCCACAAGTGCCAGCTCATGCCCCACAAGTGCCAGCTCCTGCCCCACAACAGCCTCCTTCTGCCCCATAAGTGCCACCTCGCATCCCGCAAGTGCCACATCCCGCCCCACAAGTTCCACCTCCTGCCTTACAAGTGCCAATTCCTGCCCTACAAGTGCCAGCTCATTCCCCTGAAGTGCCAGCTCCTGCCCCACAAGTGCCACATTTTGCCACACCACTGCAACCTCCCCCCCAAATAATCCACCTCCTGCCCCACAAGTGTCACTGACCGCCCAACTTCCTCCCCCTGACACACAAGTGCAACCTCCTGCCCCACAAGTGCCAGCTCCTGCCCGACAAGAGCCACTTCCTGCCCCACAAGTACCTCTTCCCTCCCAACAAGTTCCAATTTCTGCCCCACAAGTGCCACCTCCTGCCCCACAAGTGCAACCTCCTGCCCCACAAATGCCACCTTTCGCCCCACAAGTGCCACCTCCCGCTCCACAACTTCCACCTCCCACTCCACAACTTCCACCTCCTGCCCTACAAGTGCCACCTCCCGACCCACAAGTGCCACCTCCCGCCCCACAAGAGCCACCTCCCGCCCTACAACTTCCATCTCCTGGCTCACAAGTTCCACCTCCTGCCTCAAAAGAGCCACCTCCCGCCCCACAACTTCCACGTAACGCCCCATAAGTTCCACCTCCTGCCCAACAAGTGCCACCTCTTGTCCCACAAGGACCACCTCCTGCCCCACAACTGCCACCTCCTGCCTTACAAGTGCCACCTCCTGCCCAACAAGTGCCACCTCCTGCCCCACAAGTGCCACCTCTCGTCCCACAAGTGCCACCTCCTGCCCAACAAGTGCCACCACCCTCCTCAAAATGCCAACTCCCGCCCCACAAGTGCCACGTCCAGCCCCAAAACTTCCACCTCCTGCCCCAAAAGTGTCAACTCCTGCCCCATAAGTTCCATATCCCGCCCCACAAGTGCCACTACCTGCCCCACTAGTGCCATCTCCATTTCCACAGGTGCCACCTCCCGCCCCACAACTTCCACGTAACGCCCCATAAGTTCCACCTCCTGCCCAACAAGTGCCACCTCTCGTCCCACAAGGACCAGCTCCTGCCCCACAAGTGCCACCTCTTGCCCAACAAGTGCCAAATACTTCCCCACAACTTCCACCTTCTGCCGCACTAGTGCCAACTCCAATTCCACAAGTGCCACCTCCCACACCACAAGTGCCACCACCTGACCCACAAGTGCCAACTCCTGCCCCACAAGTGCCATTTCTTGCCCCACAAATGCCACCTCCTGCCCCACAACTTCAACATCCCGCCATACAAGTTCCACCTCCTGCCCAACGTGTGCCACATCCTGCCCCACAAGTGCCAACTCCTGCCCCACATCATCCACCTCCTCCCCCACAAGTGCCACCTCCAGCCCCACAAGTGCCACATCCCTCCCCACAAGTGCCACCTCCTGCCCCACAACTTCCACCCCCTCCCCTCAAGTTACATCTCCTGCCCCACAAGTGCCAACACCTGACCCACAAGTGCCACCTCCTGCCCCACAACTTTACATTCCGCCCCACAATTTCCACCTCCTGTCTTACAAGTTCCACTTCCTGCCCCACAAGTGCCAGCTCAGGCTTCACAAGTGCCAGCTCCTGCACCACATCATCCACTTCCCGCCCCACAAGTGCCACCTCCTGCCCAACAATTGCCATTTCTTACCCCACAGGTTCCAACTCCTGCCCCACAGGTGCCATTTCCTGCCCCACAAGTGCCACCTCCTGTCCCACATGTGCCACCTCCTGCCCCACATATGCCATTTCCTGCCCCACATCTTCCACCTCCCGCCCAAAAGTGCCAGTTCCTGTCCCACAAGTGCCACCTACCACGCCACAAATTCCACCTCCTGCCCCACAAGTTCCACCTCCTGCCCCACAATGACCACCTCCTGCCCCACATCATCCACCTCCTGCCCCACAAGTGCCAATTCCTGCCCTACAAGTGCCAGCTCATTCCCCTGAAGTGCCAGCTCCTGCCCCACAAGTGCCACATTTTGCCACACCACTGCCACCTCCCCCCCCAAATAATCCACCTCCTGCCCCACAAGTGTCACTGACCGCCCAACTTCATCCTCCTGACCCACAAGTGCAACCTCCTGCCCCACTACTTCAACATCCCGCCACAGAAGTGCCGACTCCTGCCCAACGTGTGCCACATCCTGCCCCACAAGTGCCAACTCCTGCCCCACATCGTCCACCTCCCACCCAACAAGTGCCACCTCCTGCCCCACAAGTGCCAAATCCTGCCCTACATGTGCCAGCTCATGCCCCACAAGTGCCAGGTCCTGTCCCACATCATCCACCTTCTGCCCTACAAGTGCCACCTCCTGCCCCACAAGTGCCACCTCCTGTCCCACATGTGCTAACTCCTGCCCCACAAGTGCCATTTTCAGCCCCACAACTTCTACCTCACGGCCCACAAGAGCCAGTTCCAGCCCCACAAATGCCACCTCCCGCCCCACAACTTCAACATCCCGCCACACAAGTGCCACCTCCTTCCCCACAAGTGCCAAATCCTGTTCTGCAACTTCCAACTCCTGCTCCACAAGTGCCACCTCCTGCCCCACAATGACCACCTCCCGCCCCACAAGCGCCACCTCCTGCCCCACAAGTTACATCTCCCGCCCCACAAGTGCCACCTCCTGCCTCACAACTTCCAACTCCCACCACAACAATTTCCACCTCCTGTCTTACAAGTTCCACTTCCGCCCCACAAGTGCCACCTCCAGCCCCATAAGTGCCTAATCATGCCCCACAACATCCACCTGTGCCCTACAAATTTCCCAAAAGCGCCACCTCCTGCACAAAAAGATCCACCTCAAGCCCCACTGGTGCCACCTCCCGCCCCACAATTTCCACCTCCCGCCCCACAATTGCCACCTCCTGCCCCATAAGTGCCACCTCCCGCCCAACAATTGTGGCCACATGACAAACAAGTTCCACTTCCGCCCCACAAGTGCCACCTCCTGCCCAACAAGTGCCACCTCCTGCCCCACAAGTGCCACCTCTCGTCCCACAAGTGCCACCTCCTGCCCAACAAGTGCCACCACCCTCCTCAAAATGCCAACTCCCGCCCCACAAGTGCCACGTCCAGCCCCAAAACTTCCACCTCCTGCCCCAAAAGTGTCAACTCCTGCCCCATAAGTTCCATATCCCGCCCCACAAGTGCCACTACCTGCCCCACTAGTGCCATCTCCATTTCCACAGGTGCCACCTCCCGCCCCACAACTTCCACGTAACGCCCCATAAGTTCCACCTCCTGCCCAACAAGTGCCACCTCTCGTCCCACAAGGACCAGCTCCTGCCCCACAAGTGCCACCTCTTGCCCAACAAGTGCCAAATACTTCCCCACAACTTCCACCTTCTGCCGCACTAGTGCCAACTCCAATTCCACAAGTGCCACCTCCCACACCACAAGTGCCACCACCTGACCCACAAGTGCCAACTCCTGCCCCACAAGTGCCATTTCTTGCCCCACAAATGCCACCTCCTGCCCCACAACTTCAACATCCCGCCATACAAGTGCCACCTCCTGCCCAACGTGTGCCACATCCTGCCCCACAAGTGCCAACTCCTGCCCCACATCATCCACCTCCTCCCCCACAAGTGCCACCTCCAGCCCCACAAGTGCCACATCCCTCCCCACAAGTGCCACCTCCTGCCCCACAACTTCCACCCCCTCCCCTCAAGTTACATCTCCTGCCCCACAAGTGCCAACACCTGACCCACAAGTGCCACCTCCTGCCCCACAACTTTACATTCCGCCCCACAATTTCCACCTCCTGTCTTACAAGTTCCACTTCCTGCCCCACAAGTGCCAGCTCAGGCTTCACAAGTGCCAGCTCCTGCACCACATCATCCACTTCCCGCCCCACAAGTGCCACCTCCTGCCCAACAATTGCCATTTCTTACCCCACAGGTTCCAACTCCTGCCCCACAGGTGCCATTTCCTGCCCCACAAGTGCCACCTCCTGTCCCACATGTGCCACCTCCTGCCCCACATATGCCATTTCCTGCCCCACATCTTCCACCTCCCGCCCAAAAGTGCCAGTTCCTGTCCCACAAGTGCCACCTACCACGCCACAAATTCCACCTCCTGCCCCACAAGTTCCACCTCCTGCCCCACAATGACCACCTCCTGCCCCACATCATCCACCTCCTGCCCCACAAGTGCCAATTCCTGCCCTACAAGTGCCAGCTCATTCCCCTGAAGTGCCAGCTCCTGCCCCACAAGTGCCACATTTTGCCACACCACTGCCACCTCCCCCCCCAAATAATCCACCTCCTGCCCCACAAGTGTCACTGACCGCCCAACTTCATCCTCCTGACCCACAAGTGCAACCTCCTGCCCCACTACTTCAACATCCCGCCACAGAAGTGCCGACTCCTGCCCAACGTGTGCCACATCCTGCCCCACAAGTGCCAACTCCTTCCCCACATCGTCCACCTCCCACCCAACAAGTGCCACCTCCTGCCCCACAAGTGCCAAATCCTGCCCTACATGTGCCAGCTCATGCCCCACAAGTGCCAGGTCCTGTCCCACATCATCCACCTTCTGCCCTACAAGTGCCACCTCCTGCCCCACAAGTGCCACCTCCTGTCCCACATGTGCTAACTCCTGCCCCACAAGTGCCATTTTCAGCCCCACAACTTCTACCTCACGGCCCACAAGAGCCAGTTCCAGCCCCACAAATGCCACCTCCCGCCCCACAACTTCAACATCCCGCCACACAAGTGCCACCTCCTTCCCCACAAGTGCCAAATCCTGTTCTGCAACTTCCAACTCCTGCTCCACAAGTGCCACCTCCTGCCCCACAATGACCACCTCCCGCCCCACAAGCGCCACCTCCTGCCCCACAAGTTACATCTCCCGCCCCACAAGTGCCACCTCCTGCCTCACAACTTCCAACTCCCACCACAACAATTTCCACCTCCTGTCTTACAAGTTCCACTTCCGCCCCACAAGTGCCACCTCCAGCCCCATAAGTGCCTAATCATGCCCCACAACATCCACCTGTGCCCTACAAATTTCCCAAAAGCGCCACCTCCTGCACAAAAAGATCCACCTCAAGCCCCACTGGTGCCACCTCCCGCCCCACAATTTCCACCTCCCGCCCCACAATTGCCACCTCCTGCCCCATAAGTGCCACCTCCCGCCCAACAATTGTGGCCACATGACAAACAAGTTCCACTTCCGCCCCACAAGTGCCACCTCCTGCCCAACAAGTGCCATTTCTTACCCCACAGGTTCCAAATCCTACCCCACTGGTGCCATTTCCTGCCCCACAAGTGCCATTTCCCCCCCCACATGTGCCAACTCCTGCCTTACAAGTTTCACCTACCACCACACAAATTCCACCTCCCACCCCACAAGTTCCACCTCCTGCCCCAAAAGTGCCAATTCCTGCTTCACAAGTGCCAGCTCATGCTTCACAAATGCCAGCTCATGCCCCACATCATCAACTTCCTGCCCCACAAGTGCCACCTCTAACCCCACAAAGACAGCCTCCTGCCCCACATCATCCACCTCCTGCCCCACAAGTGCCAATTCCTGCCCCACAAGTGCCAGCTCATGCCCCACAAGTGCCACCTCTTGCCCAACAGGTGCCACCTCCTGCCCCACATCATCCACCTCCTCCCCCAAAAGTGACAATACCTGTTCCACAAGTGCCACCTCCCGCCCCACAACTTCAACATCCCGCCACACAAGTGCCGACTCCTGCCCAACGTGTGCCACATCCTGCCCCACAAGTGCCAACTCCTGCCCCACATCGTCCACCTCCCACCCAACAAGTGCCACCTCCTGCCCCACAAGTGCCAACTCCTGCCCCACATGTGCCAGCTCATGCCCCACAAGTGCCAGGTCCTGTCCCACATCATCCACCTTCTGCCCCACAAGTGCCACCTCCTGCCCCACAACGACCACCTCATGCCCCACATCATCCACCCCCAGCACCACAAGTGCCAATTCATGCCCTACAAGTGCCAGCTCACTCCCCTGAAGTGCCAGCTCCTGCCCCACAAGTACCACCTCCTGTCCCACATGTGCTAACTCCTGCCCCACAAGTGCCAGCTCATGCCCCACAAGTGCCACCTCTTGCCCCACAAGTGCCACCTCCTGCCCCACATCATCCACCTCCTCCCCCAAAAGTGACAATACCTGTTCCACAAGTGCCACCTCCCGCCCCACAACTTCAACATCCCGCCACACAAGTGCCGACTCCTGGCAACGTGTACCACATCCTGCCCCACAAGTGCCAGCTCCTGCCCCACATGTTCCACCTACCACCCCACAAATTCCACCTCATGCCCCACAAGTGCCAACTCCCAACCCACAAATGCCAAATCCTGCAATGCAACTTCCACCTCCTGCTCCACAAGTGCCACCTCCTGCCCCACATCGTCCACCTCCCACCCAACAAGTGCCACCTCCTGCCCCACAAGTGCCAATTCCTGCCCCACATGTGCCAGCTCATGCTTCACAAGTGCCAGCTCCTGCACTACATCATCCACTTCCTGCTCACAAGTGCCACCTCCTGACCGACAAAGACATCCTCCTGCCCCATAAGTGCCAATTTCTGCCCCACAAGTGCCAGCTCATTCCCCTGAAGTGCCACATTTGTCCACACCACAGCCTCCTCCCCCCCAAATAATCCACCTCCTGCCCCACAAGTGTCACTGACTGACCAACTTCCTCCTCCTTACCCACAAGTGCAACCTCCTGCCCCACAAGTGCCAGCTCCTGCCCCACAAGAGCCACTTCCTGCCCCACAAGTACCTCTTCCCTCCCAACAAGTTCCAATTTCCGCCCAACAAGTACCACCTCCTTCTGCACAAGTTCCACCTCCTGCCCTAAAAGCTCCATTTCCTGCCCCAGAAGTGCCACCTCCCGCCCCACAAGTGCCACCTCCTGCCCTACAACTTCCACCTCCTGGCCCACAAGTGCCACCTCCCGCCCTACAACTGCCAAACCCTGCCCCAAAACTTCCACCTCCTGCCCAACAATTTCCAACTCGTGCCCCACAATTGCCACCTCCTGCCACACAAATGCCACCTTCTGCCTCAAAATGCCACCTCCTGCCCAACAACTCCAACCTCCTGCCCCACAAGTACCACCTCCTGCTCCACAAGTTCCACCTCCTGCCCCATAAGTTCCACCTTACGCCCCACAATTGCCATCTCCTGCCCCAAAAGCTCAATTTCCTGCCCCATCAGTGCCACCTCCCGCACCACAAGTGTCATCTCCTGCCCCAAAAGCTCAATTTCCTGCCCAATGTATTCCTATGGGTACCTATGGGTTTCAATGTGGTCCCTATGTGCCTCTATGGGGTCTCTTATGGGTCTCAGCGAGGTCCCTATGTGTCTCTATGGGTCTCACTGTCCCCCACTGAAATCCATGGGGTCTCTAGGTGTCCCAATGTCCCCCTATTGGTCCCAGTGTCAGCCTATGGGTCACAATGTGTCCCTATGTGTCCCAATGTCCCTCCTATGTGTTGCTAAGTGTCTCCATGGGGTCTCTTATGAGTATCTCTGGGCCAAAATATCTACCTATTGCTATCCATAGGTTACATTACGTCCCTATGTGCCTCTATGGGGTCTCTTAAGGGTTACAGCGAAGTCCCTATGTGTCTCTATGGGTCTCACTGTCCCCCACTATGTTCCATGGGGTCCCTATGTGTCCCAATATACCCCTATGGGTCCCAGTGTCTCCCTATGGGTCACTATGTGTTCCTAAGTGCCGAATGTCCCCCCTATGTGTCCTAATGGCCCCCTTTGGGGTTTCTATGGGGACTCTTATTGGTATCTCTGGGCCCAAATGTCTTCCTATGGGTATCTATGGGTTTCAATGAGGTCCCTATGTGCCTCTATGGGGTCTCTTATGGGTATCAGTGGAGCCCCTATGTTTGTCTACGGGTCTCACTGTTCCCCACTGTAATCCAAGGGGTCCCTCTGTGTCCCAGTGTCCACACTATGGGTTGCTATGTACCTCTATGGGGTCTCTATGTGGTCTCTTATGGGTATCTCTGGGCCCAAATGTCTTCCTATGGGTATCTCTGGGTTTCAATGTGGTCCCTATGTGCCTCTATGGGTCTCACTGTCCCCCACCTTAATCCATGGGGTCTCTATGTGTCCCAATGTCCCCCTATGGGTCCCAGTGTCTCCCTATGGGTCACTTTGTGTCCCTATGTGTCCCAATGTCCCCCCTATGGGTTGCTATGTGCCTCTTTGGGTTCTCTATGGGGCTCTATGGGTTGCCTATGGAGCTCTATGGAGTACTATGGGGCGTTCTGAGGTTTCTATGGGCTGTCTATGGAACGCTATGGTGTGTCTATGTGGCAAAATGAGTTTCTATGGGTGGCTATGGGAGCTCTATGGGGCACAATGGGTTGCCTACGGGGCTCTATGGGATGTCTATGGGGCTCTATGGCGCGGCTATATGTCCTTATGTGGTGTCTATGTGGCACTATGTTGTGCTATGGGGTGCTGTGAGGCACTATGGGGTGCTATGGGGCTCTATGGAGCAGTATAGGGTGTCTATGGGTCCCTATGGGGTGCAATGGGGCGTTGTGGGGCACAAGGGAGTGTCTATGAGGCTCCATGGGCTGCTATGGGGCACTGTGGAGTAGCTATGGGATGATTTGGAGTCTCTTTGTGCCCCTATGAAGCGCTATGGGTCACTATGTGGTGTCTATGGGGCTCTATGGGGTGGCTATGCGGTGCTGTAGGGTGGCTATGGGGTGCTTTGGGGTATCCTTGGGTTCCTATGGGGCGCTATGGGTGACTATGGGGTGCTATCGTTTGCTATGGGGCTCTATGCGGAAAAATGGGTCTCTATGGGGCGCTATGATGTCCCTATGGGGCTCTATGGGGAGTCTATGGGGTGTCTTTGGGGATCTATGGGTTGTCTGTGGGGCTCTATGGGGTCTGCATGGGGTCTGTATGGGGTTCAGTGGGTCTCTATGGGGCTCTATGGGGTGTCTACAGGCACTATGGGGCGATATGGGGTGTCTATGTGGTTCAATTGGGCTCTATGGTGTGGCTGTAGGGCCTTATGTGGTGTCTATGGGGCACTGTGGGCTGCTATGGGGTGCTGTGGGGAACTATGGGGTGTCTATGGGGCTCTATGGAGCAGTATGCTGTGTCTATGGGTCCCTATGGGGTGCAATGGGGTGCTGTGGGGCACAATGGAGTGTCTATGAGGCTCCATGGGCTGCTATGGGGCACTATGGAGTAGCTATGGGGTGCTATGGGGTCTCTTTAGGCCCCTATCGGTCACTATGGGTCACTATGTGGTGTCTATGGGGCTCTATGGGATGGCTATGCGGTGCTGTAGTGTGGCTATGGGGTGCTTTGGGGTATCCTTGGGTTCCTATGGGGCGCTATGGGTGACTATGGGGTGCTATGGTTTGCTATGGGGCTCTATGAGGAAAAATGGGTCTCTATGGGGCGCTATGAGGTCCCTATGGGGCTCTATGGCGAGTCTATGGGGTGTCTTTGGGGATCTATGGGTTGTCTGTGGGGCTCTATGGGGTCTGCATGGGGTCTGTATGGGGTTCAGTGGGTCTCTATGGGGTGTCTACAGGCACTATGGGGCGATATGGGGTGTCTATGTGGTTCAATTGGGCTCTATGTTGTGGCTGTAGGGCCTTATGTGGTGTCTATGGGGCACTGTGGGCTGCTATGGGGTGCTGTGGGGAACTATGGGGTGTCTATGGGGCTCTATGGAGCAGTATGCTGTGTCTATGGGTCCCTATGGGGTGCAATGGGGTGCTGTGGGGCACAATGGAGTGTCTATGAGGCTCCATGGGCTGCTATGGGGCACTATGGAGTAGCTATGGGGTGCTATGGGGTCTCTTTGGGCCCCTATGGGTCACTATGGGGTGTCTATGGGGCTCTATGGGGTATCTTTGTGTTCCTATGGGGCGCTATGGGTGACTATGGGGTCGCTATGGGTTTCTTTGAGGCACTATGGGTCTCAATGGGGTCTCTATGGGTCTCAATATATCCTTATGGCTCCCAATGACTGTCTATGGGTCTCTATGTGTCCCTATGGGTCCCAGTGTCTCTCTATGGGTCCCAATGTCTTCCTCTGGATCTCTATGGGTCCCTATGGGTCCCAGTGTCTCTCTATGTCCCCCTGTCTAGGTGGTAACTATACAGATGGTAACAAAGATGGTAACAAATGTACAGAGGTTCTAAGCGAGAGAGAAACTCACCAGTGGTGATGCCTTCGCTGAGGAAGCTGGGGCGGTCTTCACTGCAGAGCGATGTCCAAGAGATGCTGCCTCACAGAATCACAGAATTCTCAAGGTTGGAAAAGGGCTGCCAGCTTTTGTAGGAGAATAGCATGGGAGACAGTTGTGAAGGCTTTGCTGAAGTCCAAGTAGAGCACATCAACAGCCTTTCTTTCTTTCCTTCATCCATCAGATGGGTCACAGGATCGTAGAAGGAGATCAGATTGGTCAAGCAGGAGCTGCCCTTCACGAACCCATGCTGGCTAGGTCTGATCTCCTGCTCATCCCACACCTGCCGCATCTGTCATCTCCCTCAAGACAATTCGTTCCATTCCCTTCCCTGGCACCGAGGTCAGGCTAACAGGCCTGGAGTTGCCCGGATCCTCCTGACAACCTTGCTTGGAAATGGGAGTCACGTTGGCAAGCCTCCAGTCTTCTGGGACCTCACCCGGTAACAGGGAGCTCGGAAAGATAATGGAAAGCGGCTCGAGTGAGGGTCAGCCCTTAAATGAGGTCTCAGAGGAGGTGGAGTCGAGCTCCAGCCCTCCCGGGAGCACAGCTCCATTACTCTCACCTGTGCTCCCGCAGCTGACCCCACACTTGCCTCAGCTGATTAATCAGAGGTTCAGGCTGTGATTACCAATCTCCCATACAGCCCCTATGGGTCCCAATGTTTCTCTATGGGTCTCTAGCTGTCCCTATAGGTCTCTATGGGGTTATTATGCCTCTAAATGGGTCCCTATGTGTCTCTATGTCTCTCTATGGGGTCCCTATGTGTCCCAATGTCCCCCTATGGATCTCTATGTATCCATATGGGTCCCAGTGACTCCCTTTGGGTCACTAATGAGTCACTATGTGTCCCAACGTCTCCCCTGTGGGTTGCTATGTGCCTCTGTGGGGTCTCTTATGGGTATCTCTGGACCCAAATGTATTCCTATGGGTACCTATGGGTTTCAATGTGGTCCCTATGTGCCTCTATGGGGTCTCTTATGGGTCTCAGCTGTGTCCCTATGTGTTTCTATGGGTCTCACTGTCCCCCACTGTAATCCATGGGATCCCTATGTGTCCCAATGTCCCCCTATGGGTCACTATATGCCCCTATGTGTCCCAATGTCCTCCCTATGGGTTGCTATGTGCGACTATGGGGTCTCTATGGGGTCTCATGGATATCTCTGGGCCCAAATGTCTTCCTATGGGTATCTATGGGTTTCAATGCAGTCCCTATGTGCCTCTATGGGATCTCTTATGGGTCTCAGCGAGGTCCCTATGTGTCTCTATTGGTCTCACTGTCCCACACTGAAATCCATGACGTCCCTATGTGTCCCAATGTCCCCCTATTGGTCCCAGTGTCAGCCTATGGGTCACAATGTGTCCCTATGTGTCCCAATGTCCCTCCTATGTGTTGCTAAGTGTCTCCATGGGGTCTCTTATGAGTATCTCTGGGCCAAAATATCTACCTATTGCTATCCATAGGTTACATTACGTCCCTATGTGCCTCTTTGGGGTCTCTTAACGGTTACAGCGGAGTCCCTATGTGTCTCTATGGGTCTCACTGTCCCCCACTATGTTCCATGGGGTCCCTATGTGTCCCAATATACCCCTATGGGTCCCAGTGTCTCCCTATGGGTCACTATGTGTTCCTAAGTGCCGAATGTCCCCCCTATGTGTCCCAATGGCCCACTTTGGGGTTTCTATGGGGACTCTTATTGGTATCTCTGGGCCCAAATGTCTTCCTATGGGTATCTATGGGTTTCAATGAGGTCCCTATGTGCCTCTATGGGGTCTCTTATGGGTATCAGTGGAGCCCCTATGTGTCTCTTCGGGTCTCACTATTCCCCACTGTAATCCATGGGGTCCCTCTGTGTCCCAATGTCCACACTATGGGTTGCTATGTTCCTCTATGGGGTCTCTATGTGGTCTCTTATGGGTATCTCTAGGCCCAAATGTCTTCCTATGGTTATCTATGGGTTTCAATGTGGTCCCTATGTGCCTCTATGGGTCTCACTGTCCCCCACCTTAATCCATGGGGTCTCTATGTGTCCCAATGTCCCCCTATGAGTCCCAATGTCTCCCTATGGGTCACTATGTGTCCCTATGTGTCCCAATATCCCCCCTATGGGTAGCTATGTGCCTCTATGGGGTCTCTTATTTGTATCTATGGGCTTAAATGTCCTCCTATGGGTATCTATGGGTTTCAATGTGGTCCCTATGTGCCTCTATGGGGTCTCTTATGGGTCTCAGCAGAGTCTCTATGTGTCTCTATGGGTATCACTGTCCCCCACTGTAATCCATGGTGTCCCTATGTGTCCCAATGTCACCCTATGGGTCCCAGTGTCTCCCTATGGGTCACTATGTGTCCAAATGTGTCCCAATGTCCCCCCTATGGGTTGCTATGTGCCTCTATGCGTTCTCTATGGGGCTCTGTGTGGTGCCTATGGAGCTCTATGGGGTTCTATTGAGCGTTCTGAGGTTTCTATGGGCTGTCTATGGAACGCTATGGTGTGTCTATGCGGCAAAATGAGTTTCTATGGGTGGCTATGGGAGCTCTATGGGGCACAATGGGTTGCCTATGGGGCTCTATGGGACGTCTATGGGGCTCTATGGCGCGGCTATATGTCTTTATGTGGTGTCTATGTGGCACTATGTTGTGCTATGTTGTGCTGCGAGGCTCTATGGGGTGCTATGGGGCTCTATGGAGCAGTATAGGGTGTCTATGGGTCCCTATGGGGTGCAATGGGGCGCTGTGGGGCACAAGGGAGTGTCTATGAGGCTCCATGGGCTGCTATGGGGCACTGTGGAGTAGCTATGGGATGATTTGGGGTCTCTTTGTGCCCCTATGGGGCGCTATGTGTCACTATGTGGTGTCTTTGGGGCTCTATGGGGTGGCTATGCGGTGCTGTAGGGTGGCTATGGGGTGCTTTGTGGTATCCTTGGGTTCCTATGGGGCGCTATGGGTGACTATTGGGTTCCAAGGTTTGCTATGGGGCTCTATGCGGAAGAATGGGTTGTCTATGGGGCGCTATGAGGTCCCTATGGGGCTCTATGTGGAGTCTCTGGGGTGTCTTTGGGGATCTATGGGTTGTCTGTGGGGCTCTATGGGGTCTGCATGGGGTCTGTATGGGGTTCAGTGGGTCTCTATGGGGCTCTATGGGGTGTCTACAGGCACTATGGGGCGATATGGCGTGTCTATGTGGTTCAATTGGGCTCTATGGTGTGGCTGTAGGGCCTTATGTGGTGTCTATGGGGCACTGTGGGCTGCTATGGGGTGCTGTGGGGAACTATGGGGTGTCTATGGGGCTCTATGGAGCAGTATGCTGTGTCTATGGGTCCCTATGGGGTGCAATGGGGTGCTGTGGGGCACAATGGAGTGTCTATGAGGCTCCATGGGCTGCTATGGGGCACTATGGAGTAGCTATGGGGTGCTATGGGGTCTCTTTGGGCCCCTATGGGTCACTATGTGTCACTAGGTGGTGTATATGGGGCTCTATGGGGTGGCTATGCGTTGCTGTAGGGTGGCTATGGGGTGCTTTGGGGTATCCTTGGGTTCCTATGGGGCGCTATGGGTGACTATGGGGTGCTATGGTTTGCTATGGGGCTCTATGCGGAAGAATGGGTTCTCTATGGGGCGCTATGAGGTCCCTATGGGGCTCTATGGGGAGTCTCTGGGGTGTCTTTTGGGATCTATGGGTTGTCTGTGGGGCTCTATGGGGTCTGCATGGGGTCTGTATGGGGTTCAGTGGGTCTCTATGGGGCTCTATGGGGTGTCTACAGGCACTATGGGGCGATATGGTGTGTCTATGTGGTTCAATTGGGCTCTATGTTGTGGCTGTAGGGCCTTATGTGGTGTCTATGGGGCACTGTGGGCTGCTATGGGGTGCTGTGGGGAACTATGGGGTGTCTATGGGGCTCTATGGAGCAGTATGCTGTGTCTATGGGTCCCTATGGGGTGCAATGGGATGCTGTGGGGCACAATGGAGTGTCTATGAGGCTCCATGGGCTGCTATGGGGCACTATGGAGTAGCTATGGGGTGCTATGGGGTCTCTTTGGGCCCCCCTATGGGTCACTATGGGGTGTCTATGGGGCTCTATGGGGTATCTTTGTGTTCCTATGGGGCGCTATGGGTGACTATGGGGTCGCTATGGGTTTCTTTGAGGCACTATGGGTCTCAATGGGGTCTCTATGGGTCTCAATATATCCTTATGGCTCCCAATGACTGTCTATGGGTCTCTATGTGTCCCTATGGGTCCCAGTGTCTCTCTATGGGTCCCAATGTCTTCCTCTGGATCTCTATGGGTCCCTATGGGTCCCAGTGTCTCTCTATGTCCCCCTGTCTAGGTGGTAACTATACAGATGGTAACAAAGATGGTAACAAATGTACAGAGGTTCTAAGCGAGAGAGAAACTCACCAGTGGTGATGCCTTCGCTGAGGAAGCTGGGGCGGTCTTCACTGCAGAGCGATGTCCAAGAGATGCTGCCTCACAGAATCACAGAATTCTCAAGGTTGGAAAAGGGCTGCCAGCTTTTGTAGGAGAATAGCATGGGAGACAGTTGTGAAGGCTTTGCTGAAGTCCAAGTAGAGCACATCAACAGCCTTTCTTTCCTTCATCCATCAGATGGGTCACAGGATCGTAGAAGGAGATCAGATTGGTCAAGCAGGAGCTGCCCTTCACGAACCCATGCTGGCTAGGTCTGATCTCCTGCTCATCCCACACCTGCCGCATCTGTCATCTCCCTCAAGACAATTCGTTCCATTCCCTTCCCTGGCACCGAGGTCAGGCTAACAGGCCTGGAGTTGCCCGGATCCTCCTGACAACCTTGCTTGGAAATGGGAGTCACGTTGGCAAGCCTCCAGTCTTCTGGGACCTCACCCGGTAACAGGGAGCTCGGAAAGATAATGGAAAGCGGCTCGAGTGAGGGTCAGCCCTTAAATGAGGTCTCAGAGGAGGTGGAGTCGAGCTCCAGCCCTCCCGGGAGCACAGCTCCATTACTCTCACCTGTGCTCCCGCAGCTGACCCCACACTTGCCTCAGCTGATTAATCAGAGGTTCAGGCTGTGATTACCAATCTCCCATACAGCCCCTATGGGTCCCAATGTTTCCCTATGGGTCTCTAGCTGTCCCTATAGGTTTCTATGGGGTTATTATGCCTCTAAATGGGTCCCTATGTGTCTCTATGTCTCTCTATGGGGTCCCAATGTGTCCCACTGTCCCCCTATGGATCTCTATGTATCCATATGGGTCCCAGTGACTCCCTTTGGGTCACTAATGAGTCACTATGTGTCCCAACGTCTCCCCTGTGGGTTGCTATGTGCCTCTGTGGGGTCTCTTATGGGTATCTCTGGACCAAAATATATTCCTATGGGTACCTATGGGTTTCAATGCAGTCCCTATGTGCCTCTATGGGGTCTCTTATGGGTCTCAGCAGTGTCCCTATGTGTCTCTGTGGGTCTCACTGTCCCTCACTGTAATCCATTGGATCCCTATGTGTCCCAATGTCCCCCTATGGGTCACTATGTCTCCCTATGTGTCCCTATGTCCCCCCTGTGGGTTGCTATGTGCCACTATGGGGTCTCTATGGGGTCTCTATGGGGTCTCATGGATATCTCTGGGCCCAAATGTCTTCCTATGGGTATCTATGGGTTTCAATGCAGTCCCTATGTGCCTCTATGGGGTCTCTTATGGGTCTCAGCGAGGTCCCTATGTGTCTCTATGGGTCTCACTGTCCCACACTGAAATCCATGACGTCCCTATGTGTCCCAATGTCCCCCTATTGGTCCCAGTGTCAGCCTATGGGTCACAATGTGTCCCTATGTGTCCCAATGTCCCTCTTATGTGTTGCTAAGTGTCTCCATGGGGTCTCTTATGAGTATCTCTGGGCCAAAATATCTACCTATTGGTATCCATAGGTTACATTACGTCCCTATGTGCCTCTTTGGGGTCTCTTAACGGTTACAGCGGAGTCCCTATGTGTCTCTATGGGTCTCACTGTCCCCCACTATGTTCCATGGGGTCCCTATGTGTCCCAATATACCCCTATGGGTCCCAGTGTCTCCCTATGGGTCACTATGTGTTCGTAAGTGCCGAATGTCCCCCCTATGTGTCCCAATGGCCCCCTTTGGGGTTTCTATGGGGACTCTTATTGGTATCTCTGGGCCCAAATGTCTTCCTATGGGTATCTATGGGTTTCAATGAGGTCCCTATGTGCCTCTATGGGGTCTCTTATGGGTATCAGTGGAGCCCCTATGTTTGTCTACGGGTCTCACTGTTCCCCACTGTAATCCAAGGGGTCCCTCTGTGTCCCAATGTCCACACTATGGGTTGCTATGTACCTCTATGGGGTCTCTATGTGGTCTCTTATGGGTATCTCTGGGCCCAAATGTCTTCCTATGGGTATCTATGGGTTTCAATGTGGTCCCTATGTGCTTCTATGGATCTCACTGTCCCCCACCTTAATCCATGGGGTCTCTATGTGTCCCAATGTCCCCCTATGGGTCCCAGTGTCTCCCTATGGGTCACTATGTGTCCCTATGTGTCCCAATATCCCCCCTATGGGTAGCTATGTGCCTCTATGGGGTCTCTTATTTGTATCTATGGGCTTAAATGTCCTCCTATGGGTATCTATGGGTTTCAATGTGGTCCCTATGTGCCTCTATGGGGTCTCTTATGGGTCTCAGCAGAGTCTCTATGTGTCTCTACGGGTATCACTGTCCCCCACTGTAATCCATGGTGTCCCTATGTGTCCCAATGTCACCCTATGGGTCCCAGTGTCTCCCTATGGGTCACTATGTGTCCCTATGTGTCCCAATGTCCCCCCTATGGGTAGCTATGTGCCTCTATGGGGACTCTATGGGGACTCTTATGTGTATCTCTGGGCACAAATATCTTCCTATGGGTATCTATGGGTTTCAGAGTGGTCCCTGTGTGCCTCTATGGGGTCTCTTATGGGTCTCAGCGGGGTCCCTATCTGTCTCTATGGTTCTCACTGTCCCGCACTGTAATCCATGGGGTCCCTATGTGTCCTAATGTCCTCATTTGCGTCCCAGTGTCTCCCTATGGATAAATAAGTGTCTCTGTGTATCACAATGTCCCCCCTATGGGTTGCTATGTGCCTCTATGGGGTCTTTATGGGGTCTCTTATAGGTATCTCTGGGCCCGAATGTCTTCCTATTGGTCTCTGTGTGTTTCAAAGTCGTCCTATGTGTCCCTATGGGTCTTAATGGCTCCTAATGTGTCCCTAGGATTCTGTATGAGGACTCTGTAGGTCCTAATGGGTCTCTATGTGTTCCTATGTGTATATATGGAGTCTCTATGTGGTTTCTATGGGTCTTGGTGTCCTTCTATGTGTCACTTTGTGCCTCTATGGGGTCTCCATGGGTTTCTATGGGGTCTCTATTGGTCCCAATGGGTCCCTATGAGTCTCTATGATGTCTCCCTTTGTCCCCATATGGGTCCCAGTGTCTTTCTATGGGTCTCTATGGTACTCAGTGTGTCCCTATGATGTTTCAATGGGTGTCTATGGAATTTCTATGGGTCCCAGTGTTCCCCTATGGGGTCTCTATGGGGTCCATATGTCTGCCTATGGGTCTCTATGGGTCCCAGTGTACCCCTATGTGTACCAATGTCTCCCTATGGGTGTCTGTGTGCATCTATGGGGTCTCTATGTTGTGTCTATGGGGTGCTATGGGTCTTTATGGGTCCCTATGGGTTTCTACGGGATGCTAAGTGTGTCTATGGTGCTCTATGGGGCACCCCATCCCGTATGGGGTGTTGTGGACTGGCTATGGGGAACTGTAGGGTGCCTATGGGTCTCTATGGAGCACTATGGGGTGTCTATGGGGCTCTATGAGGTCTGTATGGGGATCAATGGGGCACTGTGTGTCGATGTGGGGCACTATGGGGCTCTATGTGATGACTGTGGGGCACCATGGGGTGGCTATTGGGTGCCTATTGGGCTCTATGGTGTTCTGAGGGTGGCTATGGGTTCTCTATGGGGCTCTATGGGGTTCTATCGGGCGTTCTGAGGTTTCTATGGAGTTTCTATGGGGCGCTATGGTGTGTCTATGGGGATCTAAGGGGCACTATGCATGGCTATTGTGTGTCTATGGGGCAAAATGAGTTTCTATGGGTGGCTATGGGATCTCTATGGGGCAAAATGGGTTGCCTATGGGGTTCTATGGGATGTCTATGGGCACTATGGGGTGTCGATACGGCTCTATGGCGTTCTATGGGGTCTCTATGGGGCGGCTATAGGTCCTCATGTGGTGTCTATGACGCACTATGTTGTGCTATTGAGTGCTCTGAGGCACTATGGGGTGCTATGGGCCTCTATGGAGCAGTAAAGAGTGTCTATGGGTCCCTATGGGGTGCAATGAGGTGCTGTGGGGCACAAGGAATTGTCTATGAGGCTCCATGGGCTGCTATGGGGCACTGTGGAGTAGCTATGGGATGATTTGGGGTCTCTTTGTGCCCTTATGGGGAGCTATGGGTCACTATGTGGTGTCTATGGGGCTCAATGGGGTGGCTATGGAGTGCTGTAGGGTGGCTATGCGGTGCTTTGAGGTATCCTTGGGTTCCTATGCGGCGCTATGGGTGACCATGGGGTGCTATGGGGCTCTATGCGGAAGAATGGGTTCGCTATGGGGCACTATGGGGGGTCTATGGTGTGGTATGTGGTGCCTATTGGGCTCTATGGTGTTCAGTGGGTGGCTATGGGTTCTTTATGGGGATCTATGGGGTGTCTATGGGGCGCTATGCGGTCCCTATGGGGCTCTATGGGGAGTCTATGGGGTGTCTTTGGGGATCTATGGGTTGTCTGTGGGGCTCTATGGGGTCTGCATGGGGTCTGTATGGGGTTCAGTGGGTCTCTATGGGGCTCTATGGGGTGTCTACAGGCACTATGGGGCGATATGGGGTGTCTATGTGGTTCAATTGGGCTCTATGGTGTGGCTGTAGGGCCTTATGTGGTGTCTATGGGGCACTGTGGGCTGCTATGGGGTGCTGTGGGGAACTATGGGGTGTCTATGGGGCTCTATGGAGCAGTATGCTGTGTCTATGGGTCCCTATGGGGTGCAATGGGGTGCTGTGGGGCACAATGGAGTGTCTATGAGGCTCCATGGGCTGCTATGGGGCACTATGGAGTAGCTATGGGGTGCTATGGGGTCTCTTTGGGCCCCTATGGGTCACTATGGGGTGTCTATGGGGCTCTATGGGGTATCTTTGTGTTCCTATGGGGCGCTATGGGTGACTATGGGGTCGCTATGGGTTTCTTTGAGGCACTATGAGGCACTATGGGGTCTCTATGGGTCTCAATTTATCCTTATGGCTCCCAATGACTGTCTATGGGTCTCTATGTGACCCTATGGGTCCCAGTGTCTCTCTATGGGTCCCTATGGGTCCCAGTGTCTCTCTATGTCCCCCTGTCTAGGTGGTAACTATACAGATGGTAACAAAGATGGTAACAAATGTACAGAGGTTCTAAGCGAGAGAGAAACTCACCAGTGGTGATGCCTTCGCTGAGGAAGCTGGGGCGGTCTTCACTGCAGAGCGATGTCCAAGAGATGCTGCCTCACAGAATCACAGAATTCTCAAGGTTGGAAAAGGGCTGCCAGCTTTTGTAGGAGAATAGCATGGGAGACAGTTGTGAAGGCTTTGCTGAAGTCCAAGTAGAGCACATCAACAGCCTTTCTTTCTTTCCTTCATCCATCAGATGGGTCACAGGATCGTAGAAGGAGATCAGATTGGTCAAGCAGGAGCTGCCCTTCACGAACCCATGCTGGCTAGGTCTGATCTCCTGCTCATCCCACACCTGCCGCATCTGTCATCTCCCTCAAGACAATTCGTTCCATTCCCTTCCCTGGCACCGAGGTCAGGCTAACAGGCCTGGAGTTGCCCGGATCCTCCTGACAACCTTGCTTGGAAATGGGAGTCACGTTGGCAAGCCTCCAGTCTTCTGGGACCTCACCCGGTAACAGGGAGCTCGGAAAGATAATGGAAAGCGGCTCGAGTGAGGGTCAGCCCTTAAATGAGGTCTCAGAGGAGGTGGAGTCGAGCTCCAGCCCTCCCGGGAGCACAGCTCCATTACTCTCACCTGTGCTCCCGCAGCTGACCCCACACTTGCCTCAGCTGATTAATCAGAGGTTCAGGCTGTGATTACCAATCTCCCATACAGCCCCTATGGGTCCCAATGTTTCCCTATGGGTCTCTAGCTGTCCCTATAGGTTTCTATGGGGTTATTATGCCTCTAAATGGGTCCCTATGTGTCTCTATGTCTCTCTATGGGGTCCCTATGTGTCCCAATGTCCCCCTATGGATCTCTATGTATCCATATGGGTCCCAGTGACTCCCTTTGGGTCACTAATGAGTCACTATGTGTCCCAACGTCTCCCCTATGGGTTGCTATGTGCCTCTGTGGGGTCTCTTATGGGTATCTCTGGACCCAAATGTATTCCTATGGGTACCTATGGGTTTCAATGTGGTCCCTATGTGCCTCTATGGGGTCTCTTATGGGTCTCAGCAGTGTCCCTATGTGTCTCTATGGGTCTCACTGTCCCCCACTGTAATCCATGGGATCCCTATGTGTCCCAATGTCACCCTATGGGTCCCAGTGTCTCCCTATGGGTCACTATGTGTCCCTATGTGTCCCAATGTCCCCCCTATGGGTTGCTATGTGCCTCTATGGGGCTCTATGGGGTGCCTATGGAGCTCTATGGGGCGTTCTGAGGTTTATATGGGGTGTCTATGGAACGCTATGGTGTGTCTATGTGGCAAAATGAGTTTCTATGGGTGGCTATGGGAGCTCTATGGGGCACAATGGGTTGCCTACGGGGCTCTATGGGATGTCTATGGGGCTCTATGGTGTGGCTATATGTCCTTCTGTGGTGTCTATGTGGCACTATGTTGTGCTATGGGGTGCTGTGAGGCACTATGGGGTGCTATGGGGCTCTATGGAGCAGTATAGGGTGTCTATGGGTCCCTATGGGGTGCAATGGGGCGCTGTGGGGCACAAGGGAGTGTCTATGAGGCTCCATGGGCTGCTATGGGGCACTGTGGAGTAGCTATGGGATGATTTGGGGTCTCTTTGGGCCCCTATGGGGCGCTATGTGTCACTATGTGGTGTCTATGGGGCTCTATGGGGTGGCTATGCGGTGCTGTAGGGTGGCTATGGGGTGCTTTGGGGTATCCTTGGGTTCCTATGGGGCGCTATGGGTGACTATGGGGTGCTATGGTTTGCTATGGGGCTCTATGCGGAAGAATGGGGTCTCTATGGGGCGCTATGGGGTCCCTATGGGGCTCTATGGGGAGTCTATGGGGTGTCTTTGGGGATCTATGGGTTGTCTGTGGGGCTCTATGGGGTCTGCATGGGGTCTGCATGGGGTTCAGTGGGTCTCTATGGGGCTCTATGGGGTGTCTACAGGCACTATGGGGCGATATGGGGCGTCTATGTGGTTCAATTGGGCTCTATGGTGTGGCTGTATGGCCTTATGTGGTGTCTATGGGGCACTGTGGGCTGCTATGGGGTGCTGTGGGGAACTATGGGGTGTCTATGGGGCTCTATGGAGCAGTATGCTGTGTCTATGGGTCCCTATGGGGTGCAATGGGGTGCTGTGGGGCACAATGGAGTGTCTATGAGGCTCCATGGGCTGCTATGGGGCACTATGGAGTAGCTATGGGGTGCTATGGGGTCTCTTTGGGCCCCTATGGGTCACTATACGGTGTCTATGGGGCTCCATGGGGTATCTTTGTGTTCCTATGGGGCGCTATGGGTGACTATGGGGTCGCTATGGGTTTCTTTGAGGAAGTGCCAACTCCTGCCCAACGTGTGATATCTCCTGCACCACAAGTTCCAAGTCTTGCCCCACAAGTTCCACCTACCATCCCACAAGTGCCACCTCCTGCCCCACAAGTGCCACCTCCCGACCCACAAGTGCCACCTCCTGCCGTGCAAGTGCCAGCTCCTGCCCCGAAAGTGCCAGCTCCTGCTCCACATGTGCCACCTCTCGCCCCACAAGTTCCAGCTCCCGCCCCATAAGTGCCACATCCCTCTCCACAAATTCCACCTCCCGCCCACAAGTGCCACATCGCTCCCCACAAGTGCCACCTCCTGCCCCACTAGTGCCACCTCCCGCCCCACAAGTGCCAACTCCAGCCCCACAAGTGCAACCTCCCACCCCACAAGTACCAAATCCTGCCACACAACTTCCTCCTCCTGCCCCGGAAGTGCCATCTCCTGCCCCACATGTGTCACCTCCTGCCCCACATCATCCACCTCCAAACCCATAAGTGCCACCTCCTGCACAACAAGTGCCATTTCCTGCCCCACAAGTGCCATTTCCCCCCCCACATGTGCCAACTCCTGCCTTACAAGTTTCACCTCCCACCCCACAAATTCCACCCCCCACCCCACAAGTTCCACCTCCTGCCCCAAAAGTGCCAATTCCTGCTTCACAAGTGCCAGCTCATGCTTCACAAATGCCAGCTCATGCCCCACATCATCAACTTCCTGCCCCACAAGTGCCACCTCTTGCCCCACAGGTGCCACCTCCTGCCCCACATCATCCACCTCCTCCCCCAAAAGTGACAATACCTGTTCCACAAGTGCCACCTCCCGCCCCACAACTTCAACATCCCACCACACAAGTGCCGACTCCTGGCAACGTGTGCCACATCCTGCCCCACAAGTGCCAGCTCCTGCCCCACATGTTCCACCTACCATCCCACAAATTCCACCTCATGCCCCACAAGTGCCAACTCCCAACCCACAAATGCCAAATCCTGCAATGCAACTTCCACCTCCTGCTCCACAAGTGCCACCTCCTGCCCCACATCGTCCACCTCCCACCCAACAAGTACCACCACCTGCCCCACAAGTGCCAATTCCTGCCCCACATGTGCCAGCTCATGCTTCACAAGTGCCAGCTCCTGCACTACATCATCCACTTCCTGCTCACAAGTGCCACCTCCTGACCGACAAAGACATCCTACTGCCCCACAATTGCCAATTCCTGCCCCACAAGTGCCAGTTCATGCCCCACAAGTGCCACATTATTCCACACCACTGCCTCCTCCCCCCCAAATAATCCACCTCCTGCCCCACAAGTGTCACTGACTGACCAACTTCCTCCTCCTGACCCACAAGTGCCACCTCCTGACCCACAAGTGCCAGCTCCTGCCCGACAAGAGCCACTTCCTGCCCCACAAGTACCTCTTCCCTCCCAACAATTTCCAATTTCCACCAAAAAAGTACCACCTCATTCTGCACAAGTTCCACCTCCCGCCCCACAAGTTCCACCTCCTGCCCTAAAAGCTCCATTTCCTGCCCCAGAAGTGCCACCTCCTGCCCCACAAGTGCCACCTCCCGCCCTACAACTGCCAAACCCTGCCCCAAAACTTCCACCTCCTGCCCAACAATTTCCAACTCGTGCCCCACAATTGCCACCTCCTGCCACACAAATGCCACCTTCTGCCTCAAAATGCCACCTCCTGCCCAACAACTCCAACCTCCCGCCCCACAAGTACCACCTCCTGCTCCACAAGTTCCACCTCCTGCCCCATAAGTTCCACCTTATGCCCCACAAGTGCCATCTCCTGCCCCAAAAGCTCAATTTCCTGCCCCATCAGTGCCACCTCCCGCACCACAAGTGCCACCTCCTGCCCCATAAGTGCCAATTTCTGCCCCACAAGTGCCACTTCCCGCCTTACAAATGCCACCTCCTGCCCCACAACTTTCACCTCCTGCCCCACAAGTGCAACCTCCCTGCCCACGAGTGACACAATCTGCCCAAGTGCCACCTCCTGCCTCACAACTTCCACCTCCCGCCCCACAAGTGCCACCTCCTGTCTCACAAGTGCAACCTCCCGCCCCACAACTTCCACAACCTGCCCCACAAGTGCCACCTCCCGTCACTCAACTTCCAACTCCCGCCCCACAAGTGCCACCTCCCGCCCTACAACTTCCACCTCCCGCACCACAACTTCCACCTCCTGCCTCACAAGTTCCACATCCCGCCCTACAACTTCCAACTCCTGGCCCACAAGTGTGACCTCCTGCCCCACCATTACCACCTCCTGCCCCACCATTACCACCTCCTGCCCCACAATTTCCACCTCCTGCCCCACAAGTGCCACAACCTGCTCCACATTTTCAACGTCCTGCCTTACAAGTGCAACATTCTGCCCCACAAGTGTAGGCTCCTGCTCCACAAGTGCCACCTCCCGAACCACAACCTCAACCTCTGGCCCCACAAGTCCCACCTCCCGCCCCACAAGTACCACATCCCGCCCCACAAGTGCCACCACCCGCCCCACAAGTGCCACCTTCTGTTCCACAACTTCCACCTCCTGCCCCACAAGTTATAACTCCTGCCCCACAAGTGTTGCATTTTGCCCCACAAGTGCCACCTCCCGCCTCACAAGTGCCACCTCCCGATCCACAAGTGCCAACTCCTGCCCCACATCATTCACCTCCTGCCCCACAAGCACCACCTCGAACCACAAAATTGCCACCTCCTTCCCCATATCAACCACCTCCCATCCAACAAGTGCCACCTCCTGTCCCACAAGTGCCACCTCCTGCCCTACAACTTCCACCTCCTGGCCCACAAGTGCCACCTCCTGCCCTACAACTTCCACCTCCTGGCCCACAAGTGCCACCTCCTGCCCTACAACTGCCAAACCCTGCCCCAAAACTTCCACCTCCTGCCCAACAATTTCCAACTCGTGCCCCACAATTGCCACCTCCTGCCACACAAATGCCACCTTCTGCCTCAAAATGCCACCTCCTGCCCAACAACTCCAACCTCCCGCCCCACAAGTACCACCTCCTGCTCCACAAGTTCCACCTCCTGCCCCATAAGTTCCACCTTACGCCCCACAAGTGCCATCTCCTGCCCCAAAAGCTCAATTTCCTGTCCCATCAGTGCCACCTCCCGCACCACAAGTGCCACCTCCTGCCCCATAAGTGCCAATTTCTGCCCCACAAGTGCCACTTCCCGCCTTACAAATTCCACCTCCCACCCCACAAGTTCCACCTCCTGCCCCAAAAGTGCCAATTCCTGCTTCACAAGTGCCAGCTCATGCTTCACAAATGCCAGCTCATGCCCCACATCATCAACTTCCTGCCCCACAAGTGCCACCACTAACCCCACAAAGACCACCTCCTGCCCCACATCATCCACCTCCTCCCCCACAAGTGACAATACCTGTTAGACAAGTGCAACCTCCAGCCCCACAACTTCAACGTCCCGCCACACAAGTGCCGACTCCTGGCAACGTGTGCCACATCCTGCCCCACAAGTGCCAGCTCCTGCCCCACATGTTCCACCTACCATCCCACAAATTCCACCTCCTGCCCCACAAGTGCCAATTCCTGCCCCAGAAGTGCCAGCTCATGCTTCAGAAGTGCCAGCTCCTGCCCCTCATCATCCACCTCCTGCCCCACAAGTGCCACCTCCTGACCCACAACATCAATCTCCAGCCCCACAAGAGCCGCCTCCTGTCCGACAAGTTACACCTGCTACAAGTTCCACAAGTGCCACCTCCCTGCTCACGAGTGCCACATCCCGCCCCACATGTACCACCTCCTGCATCACAACTTCCACATCCCGCCCCACATGTACCACCTCCTGCATCACAACTTCCACCTCCCGCCCCACATGTACCACCTCCTGCATCACAACTTCCACCTCCCGCCCCACATGTACCACCTCCTGCATCACAACTTCCACCTCCCGCCCCACATGTACCACCTCCTGCATCACAACTTCCACCTCCCGCCCCACATGTACCACCTCCTGCATCACAACTTCCACCTCCCGCCCCACATGTACCACCTCCTGCATCACAACTTACAACTCCTGCCCCACATGTACCACCTCCTGCATCACAGCTTCCACCTCCAGCCCCACATATGCCACCTCCTGCCCTACAAGTGCCACCTCAGGCCCCACAAGTGCCCCCTCCCGCTCCACAAGTGCCACGTCCTGCCCCACAAGTGCCACCTCCCGCCCCTCTATGGCCACCTCCTGCCCCACAAGTTACACCTCTTGCCCCACAACGTCGACCCCCGCCCCACATGTACCACCACCTGACCCACAAGTGCCAACTCCTGCCCCACAAGTGCCATTTCCTGCACCACATTTGTCGCGTCCGGCCCCACAATTGCCGGCTCCTGCCCCACAAGTGCCACCACCTGCCCCACAAGTGCCACCTCCCGCCCCACAAGTGCCACCTCCCGCCCCACAAGTGCCACCTCCCGCCCCACTACTTCCACGTCACACCCCAAATCTTCTTACCTTCCACCCCACAAGTGCCACCTCCTGCCCCAAACCTTCAACCTACTGCCCCACAACTGCCACTTCCCACCCAGCAATTGCCACCCCCCGCCCCACAAGTGCCTCCTCCCACCCCACAAGTGCCAACCCTTACCCCACAAGTGCTAACTCCTGCCCCACATCATCCACCAACCGCCCCACAAGTGCCACCTCCCGCCCCACAAGTGCCGCCTCCAGCCACACAAGTGCTAAATCGTGCCGCACAACTTCCACCTCCCGCCCCACAACTGCCACCTCCCGCCTTAAAAGTGCCACCTCCCGACCCACAAGTGCCTCCTCCTGTCCCACAGTTGTCACCTCCCGCTCCACAAGTTACACCTCACCCCCCACAAGTTCTACCACCCACCCCACAAGTGCCACCTGCAGCCCCAGAAGTGTGAAATCCTGCCACACAACTTCCACATCCAGCCACACAAGTGCCACCTCCCACCCCACAACTTCCATTTCCCGCCCAACAACAGCCTCCTCCTGCCCCACATGTGCCTCCTCCTGCCACACAAGTGCCACCTCCTGCCCCACAAGTGCCACTTCCTGCCCCACAAGTGCCACCTACTCCCCCACAAGTGCCACCTCTTTCCCCACATCATCCACCTCCTGCCTCACAAATGCCTCCTCCTGACCCACAATTGCCACCTGCCGCCCCACAACTTCCACCTCACGCCCCACAAGTGCCACCTCCCGCCCCACAAGTGCCACAACCCGCCCCACAAATCCAACTCCTGACCCACAAGTTCCACCTCCCGCCCCACAATTTCCACCTCCCACCCCACAATTTTTACCTCCCGCCCCACAAGTGCCATCTCCTGCCCACAGGTGCCACCTACTGTTCCACATCATCCACCTCCTTCCCCACATCATCCACCTCCTGTTCCACAAATGTCACCTCCTGACCCACAACTTCCACATCCTGCCCCACAAGTGCCACCTCCTGCCCCACATAATCCACGTCCTGCTCCAAAATTGCCACCTCCTGCCCCACAAGTGCCACCTCCCACCCAACAAGTGCCACCTCCAGCCCCACCAGTTCCACCGCCCGCCCCACAAGTACCACCTCCTGACCCACAAGTGCCACTACGTGACCCACAATTGCCACCTCCCGTCTCACAATTGCAACTCTCGCCCAACAAGTGCCACCTCCTGCCCCACAATTGCCACCACCCCCCCAACAAGTGCCACCTCCCGCCCCACAGGTACCACCTCCTGCATCACAACTTCCACCTCCCGCCCCACAGGTACCACCTCCTGCATCACAACTTCCACCTCCCGCCCCACATGTACCACCTCCTGCATCACAACTTCCACCTCCCGCCCCACATGTACCACCTCCTGCATCACAACTTACAACTCCTGCCCCACATGTACCACCTCCTGCATCACAGCTTCCACCTCCCGCCCCACAAATGCCACCTCCTGCCCTACAAGTGCCACCTCAGGCCCCACAAGTGCCCCCTCCCGCTCCACAAGTGCCACGTCCTGCCCCACAAGTGCCACCTCCCGCCCCTCTATGGCCACCTCCTGCCCCACAAGTTACACCTCTTGCCCCACAACGTCGACCCCCGCCCCACATGTACCACCACCTGACCCACAAGTGCCAACTCCTGCCCCACAAGTGCCACCTCCCGCCCCACTACTTCCACGTCACACCCCAAATCTTCTTACCTTCCACCCCACAAGTGCCACCTCCTGCCCCAAACCTTCAACCTACTGCCCCACAACTGCCACTTCCCACCCAGCAATTGCCACCCCCCGCCCCACAAGTGCCTCCTCCCACCCCACAAGTGCCAACCCTTACCCCACAAGTGCTAACTCCTGCCCCACATCATCCACCAACCGCCCCACAAGTGCCACCACCCCCCCAACAAGTGCCACCTCCCGCCCCACAGGTACCACATCCCACCCCACAAGTGCAACCTCCTGCCCCACAAGTGCCAACTCTCGCCCCACAAGTGCCAACTCCTGCCCCACAACATCCACCTCACGCTCCAAAAGTGCCACCTCCTGCCCCACAAGTGCTACTTCCTGCCTTACAAGTGCCACTTCCCGCTGCACAAGTGACACCTCCAGCCCCACAGCTGCCACAACCCGCCCCACAACTTCCACATCCCGCCTCACAACTGCAAGCTCCTGCCCCACAATTGCCACCTCCTACCACACAAGTGCCAACTCCTGCCCCACAAGTGCCACCTCATGTCCCTCAATTTTCACCTTATGCCCCAAAAGTGCCACCTCCCGCCCAACAAGTGCAACATCTCGCCCCACTAGTGCCACGTCCCGGCCCAAAATTGCTACCTCCTGCCCCACATCATCCACCTCCTGTTCCACAAATGTCACCTCCTGACCCACAACTTCCACCTCCTGCCCCACAAGTGCCACCTTCTGCCTCACAAGTGCCACCCCTTGCCCCACAAGTGCCACATCCCACCGCACAATTTCCACCTCTTGTTACACAAGTCCCACCTCCCGCCCAACAACAGCCTCCTCCTGCCCCACAAGTGCCACCTCCTGCCCCACAAGTGCCACCTCCCACCCCACAAGTGCCACGTCCTTCCCAATTGCCACGTCCTGTCCCACAAGTGCCACCTCCTGCCGTACAAGTGCCACCCTCTGCCCCACAATTGCCACTTCTTGCCCCACAATTGCCAATTCTTGCCCCACAACTTCCACCTCCCACCCCATAACTTCCACCTCCCGTCCCACAGCTTCCACATCCTGCCCCACAAGTGCCCGATCCTGCCCCAGAAGTACCACCACCTGACCCACAAGTGCCAACTCCTGCCCCACAAGTGCCACATCCCGCCCCACAAGTGCTACCTCCTGCCTTACAAGAGCCAATTCCTGCTTCACAAGTGCCAGCTCATGCTTCACAAATGCCAGCTCCTGCCCCACATCATCCACTTCCTGCCCCACAAGTGCAAGGTCCTGTCCTTCAACTTCCACCTCCTGCCACACAAGTGCCACCTCCTGTCCGTCAAAGACCACCTCCTGCCCCACATCATCCACCCCCTGCACCACAAGTGCCAATTCCTGCCCTACAAGTGCCAGCTCATTCCCCTGAAGTGCCAGCTCCTGCCCCACAAGTGCCACAGTTTGCCACACCACTGCCACCTCCCCCCCAAAATAATCCACCTCCTGTCCCACAAGTGTCACTGACCGCCCAACTTCCTCCTCCTGACACACAAGTGCAACCTCCTGCCCTACAAGAGCCACTTCCTGCCCCACAAGTGCTACCTCCTGCCTTACAAGTGCCAATTCCTGCTTCACAAGTGCCAGCTCATGCTTCACAAATGCCAGCTCCTGCCCCACATCAACTTCCTGCCCCACAATTGCCAGCTCATGCCCCACAAGTGCCAGCACCTGCCCCACAAGTGCCACCTCCTGCCCAACAGGTGGCACCTCCTGCCCCACAAGTGCCATCTCCCGTCCCACAAGGGCCAAATCCTGCCCCACATCATCCACCAACCGCCCCACAAGTGTCACCTCCTGCCCCACAACTTCCATCTCCCACTCCACAAGTGCCACCTACTGCACAACAAATACCATCTTCTGCCCCATAAGTGCCACCTCCTGCCCCACAACTGCTACCTCCTGCCTCATATCATTCACCTCCCGCCCCACAATTTCCACCTCCTGCTCAACTAGTGCCACGTGCTGCCCCACAAGTTCCATTTCCCGCCCCACAAGTGCCACCTCCCGCCCCACAAGTGCCGCCTCCAGCCACACAAGTGCTAAATCGTGCCGCACAACTTCCACCTCCCGCCCCACAACTGTCACCTCCCGCCTTAAAAGTGCCACCTCCCGACCCACAAGTGCCTCCTCCTGTCCCACAGTTGTCACCTCCCGCTCCACAAGTTACACCTCACCCCCCACAAGTTCTACCACCCACCCCACAAGTGCCACCTGCAGCCCCAGAAGTGTCAAATCCTGCCACACAACTTCCACATCCAGCCCCACAAGTGCCACCTCCCGCCCCACAACTTCCACTTCCCGCCCAACAACAGCCTACTCCTGCCCCACAAGTGCCTCCTCCTGCCCCACAAGTGCCACCTCCTGCCCCACAAGTGCTACCTACTTCCCCACAAGTGCCACCTCCTGCCGCACATCATCCACCTCCTGCCTCACAAATGCCTCCTCATGACCCACAATTGCCACCTGCCGCCCCACAACTTCCACCTCACGCCCCACAAGTGCCACCTCCCGCCCCACAAGTGCCACAACCCGCCCCACAAATCCAACTCCTGACCCACAAGTTCCACCTCCCGCCCCACAAGTTCCACCTCCCGCACCACAAGTGCCACCTCCCGACCCACATGTGCCAACTTCTACCCCACAAGTGCCAGCTCCTGCCCCTCAAGTGTCACCTCTTCCCCACAAGTGCCACCTTCTGCTTCACAAGTGCCACTTCCTGCCGCACAAGTGATACCTCCAGCCCCACAACTGCCACCACCCGCCCCACAACTTCCACCTCCCGCCTCACAAGTGCAACCTCCAGGCCCACAAGTGCCACCTCCAGATCCACAAGAATTAACTCCTGCCCCACAAGTGCCACCTCCTGCCCTTCAAGAGCCACTTCTTGCCCCACAAGTAACATTTCCTGCCCCACAAGTGCCAACCCCTGCCCAACAAGTGCTATGACCCAGCCCACAAGTGCCAACTCCTGCCCCACAAGTGCCACGTCCTTCCCAATTGCCACGTCCTGTCCCACAAGTGCCACCTCCTGCCGTACAAGTGCCACCCTCTGCCCCACAATTGCCAATTCTTGCCCCACAATTGCCAATTCTTGCCCCACAACTTCCACCTCCCACCCCATAACTTCCACCTCCCGTCCCACAGCTTCCACATCCTGCCCCACAAGTTCCCGATCCTGCCCCAGAAGTACCACCACCTGACCCACAAGTGCCAACTCCTGCCCCACAAGTGCCACATCCCGCCCCACAAGTGCTACCTCCTGCCTTACAAGAGCCAATTCCTGCTTCACAAGTGCCAGCTCATGCTTCACAAATGCCAGCTCCTGCCCCACATCATCCACTTCCTGCCCCACAAGTGCAAGGTCCTGTCCTTCAACTTCCACCTCCTGCCACACAAGTGCCACCTCCTGTCCGTCAAAGACCACCTCCTGCCCCACATCATCCACCCCCTGCACCACAAGTGCCAATTCCTGCCCTACAAGTGCCAGCTCATTCCCCTGAAGTGCCAGCTCCTGCCCCACAAGTGCCACAGTTTGCCACACCACTGCCACCTCCCCCCCAAAATAATCCACCTCCTGTCCCACAAGTGTCACTGACCGCCCAACTTCCTCCTCCTGACACACAAGTGCAACCTCCTGCCCTACAAGAGCCACTTCCTGCCCCACAAGTGCTACCTCCTGCCTTACAAGTGCCAATTCCTGCTTCACAAGTGCCAGCTCATGCTTCACAAATGCCAGCTCCTGCCCCACATCAACTTCCTGCCCCACAATTGCCAGCTCATGCCCCACAAGTGCCAGCACCTGCCCCACAAGTGCCACCTCCTGCCCAAAAGGTGGCACCTCCTGCCCCACAAATGCCAAATCCTGCCCCACAAGTGCCATCTCCCGTCCCACAAGGGCCAAATCCTGCCCCACATCATCCACCAACCGCCCCACAAGTGTCACCTCCTGCCCCACAACTTCCATCTCCCACTCCACAAGTGCCAACTCCTGTCCGTGTGCCACATCCTGCCCCACAAGTGCCAACTCCTGCCGCACAACTGACAATTCCTGCCCCAAAAGTGACAGCTCATGCTTCACAATTGCCAGCTCCTGCCCCACATCATCCACCTTCTGCTCCACAAGTGCCATCTCCTGCCGCACAACTGACACCTCCTGCCCCACAAGGGCCACCTCCTGCCCTACAAGTGCCACCTCCTTCCAAACTAGTGCAACCTCCTGCCCCACAAGTGCCATATCTCGCCAGACAATTTACAGCTCCTGCCCCACAAGTGCTACATCCTGAACCACAACTTCAACCTCCTGCCCCACAAGTGCCAATTCCTGCCCCACATGTGCCAACTCATGCTTCACAAGTGCCAGCTCCTGCACCACATCATCCACTTCCTGCCCACAAGTGCCAGGTCATGCCCCACAAGTGCCAGCTCCTGCCCCACAAGAGCCACTTCCTTCACCACAGGTACCCCATCCCACCCCACAAGTTTCAATTCCTGCCATACAAGTGCCACCTCCTTCCCCACAAGTGCCACCTCCTTCCCCACAAGTGTCACCTCCTGCCTACAAGTTCCACCTCTTGACCTACAAGTGCCACCTCCTGCCCCATTAGTTTCACGTCTCGCCCAACAAATGCCACCACCTCCCCCAAAGCGCCACCTCCTGCCCCACAGGTGCCATTTCCTGCTCCACAACATCCACCTCCCACGCACAAGTGCAACCTACCGCCCCACAACTTCCACCTCCTGCCCCACAAGTGCCAACACCTGCCCTACAAGTGCCACCTCCCACCAAACAACTGACACCTCCTGCCCCACAAGTGTCACCTCCTGCCCAACAAGTTCCACCTCTTGACCTACAAGTGCCACCTCCTGCCCCATAAGTTTCACCTCTCGCCCAACAAATGCCACCACCTCCCCCAAAAGCGCCACCTCCTGCCCCACAGGTGCCATTTCCTGCCCCACAACATCCACCTCCCACGCACAAGTGCAACCTACTGCCCCACATCATCCACCTCCTCCCCCACAAGTGACAATACTTGCTCCACAAGTGCCACCTCCCGCCCCACAAATGCCAAATCCTGCCCTGCAACTTCCACCTCCTGCCCCACAAGTGCCAATTTCTGCCCCACAAGTACCTCTTCCCTCCCAACAAGTTCCAATTTCCGCCCCACAAGTGCCACCTCCATCCCCAAAAGTGCAACCTCCTGCCCCACATCATCCACCTCCCACCCAACAAGTGCCACCACCTGCCCCACAAGTGCCAATTCCTGCCCCACAAGTGCCACATTTGTCCACACCACTGCCACTTCCCCCCCCAAATAATCCACCTCCTGCCCCACAAGTGTCACTGACTTACCAACTTCCTCCTCCTGTCCCACAAGTGCCAGGTCCTGACCCACAAGAGCCACTTCCTGCCCCACAAGTACCTCTTCCCTCCCAACAAGTTCCAATTTCCGCCCCACAAGTGCCACCTCCTGCCCCACATCATCCACCTCCCGCCCCACAATTGCCACCTCCTGCCCCACAAGTGCCACCTCCCGCCCAACAATTGTGGCCACATGACAAACAAATTCCACTTCCGCCCCACAAGTGCCACCTCCTGCCCAACAAGTGCCATTTCTTACCCCACAGGTTCCAAATCCTACCCCACTGGTGCCATTTCCTGCACCACAAGTGCCATTTCCCCCCCCACATGTGCCAACTCCTGCCTTACAAGTTTCACCTACCACCCCACAAATTCCACCTCCCACCCCACAAGTTCCACCTCCTGCCCCAAAAGTGCCAATTCCTGCTTCACAAGTGCCAGCTCATGCTTCACAAATGCCAGCTCATGCCCCACATCATCAACTTCCTGCCCCACAAGTGCCACCTCTAACCCCACAAAGACAGCCTCCTGCCCCACATCATCCACCTCCTGCCCCACAAGTGCCAATTCCTGCCCCACAAGTGCCAGCTCATGCCCCACAAGTGCCACCTCTTGCCCCACAAGTGCCACCTCCTGCCCCACATCATCCACCTCCTCCCCCACAAGTGACAATACCTGTTCCACAAGTGCCACCTCCCGCCCCACAACTTCAACATCCCGCCACACAAGTGCCGACTCCTGGCAACGTGTGCCACATCCTGCCCCACAAGTGTCAACTCCTGCCCCACATCGTCCACCTCCCATCCAACAAGTGCCACCTCCTGCCCCACAAGTGCCAATTCCTGCCCCCCAAGTGCCAGCTCATGCTCCACAAGTGCCAGCTCCTGCCCCTCATCATCCACCTCCCGCCCCACATGTACCACCTCCTGCATCACAACTTCCACCTCCCGCCCCACATGTACCACCTCCTGCATCACAACTTCCACCTCCCGCCCCACATGTACCACCTCCTGCATCACAACTTCCACCTCCCGCCCCACATGTACCACCTCCTGCATCACAACTTCCACCTCCCGCCCCACATGTACCACCTCCTGCATCACAACTTACACCTCCCGCCCCACATGTACCACCTCCTGCATCACAACTTCCACCTCCCGCCCCACATGTACCACCTCCTGCATCACAACTTACACCTCCCGCCCCACATGTACCACCTCCTGCATCACAACTTACACCTCCCGCCCCAAGAATGCCACATCCCGCCCCACAAGTGCCACCTCCCGACCCACAAATTCCACCTCCCACGCACAAGTGCCACATCCTGCCCCACAAGTGTCACCTCCCGCCCCACAAGTTCCACCTCCTCCCCACAAGTGCCACCTCCCTGCCCACAATTGCCACCTCCCGCCCCACAAGTTCCACCTCCGCCCCAGAAGTGCCACCTCCCGCCCCACAAGCGCCACCTCCCTCTCCACAAACTCCACCTCCCACGCACAAGTGCCACATCCTGCCCCACAAGTGCCACCTCATGCCTCACAAGTGCCAACCCCCCCACAAGTGCCACCTCCCGCCCCACAAGTGCCACCTCCTGCCCCACAAGTTCCACCTCCTCCCCACAAGTGCCACCTCCTGCCCCACAAGCGCCACCTCCCTCTCCACAAACTCCACCTCCCACGCACAAGTGCCACCTCCTTCCTCACAACTTACACCTCCCGCCCCAAGAATGCCACATCCTGCCCCACAAGTGCCACCTCCCGCCCCACAAACTCCACCTCCCACGCACAAGTGCCACCTTCCGCCCCACAAGTGACACCTCACACCCCAACAGTGTCAACTTCCGCCCCACAAGTGCCACCTCACACCCCACAACTTCCATATCCCACCCCACAAGTGCCACCACCTGACCCACAAGTGCCACCACCTGACCGACTAATGCAACTACCTGCCCCACAAGTGCCAACTCGTGCCCCACAAGTGCCAACTCCTGCCCCACAAGTTCTACCTCCTGCCTTACAAGTTCCACCCCCTGCCTCACAACTCCCACCTCCCGCCCCACAAATGCCACCTCCTGCCCTACAAGTGCCACCTCAGGCCCCACAAGTGCCCCCTCCCGCTCCACAAGTGCCACGTCCTGCCCCACAAGTGCCATCTCCCGCCCCACAAGGGCCAAATCCTTCCCCACATCATCCACCAACCGCCCCACAAGTGTCACCTCCTGCCCCACAACTTCCATCTCCCACTCCACAAGTGCCACCTACTGCACAACAAATACCATCTCCTGCCCCATAAGTGCCACCTCCTGCCTCATATCATTCACCTCCCGCCCCACAATTTCCACCTCCTGCTCAACTAGTGCCACGTGCTGCCCCACAAGTTCCATTTCCCGCCCCACAAGTGCCACCTCCCGCCCCACAAGTGCCGCCTCCAGCCACACAAGTGCTAAATCGTGCCGCACAACTTCCACCTCCCGCCCCACAACTGCCACCTCCCGCCTTAAAAGTTCCACCTCCCGACCCACAAGTGCCTCCTCCTGTCCCACAGTTGTCACCTCCCGCTCCACAAGTTACACCTCACCCCCCACAAGTTCTACCACCCACCCCACAAGTGCCACCTGCAGCCCCAGAAGTGTCAAATCCTGCTACACAACTTCCACATCCAGCCCCACAAGTGCCACCTCCCGCCCCACAAGTGCCACCTCCCACCCCACAACTTCCACTTCCCGCCCGACAACAGCCTCCTCCTGCCCCACAAGTGCCTCCTCCTGCCCCACAAGTGCCACCTCCTGCCGCACAAGTGCCACCTCCTGCCCCACATCATCCACCTCCTGCCTCACAAATGCCTTCTCCTGACCCACAAGTTCCACCTTCCGCACCACAAGTGCCACCTCCCGCCCCTCTATAGCCACCTCCTGCCCCACAAGTTACACCTCTTGCCCCACAAGTTACACCTCTTGCCCCACAACGTCGACCCTTGCCCCACATGTGTCACATCCCGCCTCACAACTGCAAGCTCCTGCCCCACAATTGCCACCTCCTACCACACAAGTGCCAACTCCTGCCCCACAAGTGCCATTTCCTGCACCACATTCGCCGCGTCCTGCCCCACAAGTGCTGGCTCCTGCCCCACAAGTGCTACCTCTCGCCCCACAACTTCAACCTCCAGCCACACAAGTGCCAACTCCTGCCCAACAAGTGCCACCTCCCGCCCCACAACTGCCACCTCCCGCCCCACTACTTCCACGTCACACCCCAAATCTTCTTACCTTCAACCCCACAAGTGCCACCTCCTGCCCCAAACCTTCAACCTACTGCCCCACAACCGCCGATTCCCACCCAGCAATATCCACCCCCCGCCCCACAAGTGCCTCCTCCCGCCCCACAAGTGCCAACCCTCACCCCACAAGTGCTAACTCCTGCCCCACATCATCCACCAACCGCCCCACAAGTGTCACCTCCTGCCCCACAGCTTCCATCTCCTGCCCCACAAGCACCACCTCCCACCCCACAACTTCCACTTCCCGCCCAACAACGGCCTCCTCCAGCCCCACAAGTGCCTCCTCCTGCCCCACAAGTGCCACTTCCTGCCCCACAACTGCTACCTACTTCCCCACAAGTGCCTCCTCCTGCCCCACAACAGCCTCCTCCTGCCCCACAAGTGCCACTTCCTGCCCCACAACTGCTACCTACTTCCCCACAAGTGCCACCTCCTGCCGCACAAGTGCCACCTCCTGCCCCACATCATCCACCTCCTGCCTCACAAATGCCTCCTCCTGACCCACAATTGCCACCTGCCGCCCCACAACTTCCACCTCACGCCCCACAAGTGCCACCTCCCGACCCACATGTGCCACAACCCGCCCCACAAATCCAACTCCTGACGCACAAGTGCCACCTCCCGACCCACATGTGCCAACTTCTGCCCCACAAGTGCCAGCTCCTGCCCCTCAAGTGTCACCTCTTCCCCACAAGTGCCACCTTCTTCTCCACAAGTGCCACTTCCTGCCGCACAAGTGATACCTCCAGCCCCACAACTGCCACCTCCCGCCTCACAAGTGCAACCTCCAGGCCCACAAGTGCCACCTCCAGATCCACAAGAATTAACTCCTGCCCCACAAGTGCCACCTCCTGCCCTTCAAGAGCCACTTCTTGCCCCACAAGTAACATTTCCTGCCCCACAAGTGCCAACCCCTGCCCAACAAGTGCTATGACCCAGCCCACAAGTGCCAACTCCTGCTCCACTAGTGCCACCTCCCGCCCCACAAGTGCCACCACCCTCCCCACAACTTCAACCTCCTTCCCCAAAACATCCACCTCCCGCCCCACAGGTGTCATCATCTGCCCCACAACTGCCACCTTCCGCCCCACAAGTGCCACCTCCTGCCCCACAAGTGCCACCTCCCGCCCCTCAAGTGCCACACACTGCCCCACAAGTGCCGCCCCCAGCCCCGCAACTGCCACCCCTTGCCCCACAATTTCCACCTCCCACCCCACAATTTTTACCTTCCGCCCCACAAGTGCCATCTCCTGCCCCACAGGTGCCACCTACTGTTCCACATCATCCACCTCCTTCCCCACATCATCCACCTCCTGTTCCACAAATGTCACCTCCTGACCCACAACTTCCACATCCTGCCCCACAAGTGCCACCTCCTGCCCCACATAATCCACGTCCTGCTCCAAAACTGCCACCTCCTGCCCCACAAGTGCCACCTCCCACCCAACAAGTGCCACCTCCAGCCCCACCAGTTCCACCGCCCGCCCCACAAGTACCACCTCCTGACCCACAAGTGCCACTACGTGACCCACAATTGCCACCTCCCGTCTCACAATTGCAACTCTCGCCCAACAAGTGCCACCTCCTGCCCCACAATTGCCACCACCCCCCCAACAAGTGCCACCTCCCGCCCCACAAGTACCACATCCCACCCCACAAGTGCAACCTCCTGCCCCACAAGTGCCAACTCCTGCCCCACAACATCCACCTCACGCTCCAAAAGTGCCACCTCCTGCCCCACAAGTGCTACTTCCTGCCTTACAAGTGCCACTTCCCGCTGCACAAGTGACACCTCCAGCCCCACAGCTGCCACAACCCGCCCCACAACTTCCACATCCCGCCTCACAACTGCAAGCTCCTGCCCCACAATTGCCACCTCCTACCACACAAGTGCCAACTCCTGCCCCACAAGTGCCACCTCATGTCCCTCAATTTTCACCTTATGCCCCACAAGTTCCACCTCCTGCCTTACAAGTGCCCATTCCTGCTTCACAAGTGCCAGCTCATGCTTCACAAGTGCCAGCTCCTGCCCCACATCATCAACTTCCTGCCCCACAAGTGCCAGCTCATGCCCCACAAGTGCCAGCTCCTGCCCTACAAGTGCCAGCTCCTGCCTGACAAGAGCCACTTCCTGCCCCACAAAGACCACCTCCTGCCCCACAAGTGCCAACTCCTGCCCCACGAGTGCCAACTCTCGCCCCACAAGTGCCAACTCCTGCCCCACAACATCCACCTCACGCTCCAAAAGTGCCACCTCCTGCCCCACAAGTGCTACTTCCTGCCTTACAAGTGCCACTTCCCGCTGCACAAGTGACACCTCCAGCCCCACAGCTGCCACAACCCGCCCCACAACTTCAAGCTCCTGCCCCACAATTGCCACCTCCTACCACACAAGTGCCAACTCCTGCCCCACAAGTGCCACCTCATGTCCCTCAATTTTCACCTTATGCCCCAAAAGTGCCACCTCCCGCCCAACAAGTGCAACATCTCGCCCCACTAGTGCCACGTCCCGGCCCAAAATTGCTACCTCCTGCCCCACATCATCCACCTCCTGTTCCACAAATGTCACCTCCTGACCCACAACTTCCACCTCCTGCCCCACAAGTGCCACCTTCTGCCTCACAAGTGCCACCCCTTGCCCCACAAGTGCCACATCCCACCGCACAATTTCCACCTCTTGTTACACAAGTCCCACCTCCCGCCCAACAACAGCCTCCTCCTGCCCCACAAGTGCCACCTCCTGCCCCACAAGTGCCACCTCCCACCCCACAAGTGCCACGTCCTTCCCAATTGCCACGTCCTGTCCCACAAGTGCCACCTCCTGCCGTACAAGTGCCACCCTCTGCCCCACAATTGCCACTTCTTGCCCCACAATTGCCAATTCTTGCCCCACAACTTCCACCTCCCACCCCATAACTTCCACCTCCCGTCCCACAGCTTCCACATCCTGTCCCACAAGTGCCTGATCCTGCCCCAGAAGTACCACCACCTGACCCACAAGTGCCAACTCCTGCCCCACAAGTGCCACCTCGCATCCCGCAAGTGCCACATCCCGCCCCACAAGTTCCATCTCCTGCCCCAAAAGTGCCCATTCCTGCTTCACAAGTGCCAGCTCATGTTTCACAAATGCCATCTCCTTCCCCACATCATCAACTTCCTGCCCCACAAGTGTCACCTCCAACCCCACAAAGACAGCCTCCTGCCCCACATCATCCACCTCCTGCCCCACAAGTGCCAATTCCTGCCCCACAAGTGCCAGCTCATGCCCCACAAGTGCCAGCTCCTGCCCCACAACAGCCTCCTCCTGCCCCACAAGTGCCAGCTCATGCCCCACAAGTGCCACATCCCGCCCCACAAGTTCCACCTCCTGCCTTACAAGTGCCAATTCCTGCCCTACAAGTGCCAGCTCATTCCCCTGAAGTGCCAGCTCCTGCCCCACAAGTTCCACATTTTGCCACACCACTGCAACCTCCCCCCCAAATAATCCACCTCCTGCCCCACAAGTGTCACTGACCGCCCAACTTCCTCCCCCTGACACACAAATGCAACCTCCTGCCCCACAAGTGCCAGCTTCTGCCCCACAAGAGCCACTTCCTGCCCCACAAGTACCTCTTCCCTCCCAACAAGTTCCAATTTCTGCCCCACAAGTGCCACCTCCTGCCCCAGAAGTGCAACCTCCTGCCCCACAAATGCCACCTTTCGCCCCACAATTGCCACCTCCCGCTCCACAACTTCCACCTCCCACTCCACAACTTCCACCTCCTGCCCTACAAGTGCCACCTCCCGACCCACAAGTGCCACCTCCCGCCCCACAAGAGCCACCTCCTGCCCTACAACTTCCATCTCCTGGCTCACAAGTTCCACCTCCTGCCTCAAAAGAGCCACCTCCCGCCCCACAACTTCCACGTAACGCCCCATAAGTTCCACCTCCTGCCCAACAAGTGCCACATCTTGTCCCACAAGGACCACCTCCTGCCCCACAAGTGCCAACTCCTGCCCCACAAGTGCCACCTCCTGCCTTACAAGTGCCACCTCCTGCCCAACAAGTGCCACCTCCTGCCCCACAAGTGCCACCACTCGTCCCACAAGCGCCACCTCCTGCCCAACAAGTGCCACCACCCTCCTCAAAATGCCAACTCCCGCCCCACAAGTGCCACGTCCAGCCCCACAACTTCCACCTCCTGCCCCAAAAGTGTCAACTCCTGCCCCATAAGTTCCATATCCCGCCCCACAAGTGCCACTACCTGCCCCACTAGTGCCATCTCCATTTCCAGAGGTGCCACCTCCCGCCCCACAACTTCCACGTAACGCCCCATAAGTTCCACCTCCTGCCCAACAAGTGCCACCTCTCGTCCCACAAGGACCACCTCCTGCCCCACAAGTGCCACCTCTTGCCCCACAAGTGCCAAATATTTCCCCACAACTTCCACCTTCTGCCGCACTAGTGCCAACTCCAATTCCACAAGTGCCACCTCCCACACCACAAGTGCCACCACCTGACCCACAAGTGCCAACTCCTGCCCCACAAGTGCCATTTCTTGCCCCACAAATGCCACCTCCTGCCCCACAACTTCAACATCCCGCCATACAAGTGCCACCTCCTGCCCAACGTGTGCCACATCCTGCCCCACAAGTGCCAAATCCTGCCCCGCAACTTTTACCTCCTGCTCCAAAAGTGCCAACTCCTGCCCCACATCATCCACCTCCTGCCCCACAAGTGCCACCTCCAGCCCCACAAGTGCCAACTCCTGCCCCACAAGTGCCACATCCATCCCCACAAGTGCCAGCTCCTGCCCCACAAGTGCCATCTACCTCGCCACAAGTGCCACCTCCTGCCCCACAATTTTCACCTCCCACCCCACAAGTGCCAAATCCTGCCACGCAACGTCCACATCCTGCTCCACAAGTGCCACCTCCTGCCCCACATCATCCACCTCCCATCCAACAAGTGCCACCACCTGCCGCACAACTGCCAATTCCTTCCCTCACAAGTGCCAGCTCATGCTTCACAAGTGCCAGCTCCTGCCCCTCATCATCCACCTCCTGCCCCACAAGTGCCACCTCCCGCCCAACAATTGTGGCCACATGACAAACAAGTTAAAAATCCCACCCCACAAGTACCACTACATGCCCAACAGGTGCCACCTCCCACCCCACAACTTCAGCCTCCCGCCACAGAAGTGCCAACTCCTGCCCAACGTATGATATCTCCTGCACCACAAGTTCCAAGTCTTGCCCCACAAGTTCCACCTACCATCCCACAAGTGCCACCTCCAGCCCCACAAGTGCCATCTCCCACCCCACAAGTACCAAATCCTGCCCCACAACTTCCACCTCCTGCCTCAGAAGTGCCATCTCCTGCCCCACATGTGTCACCTCCTGCCGCACATCATCCACCTCCAAACCCATAAGTGCCACCTCCTGCACAACAAGTGCCAATTCCTGCCCCACAAGTGCCAGCACATGCTTCACAAGCGCCAGCTCCAGCCTAACATCATCCACCTCCTGCCCCACAAGTGCCACCTCCCGCCCAACAATTGTGGCCACATGACAAACAAGTTAAAAATCCCACCCCACAAGTACCACTACATGCCCAACAGGTGCCACCTCCCACCCCACAACTTCAGCCTCCCGCCACAGAAGTGCCAACTCCTGCCCAACGTATGATATCTCCTGCACCACAAGTTCCAAGTCTTGCCCCACAAGTTCCACCTACCATCCCACAAGTGCCACCTCCAGCCCCACAAGTGCCATCTCCCACCCCACAAGTACCAAATCCTGCCCCACAACTTCCACCTCCTGCCCCAGAAGTGCCATCTCCTGCCCCACATGTGTCACCTCCTGCCGCACATCATCCACCTCCAAACCCTTAAGTGCCACCTCCTGCACAACAAGTGCCAATTCCTGCCCCACAAGTGCCAGCACATGCTTCACAAGCGCCAGCTCCAGCCTAACATCATCCACCTCCTGCCCCACAAGTGCCACATCCCGCCCCACAAGAGCCACTTCCTTCCCCACAAGTACCCCATCCCACACCACAAGTTCCAATTCCTGCCATACAAGTGCCTCCTCCTTCCCCACAAGTGCCACCTCCTGCTTCACAACTTCCACCTCCCGACCCACAAGTGCCACCTCCTGCCCCACAACTTCCACCTTGCGACCCACAAGTGCGAACTCCCGCCAAACAACTGACACCTCCTGCCTCACAAGTGCCAACTCCTGCCCAACAAGTGCCACCTCCTGCCCCACTAGTGCCACCTCCCGACCCACAAGTGCCACCTCCTGCCCCGCCAGTTCCACCTCCTGCCGTGCAAGTGCCAGCTCCTGCCCCACATGTGCCACCTCCTGCCCCACTAGTGCCACCTCCCGACCCACAAGTGCCACCTCCCTCTCCACAAATTCAGCCTCCCTCCCACAAGTGCCACATCGCTCCCCACAAGTGCCACCTCCCGCCCCACAAGTTCTAACTCCCGCCCCACAAGTGCCAACTCCCGCCCCACAAGTGCTAATTCCAGCCCCACAAGTGCCAGCTCATGCTTCACAAGTGCCAGCTCCTGCCCCTCATCATCCACCTCCTGCCCCACAAGTGCCACCTCCTGCCCAAAACCTGCCACCTCCCTCCCCACAATGCCACCTCCTGCCATATTAGTGCAGCCTCCTCCCCCACAAGTGCCAACTCCCGCCCCAAAAGTCCAACCTCCTTCCAAATAGGTGCCACATCCCGCCCCAAAAGTGCCACTTCCTGCCCCTCTATCGCCACCTCCTGCCCCAGAAGTTCCACTTCCTGCACCACAAGTTACACCTACAGCCCCACAATTTCCACCTCCTGTTTTACAAGTTCCACTTCCGCCCCACAATTGCCACCTCCTGCCCCACAAGTCCCACCTCCCGCCCAACAACAGCCTCCTCCTGCCCGACAAGTGCCACATCCCGCCCCACAAGTTCCACCTCCTGCCTTAAAAGTGCCATTTCTTACCCCACAGGTTCCAAATCCTACCCCACTGGTGCCATTTCCTGCCCCACAAGTGCCATTTCCCCCCCCACATGTGCCAACTCCTGCCTTACAAGTTTCACCTCCCACCCCACAAATTCCACCTCCCACCCCACAAGTTCCACCTCCTGCCCCACAAGTGCCAATTCCTGCTTCACAAGTGCCAGCTCATGCTTCACAAATGCCAGCTCATGCCCCACATCATCAACTTCCTGCCCCACAAGTGCCAGCTCATGCCCCACAAGTGCCACCTCTTGCCCCACAGGTGTCACCTCCTGCCCCACATCATCCACCTCCTCCCCCACAAGTGACAATACCTGTTCCACAAGTGCCACCTCCCGCCCCACAACTTCAACATCCCGCCACACAAGTGCCGACTCCTGGCAACGTGTGCCACATCCTGCCCCACAAGTGCCAGCTCCTGCCCCACATGTTCCACCTACCACCCCACAAATTCCACCTCATGCCCCACAAGTGCCAACTCCCAACCCACAAATGCCAAATCCTGCAATGCAACTTCCACCTCCTGCTCCACAAGTGCCACCTCCTGCCCCACATCGTCCACCTCCCGCCCAACAAGTGCCACCACCTGCCCCACAAGTGCCAATTCCTGCCCCACATGTGCCAGCTCGTGCTTCACAAGTGCCAGCTCCTGCACTACATCATCCACTTCCTGCTCACAAGTGCCACCTCCTGACCGACAAAGACATCCTCCTGCCCCATAAGTGCCAATTCCTGCCCCACAAGTGCCAGTTCATGCCCCACAAGTGCCACATTTGTCCACACCACTGCCTCCTCCCCCCCAAATAATCCACCTCCTGCCCCACAAGTGTCACTGACTGACCAACTTCCTCCTCCTGACCCACAAGTGCCAGCTCCCGCCCCAAAAGTCCATCCTCCTTCCAAACAAGGGCCACATCCCGCCCCAAAAGTGCCACTTCCTGCCCCACAAGTGCAAGGTCCTGTCCTTCAACTTCCACCTCCTGCCCCACAAGTGCCACCTCCTGCCCCACAGCGACCACCTCCTGCCCCACATCATCCACCTCCTTCCCCACAAGTTCCAATTCCTGCCCTACAAGTGCCAGCTCATTCCTCTGAAGTGCCAGCTCCTGCCCCACAAGTGCCACATTTTGCCCAACAAGTGCCAGTTCATGCCCCACAAGTGCAAGGTCCTGTCCTTCAACTTCCACCTCCTGCCCCACAAGTGCCACCTCCTGCCCCACAGCGACCACCTCCTGCCCCACATCATCCACCTCCTTCCCCACAAGTTCCAATTCCTGCCCTACAAGTGCCAGCTCATTCCTCTGAAGTGCCAGCTCCTGCACCACAAGTGCCACATTTTGCCACACCACTGCCACCTCCCTTCCCAAATAATCCACCTCCTGCCCCACAAGTGTCACTGACCGCCCAACTTCATCCTCCTGACCCACAAGTGCAACCTCCTGCCCCACAAGTGCCAGCTCCTGCCCGACAAGAGCCACTTCCTGCCCCACAAGTACCTCTTCCCACCCAACAAGTTCCAATTTCCGCCCCACAAGTGCCACCTCCTGCCCCACAAGTGCCACCTCCAGCCCCACAAGTGCCACCTCCTGCCCCACAAGTGCCACCTCCTGCCCCACAACTTCCACCTCCCGCCCCACAAGTGCCACCTCCTGTCCCACAAGTGCCACCTCCCGCCCAACAATTGTGGCCACATGACAAACAAATTCGACTTCCGCCCCACAAGTGCCACCTCCTGCCCAACAAGTGCCATTTCTTACCCCACAGGTTCCAAATCCTACCCCACTGGTGCCATTTCCTGCACCACAAGTGCCATTTCCCCCCCCACATGTGCCAACTCCTGCCTTACAAGTTTCACCTACCACCCCACAAATTCCACCTCCCACCCCACAAGTTCCACCTCCTGCCCCAAAAGTGCCAATTCCTGCTTCACAAGTGCCAGCTCATGCTTCACAAATGCCAGCTCATGCCCCACATCATCAACTTCCTGCCCCACAAGTGCCACCTCTAACCCCACAAAGACAGCCTCCTGCCCCACAAGTGCCACCTCCTGCCCCACAAGTGCCAATTCCTGCCCCACTAATGCAACTACCTGCCCCACAAGTGCCAACTCGCGCCCCACAAGTGCCAACTTCTGCCAAACAAGTTCTACCTCCTGCCTTACAAGTGCCACCCCCTGCCTCACAACTTCCACCTCCCGCCCCACAAATGCCACCTCCTGCCCTACAAGTGCCACCTCAGGCCCCACAAGTGCCCCCTCCCGCTCCACAAGTGCCACGTCCTGCCCCACAAGTGCCACCTCCCGCCCCTCTATGGCCACCTCCTGCCCCACAAGTTACACCTCTTGCCCCACAACGTCGACACCCGCCCCACATGTGCCACCACCTGACCAACAAGTGCCAACTCCTGCCCCACAAGTGCCATTTCCTGCACCACATTTGTCGCGTCCTGCCCCACAAGTGCCGGCTCCTGCCCCACAAGTGCCAACTCCTGCCCCACAAGTGCCAGCTCCTGCCGCACAACTGATAATTCCTGCCACAAAAGGGCCAGCTCATGCTTCACAATTGCCAGCTCCTGCCCCACATCATCAACCTTCTGCCCCACAAGTGCCATCTCCTGACCGACAAAGACATCCTCCTGCCCCATAAGTGCCAATTTCTGCCCCAGAAGTGCCAGCTCATTCCCCTGAAGTGCCACATTTGTCCACACCACAGCCTCCTCCCCCCCAAATAATCCACCTCCTGCCCCACAAGTGTCACTGACTGACCAACTTCCTCCTCCTGACCCAGAAGTGCAACCTCCTGCCTCACAAGTGCCAGCTCCTGCCCTACAAGTGCCACTTCCTGCCCCACAAGTACCTCTTCCCTCCCAACAAGTTCCAATTTCCACCCCACAAGTGCCACCTCCTGCCCCAAAAGTGCAACCTCCTGCCCCACATCGTCCACCTCCCACCCAACAAGTGCCACCACCTGCCCCACAAGTGCCAATTCCTGCCCCACAAGTGCCACATTTGTCCACACCACTGCCACCTCCCCCCCAAATAATCCACCTCCTGACCCACAAGTGTCACTGACTGACCAACTTCCTCCTCCTGACCCACAAGTGCAACCTCCTGCCCCACAAGTGCCAGCTCCTTCCCCACAAGAGCCACTTCCTGCCCCACAAGTACCTCTTCCCTCCCAACAAGTTCCAATTTCCGCCCAACAAGTACCACCTCCTTCTGCACATGTTCCACCTCCTGCCCTAAAAGCTCCATTTCCTGCCCCAGAAGTGCCACCTCCCGCCCCACAAGTGCCACCTCCTGCCCTACAACTTCCACCTCCTGGCCCACAAGTGCCACCTCCCGCCCTACAACTGCCAAACCCTGCCCCAAAACTTCCACCTCCTGCCCAACAATTTCCAAGTCGTGCCCCACAATTGCCACCTCCTGCCACACAAATGCCACCTTCTGCCTCAAAATGCCACCTCCTGCCCAACAACTCCAACCTCCCGCCCCACAAGTACCACCTCCTGCTCCACAAGTTCCACCTCCTGCCCCATAAGTTCCACCTTACGCCCCACAAGTGCCATCTCCTGCCCCAAAAGCTCAATTTCCTGCCACATCAGTGCCACCTCCCGCACCACAAGTGCCACCTCCTGACCCAGAAGTGCCAATTTCTGCCCCACAAGTGCCACTTCCCGCCTTACAAATGCCACCTCCTGCCCCACAAGTGCAACCTCCCTGCCCACGAGTGACACAATCTGCCCAAGTGCCACCTCCTGCCTCACAACTTCCACCTCCCGCCCCACAAGTGCCACCTCCTGTCTCACAAGTGCAACCTCCCGCCCCACAACTTCCACAACCTGCCCCACAAGTGCCACCTCCCGTCACTCAACTTCCAACTCCCGCCCCACAAGTGCCACCTCCCGCCCTACAACTTCCACCTCCCGCACCACAACTTCCACCTCCTGCCTCACAAGTTCCACATTCTCCCGCCCCACAACTTCCAACTCCTGGCCCACAAGTGCGACCTCCTGCCCCACCTTCACCACCTCCTGCCCCACAATTTCCACCTCCTGCCCCACAAGTGCCACAACATGCTCCACAATTTCAACGTCCTGCCTTACAAGTGCCACATTCTGCCCCACAAGTGTAGGCTCCTGCTCCACAAGTGCCACCTCCCGAACCACAACCTCAACCTCTGGCCCCACAAGTCCCACCTCCCGCCCCACAAGTGCCACATCCCGCCCCACAAGTGCCACCTTTTGTTACACAACTTCCACCTCCTGCCCCACAAGTTATAACTCCTGCCCCACAAGTGTTGCATTTTGCCCCACAAGTGCCACCTCCCGCCTCACAAGTGCCACCTCCCGACCCACAAGTGCCAACTCCTGCCCCGCAACTTCCATCTCCTGCTCCACAAGTGCCACCTCGAACCGCACAATTGCCACCTCCTTCCCCATATCAACCACCTCCCATCCAACAAGTACCACCTCCTGCCCCACAAGTGCCACCTCCTGCCCTACAACTTCCACCTCCTGGCCCACAAGTGCCACCTCCCTCCCTACAACTGCCAAACCCTGCCCCAAAAGTTCCACCTCCTGCCCAACAATTTCCAACTCGTGCCCCACAATTGCCACCTCCTGCCCCACAAGTGCCAATTCCTGCCCCACAAGTGCCAGCTCATGCTTCACAAGTGCCAGCTCCTGCCCCTCATCATCCACCTCCTGCCCCACAAGTGCCACCTCCCTGCTCACGAGTGCCACATCCCGCCCCACATGTACCACCTCCTGCATCACAACTTCCACCTCCCGCCCCACATGTACCACCTCCTGCATCACAACTTCCACCTCCCGCCCCACATGTACCACCTCCTGCATCACAACTTACACCTCCCGCCCCACATGTACCACCTCCTGCATCACAACTTACACCTCCCGCCCCACATGTACCACCTCCTGCATCACAACTTCCACCTCCCGCCCCAAGAATGCCACATCCTGCCCCACAAGTGCCACCTCATGCCTCACAAGTGCCACCCCCCCGAAAAGTGCCACCTCCCGCCCCACAAGTGCCACCTCCCACGCACAAGTGTCACATCCTGCCCCACAAGTGTCACCTCCTGCCCACAAGTGCCACCTTCCGCCCCACAACTTCCACATCCCGCCCCACAAGTGCCACCACCTGACCCACAAGTGCCAACTCCTGCCCCACTAATGCAACTACCTGCCCCACAAGTGCCAACTCGCGCCCCACAAGTGCCAACTTCTGCCAAACAAGTTCTACCTCCTGCCTTACAAGTGCCACCCCCTGCCTCACAACTTCCACCTCCCGCCCCACAAATGCCACCTCCTGCCCTACAAGTGCCACCTCAGGCCCCACAAGTGCCCCCTCCCGCTCCACAAGTGCCACGTCCTGCCCCACAAGTGCCACCTCCCGCCCCCCTATGGCCACCTCCTGCCCCACAAGTTACACCTCTTGCCCCACAACGTCGACACCCGCCCCACATGTGCCACCACCTGACCCACAAGTGCCAACTCCTGCCCCACAAGTGCCATTTCCTGCACCACATTTGTCGCGTCCTGCCCCAAAAGTGCCGGCTCCTGCCCCACAAGTGCCAACTCCTGCCCCACAACTGCCGGCTCCTGCCCCACAAGTGTTACCTCTCGCCCCACAGCTTCAATCTCCAGCCACACAAGTGCCATCTCCTGCCCAACGTGTGCCACCTCCTGCCCCACAAGTGCCACCTCCCGCCCCACTACTTCCACGTCACACCCCAAATCGTCTTACCTTCCACCCCACAAGTGCCACCTCCTGCCCCAAACCTTCAACATACTGCCCCACAACTGCCACTTCCCACCCAGCAATTGCCACCCCCCGCCCCACAAGTTCCTCCTCCCACCCCACAAGTGCCAACCCTTACCCCACAAGTGCTAACTCCTGCCCCACATCATCCACCAACCGCCCCACAAGTGTCACCTCCTGCCCCACAACTTCCATCTCCCACTCCACAAGTGCCACCTACTGCACAACAAATACCATCTCCTGCCCCATAAGTGCCACCTCCTGCCCCACAACCGCTACCTCCTGCCTCATATCATTCACCTCCCGCCCCACAATTTCCACCTCCTGCTCAACTAGTGCCACGTGCTGCCCCACAAGTTTCATTTCCCGCCCCACAAGTGCCACCTCCCGCCCCACAAGTGCCGCCTCCCGCCACACAAGTGCTAAATCGTGCCGCACAACTTCCACCTCCCGCCCCACAACTGCCACCTCCCGCCTTAAAAGTGCCACCTCCCGACCCACAAGTGCCTTATCCTGTCCCACAGTTGTCACCTCCCGCTCCACAAGTTACACCTCACCCCCCACAAGTTCTACCACCCACCCCACAAGTGCCACCTGCAGCCCCAGAAGTGTCAAATCCTGCCACACAACTTCTACATCCAGCCCCATAAGTGCCACCTCCCACCCCACAACTTCCACTTCCCGCCCAACAACGGCCTCCTCCTGCCCCACAAGTGCCACCTCCTGCCCCACAAGTGCCACTTCCTGCCCCACAAGTGCCACTTCCTGCCCCACAAGTGCTACCTTCTTCCCCACAAGTGCCACCTCCTGCCGACAAGTGCCACCTCCTGCCCCACATCATCCACCTCCTGCCTCACAAATGCCTCCTCCTGACCCACAATTGCCACCTGCCGCCCCACAACTTCCACCTCACGCCCCACAAGTGCCACCTCCCGCCCCACAAGTGCCACAACCCGCCCCACAAATCCAACTCCTGACGCACAAGTGCCACCTCCCGACCCACATGTGCCAACTTCTGCCCCACAAGTGCCAGCTCCTGCCCCTCAAGTGTCACCTCTTCCCCACAAGTGCCACCTTCTGCTCCACAAGTGCCACTTCCTGCCGCACAAGTGATACCTCCAGCCCCACAACTGCCACCACCCGCCCCACAACTTCCACCTCCCGCCTCACAAGTGCAACCTCCAGGCCCACAAGTGCCACCTCCAGATCCACAAGAATTAACTCCTGCCCCACAAGTGCCACCTCCTGCCCTTCAAGAGCCACTTCTTGCCCCACAAGTAACATTTCCTGCCCCACAAGTGCCAACCCCTGCCCAACAAGTGCTATGACCCAGCCCACAAGTGCCAACTCCTGCCCCACTAGTGCCACCTCCCGCCCCACAAGTGCCACCACCCTCCCCACAACTTCAACCTCCTTCCCCAAAACATCCACCTCCCGCCCCACAGGTGTCATCATCTGCCCCACAACTGCCACATCCCGCCCCACAAGTGCCACCCCTTGCCCCACAAGTGCCACATCCCACCGCACAATTTCCACCTCTTGTTACACAAGTCCCACCTCCCGCCCAACAACAGCCTCCTCCTGCCCGACAAGTGCCACATCCCGCCCCACAAGTTCCACCTCCTGCCTTAAAAGTGCCATTTCTTACCCCACAGGTTCCAAATCCTACCCCACTGGTGCCATTTCCTGCCCCACAAGTGCCATTTCCCCCCCCACATGTGCCAACTCCTGCCTTACAAGTTTCAACTCCCACCCCACAAATTCCACCTCCCACCCCACAAGTTCCACCTCCTGCCCCAAAAGTGCCAATTCCTGCTTCACAAGTGCCAGCTCATGCTTCACAAATGCCAGCTCATGCCCCACATCATCAACTTCCTGCCCCACAAGTGCCAGCTCCAACCCCACAAAGACAGCCTCTTGCCCCACATCATCCACCTCCTCCCCCACAAGTGACAATACCTGTTAGACAAGTGCAACCTCCAGCCCCACAACTTCAACATCCAGCCACACAAGTGCCGATTCCTGGCAACGTGTGCCACATCCTGCCCCACAAGTGCCAGCTCCTGCCCCACATGTTCCACCTACCATCCCACAAATTCCACCTCATGCCCCACAAGTGCCAACTCCCAACCCACAAATGCCAAATCCTGCAATGCAACTTCCACATCCTGCTCCACAAGTGCCACCTCCTGCCCCACATCATCCACCTCCCACCCAACAAGTGCCACCACCTGCCCCACAAGTGCCAATTCCTGCCCCACATGTGCCAGCTCATGCTTCACAAGTGCCAGCTCCTGCACTACATCATCCACTTCCTGCTCACAAGTGCCACCTCCTGACCGACAAAGACATCCTCCTGCCCCACAAGTGCCAATTCCTGCCCCACAAGTGCCACATTTGTCCACACCACTGCCTCCTCCCCCCCAAATAATCCACCTCGTGCCCCACAAGTATCACTGACTGACCAACTTCCTCCTCCTGACCCACAAGTGCCACCTCCTGCCCCACAAGTGCAACCTCCTGCCCCACATCGTCCACCTCCCACCCAACAAGTGCCACCACCTGCCCCACAAGTGCCACATTTGTCCACACCACTGCCACCTCCCCCCCCAAATAATCCACCTCCAGCCCCACAAGTGTCACTGACTGACCAACTTCCTCCTCCTGCCCCACAAGTGCCATCTCCTGCCCCACAAGTGCCAGCTCCTGCCCCACAAGAGCCACTTCCTGCCCAACAAGTACCTCTTCCCTCCCAACAAGTTCCAATTTCCGCCCAACAAGTACCACCTCCTTCTGCACAAGTTCCACCTCCTGCCCTAAAAGCTCCATTTCCTGCCCCAGAAGTGCCACCTCCCGCCCTACAACTTCCACCTCCTGGCCCACAAGTGCCACCTCCCGCCCTACAACTTCCACCTCCCGCCCCACAAGTACCACCTCCTGCTCCACAAGTTCCACCTCCTGCCCCAGAAGTTCCACCTTACGCCCCACAAGTGCCATCTCCTGCCCCAAAAGCTCAATTTCCTGCCCCATCAGTGCCACCTCCTGCCCCATAAGTGCCAATTTCTGCCCCACAAGTACCACTTCCCGCCTTACAAATGCCACCTCCTGCCCCACAACTTTCACCTCCTGCCCCACAAGTGCAACCTCCCAGCCCACGAGTGACACAATCTGCCCAAGTGCCACCTCCTGCCTCACAACTTCCACCTCCCGCCCCACAAGTGCCACCTCCTGTCTCACAAGTGCAACCTCCCGCCCCACAACTTCCACAACCTGCCCCACAAGTGCCACCTCCCGTCACTCAACTTCCAACTCCCGCCCCACAAGTGCCACCTCCCGCCCTACAACTTCCACCTCCCGCACCACAACTTCCACCTCCTGCCTCACAAGTTCCACATCCAGCCCCACAACTTCATTCTCCCGCCCCACAACTTCCAACTCCTGGCCCACAAGTGCGACCTCCTGCCCCATATCAACCACCTCCCATCCAACAAGTGCCGCCTCCCGCCCCACAAGTGCTAAATCGTGCTGCACAACTTCCACCTCCCGCCCCACAACTGCCACCTCCCGCCTTAAAAGTGCCACCTCCCGACCCACAAGTGCCTCCTCCTGTCCCACAGTTGTCACCTCCCGCTCCACAAGTTACACCTCACCCCCCACAAGTTCTACCACCCACCCCACAAGTGCCACCTGCAGCCCCAGAAGTGTCAAATCCTGCCACACAACTTCCACATCCAGCCCCACAAGTGCCACCTCCCGCCCCACAACTTCCACTTCCCGCCCCACAAATGCCTCCTCCTGCCCCACAAGTGCCTCCTCCTGCCCCACAAGTGCCTCCTCCTGCCCCACAAGTGCCTCCTCCTGCCCCACAAGTGCCACCTCCCGACCCACATAATCCACGTCCTGCTCCAAAATTGCCACCTCCTGCCCCACAAGTGCCACCTCCTAGCCCACAAGTACCACCTCCAGCCCCACCAGTTCCACCGCCCGCCCCACAAGTACCACCTCCTGACCCACAAGTGCCACTACGTGACCCACAATTGCCACCTCCCGTCTCACAATTGCAACTCTCGCCCAACAAGTGCCACCTCCTGCCCCACAATTGCCACCACCCCCCCAACAAGTGCCACCTCCCGCCCCACAAGTACCACATCCCACCCCACAAGTGCAACCTCCTGCCCCACAAGTGCCAACTCTCGCCCCACAAGTGCCAACTCCTGCCCCACAACATCCACCTCACGCTCCAAAAGTGCCACCTCCTGCCCCACAAGTGCTACTTCCTGCCTTACAAGTGCCACTTCCCGCTGCACAAGTGACACCTCCAGCCCCACAGCTGCCACAACCCGCCCCACAACTTCCACATCCCGCCTCACAACTGCAAGCTCCTGCCCCACAATTGCCACCTCCTACCACACAAGTGCCAACTCCTGCCCCACAAGTGCCACCTCATGTCCCTCAATTTTCACCTTATGCCCCAAAAGTGCCACCTCCCGCCCAACAAGTGCAACATCTCGCCCCACTAGTGCCACGTCCCGGCCCAAAATTGCTACCTCCTGCCCCACATCATCCACCTCCTGTTCCACAAATGTCACCTCCTGACCCACAACTTCCACCTCCTGCCCCACAAGTGCCACCTTCTGCCTCAAAAGTGCCACCCCTTGCCCCACAAGTGCCACATCCCACCGCACAATTTCCACCTCTTGTTACACAAGTCCCACCTCCCGCCCAACAACAGCCTCCTCCTGCCCCACAAGTGCCACCTCCTGCCCCACAAGTGCCACCTCCCACCCCACAAGTGCCACGTCCTTCCCAATTGCCACGTCCTGTCCCACAAGTGCCACCTCCTGCCGTACAAGTGCCACCCTCTGCCCCACAATTGCCACTTCTTGCCCCACAATTGCCAATTCTTGCCCCACAACTTCCACCTCCCACCCCATAACTTCCACCTCCCGTCCCACAGCTTCCACATCCTGCCCCACAAGTGCCCGATCCTGCCCCAGAAGTACCACCACCTGACCCACAAGTGCCAACTCCTGCCCCACAAGTGCCACCTCGCATCCCGCAAGTGCCACATCCCGCCCCACAAGTTCCACCTCCTGCCTTACAAGTGCCAATTCCTGCCCTACAAGTGCCAGCTCATTCCCCTGAAGTGCCAGCTCCTGCCCCACAAGTGCCACATTTTGCCACACAACTACCACCTCCCCCCCAAAATAATCCACCTCCTGCCCCACAAGTGTCACTGACCGCCCAGCTTCCTCCTACTGACCCACAAGTGTAACCTCCTGCCCTACAAGTGCCAGCTCCTGCCCGACAAGAGCCACTTCCTGCCCCACAAGTACCTCTTCCCTCCCAACAAGTTCCAATTTTCGCCCCACAAGTGCCACCTCCTGCCCCACAAGTGCAACCTCCTGCCCCACAAGTGCCACATTTCACCCCAAAATGCCACCTCCCGCTCCACAACTTCCACCTCCTGCCCCACAAGTGCAACCTCCTGCCCCACAAGTGCCACATTTCACCCCAAAATGCCACCTCCCGCTCCACAACTTCCACCTCCTGCCCCACAAGTGCCACCTCCCACCCCACAAGTGCCACCTCCTGCCCAACATCTACCACCTCCCACCCCACAAGTGCCACCTCCCGCCCTACAACTTCCATCTCCTGGCCCACAAGTGCCACTTCCTGCCTCAAAAGAGCCACCTCCCGCCCCACAACTTCCACGTAACGTCCCATAAGTTCCACCTCCTTCCCCACAAGTGCCACCTCCTTCCCCACAAGTGCCAGCTGCTGCTCCACATCATCCAACTCCCGTCCCACAAGTGCCATGTCCAGCCCCACAACTTCCGCCTCCTGCCCCAAAAGTGTCAACTCCTGCCCCATAAGTTCCATATCCCGCCCCACAAGTGCCACTACCTGACCCACAAGTTCCAACTCTCGTCTAACAAGTGCCACCTCCCGCCCAACATTTACCACCTCCAGCTCCACAAGTGTCACCTCCTGCCCCACAACTTCAACCTCCCGTCAAACAAGTGCCAACTCCTGCCCAATGTGTGCCACATCCTGCCCCACAAGTGCCAACTCCTGCCCCACAAGTTCTACCTACCACCCAACTAATTCCACTTCCTGCCCCACAAGTGCCACCTCCCACCCCACAACTGCCATCTCCCGCTTCACAACTTCTACATCCTGCCCCAGAAGTGCCACCTCCCGCCCCACAAGTGCCAATTCCTGCCCCAAAAGTGCCAGCTCATGCTTCACAATTGCCAGCTCACGTTTCACAACTGCCACCTCCTGCCCCACAAGTGCCACCTCCCGCCCCACAAGTGCCACCACCTGCCCAACAAGTGCCATTTCTTACCCCACAGGTTCCAACTCCTTCCCCACAGGTGCCATTTCCTGCCCCATAAGTGCCACCTCCTGTGCCACATGTGCCAACTCCTGCCCCACAAGTGCCATTTCCTGCCCCACATTAGCCACCTACCACCCCACAAATTCAACCTCTTGCCACACAAGTGCCAAACCCTGACCCGCAACATCCACCTCCTGCTCCACAATTGCCACCTCCTGCACCACATCATCCACCTCCCACCCAAGTGCCAACTCCTGCCCCACATCATCCACCTCCTGCCCCACAAGTGCCAATTTCTGCCCCACAAGTGCCAGTTCATGCCCCACAAGTGCCAGTTCATGCCCCACAAGTGCCAGTTCATGCCCCACAAGTGCCAGTTCATGCCCCACAAGTGCCACATTTTTCCACACAACTGCCACCTCCCGCCCCAAATCATCCACCTCCCGCCCCACAAGTGTCATTAACTGCCCAACATCCTCCTCATGACCCACAAGTGCAACCTCCTGCCCCACAAGTGCCACCTCCTGCCCCACAAGTGCCACCTCCTCCCATCCACCCCCCACAAGTTCCACCTCCTGCCCCACAAGTGCAACCTCCTGTTTTACAAATGCCACCTCCCGACCCACAACTTCAACCTCTAGCCCCACAAGTGCCACAACCAGCCCCACATCATCCACATCCTGCTCCACAAGTGCCACCTCCCACCCCACTAGTACCAGCTCCCACCCCACAAGTGCCACCTCCTGCCCCACATCATCCACCTCCCGGCCCACAAGTGCCACCTCCCGCTCCACAAGTGCCACCACCAGCCCCACAAGTGCCATCTCCTGCCCCACCAGTTCCACATCCCGCACTGCAATGCCAATTCCTGCCCCACATCTTCCACCTCCTGCCCCTCAAGTGCCATTTCCTGCCCCACAAGTGCCACCTCCCTCCACACAAGTGTCCCACCTCCTGCCACACAAGTGCCGCCTCCCACCCCACAAGTGCTATTTCCCGCCTTACAACTTCCACCTCCCGCCCCACAACTTCCACCTCCCGCCCCACACGTGCCTCCTCCTTCCCCCAACTTTTACCTCCCACCTCACAACTTCCACCTCCTGACCCACAAATGCCACCTCCTGTTCCACAAGTGCCATTTCCTGCTCAAGAACTTCCACATCCTACCCCACAAGTGCCACCTCCTGCTTCACAAGTGCCACCCCCTGCCCCACAATCCCCACCCCCTGCCCCACAACTTCCATTTTCCTCCCCACAAGTGCCACCTTGACCTGCTGTCCATGCTCTTTGTAATACACCCCAGTATTCCATCGGCTTTTTTGGCTACAAGGGCACACTGCTGGCTCATGGTCAATCTGTCGTCCACCAGGACACCCAGGTTCCTCTCTTCAGAGCTCCTCTCCAGCAGCTCTTCCCCCAGCCTGTACTGGTGCATGCAATTACTGCTCCCTAGGTGCAAGACTCTACACTTGCTTTTGTTAAACCTCATCCGGTTTCTTACTGCCCAGCTCTCCAGCCTGTCCAGGTCTTGCTGAATGGCAGCACAGCCTTCAGGCGTGTCAGCCAGTCCTCCCAACTTCGTGTCATCACAAACTTGCTGAGGGTGGTCACTATCTCCTCATCAAGGTCGTTGATGAAGATATTGAACAAGACCGGACCCAGCACTGACCCCTGGGGGACGCCGCTAGTTACAGGTCTCCACCTGGATTCTGCACTGCCAACAACGTCTCTCTGTGCTCTGCCAGTCAGCCACTTCTCAACCCACCTCTCTGTCCACTCATCTATCCCACGCTTGCTCAGCTTGTTATAAGGATGTCCTGGGAGACAGTACCAGATGCCTTGCTGAAATCATGGTAAACTACATCCACCGCCCTATCCAAAACTATCTTGCAGGTTCTTAGTTCTTTACCACTGTTTCCTTTCCCACGCCTTACAACTACAAGCAGCTAGAACAATGTTCTCTGAAGATATCCAGGACAGAAGAGTCCCGGTAGATCAGTATCAAGCCCAGCTCACGGGAGGCCAATGCCCACTGTTTCCTGCCTGATAAACGCAGATCTCTGGCAGCATTCAATTGTCTTCCCTGTACAACCACCCAGCCCCCCTCGTCGTCATCAAAACCAGTATCATTTTAAAGTCAATGAATCTTGCCTGTAAAAGCACATCTAGCCTCCTACAGAAATTCATTGCTTTGGGGGACTGAAATTGAGAACACATCTGTAGGCAAACACTCCCATCAACTTCCATATGTCTGAATGTGCAGCCCCTCCTCATGCAGTGACCCTCCTTCCACAATTGCAGACGGTTTCATTCCCCACAGCAACTTCACAGTGGCAGAAGGGACAGACAGCTCCCTGTAACCAGAAGGAAACAACAAAGGAAAATAAAGGGACGCCCGCAACCTCTCCAGCCTGTCCCGGTCCCTCTGGTTGGCTTCCCTCCCCTACAATATATTGACTGCACTGCTCAGTTTGTATCGTCTGCAAACCTGCCATCATCTATGTCACTGACGAAGGAAGATGCTGAAGAGCAACGGTTTATATGGGTTAATACCTTGGGAGCCCCTCTCTTCAAGGAGCTAGTTCTGCAAGTCTGAGTCCCACAAAGGGTGGTCTCCATAGACGTTCAAATTCGTGCTGCACAACCCTACTTAATTTTCTGTATTCATTTCTGTATTGATCTCATGTGGATCAAAATAACACAGTCAGTATCTGCAACGAGTCTAGGCCGAGCAAAACTTTTGATGGAGGGAGCAAAGAGATCAAGACAAGATGATGTAGTGCAATGCAGTCAAAGCAGCTGGCCAAGCAAAAGCTATGTGCATGCATTTCCAAGCTGAGCACGCACCTGGAGCTGGGACTGTATCACTCATTGTCAGAAGAATTCCTGAGTACCCTCATAAAGAAAGCTATACACCAGTGTGACTGGAGTCCATTTACACCAATTAGACCTCTTTACATTTTAATAAGCACCATTTACTACTCCAAAGTTGCACTTCCCTTTGCCTTTCCATCTGAAGGGCTTTGAAAAAGTCTCTGAAATAGAAATTCTGTGATTGCTGTAATACACTTGGGTAGGTATCTGGACTTCCATCTTGAGACATCCAGCGCCTTTTACAGAAATAAAGAATACTCAAGGACTTACGCCACCAAATTCCAACTCAGTTTTACACCACTGGTTTTTGATCTGATAGGCAGGAGACAGCGAAAGGCAGCTGCTCAGCAATCCCAGGAAGACAGCTGGGCTCTAGGGAGACAAGAAGGGCAGTAAGGTGACAAACAAAGTGATTATAAGGTTTTATTTAACAGCTCTGTATGGGACGATTCAACTACTTCAAGCTCCAGCAAGCTGCTAGAGACTGATAAAGCAAGACACCTCAGCGACCTCAAAAGCTGACAGCCTTTCAAAAGATAAACCGAACATACCATCTCAAAAAGCATACAATCAATCCATAGAAATTAATCCAGCAAGCAGTCCTATGGTCAAATTGTGTGCTGCCAGTAAAGCCTTTTCATGAGCATTAAGAACATTTCTGGTTAGAGAGTTATCACAACATGGGCAGAAAATACCTAGGAGAATAGGAAAAAGAAAAAAGCAACCTACCCTTACCCTTACCCTACCCTTATCCAACTCCTCTCCCACATTTAGAATTGAAACAAGTTCAAATGCCATAAAAAATTGGGGGAATAAAACCATCTGGTATTTCCCAGGCAAACCACCAAGACCACAGAACCACAGAATAGCCCAAGTTGTAAAGGAACCACGAGGATTATCAAGTCCAACCCGATGCTCCAGGAAGGACAACCTAAACTCAAACGGCCTTTAAGCTGCAGCAGCTCAGGGCCAGGCCCACAGCCTCAGGGAGCATGTTCCATGACCGCTGGTATCAGACACAGCAAGCACAGGGAGCAGGCAGGTAGGCACAGCAAAGCAGCAAGCAAAGCCCAATTTCTCAGAGGGGGCCTGCTAACAGGAAGACCAGACACTGTCCTCCCAAAAAAACTCCACCATTTTGACAGCCAAAACAGAAACTACATTTTCGGTTCTCATGACTCTTCCCTGTGCTCCCAAATAAATAGTTTCGTGACATCCTCTATCACACTGCAACTGCTCAGAAGTAATAATCAAAATTATATCACTCATAAGAAACTCACTTTTGCATGGTGGTAACGAGAGTCCATTCCCATTGTGTCCCTCCGTGTTATGAACACTGCAATTGGCCTTCTGACAGCCTCCTGAATGAATCCACCAAAAGCAAGGAAGCACCCTGCCCTTACTCTGAAGAGAGAAAGAAAGCAAGGTTCATGGAAACAGGCACACAAGGCTCGCAACCAGACACGGTGCTCCAGGCTCCTGATCATGCCAGAGATAGGACTACCACAGTGCCAGAACATGATTTACCACTAAAGGAAACATCTGGGAGCACAATCACAACTTCAGCACAAGCTGTAACGGCTCAGCATATTTAGCTTTCGTATCATACAGCTGGAGAACGAGATACTCCCAAGCATCAGTCAGCAAGCACTCGGATGAGCCAGCCCTTTGGTTTTAATGATGACTGCCACCTTTGACACCTTACCAGAAGATACTTCCATTTATTAGCCTGGACTTCGTTTCTTCCATCAGCAGCTGCTCCTAAACTGCCCTTGATTCATACAGCGATACCATCGACTTCTAGCACGAGCTGACCTGCAAGACAGAGAAAAGAAAGCAGGATGACAACAAACACAGACGTAGCATCCTTTAATTATCTTGAACAACAGCAACAACAAAAACAGGAGATAAGTGCTGCTGTGGATGCACCCCAGTTTATAAAGAAATGGAAAACCAGCCCGGCCTCAGCAGCCCTTATGTATTTCTTACGCATCTGATTAAGCTGACTGCAGTTCGAACCAGGAGAATTTACAGTCTCTTGCAAATGACACCCGTGAAGCAGATCATGATGCAGCAAAAGAAAAAAGCAAAACAAAGAAAAATAAAGAAAGAAAAAAAAAAAAGCAAGCCAAAGACCAGGGAATCAAAGTTAAAAAACAACAACAATACAAACAACAAAAAACAAGCACACAAAACAGATTAAAAAAAAAAAAAAAAAAAGGAAATCCATAACATACGTAACAGCAGAAAGATAGGCGCAACAGGAATATATCGCAAAAGTAAAAAAAAGAAAGAATGGCTCACCCACCACTGAGGATGGAAGTGCACAGAACAAACTCCACAGAGGAGAAATCATCAGAAAGAGATCCCACCCAGAGGCAGACTGGGACAGTCAACCTACTGCCCCACAACTGCCACTTCCCACCCAGCAATTGCCACCCCCCGCCCCACAAGTGCCTCCTCCCACCCCACAAGTGCCAACCCTTACCCCACAAGTGCCAACTCCTGCCCCACATAATCCACCAACCGCCCCACAAGTGTCACCTCTCGACCCACAAGTGCCACATCCCGCCCCACAAGTGCCACCTCCTGCCAAACTAGTGCAACCTCCTGCCCCACAAGTGCCTTATCTCGCCAGACAATTTACAGCTCCTACCCCACAAGTGCTACATCCTGCACCACAACTTCAACCTCCTGCCCCACAAGTGCCACGTTCTGCCCCACAAGTGTAGGCTCCTGCCCCACAACTGCCAATTCCTGCCCCACATGTGCCAGCTCATGCTTCACAAGTGCCAGCTCCTGCACCACATCATCCACTTCCTGCCCACAAGTGCCAATTCCTGCCCCACAAGTGCCAGTTCATGCCCCACAAGTGCCAGCTCCTGCCCCACAAGTGCCACATCCTGCCCCACAAGAGCCACTTCCTTCACCACAGGTACCCCATCCCACCCCACAAGTTTCAATTCCTGCCATACAAGTGCCACCTCCTTCCCCACAGGTGCCACCTCCTGCCCCACAAGTGCCACCTCCTGCCCCACAAGTGCCACCTCCCGCCAAACAACTGACACCTCCTGCCCCACAAGTGCCACCTCCTGCCCCACAAGTGCCACCTCCCACCAAACAACTGACACCTCCTGCCCACAAGTGTCACCTCCTGCCCAACAAGTTCCACCTCTTGACCTACAAGTGCCACCTCCTGCCCCATAAGTTTCACCTCTCGCCCAACAAATGCCACCACCTCCCCCAAAAGCGCCACCTCCTGCCCCACAGGTGCCATTTCCTGCCCCACAACATCCACCTCCCACGCACAAGTGCAACCTACCGCCCCACAACTTCCACCTCCTGCCCCACAAGTGCCAACACCTGCCCCACAAGTGCCACCTCCTGCCCCGCCAGTTCCATCTGTCACCCTGCAAGTCCAGCTCCTGCCCCACAAGTGCCAGCTCATGCTTCACAAGTGCCAGCTCCTGCCCCACATCATCAACTTCCTGCCCCACAAGTGCCACCTCCAACCCCACAAAGACAGCCTCCTGCCCCACATCATCCACCTCCTGCCCCACAAGTGCCAATTCCTGCCCCACTATTGCCAGCTCATGCCCCACAAGTGCCAGCACCTGCCCCACAAGTGCCACCTCTTGCCCAACAGGTACCACCTCCTGCCCCACATCATCCACCTCCTCCCCCACAAGTGACAATACTTATTCCACAAGTGCCACCTCCCGCCACACAAATGCCAAATCCTGCCCTGCAACTTCCACATCCTGCTCCACAAGTGCCAATTCCTGCCCCACAAGTGCCAATTCCTGCCCCACAAGTGCCAGCTCATGCTTCACAAGTGCCAGCTCCTGCCCCATATCATCCACTTCCTGCTCACATTTGCCACCTCCTGTCCGACAAAGACCACCTCCTGCCCCACATCATCCACCCCCTGGCCCACAAGTGCCACCTCCTGCCCCACAACGACCACCTCCTGCCCCACATCATCCAACCCCTGCACCACAAGTGCCACATTTGTCCACACCACTGCCACCTCCCCCCCCAAAATAATCCACCTCCTGCCCAACAAGTGTCACTGACCGCCCAACTTCCTCCTCCTGACACACAAGTGCAACCTCCTGCCCCACAAGTGCCAGCTCCTGCCCCAGAAGTGTCAACTCATGCTCCACAAATGCCACCTCCTGCTCCACAAGTTCCACCTCTTGCCCCACAAGTGCCAAATACTTCCCCACAACTTCCACCTTCTGCCCCACTAGTGCCAACTCCAATTCCACAAGTGCCACCTCCAGCCCTACAACTGCCACTTCCAGCCCCACAAGTGCCACCTCCCGCCCAACAACTTCAACATCCCACCACACAAGTGCCAACTCCTGCCCGTGTGCCACATCCTGCCCCACAAGTGCCAACTCCTGCCGCACAACTGACAATTCCAGCCCCAAAAGTGACAGCTCATACTTCACAATTGCCAGCTCCTGCCCCACATCATCCACCTTCTGCCCAACAAGTGCCACCTTCTGCCCCACAAGTGCCACCTCCCGCCCCACAAGTGCCACATCCCGCCCAACAATTGTGGCCACATGACAAACAAGTTCCACTTCTGCCCCACAAGTGCCACCTCCTGCCCAACAAGTGCCATTTCTTCCCCACAGGTTCCAAATCCTACCCCACTGGTGCCATTTCCTGCCCCACAAGTGCCATTTCCCCCCCCACATGTGCCAACTCCTGCCTTACAAGTTTCACCTCCCACCCCACAAATTCCACCTCCCACCCCACAAGTTCCACCTCCTGCCCCAAAAGTGCCAATTCCTGCTTCACAAGTGCCAGCTCATGCTTCACAAATGCCAGCTCATGCCCCACATCATCAACTTCCTGCCCCACAAGTGCCACCTCTAACCCCACAAAGACAGCCTCCTGCCCCACATCATCCACCTCCTGCCCCACATCATCCACCTCCTCCCCCACAAGTGACAATACCTGTTAGACAAGTGCAACCTCAAGCCCCACAACTTCAACATCCCGCCACACAAGTGCCGACTCCTGGCAACGTGTGCCACATCCTGCCCCACAAGTGCCAACTCCTGCCCCACATCGTCCACCTCCCATCCAACAAGTGCCACCTCCTGCCCCACAAGTGCCAATTCCTGCCCCACATGTGCCACCTCCTGCTCCACAAGTGCCAGCTCCTGCCCCTCATCATCCACCTCCTGCCCCACAAGTGCCACCTCCTGACCCACAACATCAATCTCCAGCCCCACAAGAGCCGCCTCCTGCCCGACAAGTTACACCTGCTACAAGTTCCACAAGCGCCACCTCCCTGCTCACGAGTGCCACATCCCGCCCCACATGTACCACCTCCTGCATCACAACTTCCACCTCCCGCCCCACATGTACCACCTCCTGCATCACAACTTCCACCTCCCGCCCCACATGTACCACCTCCTGCATCACAACTTCCACCTCCCGCCCCACAAGTTCCACCTCCTCCCCACAAGTGCCACCTCCCGCCACACATGTACCACCTCCTGCATCACAACTTACACCTCCCGCCCCCATAATGCCACATCCTGCCCCACAAGTGCCACCTCATGCCTCACAAGTGCCACCCCCCACCACAAGTGCCACCTCCCGCCCCACAAGTGCCACCTCCCACGCACAAGTGCCACATCCTGCCCCACAAGTGCCACCTCACACGCACAAGTGCCACATCCTGCCCCACAAGTGCCACCTCCCACGCACAAGTGCCACTATCTGCCCCACAAGTGCCAACTCGTGCCCCACAAGTGCCAACTCCTGCCCCACAAGTTCTATGTGCCTCTGTGGGGTCTCTTATGGGTATCTCTGGACCAAAATCTATTCCTATGGGTACCTATGGGTTTCAATGCAGTCCCTATGTGCCTCTATGGGGTCTCTTATGGGTCTCAGCAGTGTCCCTATGTGTCTCTATGGGTCTCACTGTCCCCCACTGTAATCCATGGGATCCCTATGTGTCCCAATGTCCCCCTATGGGTCACTATGTGTCCCTATGTGTCCCAATGTCCCCCCTATGGGTTGCTATGTGCCACTATGGGGTCTCTCTGGGGTCTCTATGGGGTCTCATGGATATCTCTGGGCCCAAATGTCTTCTTATGGGTGACTATGGGTTTCAATGCAGTCCCTATGTGCCTCTATGGGGTCTCTTATGGGTCTCAGCGAGGTCCCTATGTGTCTCTATGGGTCTCACTGTCCCCCACTGAAATCCATGGGGTCCCTATGTGACCCAATGTCCCCCTATTGGTCCCAGTGTCAGCCTATGGGTCACAATGTGTCCCTATGTGTCCCAATGTCCCTCCTATGTGTTGCTAAGTGTCTCCATGGGGTCTCTTATGAGTATCTCTGGGCCAAAATATCTACCTATTGGTATCCATAGGTTACATTACGTCCCTATGTGCCTCTATGGGGTCTCTTAAGGGTTACAGCGGAGTCCCTATGTGTCTCTATGGGTCTCACTGTCCCCCACTATGTTCCATGGGGTCCCTATGTGTCCCAATATACACCTATGGGTCCCAGTGTCTCCCAATGAGTCACTATGTGTTCTTAAGTGCCGAATGTCCCCCCTATGTGTCCCAATCGCCCCCTTTGGGGTTCCTATGGGGACTCTTATTGGTATCTCTGGGCCCAAATGTCTTCCTATGGGTATCTATGGGTTTCAATGAGGTACCTATGTGCCTCTATGGGGTCTCTTATGGGTCTCAGTGGAGCCCCTATGTTTGTCTACGGGTCTCACTGTTCCCCACTGTAATCCATGGGGTCCCTCTATGTCCCAATGTCCACACTATGGGTTGCTATGTACCTCTATGGGGTCTCTATGTGGTCTCTTATGGGTATCTATGGGCTTAAATGTCCTCCTATGGGTATCTATGGGTTTCAATGTGGTCCCTATGTGCCTCTATGGGGTCTCTTATGGGTCTCAGCAGAGTCTCTATGTGTCTCTACGGGTATCACTGTCTTCCACTGTAATCCATGTTGTCCCTATGTGTCCCAATGTCACCCTATGGGTCACTATGTGTCCCTATGTGTCCCAATGTCCCCCCTATGGGTTGCTATGTGCCTCTATGGGTTCTCTATGGGGCGCTATGGGGTGGCTATGGAGCTCTATGGGGCGTACTGAGGTTTCTATGGGGTGTCTATGGAATGCTATGGTGTGTCTATGTGGCAAAATGAGTTTCTATGGGTGGCTATGGGAGCTCTAAGGGGCACAATGGGTTGCCTACGGGGCTCTATGGGATGTCTATGGGGCTCTATGGCGCGGCTATATGTCCTTCTGTGGTGTCTATGTGGCACTATGTTGTGCTATGGTATGCTGTGAGGCACTATGGGGTGCTATGAGGCTCTATGGAGCAGTATAGGGTGTCTATGGGTCCCTATGGGGTGAAATGGGGCGCTGTGGGGCACAAGGGAGTGTCTATGAGGCTCCATGGGCTGCTATGTTGCACTATGGAGTAGCTATGGGATGATTTGGGGTCTCTTTGGGCCCCTATGAGTCACTATGGGGTGTCTATGGGGCTCTATGGGGTATCTTTGTGTTCCTATGGGGCGCTATGGGTGACTATGGGGACACTATGGGTTTCTTTGAGGCACTATAGGGCACTATGGGGTCTCTATGGGTCTCAATTTATCCTTATGGCTCCCAATGACTGTCTATGGGTCTCTATGTGTCCCTATGGGTCCCAGTGTCTCTCTATGGGTCCAAATGTCTTCCTCTGGATCTCTATGGGTCCCTATGGATCCCAGTGTCTCTCTATGTCCCCCTGTCTAGGTGGTAACTATACAGATGGTAACAAAGATGGTAACAAATGTACAGAGGTTCTAAGCGAGAGAGAAACTCACCAGTGGTGATGCCTTCGCTGAGGAAGCCGGGGCGGTCTTCACTGCAGAGCGATGTCCAAGAGATGCTGCCTCACAGAATCACAGAATTCTCAAGGTTGGAAAAGGGCTGCCAGCTTTTGTAGGAGAATAGCATGGGAGACAGTTGTGAAGGCTTTGCTGAAGTCCAAGTAGAGCACATCAACAGCCTTTCTTTCCTTCATCCATCAGATGGGTCACAGGATCGTAGAAGGAGATCAGATTGGTCAAGCTGGAGCTGCCCTTCACGAACCCATGCTGGCTAGGTCTGACCTCCTGCTCATCCCACACCTGCCGCATCTGTCATCTCCCTCAAGACAATTCGTTCCATTCCCTTCCCTGGCACCGAGGTCAGGCTAACAGGCCTGGAGTTGCCCGGATCCTCCTGACAACCTTGCTTGGAAATGGGAGTCACGTTGGCAAGCCTCCAGTCTTCTGGGACCTCACCCGGTAACAGGGAGCTCGGAAAGATAATGGAAAGCGGCTCGAGTGAGGGTCAGCCCTTAAATGAGGTCTCAGAGGAGGTGGAGTCGAGCTCCAGCCCTCCCGGGAGCACAGCTCCATTACTCTCACCTGTGCTCCCGCAGCTGACCCCACACTTGCCTCAGCTGATTAATCAGAGGTTCAGGCTGTGATTACCAATCTCCCACACTGCCCCTGTGGGTCCCAATGTTTCCCTATGTGTCTCTAGCTGTCCCTATAGGTTTCTATGTGGTTATTATGACTCTAAATGGGTCCCTATGTGTCTCTATGTCTCTCTATGGAGTCCCAATGTGTCCCACTGTCCCCCTATGGATCTCTATGTATCCATATGGGTCCCAGTGACTCCCTTTGGGTCACTAATGAGTCACTATGTGTCCCAACGTCTCCCCTGTGGGTTGCTATGTTTCTCTGTGGGGTCTCTTATGGGTATCTCTGGACCAAAATCTATTCCTATGGGTACCTATGGGTTTCAATGCAGTCCCTATGTGCCTCTATGGGGTCTCTTATGGGTCTCAGCAGTGTCCCTATGTGTCTCTATGGGTCTCACTGTCCCTCACTGTAATCCATTGGATCCCTATGTGTCCCAATGTCCCCCTATGGGTCACTATGTCTCCCTATGTGTCCCTATGTCCCCCCTGTGGGTTGCTATATGCCACTATGGGGTCTCTATGGGGTCTCTATGGGGTCTCATGGATATCTCTGGGCCCAAATGTCTTCCTATGGGTATCTATGGGTTTCAATGCAGTCCCTATGTGCCTCTATGGGGTCTCTTATGGGTCTCAGCGAGGTCCCTATGTGTCTCTATGGGTCTCACTGTCCCCCACTGAAATCCATGACGTCCCTATGTGTCCCAATGTCCCCCTATTGGTCCCAGTGTCAGCCTATGGGTCACAATGTGTCCCTATGTTTCCCAATGTCCCTCTTATGTGTTGCTAAGTGTCTCCATGGGGTCTCTTATGAGTATCTCTGGGCCAAAATATCTACCTATTGGTATCCATAGGTTACATTACGTCCCTATGTGCCTCTATGGGGTCTCTTAACGGTTACAGCGGAGTCCCTATGTGTCTCTATGGGTCTCACTGTACCCCATTATGTTCCATGGGGTCCCTATGTGTCCCAATATACCCCTATGGGTCCCAGTGTCTCCCTATGGGTCACTATTTGTTCCTAAGTGCCGAATGTCCCCCCTATGTGTCCCAATGGCCCCCTTTGGGGTTTCTATGGGGACTCTTATTGGTATCTCTGGGCCCAAATGTCTTCCTATGGGTATCTATGGGTTTCAATGAGGTCCCTATGTGCCTCTATGGGGTCTCTTATGGGTATCAGTGGAGCCCCTATGTTTGTCTACGGGTCTCACTGTTCCCCACTGTAATCCAAGGGGTCCCTCTGTGTCCCAATGTCCACACTATGGGTTGCTATGTACCTCTATGGGGTCTCTATGTGGTCTCTTATGGGTATCTCTGGGCCGAAATGTCTTCCTATGGGTATCTATGGGTTTCAATGTGGTCCCTATGTGCTTCTATGGATCTCACTGTCCCCCACCTTAATCCATGGGGTCTCTATGTGTCCCAATGTCCCCCTATGGGTCCCAGTGTCTCCCTATGGGTCACTATGTGTCCCTATGTGTCCCAATATCCCTCCTATGGGTTGCTATGTGCCTCTATGGGGTCTCTTATTTGTATCTATGGGCTTAAATGTCCTCCTATGGGTATCTATGGGTTTCAATGTGGTCCCTATGTGCCTCTATGGGGTCTCTTATGGGTCTCAGCAGAGTCTCTATGTGTCTCTACGGGTATCACTGTCCCCCACTGTAATCCATGGTGTCCCTATGTGTCCCAATGTCACCCTATGGGTCCCAGTGTCTCCCTATGGGTCACTATGTGTCCCTATGTGTCCCAATGTCCCCCCTATGGGTAGCTATGTGCCTCTATGGGGACTCTATGGGGACTCTTATGTGTATCTCTGGGCACAAATATCTTCCTATAGGTATCTATGGGTTTCAGAGTGGTCCCTGTGTGCCTCTATGGGGTCTCTTATGGGTCTCAGCGGGGTCCCTATCTGTCTCTATGGTTCTCACTGTCCCGCACTGTAATCCATGGGGTCCCTATGTGTCCTAATGTCCTCATTTGCGTCCCAGTGTCTCCCTATGGATAAATAAGTGTCTCTGTGTATCACAATTTCCCCCCTATGGGTTGCTATGTGCCTCTATGGGGTCTTTATGGGGTCTCTTATAGGTATCTCTGGGCCCGAATGTCTTCCTATTGGTCTCTGTGTGTTTCAAAGTCGTCCTATGTGTCCCTATGGGTCTTAATGGCTCCTAATGTGTCCCTAGGATTCTGTATAAGGACTCTGTAGGTCCTAATGGGTCTCTATGTGTTCCTATGTGTATATATGGAGTCTCTATGTGGTTTCTATGGGTCTTGGTGTCCTTCTATGTGTCACTTTGTGCCTCTATGGGGTCTCCATGGGTTTCTATGGGGTCTCTATGTCTCTCTTTGGGTCCTACTGGTCCCAAAGGGTCCCTATGAGTCTCTATGATGTCTCCCTTTGTCCCCATATGGGTCCCAGTGTCTTTCTATGGGTCTCTATGGTACTCAGTGTGTCCCTATGATGTTTCAATGGGTGTCTATGGAATTTCTATGGGTCCCAGTGTTCCCCTATGGGGTCTCTATGGGGTCCATATGTCTGCCTATGGGTCTCTATGGGTCCCAGTGTCCCCCTATGTGTCCCAATGTCTCCCTATGGGTGTCTATGTGCATCTATGGGGTCTCTATGTTGTGTCTATGGGTGGCTATGGGATCTCTATGGGGCAAAATGGGTTGCCTATGGGGTTCTATGGGATGTCTATGGGCACTATGGGGTGTCGATACGGCTGTAGGGCGTTCTATGGGGTCTCTATGGGGCGGCTATAGGTCCTCATGTGGTGTCTATGACGCACTATGTTGTGCTATTGAGTGCTCTGAGGCACTATGGGGTGCTATGGGCCTCTATGGAGCAGTAAAGAGTGTCTATGGGTCCCTATGTGGTGCAATGAGGTGCTGTGGGGCACAAGGAATTGTCTATGAGGCTCCATGGGCTGCTATGGGGCACTGTGGAGTAGCTATGGGATGATTTGGGGTCTCTTTGTGCCCTTATGGGGAGCTATGGGTCACTATGTGGTGTCTATGGGGCTCAATGGGGTGGCTATGGAGTGCTGTAGGGTGGCTATGCGGTGCTTTGAGGTATCCTTGGGTTCCTATGCGGCGCTATGGGTGACCATGGGGTGCTATGGGGCTGTATGCGGAAGAATGGGTTCGCTATGGGGCACTATGGGGGGTCTATGGTGTGGTATGTGGTGCCTATTGGGCTCTATGGTGTTCAGTGGGTGGCTATAGGTTCTTTATGGGGATCTATGGGGTGTCTATGGAGCACTATGGGTTCCTATGGGGCTCTATGGGGCACTATGGGGTGTCTATGGGGATCTATGGGTTGTCTGTAGGGCTCTAAGGGGTCTGCATGGGGTCTGTATGGGGTTTAGTGGGTCTCTATGGGGCTCTATGGGGTGTCTACAGGCACTATGGGGCGATATGGGGTGTCTATGTGGTTCAATTGGGCTCTATGGTGTGGCTGTAGGGCCTTATGTGGTGTCTATGGGGCACTGCGGGCTGCTATGGGGTGCTGTGGGGAACTATGGGGTGTCTATGGGGCTCTATGGAACAGTATGCTGTGTCTATGGGTCCCTATGGGGTGCAATGGGGTGCTGTGGGGCATAATGGAGTGTCTATGAGGTTCCATGGGCTGCTATGGGGCACTATGGAGTAGCTATGGGGTGCTATGGGGTCTCTTTGGGCCCCTATGGGTCACTATGGGGTGTCTATGGGGCTCCATGGGGTATCTTTGTGTTCCTATGGGGTGCTATGGGTGACTATGGGGTCGCTATGGGTTTCTTTGAGGCACTATGAGGCACTATGGGGTCTGTATGGGTCTCAATTCATCCTTATGGCTCCCAATGACTGTCTATGGGTCTCTATGTGTCCCTATGGGTCCCAGTGTCTCTCTATGGGTCCCTATGGGTCCCAGTGTCTCTCTATGTCCCCCTGTCTAGGTGGTAACTATACAGATGGTAACAAAGATGGTAACAAATGTACAGAGGTTCTAAGCGAGAGAGAAACTCACCAGTGGTGATGCCTTCGCTGAGGAAGCTGGGGCGGTCTTCACTGCAGAGCGATGTCCAAGAGATGCTGCCTCACAGAATCACAGAATTCTCAAGGTTGGAAAAGGGCTGCCAGCTTTTGTAGGAGAATAGCATGGGAGACAGTTGTGAAGGCTTTGCTGAAGTCCAAGTAGAGCACATCAACAGCCTTTCTTTCTTTCCTTCATCCATAAGATGGGTCACAGGATCGTAGAAGGAGATCAGATTGGTCAAGCAGGAGCTGCCCTTCACGAACCCATGCTGGCTAGGTCTGATCTCCTGCTCATCCCACACCTGCCGCATCTGTCATCTCCCTCAAGACAATTCGTTCCGTTCCATTCCCTTCCCTGGCACCGAGGTCAGGCTAACAGGCCCGGATCCTCCTGACAACCTTGCTTGGAAATGGGAGTCACGTTGGCAAGCCTCCAGTCTTCTGGGACCTCACCCGGTAACAGGGAGCTCGGAAAGATAATGGAAAGCGGCTCGAGTGAGGGTCAGCCCTTAAATGAGGTCTCAGAGGAGGTGGAGTCGAGCTCCAGCCCTCCCGGGAGCACAGCTCCATTACTCTCACCTGTGCTCCCGCAGCTGACCCCACACTTGCCTCAGCTGATTAATCAGAGGTTCAGGCTGTGATTACTAATCTCCCATAGAACCCCTATGGGTCCCAATGTTTCCCTATGGGTCTCTAGCTGTCTCTAGACAGTCTCTAGGGGCACTGTGGGCTGCTATGGGGTGCTGTGGGGAACTATGGGGTGTCTATGGGGCTCTATGGAGCAGTATGCTGTGTCTATGGGTCCCTATGGGGTGCAATGGGGTGCTGTGGGGCACAATGCAGTGTCTATGAGGCTCCATGGGCTGCTATGGGGCACTATGGAGTAGCTATGGGGTGCTATGGGGTCTCTTTGGGCCCCTATGGGTCACTATGGGGTGTCTATGGGGCTCCATGGGGTATCTTTGTGTTCCTATGGGGCGCTATGGGTGACTATGGGGTCGCTATGGGTTTCTTTGAGGAAGTGCCAACTCCTGCCCAACGTGTGATATCTCCTGCACCACAAGTTCCAAGTCTTGCCCCACAAGTTCCACCTACCATCCCACAAGTGCCACCTCCTGCCCCACAAGTGCCACCTCCCGACCCACAAGTGCCACCTCATGCCGTGCAAGTGCCAGCTCCTGCCCCAAAAGTGCCAGCTCCTGCTCCACATGTGCCACCTCTCGCCCCACAAGTTCCAGCTCCCGCCCCATAAGTGCCACCTCCCTCTCCACAAATTCCACCTCTCGCCCACAAGTGCCACATCGCTCCCCACAAGTGCCACCTCCTGCCCCACTAGTGCCACCTCCCGCCCCACAAGTGCCAACTCCAGCCCCACAAGTGCAACCTCCCACCCCACAAGTACCAAATCCTGCCCCACAACTTCCACCTCCTGCCCCAGAAGTGCCATCTCCTGCCCCACATGTGTCACCTCCTGCCCCACATCATCCACCTCCAAACCCATAAGTGCCACCTCCTGCACAACAAGTGCCATTTCCTGCCCCACAAGTGCCATTTCCCGCCCCACATGTGCCAACTCCTGCCTTACAAGTTTCACCTCCCACCCCACAAATTCCACCTCCCACCCCACAAGTTCCACCTCCTGCCCCAAAAGTGCCAATTCCTGCTTCACAAGTGCCAGCTCATGCTTCACAAATGCCAGCTCATGCCCCACATCATCAACTTCCTGCCCCACAAGTGCCAGCTCATGCCCCACAAGTGCCACCTCTTGCCCCACAGGTGCCACCTCCTACCCCACAAGTGCAACCTCCTGCCCCACATCATCCACCTCCTCCCCCAAAAGTGACAATACCTGTTCCACAAGTGCCACCTCCCGCCCCACAACTTCAACAACCCGCCACACAAGTGCCGACTCCTGGCAACGTGTGCCACATCCTGCCCCACAAGTGCCAGCTCCTGCCCCACATGTTCCACGTACCATCCCACAAATTCCACCTCATGCCCCACAAGTACCAACTCCCAACCCACAACTGCCAAATCCTGCAATGCAACTTCCACCTCCTGCTCCACAAGTGCCACCTCCTGCCCCACATCGTCCACCTCCCACCCAACAAGTGCCACCTCCTGCCCCACAAGTGCCAATTCCTGCCCCACATGTGCCAGCTCATGCTTCACAAGTGCCAGCTCCTGCACTACGTCATCCACTTCCTGCTCACAAGTGCCACCTCCTGACCGACAAAGACATCCTCCTGCTCAACAAGTGCCAATTCCTGCCCCACAAGTGCCAGTTCATGCCCCACAAGTGCCACATTTGTCCACACCACTGCCTCCTCCCCCCCAAATAATCCACCTCCTGCCCCACAAGTGTCACTGACTGACCAACTTCCTCCTCCTGACCCACAAGTGCCACCTCCTGACCCACAAGTGCCAGCTCCTGCCCGACAAGAGCCACTTCCTGCCCCACAAGTACCTCTTCCCTCCCAACAAGTTCCAATTTCCACCAAACAAGTACCACCTCCTTCTGCACAAGTTCCACCTCCCGCCCCACAAGTTCCACCTCCTGCCCTAAAAGCTCCATTTCCTGCCCCAGAAGTGCCACCTCCCGCCCCACAAGTGCCACCTCCCGCCCTACAACTGCCAAACCCTGCCCCAAAACTTCCACCTCCTGCCCAACAATTTCCAACTCGTGCCCCACAATTGCCACCACCTGCCACACAAATGCCACCTCCTGCCCAACAACTCCAACCTCCCGCCCCACAAGTACCACCTCCTGCTCCACAAGTGCCACCTCCTGCCCCATAAGTGCCAATTTCTGCCCCACAAGTGCCACTTCCCGCCTTACAAATGCTACCTCCTGCCCCACAACTTTCACCTCCTGCCCCACAAGTGCAACCTCCCTGCCCACGAGTGACACAATCTGCCCAAGTGCCACCTCCTGCCTCAAAAATTCCACCTCCCGCCCCACAAGTGCCACCTCCTGTCTCACAAGTGCAACCTCCCGCCCCACAACTTCCACAACCTGCCCCACAAGTGCCACCTCCCGTCACTCAACTTCCAACTCCCGCCCCACAAGTGCCACCTCCCGCCCTACAACTTCCACCTCCCGCACCACAACTTCCACCTCCTGCCTCACAAGTTCCACATCCCGCCCCACAACTTCCAACTCCTGGCCCACAAGTGTGACCTCCTGCCCCACCATTACCACCTCCTGCCCCACAATTTCCACCTCCTGCCCCACAAGTGCCACAACCTGCTCCACAATTTCAACGTCCTGCCTTACAAGTGCCACATTCTGCCCCACAAGTGTAGGGTCCTGCTCCACAAGTGCCACCTCCCGAACCACAACCTCAACCTCTGGCCCCACAAGTCCCACCTCCCGCCCCACAAGTGCCACATCCCGCCCCACAAGTGCCACCACCCGCCCCACAAGTGCCACCTTCTGTTCCACAACTTCCACCTCCTGCCCCACAAGTTATAACTCCTGCCCCACAAGTGTTGCATTTTGCCCCACAAGTGCCACCTCCCGCCTCACAAGTGCAACCTCCCGACCCACAAGTGCCAACTCCTGCCCCACATCATTCACCTCCTGCCCCACAAGTGTCACCTCCCACCCCACAAGTGCCAACTCCTGTCCCGCAACTTCCACCTCCTGCTCCACAAGTGCCACCTCAAACCGCACAATTGCCACCTCCTTCCCCATATCAACCACCTCCCAACCAACAAGTGCCACCTCCTGCCCCACAAGTGCCAATTCCTGCCCCACAAGTGCCAGCTCATGCTCCACAAGTACCAGCTCCTGCACCACATCATCCACCTCCTGCCCCACAACATCAATCTCCAGCCCTACAAGAGCCGCCTCCTGCCCGACAAGTTACACCTGCTACAAGTTCCACAAGTGCCACCTCCCTGCTCACGAGTGCCACATCCCGCCCCACATGTACCACCTCCTGCATCACAACTTCCACCTCCCGCCCCACATGTACCACCTCCTGCATCACAACTTCCACCTCCCGCCCCACATGTACCACCTCCTGCATCACAACTTCCACCTCCCGCCCCACATGTACCACCTCCTGCATCACAACTTCCACCTCCTGCCCCACATGTACCACCTCCTGCATCACAACTTCCACCTCCCGCCCCACATGTACCACCTCCTGCATCACAACTTCCACCTCCCGCCCCACAAATGCCACCTCCTGCCCTAGAAGTGCCACCTCAGGCCCCACAAGTACCCCCTCTCGCTCCACAAGTGCCACGTCCTGCCCCACAAGTGCCATCTCCCGCCCCACAAGGGCCAAATCCTGCCACGCAACATCCACCTCCTGCCCCACATCATCCACCTCCCACCCCACAAGTGCCACCTCCTGTGGCACAAGTGCCAATTCCAGCCCTAAAAGTGCCAGCTCATGCTTCGCAATTGCCAGCTCCTGCCCCACATCATCCACCTCCTGCCCTACAAGTGCCACCTCCTATCCCACATGTGCCAACTCCTGCCCCACAAGTGCCATTTCCTGCCCCACATGTGCCACCTCCCACCCCACAAGTTTAACCTCTAGACACACAAGTGCCACCTCCCGCCCCACAAGAGCCACTTCCTGCCCCACAAGTACCTCTTCCCTCCCAACAAGTTCCACCTCCCACCCAACAAGTGCCACCACCTGCCCCACAAGTGCCAATTCCTGCCCCACAAGTGCCAGTTCATGCCCCACAAGTGCCACATTATTCCACACCACTGCCTCCTCCCCCCCAAATAATCCACCTCCTGCCCCACAAGTGTCACTGACTGACCAACTTCCTCCTCCTGACCCACAAGTGCCACCTCCTGACCCACGAGTGCCAGCTCCTGCCCGACAAGAGCCACTTCCTGCCCCACAAGTACCTCTTCCCTCCCAACAAGTTCCAATTTCCGCCCCACAAGTTCCACCTCCTGCCCAACAACTCCAACTTCCCACCCCATACGTTCCACCTCCTGCCCAACAACTCCAACCTCCCGCCCCACAAGTACCACCTCCTGCTCCACAAGTTCCACCTCCTGCCCCATAAGTTCCACCTTACGCCCCACAAGTTCCACCTCCTGCCCCAAAAGTGCCAATTCCTGCTTCACAAGTGCCAGCTCATGCTTCACAAATGCCAGCTCATGCCCCACATCATCAACTTCCTGCCCCACAAGTGCCACCTCTAACCCCACAAAGACAGCCTCCTGCCCCACATCATCCACATCCTGCCCCACAAGTGCCAATTCCTGCCCCACAAGTGCCAGCTCATGCCCCACAAGTGCCACCTCCTGCCCCACATCATCCACCTCCTCCCCCACAAGTGACAATACCTGTTCCACAAGTGCCACCTCCCGCCCCACAACTTCAACATCCCGCCACACAAGTGCCGACTCCTGGCAACGTGTGCCACATCCTGCCCCACAAGTGCCAGCTCCTGCCCCACATGTTCCACCTACCACCCCACAAATTCCACCTCATGCCCCACAAGTGCCAACTCCCAACCCACAGATGCCAAATCCTGCAATGCAACTTCCACCTCCTGCTCCACAAGTGCCACCTCCTGCTTCACATCGTTCACAACCCACCCAACAAGTGCCACCACCTGCCCCACAAGTGCCAATTCCTGCCCCACATGTGCCAGCTCATGCTTCACAAGTGCCAGCTCCTGCACTACGTCATCCACTTCCTGCCCCACAAGTGCCACCTCCTGACCGACAAAGACATCCTCCTGCCCCACAAGTGCCAATTCCTGCCCCACAAGTGCCAGTTCATGCCCCACAAGTGCCACATTTGTCCACACCACTGCCATCTCCCCCCCAAATAACCCACCTCGTGCCCCACAAGTGTCACTGACTGACCAACTTCCTCCTCCTGACCCACACGTGCCAGCTCCTGACCGACAAGAGCCACTTCCTGCCCCACAAGTACCTCTTCCCTCCCAACAAGTTCCAATTTCCGCCCAACAAGTACCACCTCCTTCTGCACAAGTTCCACCTCCTGCCCTAAAAGCTCCATTTCCTGCCCCACAAGTGCCACCTCCCGCCCCACAAGTGCCACCTCCTGCCCTACAACTTCCACCTCCTGGCCCACAAGTGCCACCTCCCGCCCTACAACTGCCAAACCCTGCCCCAAAACTTCCACCTCCTGCCCAACAATTTCCAACTCGTGCCCCACAATTGCCACCTCCTGCCACACAAATGCCACCTTCTGCTTCAAAATGCCACCTCCTGCCCAACCACTCCAACCTCCCGCCCCACAAGTACCAGTTCCTGCTCCACAAGTTCCACCTCCTGCCCCATAAGTTCCACCTTACGCCCCATAAGTTCCACCTTACGCCCCACAAGTGCCATCTCCTGCCCCAAAAGCTCAATTTCCTGCCCCATCAGTGCCACCTCCCGCACCACAAGAGCCACCTCCTGCCCCATAAGTGCCAATTTCTGCCCCACAAGTGCCACTTCCCGCCTTACAAATGCCACCTCCTGCCCCACAACTTTCACCTCCTGCCCCACAAGTGCAACCTCCCTGCCCACGAGTGACACAATCTGCCCAAGTGCCACCTCCTGCCTCACAACTTCCACCTCCCGCCCCACAAGTGCCACCTCCTGCCCTACAAGTGCCACCTCAGGCCCCACAATTGCCCCCTCCTGCTTCACAAGTGCCACGTCCCGCCCCACTAGTGCCACCTCCCGCCCCTCTATAGCCACCTCCTGCCCCACAAGTTACACCTCTTGCCCCACAAGTTACACCTCTTGCCCCACAACGTCGACCCCCGCCCCACATGTGCCACCACCTCACCCACAAGTGCCAACTCCTGCCCCACAAGTGCCATTTCCTGCACCACATTTGTCGCGTCCTGCCCCACAAGTGCCGGCTCCTGCCCCACAAGTGCCAACTCCTGCCCCACAAGTGCCACTTCCCGCCCGACAAGTGCCACTTCCCGCCCCACAAGTGCCACCTCCCGCCCCACAAGTGCCACATTTTGCCACACCACTGCCACCTCCCCCCCCAAATAATCCACCTCCTGCCCCACAAGTGTCACTGACCGCCCAGCTTCCTCCTCCTGACCCACAAGTGCAACCTCCTGCCCTACAAGTGCCAGCTCCTGCCCGACAAGAGCCACTTCCTGCCCCACAAGTACCTCTTCCCTCCCAACAAGTTCCAATTTCCGCCCCACAAGTGCCACCTCCTGCCCCACAAGTGCAACCTCCTGCCCCACAAGTGCCACCTTTCGCCCCACAAGTGCCACCTCCAGCTCCACAACTTCCACCTCCCGCTCCACAACTTCCACCTCCTGCCCCAGTAGTGCCACCTCCCGACCCACAGGTGCCACCTCCCGCCCCACAAGAGCCACCTCCCGCCCTACAACTTCCATCTCCTGGCTCACAAGTTATACCTCCTGCCTCAATAGAGCCACCTCCCGCCCCACAGCTTCCACGTAACGCCCAATAAGTTCCACCTCCTGCCCAACAAGTGCCACCTTCAGCCCTACAACTGCCACTTCCAGCCCCACAAGTTCCACCTCTTGCCCCACAAGTGCCAAATACTTCCCCACAACTTCCACCTTCTGCCGCACTAGTGCCAACTCCAATTCCACAAGTGCCACCTCCCGCACCACAAGTGCCACCACCTGACCCACAAGTGCCAACTCCTGCCTCACAAGTGCCATTTCTTGCCCCTCCAGTGCCACCTCCTGCCCCACAAGTGCCATTTCCTACCCTACAACTTCAACCTCCTGCCCCACAAGAGCCAGTTCCAGCCCCACAAATGCCACCTCCCGCCCCACAACTTCAACATCCCGCCATACAAGTGCCAACTCCTGCCCAACGTGTGACACATCCTGCCCCACAAGTGCCAAATCCTGCCCCGCAACTTTTACCTCCTGCTCCACAAGTGCCAACTCCTGCCCCACATCATCCACCTCCTGCCCCACAAGTGCCACCTCCAGCCCCACAAGTGCCAGCTCCTGCCCCACAAGTGCCACCTCCCACCCCAGAAGTGCCAAATCCTGCCACGCAACGTCCACATCCTGCTCCACAAGTGCCACCTCCTGCCCCACATCATCCACCTCCCATCCAACAAGTGCCACCACCTGCCGCACAACTGCCAATTCCTGCCCCACAAGTGCCAGCTCATGCTTCACAAGTGCCAGCTCCTGCCCCTCATCATCCACCTCCTGCCCCACAAGTGCCAATTCCTGCCCCACAAGTGCCAGCTCATGCCCCACAAGTGCCACCTCTTGCCCCACAGGTGTCACCTCCTGCCCCACATCATCCACCTCCTCCCCCAAAAGTGACAATACCTGTTCCACAAGTGCCACCTCCCGCCCCACAACTTCAACATCCCGCCACACAAGTGCCGACTCCTGGCAACGTGTGCCACATCCTGCCCCACAAGTGCCAGCTCCTCCCCACATGTTCCACCTACCACCCCACAAATTTCACCTCATGCCCCACAAGTGCCAACTCCCAACCCACAAATGCCAAATCCTGCAATGCAACTTCCACCTCCTGCTCCACAAGTGCCACCTCCTGCCCCACATCGTCCACCTCCCGCCCAACAAGTGCCACCACCTGCCCCACAAGTGCCAATTCCTGCCCCACAAGTGCCAGTTCATGCCCCACAAGTGCCACATTTGTCCACACCACTGCCACCTCCCCCCCAAATAATCCACCTCCTGCCCCACAAGTGTCACTGACTGACCAACTTCCTCCTCCTGACCCACAAGTGCAACCTCCTGCCCCACAAGTGCCAGCTCCTGCCCCACAAGAGCCACTTCCTGCCCCACAAGTACCTCTTCCCTCCCAACAAGTTCCAATTTCCGCCCAACAAGTACCACCTCCTTCTGCACAAGTTCCACCTCCTGCCCTAAAAGCTCCATTTCCTGCCCCACAAGTGCCACCTCCCGCCCCACAAGTGCCACCTCCTGCCCTACAACTTCCACCTCCTGGCCCACAAGTGCCACCTCCCGCCCTACAACTGCCAAACCCTGCCCCAAAACTTCCACCTCCTGCCCCACAATTGCCACCTCCTGCCACACAAATGCCACCTTCTGCCTCAAAATGCCACCTCCTGCCCAACAACTCCAACCTCCCGCCCCACAAGTACCACCTCCTGCTCCACAAGTTCCACCTCCTGCCCCATAAGTTCCACCTTACGCCCCACAAGTGCCATCTCCTGCCCCAAAAGCTCAATTTCCTGCCCCATCAGTGCCACCTCCCGCACCACAAGTGCCACCTCCTGCCCCATAAGTGCCAATTTCTGCCCCACAAGTGCCACTTCCCGCCTTACAAATGCCACCTCCTGCCCCACAACTTTCACCTCCTGCCCCACAAGTGCAACCTCCCTGCCCACGAGTGACACAATCTGCCCAAGTGCCACCTCCTGCCTCACAACTTCCACCTCCCGCCCCACAAGTGCCACCTCCTGTCTCACAAGTGCAACCTCCCGCCCCACAACTTCCACAACCTGCCCCACAAGTGCCACCTCCCGTCACTCAACTTCCAACTCCCGCCCCACAAGTGCCACCTCCCGCCCTACAACTTCCACCTCCCGCACCACAACTTCCACCTCCTGCCTCACAAGTTCCACATCCCGCCCCACAACTTCATTCTCCCGCCCCACAACTACCAACTCCTGGCCCACAAGTGCGACCTCCTGCCCCACCATTACCACCTCCTGCCCCACAGTTTCCACCTCCTGCCCCACAAGAGCCACCACCTGCTCCACAATTTCAACGTCCTGCCTTACAAGTGCCACATTCTGCCCCACAAGTGTAGGCTCCTGCTCCACAAGTGCCACCTCCCGAACCACAACCTCAACCTCTGGCCCCACAAGTCCCACCTCCCGCCCCACAAGTGCCACATCCCGCCCCACAAGTGCCACCACCCGCCCCACAAGTGCCACCTTCTGTTCCACAACTTCCAGCTCCTGCCCCACAAGTTATAACTCCTGCCCCACAAGTGTTGCATTTTGCCCCACAAGTGCCACCTCCCGCCTCACAAGTGCCACCTCCCGACCCACAAGTGCCAACTCCTGCCCCGCAACTTCCACCTCCTGCTCCACAAGTGCCACCTCGAACTGCACAATTGCCACCTCCTTCCCCATATCAACCACCTCCCATCCAACAAGTGCCACCTCCTGCCCCACAAGTGCCTATTCCTGCCCCACAAGTGCCAGCTCATGCTTCACAAGTGCCAGCTCCTGCCCCTCATCATCCACCTCCTGCCCCACAAGTGCCACATCCTGACCCACAACATCAATCTCCAGCCCCACAAGAGCCGCCTCCTGCCCGACAAGTTACACCTGCTACAAGTTCCACAAGTGCCACCTCCCTGCTCACGAGTGCCACATCCCGCCCCACATGTACCACCTCCTGCATCACAACTTCCACCTCCCGCCCCACATGTACCACCTCCTGCATCACAACTTCCACATACCGCCCCACATGTACCACCTCCTGCATCACAACTTACACCTCCCGCCCCACAAGTTCCACATCCTCTTCACAAGTGCCACCTCCCGCCCCACAAGTGCCACCTCCCGCCCCACAAGTGCCACCTCCCACGCACAAGTGCCACATCCTGCCCCACAAGTGTCACCTCCTGCCCACAAGTGCCACCTTCCGCCCCACAAGTGCCACATCACACCCCAACAGTGTCAACTTCCGCCCCACAAGTGCCACCTCACGCCCCACAACTTCCACATCCCGCCCCACAAGTGCCACCACCTGACCCACAAGTGCCACCACCTGACCCACTAATGCAACTACCTGCCCCACAAGTGCCAACTCGTGCCCCACAAGTGCCAACTCCTGCCCACAAGTTCTACCTCCTGCCTTACAAGTGCCACCCCCTGCCTCACAGCTTCCACCTCCCGCCCCACAAATGCCACCTCCTGCCCTACAAGTGCCACCTCAGGCCCCACAAGTGCCCCCTCCCGCTCCACAAGTGCCACGTCCTGCCCCACAAGGGCAAAATCCTGCCACGCAACATCCACCTCCTGCCCCACATCATCCACCTCCCACCCCACAAGTGCCAACTCCTGTGGCACAAGTGCCAATTCCAGCCCTAAAAGTGCCAGCTCATGCTTCACAATTGCCAGCTCCTGCCCCACATCATCCACCTCCTGCCCCAAAAGTGCCACCTCCTATCCCACATGTGCCAACTCCTGCCCCACAAGTGACATTTCCTGCCCCACATTTGCCACCTCCTGCCCCACAAGTGCCAACTCCCGCCCCACAAACTCCACCTCCCGCCCCACAAGTTTAACCTCCAGACAGACAAGTGCCATCTCCCGCCCCACAAGTGCCATCTCCCGCCCCACAAGTGCCAAATCCTGAAGCGCAACTTCCACCTCCTGCTCCACAATTGCCATCTCCTGCCCCACAAGTGCCACCTCCCGCCACACAAGTGCCACCTCCCGCCCCTCTATGGCCACCTCCTGCCCCACAAGTTACACCTCTTGCCCCACAACGTCGACCCCCGCCCCACATGTGCCACCACCTGACCCACAAGTGCCAACTCCTGCCCCACAAGTGCCGGCTCCTGCCCCACAAGTGTTACCTCTCGCCCCACAACCTCAACCTCCAGCCACACAAGTGCCACCTCCTGCCCAACAAGTGCCACCTCCCGCCCCACAACTTCCAGCTCCCGCCCCAATAGTGCCAGCTCCCGGCCCACAATTGCCACCTCCTGCCCCACAACTTCCATCTCCCACTCCACAAGTGCCACCTACTGCACAACAAATACCATCTCCTGCCCCATAAGTGCCACCTCCTGCCCCACAACCGCTACCTGCTGGCTCATATCATTCACCTCCCGCCCCACAATTTCCACCTCCTGCTCAACTAGTGCCACGTGCTGCCCCACAAGTTCCATTTCCCGCCCCACAAGTGCCACCTCCCGCCCCACAACTGCCACCTCCCGCCTTAAAAGTGCCACCTCCCGACCCACAAGTGCCTCCTCCTGTCCCACAGTTGTCACCTCCTGCTCCACAAGTTACACCTCACCCCCCACAAGTTCTACCACCCACCCCACAAGTGCCACCTGCAGCCCCAGAAGTGTCAAATCCTGCCACACAACTTCCACATCCAGCCCCACAAGTGCCACCTCCCGCCCCACAACTTCCACTTCCCGCCCAACAACAGCCTCCTCCTGCCCCACAAGTGCCTCCTCCTGCCCCACAAGTGCCTCCTCCTGCCCCACAAGTGCTACTTCCTGCCCCACAAGTGCTACCTACTTCCCCACAAGTGCCGCCTCCTGCCGCACAAGTGCCACCTCCTGCCCCACATCATCCACCTCCTGCCTCACAAATGCCTCCTCCTGACCCACAAGTGCCACCTGCCGCCCCACAACGTCCACCTCACGCCCCACAAGTGCCACCTCCCGCCCCAGAAGTGCCACAACCCGCCCCACAAATCCAACTCCTGACCCACAAGTGCCACCTCCCGCCCCACAAGTTCCACCTCCCGCACCACAAGTGCCACCTCCTGCCCCACAAGTGCCACCTCCCGACCCACATGTGCCAAATTCTGCCCCACAAGTGCCAGCTCCTGCCCCTCAAGTGTCACCTCCTCCCCACAAGTGCCACCTTCTGCTCCACAAGTGCCACTTCCTGCCGCACTAGTGATACCTCCAGCCCCAAAACTGCCACCACCCGCCCCAGAACTTCCACCTCCCGCCTCACAAGTGCAAACTCCAGGCCCACAAGTGCCACCTCCAGATCCACAAGAATTAACTCCTGCCCCACAAGTGCCAACTCCTGCCCTTCAAGAGCCACTTCTTGCCCCACAATTAACATTTCCTGCCCCACAAGTGCCAACTCCTGCCCCACTAGTGCCACCTCCCGCCCCACAAGTGCCACTAACCTCCCCACAACTTCAACCTCCTTCCCCAAAACATCCACCTCCCGCCCCACAGGTGTCATCATCTGCCCCACAACTGCCACATCCCGCCCCACAAGTGCCACCCCTTGCCCCACAAGTGCCACATCCCACCGCACAATTTCCACCTCTTGTTACACAAGTCCCACCTCCCGCCCAACAACAGCCTCCTCCTGCCCCACAAGTGCAACCTCCTGCCCCACAAGTGCCACCTCGCATCCCACAAGTGCCACATCCCGCCCCACAAGTTCCACCTCCTGCCTTACAAGTGCCAATTCCTGCCCTACAAGTGCCAGCTCATCTCCCTGAAGTGCCAGCTCCTGCCCCACAAGTGCCACATTTGTCCACACCACTGCCACCTTCCCCCCAAATAATCCACCTCCTGCCCCACAAGTGTCACTGACCGCCCAACTTCATCCTCCTGACACACAAGTGCAACCTCCCGCTCCACAACTTCCACCTCCCACTCCACAACTTCCAACTCCTGCCCCAGTAGTGCCACCTCCCGCCCCACAAGAGCCACCTCCCGCCCTACAACTTCCATCTCCTGGCTCACAAGTGCCACCTCCTGCCTCAAAAGAGCCACCTCCCGCCCCACAACTTCCACGTAACGCCCCATAAGTTCCACCTCCTGCCCAACAAGTGCCACCTCTCGTCCCACAAGGACCACCTCCTGCCCCACAAGTGCTACCTCCTGCCCCACAAGTGCCACCTCCTGCCCAACAAGTGCCACCACCCTCCCCAAAATGCCAACTCCCGCCCCACAAGTGCCACGTCCAGCCCCACAACTTCCACCTCCTGCCCCAAAAGTGTCAACTCCTGCCCCATAAGTTCCATATCCCGCCCCACAAGTGCCACTACCTGCCCCACTAGTGCCATCTCCATTTCCACAGGTGCCACCTCCCGCCCCACAACTTCCACGTAACGCCCCATAAGTTCCACCTCCTGCCCAACAAGTGCCACCTCTCGTCCCACAAGGACCACCTCCTGCCCCATAAGTGCCATTTCCTGCCCTACAACTTCCACCTACTGCCCCACAAGAGCCAGTTCCAGCCCCACAAATGCCACCTCCCGCCCCACAACTTCAACATCCCTCCATACAATTGCCACCTCCTGCCCAACGTGTGCCACATCCTGCCCCACAAGTGCCAAATCCTGCCCCGCAACTTTTACCTCCTGCTCCACAAGTGCCAACTCCTGCCCCACATCATCCACCTCCTGCCCCACAAGTGCCACCTCCAGCCCCACAAGTGCCAACTCCTGCCCCACAAGTGCCACATCCCTCCCCACAAGTGCCAGCTCCTGCCCCACAAGTGCCACCTACCACGCCACAAGTGCCACCTCCTGCCCCTCATCTTCCACCTCCCACCCCACAAGTGCCAAATCCTGCCACGCAACGTCCACCTCCTGCTCCATAAGTGCCACCTCCTGCCCCATATCATCCACCTCCCATCCAACAAGTGCCACCACCTGCCGCACAACTGCCAATTCCTGCCCCACAAGTGCCAGCTCATGCTTCACAAGTGCCAGCTCCTGCCCCTCATCATCCACCTCCTGCCCCACTAGTGCCACCTCCTGCCCCACAAGTGCCAACTCCAGCCCCACAATTGCAACCGCCTTCCCCACAAGTACCAAATCCTGCCCCACAACTTCCACCTCCTGCCCCAGAAGTGTCATCTCCTGCCCCACATGTGTCACCTCCTGCCGCACATCATCCACCTCCAAACCAATAAGTGCCACCTCCTGCACAACAAGTGCCAATTCCTGCCCCACAAGTGCCAGCACATGCTTCACAAGCGCCAGCTCCAGCCTAACATCATCCACCTCCTGCCCCACAAGTGCCACATCCCGCCCCACAAGAGCCACTTCCTTCCCCACAAGTACCCCATCCCACACCACAAGTTCCAATTCCTGCCATACAAGTGCCTCCTCCTTCCCCACAAGTTCCACCTCCTGCTGCACAACTTCCACCTCCCGACCCACAAGTGCCACCTCCTGCCCCACAACTTCCACCTTGTGACCCACAAGTGCGAACTCCCGCCAAACAACTGACACCTCCTGCCTCACAAGTGCCAACTCCTGCCCAACAAGTGCCACCTCCTGCCCCACAAGTGCCACCTCCCGACCCACAAGTGCCACCCCCTGCCCCGCCAGTTCCACCTCCTGCCGTGCAAGTGCCAGCTCCTGCCCCACATGTGCCACCTCTCGCCCCACTAGTGCCACCTCCCGCCCCATAAGTGCCACCTCCCTCTCCACAAATTCAGCCTCCCTCCCACAAGTTCCACATCGCTCCCCACAAGTGCCACCTCCCGCCCCACAAGTTCTAACTCCCGCCCCACAAGTGCCAACTCCCGCCCCACAAGTGCCAACTCCCGCCCCACAAGTGCCAATTCCAGCCCCACAAGTGCCAACTCATGCTTCACAAGTGCCAGCTCCTGCCCCTCATCATCCACCTCCTGCCCCACAAGTGCCACCTCCTGCCCAAAACCTGCCACCTCCCTCCCCACAATGCCACCTCCTGCCATATTAGTGCAGCCTCCTGCCCCACAAGTGCCAACTCCCGCCCCAAAAGTGCCACTTCCTGCCCCTCTACCGCCACCTCCTGCTCCAGAAGTTCCACTTCCTGCACCACAAGTTACACCTACAGCCCCACAATTTCCACCTCCTGTTTTACAAGTTCCACTTCCGCCCCACAAGTGCCACCTCCTGCCCAACAAGTGCCAGTTCATGCCCCACAAGTGCAAGGTCCTGTCCTTCAACTTCCACCTCCTGCCCCACAAGTGCCACCTTCTGCCCCACAACGACCACCTCCTGCCCCACATCATCCACCTCCCGCCCCACAATTGCCACCTCCTGCCCCACAAGTCCCACCTCCCGCCCAACAACAGCCTCCTCCTGCCCGACAAGTGCCACATCCCGCCCCACAAGTTCCACCTCCTGCCTTAAAAGTGCCATTTCTTACCCCACAGGTTCCAAATCCTACCCCACTGGTGCCATTTCCTGCCCCACAAGTGCCATTTCCCCCCCCACATGTGCCAACTCCTGCCTTACAAGTTTCACCGCCCACCCCACAAATTCCACCTCCCACCTCACAAGTTCCACCTCCTGCCCCACAAGTGCCAATTCCTGCTTCACAAGTGCCAGCTCATGCTTCACAAATGCCAGCTCATGCCCCACATCATCAACTTCCTGCCCCACAAGTGCCAGCTCATGCCCCACAAGTGCCACCTCTTGCCCCACAGGTGTCACCTCCTGCCCCACATCATCCACCTCCTCCCCCACAAGTGACAATACCTGTTCCACAAGTGCCACCTCCCGCCCCACAACTTCAACATCCCGCCACACAAGTGCCGACTACTGGCAACGTGTGCCACATCCTGCCCCACAAGTGCCAGCTCCTGCCAAACATGTTCCACCTACCACCCCACAAATTCCACCTCATGCCCCACAAGTGCCAACTCCCAACCCACAAATGCCAAATCCTGCAATGCAACTTCCACCTCCTGCTCCACAAGTGCCACCTCCTGCCCCACATCGTTCACCTCCCGCCCAACAAGTGCCACCACCTGCCCCACAAGTGCCAATTCCTGCCCCACATGTGCCAGCTCATGCTTCACAAGTGCCAGCTCCTGCACTACATCATCCACTTCCTGCTCACAAGTGCCACCTCCTGACCGACAAAGACATCCTCCTGCCCCATAAGTGCCAATTCCTGCCCCAAAAGTGCCAGTTCATGCCCCACAAGTGCCACATTTGTCCACACCACTGCCTCCTCCCCCCCAAATTATCCACCTCCTGCCCCACAAGTGTCACTGACTGACCAACTTCCTCCTCCTGACCCACAAGTGCCAGCTCCTACCCCACAAGAGCCAGCTCCTGCCCCACAAGTGCCAGCTCCTGCCCGACAAGAGCCACTTCCTGCCCCACAAGTACCTCTTCCCTCCCAACAAGTTCCAATTTCCACCCCACAAGTGCCACCTCCTGCCCCACAAGTGCAACCTCCTGCCCCACATCATCCACCTCCTCCCCCACAAGTGACAATACCTGTTCCACAAGTGCCACCTCCCGCCCCACAACTTCAACATCCCGCCACACAAGTGCCGACTCCTGGCAACGTGTGCCACATCCTGCCCCACAAGTGCCAGCTCCTGCCCCACATGTTCCACCTACCACCCCACAAATTCCACCTCATGCCCCACAAGTGCCAACTCCCAACCCACAAATGCCAAATCCTGCAATGCAACTTCCACCTCCTGCCCCACAAGTGCCAATTCCTGCCCCACATGTGCCAGCTCATGCTTCACAAGTGCCAGCTCCTGCACTACGTCATCCACTTCCCTCCCCACAAGTGCCACCTCCTGACCGACAAACACATCCTCCTGCCCCATAAGTGCTAATTTCTGCCCCACAAGTGCCAGCTCATTCCCCTGAAGTGCCACATTTGTCCACACCACTGCCTCCTCCCCCCCAAATAATCCACCTCCCGCCCCACAAGTGTCACTGACTGACCAACTTCCTCCTCCGGCCCCACAAGTGCCAGCTCCTGCCCCACAAGTGCCAGCTCCTGCCCGACAAGAGCCACTTCCTGCCCCACAAGTACCTCTTCCCTCCCAACAAGTTCCAATTTCCGCCCAACAAGTACCACCTCCTTCTGCACAAGTTCCACCTCCTGCCCTAAAAGCTCCATTTCCTGCCCCACAAGTGCCACCTCCCGCCCCACAAGTGCCACCTCCTGCCCTACAACTTCCACCTCCTGGCCCACAAGTGCCACCTCCCGCCCTACAACTGCCAAACCCTGCCCCAAAACTTCCACCTCCTGCCCAACAATTTCCAACTCGTGCCCCACAATTGCCACCTCCTGCCACACAAATGCCACCTTCTGCCTCAAAATGCCACCTCCTGCCCAACAACTCCAACCTCCCGCCCCACAAGTACCACCTCCTGCTCCACAAGTTCCACCTCCTGCCCCATAAGTTCCACCTTACGCCCCACAAGTGCCATCTCCTGCCCCAAAAGCTCAATTTCCTGCCCCATCAGTGCCACCTCCCGCACCACAAGTGCCACCTCCTGCCCCATAAGTGCCAATTTCTGCCCCACAAGTGCCACTTCCCGCCTTACAAATGCCACCTCCTGCCCCACAACTTTCACCTCCTGCCCCACAAGTGCAACCTCCCTGCCCACGAGTGACACAATCTGCCCAAGTGCCACCTCCTGCCTCACAACTTCCATCTCCCGCCCCACAAGTGCCACCTCCTGCCCCATAAGTGCCAATTTCTGCCCCACAAGTGCCAGCTCATGCTTCACAAATGCCAGCTCATGCCCCACATCAACTTCCTGCCCCACAAGTGCCACCTCTAACCCCACCAAGACAGCCTCCTGCCCCACATCATCCACCTCCTGCCACACAAGTGCCACTTCCTGCCCCACAAGTGCTACCTACTTCCCCACAAGTGCCACCTCCTACCCCACAAAGACCACCTCCTGCCCCACATCATCCACCTCCCCCACAAGTGACAATACCTGTTAGACAAGTGCAACCTCCAGCCCCACAACTTCAACATCCCGCAACACAAGTGCCGACTCCTGGCAACGTGTGCCACATCCTGCCCCACAAGTGTCAACTCCTGCCCCACATCGTCCACCTCCCATCCAACAAGTGCCACCTCCTGCCCCACAAGTGCCAATTCCTGCCCCCCAAGTGCCAGCTCATGCTCCACAAGTGCCAGCTCCTGCCCCTCATCATCCACCTCCTGCCCCACAAGTGCCACCTACTGACCCACAACATCAATCTCCAGCCCCACAAGAGCCGCCTCCTGCCCGACAAGTTACACCTGCTACAAGTTCCACAAGTGCCACCTCCCTGCTCACGAGTGCCACCTCCCGCCCCACATGTACCACCTCCTGCATCACAACTTCCACCTCCCGCCCCACATGTACCACCTCCTGCATCACAACTTCCACTTCCCACCCCACATGTACCACCTCCTGCATCACAACTTCCACCTCCCGCCCCACATGTACCACCTCCTGCATCACAACTTCCACCTCCCGCCCCAAGAATGCCACATCCTGCCCCACAAGTGCCACCTCCCGCCCCATAAGTGCCACCTCCCACGCACAAGTGCCACCTCCTGCCCACAAGCACCAACTTCCGCCCCACAAGTGCAACATCACACCCCAACAGTGTCAACTTCCGCCCCACAAGTGCCACCTCACGCCCCACAACTTCCACATCCCGCCCCACAAGTGCCACCACCTGACCCACTAATGCAACTACGTGCCCCACAAGTGCCAACTCGTGCCCCACAAGTGCCAACTCCTGCCCCACAAGTTCTACCTCCTGCCTTACAAGTGCCACCCCCTGCCTCACAACTTCCACCTCCCGCCCCACAAATGCCACCTCCTGCCCCACAAATGCCACCTCCTGCTATACAAGTGCCACCTCAGGCCCCACAAGTGCCCCCTCCCGCTCCACAAGTGCCACGTCCTGCCCCACAAGGGCAAAATCCTGCCACGCAACATCCACCTCCTGCCCCACATCATCCACCTCCCACCCCACAAGTGCCAATTCCAGCCCTAAAAGTGCCAGCTCATGCTTCACAATTGCCAGCTCCTGCCCCACATCATCCACCTCCTGCCCCACAAGTGGCACCTCCTAACCCACATGTGCCAACTCCTGCCCCACAAGTGCCATTTCCTGCACCACATTTGCCACCTCCTGCCCCACAAGTGCCACCTCCTTCCCCACAAGTGCCACCTCCCACCCCACAAGTTTAACCTCCAGACACACAAGTGCCATCTCCCGCCCCACAAGTGCCAAATCCTGACGTGCACCTTCCACCTCCAGCCCCACCAGTTCCACCGCCCGCCCCACAAGTGCCACCTCCCGCCACACAAGTGCCACCTCCCGCCCCTCTATAGCCACCTCCTGCCCCACAAGTTACACCTCTTGCCCCACAAGTTCCACCTCTTGCCCCACAACGTCGACCCCCGCCCCACATGTGCCACCACCTGACCCACAATTGCCAACTCCTGCCCCACAAGTGCCGGCTCCTGCCCCACAAGTGCTACCTCTCGCCCCACAACCTCAAACTCCAGCCACACAAGTGCCAACTCCTGCCCAACAAGTGCTACCTCCCGCCCCACAAGTGCCACCTCCCGCCCCACTACTTCCACATCACACCCCAAATCTTCTTACCTTCCACCCCACAAGTGCCACCTCCTGCCCCAAACCTTCAACCTACTGCACCACAACTGCCACTTCCGACCCAGCAATTGCCAACCCCCGCCACACAAGTGCCTCCTCCCAACCCACAAGTGCCAACCCTTACCCCACAAGTGCCAAATCCTGCCCCACATCATCCACCAACCGCCCCACAAGTGCCACCTCCTGCACCACAAGTGCCACCTCCCGACCCACAACTTCCAGCTCCCGGCCCACAATTGCCACCCCCTGCCCCACAACTTCCATCTCCCACTCCACAAGTGCTACCTACTGCACAACAAATACCATCTCCTGCCCCATAAGTGCCATCTCCTGCCCCACTGGTGCCACCTACTGTTCCACATCATCCACCTCCTTCCCCACATCATCCACCTCTTGTTCCACAAATGTCACCTCCTGACCCACAACTTCCACATCCTGCCCCACAAGTGCCACCTCTTGCCCCACATAATCCACGTCCTGCTCCAAAATTGCCACCTCCTGCCCCACAAGTGCCAACTCCCACCCCACAAGTGCCACCTCCAGCCCCACCAGTTCCACCGCCCGCCCCACAAGTACCACCTCCTGACCCAGAAGTGCCACTACGTGACCCACAATTGCCACCTCCCGTCTCACAATTGCAACTCTCGCCCAACAAGTGCCACCTCCTGCCCCACAATTGCCACCACCCCCCCAACAAGTGCCACCTCCCGCCCCACAAGTACCACATCCCACCCCACAAGTGCAACCTCCTGCCCCACAAGTGCCAACTCTCGCCCCACAAGTGCCACCTCCTGCCCCACAAGTGCTACTTCCTGCCTTACAAGTGCCACTTCCCGCTGCACAAGTGACACCTCCAGCCCCACAGCTGCCACAACCCGCCCCACAACTTCCACATCCCGCCTCACAACTGCAAGCTCCTGCCCCACAATTGCCACCTCCTACCACACAAGTGCCAACTCCTGCCCCACAAGTGCCACCTCATGTCCCTCAATTTTCACCTTATGCCCCAAAAGTGCCACCTCCCGCCCAACAAGTGCAACATCTCGCCCCACTAGTGCCACGTCCCGGCCCAAAATTGCTACCTCCTGCCCCACATCATCCACCTCCTGTTCCACAAATGTCACCTCCTGACCCACAACTTCCACCTCCTGCCCCACAAGTGCCAACTTCTGCCTCACAAGTGCCACCCCTTGCCCCACAAGTGCCACATCCCACCGCACAATTTCCACCTCTTGTTACACAAGTCCCACCTCCCGCCCAACAACAGCCTCCTCCTGCCCCACAAGTGCCACCTCCTGCCCCACAAGTGCCACCTCCCGCCTTACAAGTGCCACGTCCTTCCCAATTGCCACGTCCTGTCCCACAAGTGCCACCTCCTGCCGTACAAGTGCCACCCTCTGCCCCACAATTGCCACTTCTTGCCCCACAATTGCAAATTCTTGCCCCACAACTTCCACCTCCCACCCCATAACTTCCACCTCCCGTCCCACAGCTTCCACATCCTGCCCCACAAGTGCCCGAACCTGCCCCAGAAGTACCACCACTTGACCCACAAGTGCCAACTCCTGCCCCACAAGTGCCACCTCGCATCCCGCAAGTGCCACATCCCGCCCCACAAGTTCCACCTCCTGCCTTACAAGTGCCAATTCCTGCTTCACAAGTGCCAGCTCATGCTTCACAAGTGCGAGCTTCTGCCCCACATCATCAACTTCCTGCCCCACAAGTGCCACCTCCAACCCCACAAAGACAGCCTCCTGCCCCACATCATCCACCTCCTGCCCCACAAGTGCCAGCTCATGCCCCACAAGTGCCATCTCCTGTCCCACAAGTGCCAGCTCTTGCCTCACAGGTGCCACCTCCTGCCCCACAAAGACCACCTCCTGCCCCACAAGTGCCAACTCCTGCCCCACATTTTCCACCTACCACCCCACAAATTCCAACTCCTGCCCCACAAGTGCCACCTCCCACCCCACAAATGCCACCTCCTGCCCTGCAACTTCCACCTCCTGCTCAACAAGTGCCATCTCCTGCCCCACATCGTCCACCTCCCACCCAACAAGTGCCACCTCCTGCCCCACAAGTGCCAATTCCTGCCCCACAAGTGCCAGCTCATGCTTCACAAGTGCCAGCTCCTGCCCCACATCATCCACTTCCTGCTCACATGTGCCACCTCCTGTCCGACAAAGACCACCTCCTGCCCCACATCATCCACCTCCTGCCCCACAAGTTCCAAATCCTGCCCTACAAGTGCCACATTTTGCCACACCACTGCCACCTCCTGCCCTACAAGTGCAACCTCCTGCCCCACATCGTCCACCTCCCACCCAACAAGTGCCACCACCTGCCCCACAAGTGCCAATTCCTGCCCCACAAGTGCCACATTTGTCCACACCACTGCCACCTCCCCCCCAAATAATCCACCTCCTGCCCCACAAGTGTCACTGACTGACCAACTTCCTCCTCCTGACCCACAAGTGCAACCTCCTGCCCCACAAGTGCCAGCTCCTGCCCCGCAAGAGCCACTTCCTGCCCCACAAGTACCTCTTCCCTCCCAACAAGTTCCAATTTCCGCCCAACAAGTACCACCTCCTTCTGCACAAGTTCCACCTCCTGCCCTAAAAGCTCCATTTCCTGCCCCAGAAGTGCCACCTCCCGCCCCACAAGTGCCACCTCCCGCCCTACAACTTCCACCTCCTGGCCCACAAGTGCCACCTCCCGCCCTACAACTGACAAACCCTGCCCCAAAACTTCCACCTCCTGCCCAACAATTTCCAACTCGTGCCCCACAATTGCCACCTCCTGCCACACAAATGCCACCTTCTGCCTCAAAATGCCACCTCCTGCCCAACAACTCCAACCTCCCGCCCCACAAGTACCACCTCCTGCTCCACAAGTTCCACCTCCTGCCCCATAAGTTCCACCTTACGCCCCACAAGTGCCATCTCCTGCCCCAAAAGCTAAATTTCCTGCCCCATCAGTGCCACCTCCCGCACCACAAGTTCCACCTCCTGCCCCACAAGTGCCACCTCCCACCAAACAACTGACACCTCCTGCCCCACAAGTGTCACCTCCTGCCCAACAAGTTCCACGTCTTGACCTACAAGTGCCACCTCCTGCCCCATAAGTTTCACCTCTCGCCCAACAAATGCCACCACCTCCCCCAAAAGCGCCACCTCCTGCCCCACAGGTGCCATTTCCTGCCCCACAACATCCACCTCCCACGCACAAGTGCAACCTACTGCCCCACAACTTCCACCTCCTGCCCCACAAGTGCCAACTCCTGCCCCACAAGTGCCACCTCCTGCCCCACAAGTGCCACCTCCCGCCCCACAAGTGCCACCTGTCACCCTGCAAGTCCAGCTCCTCTCGCCCCACAAGTGCCAGCTCATGCTTCACAAGTGCCAGCTCCTGCCCCACATCATCAACTTCCTGCCCCACAAGTGCCACCTCCAACTCCACAAAGACAGCCTCCTGCCCCACATCATCCACCTCCTGCCCCACAAGTGCCAATTCCTGCCCCACAATTGCCAGCTCTTGCCCCACAACTGCCAGCACCTGCCCCACAAGTGCCACCTCTTGCCCAACAGGTGCCACCTCCTGCCCCACAAATGCCAAATCCTGCCCTGCAACTTCACACTCCTGCCCCACAGCTGCCAATTCCTGCCCCACAAGTTCCAGCTCATGCTTCACAAGTGCCAGCTCCTGCCCCACATCATCCACTTCCTGCTCACATGTGCCACCTCCTGTCCGACAAAGACCACCTCCTGCCCCACATCATCCACCCCCTGCCCCACATGTGCCACCTCCTGCCCCACATCATCCACCCCCTGCCCCACAAGTGCCACCTCCTGCCCCACAACGACCACCCCCTGCACCAAAAGTGCCAATTCCTACCCCACAAGTGCCAGCTCCTGCCCAACAAGAGCCACTTCCTGCCCCACAAGTACCTCTTCCCTCACAACAAGTTCCAATTTCCGCCCCAAAATGCCACTACCTGCCCCACAAATGCATGCTCCTGCCCCACAAGTGCCACCTTTCGCCCCACAAATGCCACCTCCCGCTCCACAACTTCCACCTCCTGCCCCACAAGTGCCACCTCCCGACCCACAAGTGCCACCTCACGCCCAACATCTACCACCTCCCACCCCACAACTTCCATCTCCTGGCCCCAGAATGCCACATCCTAACCCACAAGTGCCACCTCCTGCCCCACAAGTGCCACCTCCTGCCCCACAAATGCAACCTCCTGCCCCACAAGTGCCACCTTTCGCCCCACAAATGCCACCTCCCGCTCCACAACTTCCACCTCCTGCCCCACAAGTGCCACCTCACGCCCAACATCTACCACCTCCCACCCCACAACTTCCATCTCCTGGCCCACAAGTGCCACTTCCTGCCTCAAAAGAGCCACCTCCCGCCTCACAACTTCCACGTAACGTCCCATAAGTTCCACCTCCTGCCCCACAAGTGCCAGCTGCTGCTCCACATCATCCAACTCCCGCCCCACAAGTGCCATGTCCAGCCCCACAACATCTGCCTCCTGCCCCAAAAGTGTCAACTCCTGCCCCATAAGTTCCATATCCCGCCCCACAAGTGCCACCTTCCACCCCACAAGTGCCACCTCCTGCCCCACAAGTTCCAACTCTCGTCTAACAAGTGCCACCTCCTGCCCAACATTTACCACCTCCCGCTCCACAAGTGCCACCTCCTGCCCAACAAGTGCCATTTCTTACCCCACATGTTCCAACTCCTGCCCCACAGGTGCCATTTCCTGCCCCACAAGTACCACCTCCTGTCCCACATTTACCAACTCCTGCCCCACAAGTGCCATTTCCTGCCCCACATCTGTTGCATACCACCCCACAAATTCCACCTCCCGCCACACAAGTGCCACCTCCCGCTTCACAACTTCCACATCCTGCCCTACAAGTGCCACCTCCCGCCATAAAATGCCACCTCCCGTCCCTCTATCACCACCTCCTGCCCCACAAGTTACACCCCCACCCCACAGGTACCACCACCTGCCCCACAAGTACCACCTCCTGCAAACAAATGCCATTTCTTAAACCACAGGTCCAAACTCCTGCCCCACAAGTGCCACCTCCTGTCTCACAAGTGCAACCTCCCGCCCCACAACTTCCACAACCTGCCCCACAAGTGCCACCTCCCGTCCTACAACTTCCACCTCCCGCTCCACAACTTCCACCTCCTGCCCTACAAGTGCCACCTCCCGCCCTACAACTTCCATCTCCTGGCTCACAAGTTCCACCTCCTGCCTAAAAAGAGCCACGTCCTGCCCCACAACTTCCACGTAACGTCCCATAAGTTCCACCTCCTGCCCAACAAGTGCCAACTCCTGCCCCACAAGTTCCACCTCCTGCCCCACAAGTGCCAACTCCTGCCCCACAAGTGCCACCTCCTGCCCAACAAGTGCCACCACCCTCCCCAAAATGCCAACTCCCGCCCCACAAGTGCCACGTCCAGCCCCACAACTTCCACATCCTGCCCCAAAAAAAAAAACTTATGGGGCAGGAGTGTCAACTCCTGCCCCATAAGTTCCATATCCCACCCCACAAGTGCCACTACCTGCCCCACTAGTGCCATCTCCATTTCAACAAGTGCCACCTCCCACCCAACAACTTCCACTTAACGCCCCATAAGTTCCACCTCCTGCCCAACAAGTGCCACCTCTCGTCCCACAAGGACCACCTCCTGCCCCACAAGTGCCAACTCCTGCCCCACAAGTGCCAAATACTTCCCCACAACTTCCACCTTCTGCCGCACTAGTGCCAACTCCAATTCCACAAGTGCCACCTCTTACACCACAAGTGCCACCACCTGACCCACAAGTGCCACCTCCTGCCCCACAAGAGCCATTTCCTGCCCTACAACTTCCACCTCCTGCCCCACAAGAGCCAGTTCCAGCCCCACAAATGCCACATCCCGCCCCACAACTTCAACAACCCGCCATACAAGTGCCACCTCCTGCCCAACGTGTGCCACATCCTGCCCCACAAGTTCCAAATCCTGCCCCACAAGTGCAACCTCCTGCCCCACAAGTGCCACCTCCCACCCCACAAGTGCCAAATCCTGCCACGCAACGTCCACCTCCTGCTCCACAAGTGCCACCTCGAACTGCACAATTGCCACCTCCTTCCCCATATCAACCACCTCTCATCCAACAAGTGCCACCTCCTGCCCCACAAGTGCCACATCATAACATTATGTGCAGTGTGGATCATTAGAAGCTTCATACTCCAGTTCCATGGAATAACAACGTTCCAAATACTCATCTCTCAGAAGAAAACTACATATCCCAGAGGACTTCGCGGCCAAAGTTAGTCATGGGAGGAGGACATATGTATAATCTCCTCCCAGGCTGGAGCTCTCTTTTTTGGGCTGGGGACCCTACAGGGCAGCTGCCCCCTGTCATTCGCAAAGGTAAATCTAGGTAACCTGTGACAGATTTTGGTGGAGATGGCGGGCATAAGCTGCTGCTTTTTAGCTTTTAGAACAAATCTCTCTTTGCTCTCAGAGAGCTTCGTTAGGGATGTGATATCTTTTCATAGCTGCTCACTGAGAACGTGACCTTGAAAGTCCAGGCAAACTGTCAAAATTCAGGGGTAGCTGTAAACTCTGAGCATTGTTATCTTGCTTTTGTAAAGAAAACAAAGGGATTTCTTTCTCTCCCAGAGCTCAGCTAGCTAGCTCTGACTTTTACAGTGCCTGCCAGCTACTGCCAGCTATGAGTCTGCTCTTTATTTTAGGAGCACTGCATAGGGGATTCAAAGCCATCATGTTCTTTGAAACTTACTGGCCCTTCTTAATTTATTGATTTCTTGTTATAGAATATATGCATTATACGACCAAGTAAGGGCCTGGTACTTCTACGCAATGTGGTATGATGTGAATTTTGACACTTGCATCCCAGATGAAATAGTTAATTTTACAATGACTAATTTCACAATTGCTAATTTCACAGCAGCTAGTTTTACAAACACCACGATGTTCAATCCGGTTTCCAGGCTGCCTTATCAGATTGCCGCACAGTTTTTGAAAACCGAGTTAGTGTTCATCCTTGTGTTCATACTCATGTTCATGTTATCAGTATCAATATATATGAATGTACTCCTCTCCATTCGTTCTATGCGGAAGTCCCCTCCAAAACCAGAAAATGCTGACTGGCAGGGAATATGGAAAGGTTTAGGAAAAATCTTAGAAGCGTGGGGACCCGCAGTGTCATGGGATTTCACTCTTGAACACCTGAGGGACCCTGAGAAATTGAGTATTTGAGTCAGAGATCTAAGGAGGTAAACCACACTTGGGGTTTGGCTTATGCTTACCGTGCTCTATATACTACTACCCTGGAGAGGGAGAGTTTCCAATCTGAGGTTCAAGCCTCAAAAAAAAAAAAAATCCCCAAGTCAACTCTGATCAGTCACAGGAGGCACCAGTAACAATATCAGTTGCCCCTGTGGAAGGAAGAAATGGAAACAGGTGTCCTTGTGTCTAGGATGAGAAGAAGGAGAAGCAGAGGAGGAGGCAGCAGAAGATCCAGGTAGGGGGTCTGGATTGGCACTGAGAAATGCAAAAAAAGAAAACAAAAAAAAAACAAAAAAAAAAAAACTAAGAGGCATGAAGAAGAGAGTGATGAGGAGGAAATCTCTATTACCATTCATCAATCTCTGAAGATGGATGAATTCCAAGGCTCAAGAAAGGAGTTTACATGGCATCAAAATGAAGGTCTCTTGCCTGATTGATTTGCTGCTGGGACAACGGGGCCAACAGCCTGTCTCTAGCTGGTAATGAATCTCACCAACTAGGAAGCATTGCCAGAGACCCAGCTATCGACAGAGAGATTAGCAGATGTTTGGATGGAGCTGGCACCCTCTGGACTGTTAACAGCCGTGAGGGAAATGTAACCCTTCAAGGATGCTTTGAAGCCTCAGACTATTAAGTGGGATACCATCGAAAAAGGTATCCAGTACCTGAGGGAAATGACCGTGGTGGAAATGTTGTATGACCCTGATCCACAAGACCGTGATCCTGAGAGAGTGAGGACCAAGCCTAGCATGTGGCAGAAACTCACAAGTACAGCACCAGAAAGATATGCACAGACACTGGCAACAACATTTGGAAGATCTGAGGAACAAGAGAGAAGACCCCGAGTTTTTGAACTGATTATGACACTTCAAAACTATGAAGAGCAGCTCCCCCCAGTACGCACCGCAGTTTCTGCCATCTCACGAGTAGAAGACTGATAGATGAAATGCACAAGAAACTATTTCCATCGACTAATTGTGATGGTCGAGTAGTAGTATCAGAAACGACTGATGAAGGTCAGTCTCCATACGGGTCACCAGGTCTAGTGAAGGACCTGATCAAAATATTCCAATCCTACTCTTCACCTGTATCATCAAAAGTTTCAGCTATTAGACACACGTGCTTTCCAGCTCAAGCAAGGAACAACAGTAAGATTGCACAGCGTGTTTCCATGTGGTGCTACCTACGGGACCACAGAGAAGACATGAGGAAGTGGCACGACCAGCCTACTCCTGTACTGCGAGCACGGGTGAGAGAACTACAAAACAGACCAACCACCAGTGGAGTTGCTCCATTCATCACAGGTAACCCATAGAGGGGCCCTGCCCTCAGTCTTGGCGGGGAGAGGGATAATAAGAGTTTATTGGACTGTGTGGATTAAATGGTCTGGCACAAGAGAACCACAGAACCACTGCTGGATACCGGTGCAAAGTGCACTCTAATGCCCTCGAATCACAAAGGGACAGAATCAATCAAACAGAATCAATGGAGTGAATGGGGGCTCTCAAGAATTGACTGTGTTGGAGGCCGAAATAAGCCTCACTGGTAAAGACTGGCAAAAACATCCTATTGTGACTGGCCCAGTGGCTCCGTGTGTCCACAAGTGCCACCTCCCGCCCCACAAGTGCCAAATCCTGCCCTTCAACTTCCACCTCCTGCTCCACAAGTGCCACCTCCTGCCCCACAACGACCACCTCCTGCCCCACATCATCCACCCCCTGCGCCACAAGTGCAAATTCCTGCCCTACAAGTGCCAGCTCATTCCCCTGAAGTGCCAGCTCCTGCCCCACAAGTGTCACTGACCGCCCAACTTCCTCCTCCTGACACATAAGTGCAACCTCCTGCCCCACAAGTGCCACCTCCTGCCCTACAACTTCCACCTCCCGCTCCACAACTTCCACCTCCTGCCCCACAAGTGCCACCTCCCGCCCTACAACTTCCATCTCCTGGCTCACAAGTTCCACCTCCTGCCTTAAAAGAGCCACGTCCCGCCCCACAACTTCCACGTAACGTCCCATAAGTTCCACCTCCTGCCCAACAAGTGCCACCTCTCGTCCCACAAGGACCACCTCCTGCCCCACAAGTGCCACCTCCTGCCCAACAAGTGCCACCACCCTCCCCAAAATGCCAACTCCCGCCCCACAAGTGCCACGTCCAACCCCACAACTTCCACCTCCTGCCCCAAAAGTGTCATCTCCTGCCCCATAAGTTCCATATCCCACCCCACAAGTGCCACTACCTGCCCCACTAGTGCCATCTCCATTTCAACAAGTGCCACCTCCCGCCCCACAACTTCCACGTAACGCCCCATAAGTTCCACCTCCCGCCCAACAAGTGCCACCTCTTGTCCCACAAGGACCACCTCCTGCCCCACAAGTTCCACCTCTTGCCCCACAAGTGCCAAATACTTCCCCACAACTTCCACCTTCTGCCGCACTAGTGCCAACTCCAATTCCACAAGTGCCAACTCCCACACCACAAGTGCCACCACCTGACCCACAAGTGCCAACTCCTGCCCCACAAGTGCCATTTCTTGCCCCACAAGTGCCACCTCCTGCCCCACAAGTGCCATTTCCTGCCCTACAACTTCCACCTCCTGCCCCACAAGAGCCAGTTCCAGCCCCACAAATGCCACCTCCCGCCCCACAACTTCAACAACCCGCCATACAAGTGCCACCTCCTGCCCAACGTGTGCCACATCCTGCCCCAGAAGTGCCAAATCCTGCCCCGCAACTTTTACCTCCTGCTCCACAAGTGCCAACTCCTGCCCCACATCATCCAACTCCTGCCCCACAAGTGCCAACTCCTGCCCCACAAGTGCCATATCCCTCCCCACAAGTGCCACCTCCTGCCCCACAAGTGCCACCTACCACGCCACAAATTCGACCTCCTGCCCCACAAGTTCCACCTCCCACGCCACAAGTGCCAAATCCTGCCACGCAACGTCCACATCCTGCTCCACAAGTGCCACCTCCTGCCCCACATCATCCACCTCCCATCCAACAAGTGCCACCACCTGCCGCACAACTGCCAATTCCTGCCCCACAAGTGCCAGCTCATGCTTCACAAGTGCCAGCTCCTGCCCCTCATCATCCACCTCCTGCCCCACAAGTGCCACCTCCCGCCCAACAATTGTGGCCACATGACAAACAAGTGAAAAATCCCACCCCACAAGTGCCCCTACATGCCCAACAGGTGCCACCTCCCACCCCACAACTTCAGTCTCCCGCCACAGAAGTGCCAACTCCTGCCCAACGTGTGATATCTCCTGAACCACAAGTTCCAAGTCTTGCCCCACAAGTTCCACCTACCATCCCACAAGTGCCACCTCCAGCCCCACAAGTGCCATCTCCCACCCCACAAGTACCAAATCCTGCCCCACAACTTCCACCTCCTGCCCCAGAAGTGCCATCTCCTGTCGCACAAGTTCCACCTTCTGCCCCACAAGTGTAACCTCCAGCCCCATAAGTGCCAAATCCTGCCCCACAACATCCACCTGTGCCCTACAAATACCATTTCCGGCTCCACATCATCCAACTCCTGCCCCACAAGTGCCACCTCCTGCCCCACAAGTGCCACCTCCTGCCCCACAAGTGCCACCTCCTGCCCCACAAGTGCCAGCTCCTGCCCCGAAAGTGCCAGCTCCTGCTCCACATCTGGCACCTCTCGCCCCACAAGTTCCAGCTCCCGCCCCATAAGTGCCACCTCCCTCTCCACAAATTCCACCTCCCGCCAACAAGTGCCACATCGCTCCCCACAAGTACCAAATCCTGCCCCACAACTTCCACCTCCTGCCCCAGAAGTGCCATCTCCTGTCGCACAAGTTCCACCTTCTGCCCCACAAGTGTAACCTCCAGCCCCATAAGTGCCATATCCTGCCCCACAACATCCACCTCTGCCCTACAAATACCATTTCCGGCTCCACATCATCCAACTCCTGCCCCACAAGTGCCACCTCCTGCCCCACAAGTGCCACCTCCTGCCCCGAAAGTGCCAGCTCCTGCTCCACATCTGCCACCTCTCGCCCCACAAGTTCCAGCTCCCGCCCCATAAGTGCCACCTCCCTCTCCACAAATTCCACCTCCCGCCCACAAGTGCCACATCGCTCCCCACAAGTGCCATCTCCTGCCCCACTAGTGCCACCTCCCGCCCCACAAGTGCCAACTCCAGCCCCACAAGTGCAACCTCCCACCCCACAAGTACCAAATCCTGCCCCACAACTTCCACCTCCTGCCCCAGAAGTGCCATCTCCTGCCCCACATGTGTCACCTCCTGCGGCACATCATCCACCTCCAAACCCATAAGTGCCACCTCCTGCACAACAAGTGCCAATTCCTGCCCCACAAGTGCCAGCACATGCTTCACAAGCGCCAGCTCCAGCCTAACATCATCCACCTCCTGCCCGACAAGTGCCACATCCCGCCCCACAAGAGCCACTTCCTTCCCCACAAGTACCCCATCACACACCACAAGTTCCAATTCCTGCCATACAAGTGCCTCCTCCTTCCCCACAAGTGCCACCTCCTGCTGCACAACTTCCACCTCCTGACCCACAAGTGCCACCTCCTGCCCCACAACTTCCACCTTGCGACCCACAAGTGCGAACTCCCGCCAAACAACTGACACCTCCTGCCTCACAAGTGCCACCTCCTGCCCCACTAGTGCCACCACACGACCCACAAGTGCCACCTCCTGCCCCGCCAGTTCCACCTCCTGCCGTGCAAGTGCCAGCTCCTGCCCCACATGTGCCACCTCTCGCCCCACTAGTGCCACCTCCCTCTCCACAAATTCAGCCTCCCGCCCACAAGTGCCACATCGCTCCCCACAAGTGCCACCTCCCGCCCCACAAGTGCCACCTCCCGCCCCACAAGTTCTAACTCCCGCACCACAAGTGCCAACTCCCGCCCCACAAGTGCCAACTCCCGCCCCACAAGTGCCAACTCCCGCCCCACAAGTGCCAACTCCTGCCGCACAACTGCCAATTCCTGCCCCACAAGTGCCAGCTCATGCTTCACAAGTGCCAGCTCCTGCCCCTCATCATCCACCTCCTGCCCCACAAGTGCCACCTCCTGCCCAAAACCTGCCACCTCCCTCCCCACAATGCCACCTCCTGCCATATTAGTGCAGCCTCCTCCCCCACAAGTGCCAACTCCCGCCCCAAAAGTCCCACCTCCTTCCAAACAAGTGCCACATCCCGCCCCAAAAGTGCCACTTCCTGCCCCTCTATCGCCACCTCCTGCCCCAGAAGTTCCACTTCCTGCACCACAAGTTACACCTACAGCCCCACAATTTCCACCTCCTGTTTTACAAGTTCCACTTCCGCCCCAAAAGTGCCACCTCCTGCCCAACAAGTGCCAGTTCATGCCCCACAAGTGCAAGGTCCTGTCCTTCAACTTCCACCTCCTGCCCCACAAGTGCCACCTCCTGCCCCACAACGACCACCTCCTGCCCCACATCATCCACCTCCTTCCCCACAAGTTCCAATTCCTGCCCTTCAAGTGCCAGCTCATTCCTCTGAAGTGCCAGCTCCTGCCCCACAAGTGCAACATTTTGCCACACCACTGCCACCTCCCTTCCCAAATAATCCACCTCCTGCCCCACAAGTGTCACTGACCGCCCAACTTCATCCTCCTGACCCACAAGTGCAACCTCCTGCCCCACATGTGCAAGGTCCTGTCCTTCAACTTCCACCTCCTGCCCCACAACTTCCACCTCCCGCCCCACAACGACCACCTCCTCCCCACATCATCCACCTCCTGCCCCACAAGTTCCAATTCCTGCCCTACAAGTGCCAACTCATTCCCCTGAAGTGCCAGCTCCTGCCCCACAAGTGCCACATTTTGCCACACCACTGCCACCTCCCTTCCCAAATAATCCACCTCCTGCCCCACAAGTGTCACTGACCGCCCAACTTCATCCTCCTGACACACAAGTGCAACCTCCTGCCCCACAAGTGCCAGCTCCTGCCCGACAAGAACCACTTTCTGCCCCACAAGTACCTCTTCCCTCCCAACAAGTTCCAATTTCCGCCCCACAAGTGCCACCTCCTGCCCCACAAGTGCAACCTCCTGCCCCACAAATGCCACCTTTCGCCCCACAAGTGCCACCTCCCGCTCCACAACTTCCACCTCCCACTCCACAACTTCCACCTCCTGCCCCACAAGTGCCACCTCCTGCCCCACAAGTGCCACCTCCCGCCCAACAACTCTGGCCACATGACAAACAAGTTCCACTTCCGCCCCACAAGTGCCACCTCCTGCCCAACAAGTGCCATTTCTTACCCCACAGGTTCCAAATCCTACCCCACTGGTGCCATTTCCTGCCCCACAAGTGCCATTTCCCCCCCCACATGTGCCAACTCCTGCCTTACAAGTTTCACCTACCACCCCACAAATTCCACCTCCCACCCCACAAGTTCCACCTCCTGCCCCAAAAGTGCCAATTCCTGCTTCACAAGTGCCAGCTCATGCTTCACAAATGCCAGCTCATGCCCCACATCATCAACTTCCTGCCCCACAAGTGTCACCTCTAACCCCACAAAGACAGCCTCCTGCCCCACATCATCCACCTCCTGCCCCACAAGTGCCAATTCCTGCCCCACAAGTGCCAGCTCATGCTTCACAAATGCCAGCTCATGCCCCACATCATCAACTTCCTGCCCCACAAGTGCCAGCTCATGCCCCACAGGTGCCACCTCCTGCCCCACATCATCCACCTCCTCCCCCACAAGTGACAATACCTGTTCCTCAAGTGCCACCTCCCGCACCACAACTTCAACATCCCGCCACACAAGTGCCGACTCCTGGCAACGTGTGCCACCTCCTGCTCCACATCGTCCACCTCCCACCCAACAAGTGCCACCACCTGCCCCACAAGTGCCAATTCCTGCCCCACATGTGCCAGCTCATGCTTCACAAGTGCCAGCTCCTGCACTACGTCATCCACTTCCTGATCACAAGTGCCACCTCCTGACCGACAAAGACATCCTCCTGCCCCATAAGTGCCAATTCCTGCCCCACAAGTGCCAGTTCATGCCCCACAAGTGCCACATTTGTCCACACCCCTGCCTCCTCCCTCCCAAATAATCCACCTCCTGCCCCACAAGTGTCACTGACTGACCAGCTTCCTCCTCCTGACCCACAACTGCAACCTCCTGCCCCACAAGTGCCAGCTCCTGGCCGACAAGAGCCACTTCCTGCCCCACAAGTACCTCTTCCCTCCCAACAAGTTCCAATTTCCACCCCACAAGTGCCACCTCCTGCCCCACAAGTGCAACCTCCTGCCCCACATCGTCCACCTCCCACCCAACAAGTGCCACCACCTGCCCCACAGGTGCCAATTCCTGCCCCAAAAGTGCCAGTTCATGCCCCACAAGTGCCACATTTGTCCACACCACTGCCACCTTCCCCCCCAAATAATCCACCTCCTGCCCCACAAGTGTCACTGACTGACCAACTTCCTCCTCCTGCCCCACAAGTGCCACCTCCCGCCCCACAAGTGCCACCTCCTGCCCTACAACTTCCACCTCCTGGCCCACAAGTGCCACCTCCCGCCCTACAACTGCCAAACCCTGCCCCAAAACTTCCACCTCCTGCCCAACAATTTCCAACTCGTGCCCCACAATTGCCACCTCCTGCCACACAAATGCCACCTTCTGCCTCAAAATGCCACCTCCTGCCCAACAACTCCAACCTCCCGCCCCACAAGTACCACCTCCTGCTCCACAAGTTCCACCTCCTGCCCCATAAGTTCCACCTTACGCCCCACAAGTGCCATCTCCTGCCCCACAAGTTCCTCCTCCCAACCCACAAGTGCCAACCCTTACCCCACAAGTGCCAACTCCTGCCCCACATCATCCACAAACCGCCCCACAAGTGTCACCTCCTGCACCACAAGTACCACCTCCCGAACCACAACTTCCAGCTCCCGCCCCAATAGTGCCAGCTCCCGGCCCACAATTGCCACCTCCTGCCCCACAACTTCCATCTCCCACTCCACAAGTGCCACCTACTGCACAACAAATACCATCTCATGCCCCATAAGTGCCACCTCCTGCCCCACAACCGTTACCTCCTGCCTCATATCATTCACCTCCCGCCCCACAATTTCCACCTCCTGCTCAACTAGTGCCACGTGCTGCCCCACAAGTTCCATTTCCCGCCCCACAAGTGCCACCTCCCGCCCCACAAGTGCTAAATCGTGCCACACAACTTCCACCTCCCGCCCCACAACTGCCACCTCCCGCCTTAAAAGTGCCACCTCCCGACCCACAAGTGCCTCCTCCTGTCCCACAGTTGTCACCTCCCGCTCCACAAGTTACACCTCACCCCCCAGAAGTTCTACCACCCACCCCACAAGTGCCACCTGCAGCCCCAGAAGTGTCAAATCCTGCCACACAACTTCCACATCCAGGCCCACAAGTGCCACCTCCCACCCCACAACTTCCACTTCCCGCCCAACAACGGCCTCCTCCTGCCCCACAAGTGCCTCCTCCTGCCCCACAAGTGCCACCTCCTGCCCCACAAGTGCTACCTACTTCCCCACAAGTGCCACCTCCTGCCCCAAAAGTGCCACCTCCTGCCCCACATCATCCACCTCCTGCCTCACAAATGCCACATCCTGCCCCACAAGTGCCTCCTCCTGCCACACAAGTGCCACCTCCTGCCACACAAGTGCCACCTCCTGCCACACAAGTGCCACCTCCTGCCCCACATCATCCACCTCCTGCCTCACAAATGCCTCCTCCTGATCTACAATTGCCACCTGCCGCCCCACAACTTCCACCTCACACCCCACAAGTGCCACTTCCTGCCGCACAAGTGCCACCTCCTGCCCCACATCATCCACCTCCTGCCTCACAAATGCCACATCCTGCCCCACAAGTGCCTCCTCCTGCCACACAAGTGCCACCTCCTGCCCCACAAGTGCCACCTCCTGCCGCACAAGTGTCACCTCCTGCCCCACATCCTTCACCTCCTGCCTCACAAATGCCTCCTCCTGACCCACAAGTGCCACCTCCCGCCCCACATGTGCCAACTTCTGCCCCACAAGTGCCAGCTCCTGCCCCTCAAGTGTCACCTCTTCCCCACAAGTGCCACCTTCTGCTCCACAAGTGCCACTTCCTGCCGCACAAGTGATACCTCCAGCCCCACAACTGCCACCACCCGCCCCACAACTTCCACCTCCCGCCTCACAAATGCCACCTCCAGATCCACAAGTATTAACTCCTGCCCCACAAGTGCCACCTCCTGCCCTTCAAGAGCCACTTCTTGCCCCACAAGTAACAGTTCCTGCCCCACAAGTGCCAGTTCATGCCCCACAAGTGCTATGACCCAGCCCAAAAGTGCCAACTCCTGCCCCACTAGTGCCACCTCCCGCCCCACAAGTGCCACCACCCTCCCCACAACTTCAACCTCCTTCCCCAAAACATCCACCTCCCGCCCCACAGGTGTCATCATCTGCCCCACAACTGCCGCATCCCGCCCCACAAGTGCCACCTCCTGCCCCACAAGTCCCACCTCCCGCCCCCCAAAGTGCCACACACTGCCCCACAAGTGCCGCCCCCAGCCCCGCAACTGCCACCCCTTGCCCCACAATTTCCACCTCCCACCCCACAATTTTTACCTCCCGCCCCACAAGTGCCATCTCCTGCCCCACAGGTGCCACCTACTGTTCCACATCATCCACCTCCTTCCCCACATCATCCACCTCCTGTTCCACAAATGTCACCTCCTGACCCACAACTTCCACATCCTGCCCCACAAGTGCCACCTCCTGCCCCATATAATCCACGTCCTGCTCCAAAATTGCCACCTCCTGCCCCAGAAGTGCCACCTCCCACCCCGCAAGTGCCACCTCCAGCCCCACCAGTTCCACCGCCCGCCCCACAAGTACCACCTCCTGACCCAGAAGTGCCACTACGTGACCCACAATTGCCACCTCCCGTCTCACAATTGCAACTCTCGCCCAACAAGTGCCACCTCCTGCCCCACAATTGCCACCACCCCCCCAACAAGTGCCACCTCCCGCCCCACAAGTACCACATCCCACCCCACAAGTGCAACCTCCTGCCCCACAAGTGCCAACTCTCGCCCCACAAGTGCCAACTCCTGCCCCACAACATCCACCTCACGCTCCAAAAGTGCCACCTCCTGCCCCACAAGTGCTACTTCCTGCCTTACAAGTGCCACTTCCCGCTGCACAAGTGAAACCTCCAGCCCCACAGCTGTCACAACCCGCCCCACAACTTCCACATCCCGCCTCACAACTGCAAGCTCCTGCCCCACAATTGCCACCTCCTACCACACAAGTGCCAACTCCTGCCCCACAAGTGCCACCTCATGTCCCTCAATTTTCACCTTATGCCCCAAAAGTGCCACCTCCCGCCCAACAAGTGCAACATCTCGCCCCACTAGTGCCACGTCCCGGCCCAAAATTGCTACCTCCTGCCCCACATCATCCACCTCCTGTTCCACAAATGTCACCTCCTGACCCACAACTTCCACCTCCTGCCCCACAAGTGCCACCTTCTGCCTCAAAAGTGCCACCCCTTGCCCCACAAGTGCCACATCCCACCGCACAATTTCCACCTCTTGTTACACAAGTCCCACCTCCCGCCCAACAACAGCCTCCTCCTGCCCCACAAGTGCCACCTCCTGCCCCACAAGTGCCACCTCCCGCCTTACAAGTGCCACGTCCTTCCCAATTGCCACGTTCTGTCCCACAAGTGCCACCTCCTGCCGTACAAGTGCCACCCTCTGCCCCACAATTGCCACTTCTTGCCCCACAATTGCCAATTCTTGCCCCACAACTTCCACCTCCCACCCCATAACTTCCACCTCCCGTCCCACAGCTTCCACATCCTGCCCCACAAGTGCCCGATCCTGCCCCAGAAGTACCACCACCTGACCCACAAGTGCCAACTCCTGCCCCACAAGTGCCACCTCGCATCCCGCAAGTGCCACATCCCGCCCCACAAGTTCCACCTCCTGCCTTACAAGTGCCAATTCCTGCACTACAAGTGCCAGCTCATTCCCCTGAAGTGCCAGCTCCTGCCCCACAAGTGCCACAGTTTGCCACACCACTGCCACCTCCCCCCCCAAATAATCCACCTCCTGCCCCACAAGTGTCACTGACCGCCCAGCTTCCTCCTCCTGACACACAAGTGCAACCTCCTGCCCTACAAGTGCCAGCTCCTGCCCGACAGGAGCCACTTCCTGCCCCACAAATGCCACCTCCTGCCTTACAAGTGCCCATTCCTGCTTCACAAGTGCCAGCTCATACTTCACAAATGCCAGCTCCTGTCCCACATCATCAACTTCCTGCTCCACAAGTGTCACCTCCAACCCCACAAAGACAGCCTCCTGCCCCACATCATCCACCTCCTGCCCCACAAGTGCCAATTCCTGCCCCACAAGTGCCAGCTCATGCCCCACAAGTGCCAGCTCCTGCCCCACAAGTGCCAGCTCCTGCCCCACAAGTGCCACCTCCCGCCAAACAACTGACACCACCTGCCCCACAAGTGCCACCTCCCACCAAACAACTGACACCTCCTGCCCCACAAGTGTCACCTCCTGCCCAACAAGTTCCACCTCTTGACCTACAAGTGTCACCTCCTGCCCCATAAGTTTCACCTCTCGCCCAACAAATGCCACCACCTCCCCCAAAAGCACCACCTCCTGCCCCACAGGTGCCATTTCCTGCCCCACAACATCCACCTCCCACGCACAAGTGCCACCTTCCGCCCCACAAGTGCCAACACCTGCCCCACAAGTGCAACCTCCCGCCCCACAAGTGCCACCTGTCACCCTGCAATTCCAGCTCCTCTCGCCCCACAAGTGCCAGCTCATGCTTCACAAGTGCCAGCTCCTGCCCCACATCATCAACTTCCTGCCCCACAAGTGCCACCTCCAACCCCACAAAGACAGCCTCCTGCCCCACATCATCCACCTCCTGCCCCACAAGTGCCAATTCCTGCCCCACAATTGCCAGCTCATGCCCCACAAGTGCCAGCACCTGCCCCACAAGTGCCACCTCTTGCCCAACAGGTGCCACCTCCTGCCCCACAAATGCCAAATCCTGCCCTGCAACTTCCACCTCCTGCCCCACAACTTCCAGCTCCTGCCCCACATCATCCACCAACCGCCCCACAAGTGTCACCTCCTGCCCCACAACTTCCATCTCCCACTCCACAAGTGCCACCTACTGCACAACAAATACCATCTCCTGCCCCATAAGTGCCACCTCCTGCCCCACAACCGTTACCTCCTGCCTCATATCATTCACCTCCCGCCCCACAATTTCCACCTCCTGCTCAACTAGTGCCACGTGCTGCCCCACAAGTTCCATTTCCCGCCGCACAAGTGCCACCTCCCGCCCCACAAGTGCTAAATCGTGCCACACAACTTCCACCTCCTGCCCCACAACTGCCACCTCCCGCCTTAAAAGTGCCACCTCCCGACCCACAAGTGCCTCCTCCTGTCCCACAGTTGTCACCTCCCGCTCCACAAGTTACACCTCACCCCCCACAAGTTCTACCACCCACCCCACAAGTGCCACCTGCAGCCCCAGAAGTGTCAAATCCTGCCACACAACTTCCACATCCAGCCCCACAAGTGCCACCTCCCACCCCACAACTTCCACTTCCCGCCCAACAACGGCCTCCTCCTGCCCCACAAGTGCCTCCTCCTGCCCCACAAGTGCCACCTCCTGCCCCACAAGTGCCACTTCCTGCCCCACAAGTGCCTCCTCCTGCCCCAAAAGTGCCTCCTCCTGCCCCAAAAGTGCCACCTCCTGCCCCACAATTGCCACCTCCTGCCGCACAAGTGCCACCTCCTGCCCCACATCATCCACCTCCTGCCTCACAAATGCCTCCTCCTTACCCACAATTGCCACCTGCCGCCCCACAACTTCCACCTCACGCCCCACAAGTGCCACCTCCTGCCCCAGAATTGCCACAACCCGCCCCACAAATCCAACTCCTGACCCACAAGTGCCACCTTTCGCCCCACAACTTCCACCTCCCGCACCACAAGTGCCACCTCCCGCCCCACAATTTCCACCTCCTGCTCAACTAGTGCCACGTGCTGCCCCACAAATTCCATTTCCCGCCCCACAAGTGCCACCTCCCGCCCCACAAGTGCCGCCTCCAGCCACACAAGTGCTAAATCGTGCCGCACAACTTCCACCTCCCGCCCGACAACTGCCACCTCCCGCCTTAAAAGTGCCAGCTCCCGACCCACAAGTGCCTCCTCCTGTCCCACAGTTGTAACCTCCCGCTCCACAAGTTACACCTCACCCCCCACAAGTTCTACCACCCACCCTACAAGTGCCACCTGCAGCCCCAGAAGTGTCAAATCCTGCCACACAACTTCCACATCCAGCCCCACAAGTGCCACCTCCCGCCCCACAACTTCCACTTCCCGCCCAACAACAGCCTCCTCCTGCCCCACATGTGCCTCCTCCTGCCACACAAGTGCCACCTCCTGCCCCACAAGTGCCACTTCCTGCCCCACAAGTGCTACCTACTTCCCCACAAGTGCCACCGCCTGCCCCACATCATCCACCTCCTGCCTCACAAATGCCTCCTCCTGACCCACAATTGCCACCTGCCGCCCCACAACTTCCACCTCACGCCCCACAAGTGCCACCTCCCGCCCCACAAGTGCCACAACCCGCCCCACAAATCCAACTCCTGACCCACAAGTGCCACCTCCCGCCCCACAAGTTCCACCTCCTGCCCCACAAGTGCCACCTCCCGACCCACATGTGCCAACTTCTGCCCCACAAGTGCCAGCTCCTGCCCCTCAAGTGTCACCTCTTCCCCACAAGTGCCACCTTCTGCTCCACAAGTGCCACTTCCTGCCGCACAAGTGATACCTCCAGCCCCACAACTGCCACCACCCGCCCCACAACTTCCACCTCCCGCCTCACAAGTGCAAACTCCAGGCCCACAAGTGCCACCTCCAGATCAACAAGAATTAACTCCTGCCCCACAAGTGCCACCTCCTGCCCTTCAAGAGCCACTTCTTGCCCCACAAGTAACAGTTCCTGCCCCACAAAAGCCAGTTCATGCCCCACAAGTGCTATGACCCAGCCCAAAAGTGCCAACTCCTGCCCCACTAGTGCCACCTCCCGCCCCACAAGTGCCACCACCCTCCCCACAACTTCAACCTCCTTCCCCAAAACATCCACCTCCCGCCCCACAGGTGTCATCATCTGCCCCACAACTGCCACATCCCGCCCCACAAGTGCCACCTCCTGCCCCACAAGTGCCACCTCCCGCCCCTCAAGTGCCACACACTGCCCCAAAAGTGCCGCCCCCAGCCCCGCAAGTGCCACCCCTTGCCCCACAAGTGCCACATCCCACCGCACAATTTCCACCTCTTGTTACACAAGTCCCACCTCCCGCCCAACAACAGCCACCTCCTGCCCCACAAGTGCCACCTCGCATCCAACAAGTGCCACCTCCAACCCCACAAGTGCCACCTCCTGCCTTAGAAGTGCCAATTCCTGCCCTACAAGTGCCAGCTCATTCCCCTGAAGTGCCAGCTCCTGCCCCATAAGTTCCACATTTGTCCACACCACAGCCTCCTCCCCCCCAAATAATCCACCTCCTGCCCCACAAGTGTCACTGACCGCCCAACTTCCTCCTCCTGACCCACAAGTGCAACCTCCTGCCCTACAAGTGACAGCTCCTGCCCGACAAGAGCCACTTCCTGCCCCACAAGTACCTCTTCCCTCCCAACAAGTTCCAATTTCCGCCCCACAAGTGCCACCTCCTGCCCCACAAGTGCAACCTCCTGCCCCACAAATGCCACCTTTCGCCCAACAAGTGCCACCTCCCGCTCCACAACTTCCACCTCCCACTCCACAACTTCCACCTCCTGCCCCAGTAGTGCCACCTCCCGACCCACAAGTGCCACCTCCCGACCCACAAGAGCCACCTCCTGGCTCACAAGTTCCACCTCCTGCCTCAAAAGAGCCACCTCCCGCCCCACAACTTCCACGTAACGCCCCATAAGTTCCACCTCCTGCCCAACAAGTGCCACCTCTCGTCCCACAAGGACCACCTCCTGCCCCACAAGTGCCACCTCCTGCCCCACAAGTGCCACCTCCTGCCCAACAAGTGCCACCACCCTCCCCAAAATGCCAACTCCCGCCCCACAAGTGCCACATCCAGCCCCACAACTTCCACCTCCTGCCCCAAAAGTGTCAACTCCTGCCCCATAAGTTCCATATCCCGCCCCACAAGTGCCACTACCTGCCCCACTAGTGCCATCTCCATTTCCACAGGTGCCACCACCCGCCCCACAACTTCCACGTAACGCCCCATAAGTTCCACCTCCTGCCCAACAAGTGCCACCTCTCGTCCCACAAGGACCACCTCCTGCCCCACAAGTGCCACCTCTTGCCCTACAAGTGCCAAATACTTCCCCACAACTTCCACCTTCTGCCGCACTAGTGCCAACTCCAATTCCACAAGTGCAACCTCCCACACCACAAGTGCCACCACCTGACCCACAAGTGCCAACTCCTGCCCCACAAGTGCCATTTCTTGCCCCACAAGTGCCACCTCCTGCCCCACAAGTGCCATTTCCTGCCGTACAACTTCCACCTCCTGCCCCACAAGAGCCAGTTCCAGCCCCACAAATGCCACCTCCTGCCCCACAACTTCAACATCCCGCCATACAAGAGCCACCTCCTGCCCAACGTGTGCCACATCCTGCCCCACAAGTGCCAACTCCTGCCCCACATCATCCACCTCCTGCCCCACAAGTGCCACCTCCAGCCCCACAAGTGCCACATCACTCCCCACAAGTGCCACCTCCTGCCCCACAACTTCCACCCCCTCCCCTCAAGTTACATCTCCTGCCCCACAAGTGCCAACACCTGACCCACAAGTGCCACCTCCTGCCCCACAACTTTACATTCCGCCCCACAATTTCCACCTCCTGTCTTACAAGTTCCACTTCCTGCCCCACAAGTGCCAGCTCAGGCTTCACAAGTGCCAGCTCCTGCACCACATCATCCACTTCCCGCCCCACAAGTGCCACCTCCTGCCCAACAATTGCCATTTCTTACCCCACAGGTTCCAACTCCTGCCCCACAGGTGCCATTTCCTGCCCCACAAGTGCCACCTCCTGTCCCACATGTGCCAACTCCTGCCCCACATATGCCATTTCCTGCCCCACATCTTCCACCTCCCGCCCAAAAGTGCCAGTTCCTGTCCCACAAGTTCCACCTACCACGCCACAAATTCCACCTCCTGCCCCACAAGTTCCACCTCCTGCCCCACAATGACCACCTCCTGCCCCACATCATCCACCTCCTGCCCCACAAGTGCCAATTCCTGCCCTACAAGTGCCAGCTCATTCCCCTGAAGTGCCAGCTCCTGCCCCACAAGTGCCACATTTTGCCACACCACTGCCACCTCCCCCCCCAAATAATCCACCTCCTGCCCCACAAGTGTCACTGACCGCCCAACTTCATCCTCCTGACCCACAAGTGCAACCTCCTGCCCCACTACTTCAACATCCCGCCACACAAGTGCCGACTCCTGCCCAACGTGTGCCACATCCTGCCCCACAAGTGCCAACTCCTGCCCCACATCGTCCACCTCCCACCCAACAAGTGCCACCTCCTGCCCCACAAGTGCCAAATCCTGCCCTACATGTGCCAGCTCATGCCCCACAAGTGCCAGGTCCTGTCCCACATCATCCACCTTCTGCCCTACAAGTGCCACCTCCTGCCCCACAAGTGCCAAATCCTGTTCTGCAACTTCCAACTCCTGCTCCACAAGTGCCACCTCCTGCCCCACATCATCTACCTCCCACCCCACAAGCACCACCTCCTGCCCCACAAGTTACATCTCCCGCCCCACAAGTGCCACCTCCTGCCTCACAACTTCCAACTCCCACCACAACAATTTCCACCTCCTGTCTTACAAGTTCCACTTCCGCCCCACAAGAGCCACCTCCAGCCCCATAAGTGCCTAATCATGCCCCACAACATCCACCTGTGCCCTACAAATTTCCCACAAGCGCCACCTCCTGCACAAAAAGATCCACCTCAAGCCCCACTGGTGCCACCTCCCGCCCCACAATTTCCACCTCCCGCCCCACAATTGCCACCTCCTGCCCCATAAGTGCCACCTCCCGCCCAACAATTGTGGCCACATGACAAACAAGTTCCACTTCCGCCCCACAAGTGCCACCTCCTGCCCAACAAGTGCCATTTCTTACCCCACAGGTTCCAAATCCTACCCCACTGGTGCCATTTCCTGCCCCACAAGTGCCATTTCCCCCCCCACATGTGCCAACCCCTGCCTTACAAGTTTCACCTCCCACCCCACAAATTCCACCTCCCACCCCACAAGTTCCACCTCCTGCCCCAAAAGTGCCAATTCCTGCTTCACAAGTGCCAGCTCATGCTTCACAAATGCCAGCTCATGCCCCACATCATCAACTTCCTGCCCCACAAGTGCCACCTCTAACCCCACAAAGACAGCCTCCTGCCCCACATCATCCACCTCCTGCCCCACAAGTGCCAATTCCTGCCCCACAAGTGCCAGCTCATGCCCCACAAGTGCCACCTCTTGCCCCACAGGTGCCACCTCCTGCCCCACATCATCCACCTCCTCCCCCAAAAGTGACAATACCTGTTCCACAAGTGCCACCTCCCGCCCCACAACTTCAACATCCCGCCACACAAGTGCCGACTCCTGGCAACGTGTGCCACATCCTGCCCCACAAGTGCCAGCTCCTGCCCCACATGTTCCACCTACCACCCCACAAATTCAACCTCATGCCCCACAAGTGCCAACTCCCAACCCACAAATGCCAAATCCTGCAATGCAACTTCCACCTCCTGCTCCACAAGTGCCACCTCCTGCCCCACATCGTCCACCTCCCACCCAACAAGTGCCACCACCTGCCCCACAAGTGCCAGCTCCTGCCCCACATGTGCCAGCTCATGCTTCACAAGTGCCAGCTCCTGCACTACGTCATCCACTTCCTGCTCACAAGTGCCACCTCCTGACCGACAAAGACATCCTCCTGCCCCATAAGTGCCAATTTCTGCCCCACAAGTGCCAGCTCATTCCCCTGAAGTGCCACATTTGTCCACACCACAGCCTCCTCCCCCCCAAATAATCCACCTCCTGCCCCACAAGTGTCACTGACTGACCAACTTCCTCCTCCTTACCCACAAGTGCAACCTCCTGCCCCACAAGTGCCAGCTCCTGGCCGACAAGAGCCACTTCCTGCCCCACAAGTACCTCTTCTCTCCCAACAAGTTCCAATTTCCGCCCAACAAGTACCACCTCCTTCTGCACAAGTTCCACCTCCTGCCCTAAAAGCTCCATTTCCTGCCCCAGAAGTGCCACCTCCCGCCCCACAAGTGCCACCTCCTGCCCTACAACTTCCACCTCCTGGCCCACAAGTGCCACCTCCCGCCCTACAACTGCCAAACCCTGCCCCAAAACTTCCACCTCCTGCCCAACAATTTCCAACTCGTGCCCCACAATTGCCACCTCCTGCCACACAAATGCCACCTTCTGCCTCAAAATGCCACCTCCTGCCCAACAACTCCAACCTCCCGCCCCACAAGTACCACCTCCTGCTCCACAAGTTCCACCTCCTGCCCCATAAGTTCCACCTTACGCCCCACAAGTGCCATCTCCTGCCCCAAAAGCTCAATTTCCTGCCCCATCAGTGCCACCTCCCGCACCACAAGTGCCACCTCCTGCCCCATAAGTGCCAATTTCTGCCCCACAAGTGCCACTTCCCGCCTTACAAATGCCACCTCCTGCCCCACAACTTTCACCTCCTGCCCCACAAGTGCAACCTCCCTGCCCACGAGTGACACAATCTGCCCAAGTGCCACCTCCTGCCTCACAACTTCCACCTCCCGCCCCACAAGTGCCACCTCCTGTCTCACAAGTGCAACCTCCCGCCCCACAACTTCCACAACCTGCCCCACAAGTGCCACCTCCCGTCACTCAACTTCCAACTCCTGGCCCACAAGTGCGACCTCCTGCCCCACAATTTCCACCTCCTGCCTTACAAGTGCCACAACCTGCTCCACAATTTCAACGTCCTGCCTTACAAGTGCCACATTCTGCCCCACAAGTGTAGGCTCCTGCTCCACAAGTGCCACCTCCCGAACCACAACCTCAACCTCTGGCCCCACAAGTCCCACCTCCCGCCCCATAAGTGCCACATCCCGCCCCACAAGTGCCACCACCCGCCCCACAACTTCCACTTCCCGCCCAACAACAGCCTCCTCCTGCCCCACATGTGCCTCCTCCTGCCACACAGGTGCCACCTCCTGCCCCACAAGTGCCACTTCCTGCCCCACAAGTGCTACCTACTTCCCCACAAGTGCCACCTCCTGCCTCACAAATGCCTCCTCCTGACCCACAATTGCCACCTGCCGCCCCACAACTTCCACCTCACGCCCCACAAGTGCCACCTCCCGCCTCAGAAGTGCCACAACCCGCCCCACAAATCCAACTCCTGCCCCACAAGTGCCACCTCCCGACCCACAAGTTCCACCTCCCGCACCACAAGTGCCACCTCCTGCCCCACAAGTGCCACCTCCCGACCCACATGTGCCACAACCCGCCCCACAAATCCAACTCCTGCCCCACAAGTGCCACCTCCCGACCCACATGTGCCACAACCCGCCCCACAAATCCAACTCCTGCCCCACAAGTGCCACCTCCCGACCCACATGTGCCAACTTCTGCCCCACAAGTGCCAGCTCCTGCCCCTCAAGTGTCACCTCTTCCCCACAAGTGCCACCTTCTGCTCCACAAGTGCCACTTCCTGCCGCACAAGTGATACCTCCTGCCCCACAACTGCCACCACCCGCCCCACAACTTCTACCTCCCGCCTCACAAGTGCAACCTCCAGGCCCACAAGTGCCACCTCCAGATCCACAAGAATTAACTCCTGCCCCACAAGTGCCACCTCCTGCCCTTCAAGAGCCACTTCTTGCCCCACAAGTAACATTTCCTGCCCCACAAGTGCCAACCCCTGCCCAACAAGTGCTATGACCCAGCCCACAAGTGCCAACTCCTGCCCCACAAGTGCCACCTCCCGCCCCACAAGTGCCACCACCCTCACCACAACTTCAACCTCCTTCCCCAAAACATCCACCTCCCGCCCCACAGGTGTCATCATCTGCCCCACAACTGCCACATCCCGCCCCACAAGTGCCACCTCCTGCCCCACAAGTGCCACCTCCCTGCCCACAACTTCCACCTCCCGCCCCACAAGTTCCACCTCCTCACCACAAGTGCCACCTCCCGCCCCACAGGCGCCACCTCCCACGCACAAGTGCCACATACTGCCCCACAAGTGTCACCTCCTGCCTACAAGTGCCACCTTCCGCCCCACAAGTGCCACATCACACCCCAACAGTGTCAACTTCCACCCCACAAGTGACACCTCACGCCCCACAACTTCCACATCCCGCCCCACAAGTGCCACCTCCTTCCCCACAAGTGCCACCTCCCACCCCACAAGTGGCAAATCCTGACGTGCAACTTCCACCTCCTGCTCCACAAGTGCCAACTCCTGCCCCACAAGTGCCATTTCCTGCACCACATTTGCCGCGTCCTGCCCCACAAGTGCCGGCTCCTGCCCCACAAGTGCTACCTCTCGCCCCACAACCTCAACCTCCAGCCACACAAGTGCCACCTCCCGCCCCACAAGTGCCACCTCCCGCCCCACTACTTCCACGTCCCACCCCAAATCTTCTTACCTTCCACCCCACAAGTGCCACCTCCTGCCCCAAACCTTCAACCTACTGCACCACAACTGCCACTTCCCACCCAGCAATTGCCACCCCCTGCCACACAAGTGCCTCCTCCCACCCACAAGTGCCAACCCTTACCCCACAAGTGCCAACTCCTGCCCCACATCATCCACCAACCGCCCCACAAGTGCCACCTCCTGCACCACAAGTGCCACCGCCCGACCCACAACTTCCAGCTCCCGCCCCAATAGTGCCAGCTCCCGGCCCACAATTGCCACCTCCTGCCCCACAACTTCCATCTCCCACTCCACAAGTGCCACCTACTGCACAACAAATACCATCTCCTGCCCCACAAGTGCCATCTCCTGCCCCACAGGTGCCACCTACTGTTCCACATCATCCACCTCCTTCCCCACATCATCCACCTCCTGTTCCACAAATGTCACCTCCTGACCCACAACTTCCACATCCTGCCCCACAAGTGCCACCTCCTGCCCCACATAATCCACGTCCTGCTCCAAAATTGCCACTCCTGCCCCACAAGTGCCACCTCCCACCCCACAAGTGCAACCTCCAGCCCCACCAGTTCCACCGCCCGCCCCACAAGTACCACCTCCTGACCCACAAGTGCCACTACGTGACCCACAATTGCCACCTCCCGTCTCACAATTGCAACTCTCGCCCAACAAGTGCCACCTCCTGCCCCACAATTGCCACCACCCCCCCAACAAGTGCCACCTCCCGCCCCACAAGTACCACATCCCACCCCACAAGTGCAACCTCCTGCCCCACAAGTGCCAACTCTCGCCCCACAAGTGCCAACTCCTGCCCCACAACATCCACCTCACGCTCCAAAAGTGCCACCTCCTGCCCCACAAGTGCTACTTCCTGCCTTACAAGTGCCACTTCCCGCTGCACAAGTGACACCTCCAGCCCCACAGCTGCCACAACCCGCCCCACAACTTCCACATCCCGCCTCACAACTGCAAGCTCCTGCCCCACAATTGCCACCTCCTACCACACAAGTGCCAACTCCTGCCCCACAAGTGCCACCTCATGTCCCTCAATTTTCACCTTATGCCCCAAAAATGCCACCTCCCGCCCAACAAGTGCAACATCTCGCCCCACTAGTGCCAAGTCCCGGCCCAAAATTGCTACCTCCTGCCCCACATCATCCACCTCCTGTTCCACAAATGTCACCTCCTGACCCACAACTTCCACCTCCTGCCCCACAAGTGCCACCTTCTGCCTCACAAGTGCCACCCCTTGCCCCACAAGTGCCACATCCCACCGCACAATTTCCACCTCTTGTTACACAAGTCCCACCTCCCGCCCAACAACAGCCTCCTCCTGCCCCACAAGTGCCACCTCCTGCCCCACAAGTGCCACCTCCTACCCCACAAGTGCCACGTCCTTCCCAATTGCCACGTCCTGTCCCACAAGTGCCACCTCCTGCCGTACAAGTGCCACCCTCTGCCCCACAATTGCCACTTCTTGCCCCACAATTGCCAATTCTTGCCCCACAATTGCCAATTCTTGCCCCACAACTTCCACCTCCCACCCCATAACTTCCACCTCCCGTCCCACAGCTTCCACATCCTGCCCCACAAGTGCCCGATCCTGCCCCAGAAGTACCACCACCTGACCCACAAGTGCCAACTCCTGCCCCACAAGTGCCACCTCGCATCCCGCAAGTGCCACATCCCTCCCCACAAGTTCCACCTCCTGCCTTACAAGTGCCAATTCCTGCCCTACAAGTGCCAGCTCATTCCCCTGAAGTGCCAGCTCCTGCCCCACAAGTGCCACATTTTGCCACACCACTGCCACCTCCCCCCCAAAATAATCCACCTCCTGCCCCACAAGTGTCACTGACCGCCCAACTTCCTTCTCCTGACACACAAGTGCAACCTCCTGCCCTACAAGTGCCAGCTCCTGCCCGACAAGAGCCACTTCCTGCCCCACAAGTTCCACCTCCTGCCTTACAAGTGCCAATTCCTGCTTCACAAGTGCCAGCTCATGCTTCACAAATGCCAGCTCCTGCCCCACATCATCAACTTCCTGCCCCACAAGTGCCACCTCCAACCCCACAAAGACAGCCTCCTGCCCCACATCATCCACCTCCTGCCCCACAAGTGCCAATTCCTGCCCCACAAGTGCCACCTCCTGCCCCACAAGTGCCAATTCCTGCCCCAAAAGTGCCACCTCCTGCCCCACAAGTGCCAACTCCTGCCCCACAAGTGCCACCTCCCGCCAAACAACTGACACCTCCTGCCCCACAAGTGTCACCTCCTGCCCAACAAGTTCCACCTCTTGACCTACAAGTGCCACCTCCTGCCCCATAAGTTTCACCTCTCGCCCAACAAATGCCACCACCTCCCCCAAAAGTGCCACCTCCTGCCCCACAGGTGCCATTTCCTGCCCCACAACATCCACCTCCCACGCACAAGTGCAACCTACCGCCCCACAACTTCCACCTCCTGCCCCACAAGTGCCAACACCTGCCCCACAAGTGCCACCTCCTGCCCCGCCAGTTCCACCTGTCACCCTGCAAGTCCAGCTCCTGCCCCACAAGTGCCAGCTCATGCCCCACAAGTGCCAGTTCATGCCCCACATCATCCACCTTCTGCCCCACAAGTGCCACCTCCTGCCCCACAACGACCACCTCCTGCCCCACAAGTGCCAATTCCTGCCCTACAAGTGCCAGCTCATTCCCCTGATGTGCCAGCTCCTGCCCCACAAGTGCCACATTTTCCCACACCACTGGCACCTCCCCCCCAAAATAATCCACCTCCTGCCCCACAAGTGTCACTGACCGCCCAACTTCCTCCTCCTGACACACAAGTGCAACCTCCTGCCCCACAAGTGCCAGCTCCTGCCCGACAAGAGCCACTTCCTGCCCCACAAGTACCTCTTCCCTCCCAACAAGTTCCAATTTCCGCCCCACAAGTGCAACCTCCTGCCCCACAAATGCCACTTTTCGCCCCACAAGTGCCACCTCCCGCTCCACAACTTCCATCTCCTGGCCCCACAAGTGCCACCTCCTGCCTCAAAAGTGCCACCTCCCGCCCCACAACTTCCACGTAACGCCCCATAAGTTCCACCTCCCGCCCAACAAATGCCACCTCTCGTCCCACAAGGACCACCTCCTGCCCCACAAGTGCCACCTCCTGCCCCACAAGTGCCACCTCCCGCCACACAAGTATCAACTCATGCTCCACAAATGCCACCTCCTGCCCCACAAGTTCCACCTCCTGCCCCACAAGTGCCAAATACTTCCCCACAACTTCCACCTTCTGCCCCACTAGTGCCAACTCCAATTCCACAAGTGCCTCCTCCAGCCCTACAACTGCCACTTCCAGCCCCACAAGTGCCACCTCCCGCCCAACAACTTCAACATCCCACCACACAAGTGCCAACTCCTGCCCGTGTGCCACATCCTGCCCCACAAGTGCCAACTCCTGCCGCACAACTGACAATTCCTGCCCCAAAAGTGACAGCTCATGCTTCACAATTGCCAGCTCCTGCCCCACATCATCCACCTTCTGCCCCACAAGTGCCACCTCTCGCCCCACAAGAGCCACATCCCGCCCCACAAGTGCCACCTCCTGCCAAACTAGTGCAACCTCCAGCCCCACAAGTGCCATATCTCGCCAGACAATTTACAGCTCCTGCCCCACAAGTGCTATATCCTGCAGCACAACTTCAACCTCCTGCCCCACAAGTGCCACGTTCTGCCCCACAAGTGTAGGCACCTGCCCCAAAACTGCCAATTCCTGCTCCACATGTGCCAGCTCATGCTTCACAAGTGCCAGCTCCTGCACCACATCATCCACTTCCTGCCCACAAGTGCCAATTCCTGCCCCACAACTGCCAGTTCATGCCCCACAAGTGCCAGCTCCTGCCCCACAAGTGCCAGCTCCTGCCCCACAAGTGCCACCTCCTGCCCTACAAGTGCCACCTCCCACCAAACAACTGACACATCCTGCCCCACAAGTGTCACCTCCTGCCCAACAAGTTCCATCTCTTGACCTACAAGTGCCACCTCCTGCCCCATAAGTTTCACCTGTCGCCCAACAAATGCCACCACCTCCCCCAAAAGCGCCACCTCCTGCCCCACAGGTGCCATTTCCTGCCCCACAACATCCACCTCCCACGCACAAGTGCAACCTACCGCCCCACAACTTCCACCTCCTGCCCCACAAGTGCCAACACCTGCCCCACAAGTGCCAGCTCCTGCCCCACAAGCGCCACATCCTGCCCCACAAGTGCCACCTCCTGCCCCACAGGTACCCCATCCCACCCCACAAGTTTCAATTCCTGCCATACAAGTGCCACGTCCTTCCCCACAAGTGCCACCTCCTGCCCCACAAGTGCCACCTCTTGCCCCACAAGTGCCACCTCCTGCCCCACATCATCAACTTCCTGCCCCACAAGTGCCACCTCCAACCCCACAAAGACAGCCTCCTGCCCCACATCATCTACCTCCTGCCCCAAGTGCCAATTCCTGCTGCACAAGTGCCAGCACCTGCCCCACAAGTGCCACCTCTTGCCCAACAGGTGCCACCTCCTGCCCCACAAATGCCAAATCCAGCCCTGCAACTTCCACCTCCTGCCCCACAAGTGCCAATTCCTGCCTCACAAGTTCCAGCTCATGCTTCACAAGTGCCAGCTCCTGCCCCACATCATCCACTTCCTGCTTACATGTGCCACCTCCTGTCCGACAAAGACCACCTCCTGCCCCACATCATCCACCCCCTGCCCCACAAGTGCCAATTCCTGCCCTACAAGTGCCAGCTCATTCCCCTGAAGTGCCAGCTCCTGCCCCACAAGTGGCACAGTTTGCCACACCACTGCCACCTTCCCCCCAAATAATCCACCTCCTGCCCCACAAGTGTCACTGACCGCCCAACTTCCTCCTACTGACCCACAAGTGTAACCTCCTGCCCTACAAGTGCCAGCTCCTGCCCGACAAGAGCCACTTCCTGCCCCACAAGTACCTCTTCCCTCCCAACAAGTTCCAATTTTCGCCCCACAAGTGCCACCTCCTGCCCCACAAGTGCCACATTTCACCCCAAAATGCCACCTCCCGCTCCACAACTTCCACCTCCCGCCTTAAAAGTGCCACCTTCCGACCCCACAAGTGCCACCTCCTGCCCAACATCTACCACCTCCCACCACACAAGTGCCACCTCCCGCCCTACAACTTCCATCTCCTGGCCCACAAGTGCCACTTCCTGCCTCAAAAGAGCCACCTCCCGCCCCACAACTTCCACGTAACGTCCCATAAGTTCCACCTCCTTCCCCACAAGTGCCACCTCCTTCCCCACAAGTGCCAGCTGCTGCTCCACATCATCCAACTCCCGCCCCACAAGTGCCATGTCCAGCCCCACAACTTCCGCCTCCTGCCCCAAAAGTGTCAACTCCTGCCCCATAAGTTCCATATCCCGCCCCACAAGTGCCACTACCTGACCCACAAGTTCCAACTCTCGTCTAAAAAGTGCCACCTCCCGCCCATCATTTACCACCTCCCGCTCCACAAGTGTCACCTCCTGCCCCACAACTTCAACCTCCCGTCAAACAAGTGCCAACTCCTGCCCAATGTGTGCCACATCCTGCCCCACAAGTGCCAACTCCTGCCCCACAAGTTCTACCTACCACCCAACAAATTCCACTTCCTGCCCCACAAGTGCCACCTCCCACCCCACAACTGCCATCTCCCGCTTCACAACTTCCACATCCTGCCCCAGAAGTGCCACCTCCTGCCCCAGAAGTGCCAATTCCTGCCCCAAAAGTGCCAGCTCATGCTTCACAATTGCCAGCTCACGTTTCACAACTGCCACCTCCTGCCCCACAAGTGCCACCTCCCGCCCCACAAGTGCCACCACCTGCCCAACAAGTGCCATTTCTTACCCCACAGGTTCCAACTCCTTCCCCACAGGTGCCATTTCCTGCCCCATAAGTGCCACCTCCTGTGCCACATGTGCCAACTCCTGCCCCACAAGTGCCATTTCCTGCCCCACATTAGCCACCTACCACCCCACAAATTCAACCTCTTGCCACACAAGTGCCAAACCCTGACCCGCAACATCCACCTCCTGCTCCACAATTGCCACCTCCTGCACCACATCATCCACCTCCCACCCAAGTGCCAACTCCTGCCCCACATCATCCACCTCCTGCCCCACAAGTGCCAATTTCTGCCCCACAAGTGCCAGTTCATGCCCCACAAGTGCCAGTTCATGCCCCACAAGTGCCAGTTCATGCCCCACAAGTGCCAGTTCATGCCCCACAAGTGCCACATTTTTCTACACAACTGCCACCTCCCGCCCCAAATCATCCACCTCCCGCCCCACAAGTGTCATTAACTGCCCAACATCCTCCTCATGACCCACAAGTGCAACCTCCTGCCCCACAAGTGCCACCTCCTGCCCCACAAGTGCCACCTCCTCCCATCCACCCCCCACAAGTTCCACCTCCTGCCCCACAAGTGCAACCTCCTGTTTTACAAATGCCACCTCCCGACCCACAACTTCAACCTCTAGCCCCACAAGTGCCACAACCAGCCCCACATCATCCACATCCTGCTCCACAAGTGCCACCTCCCACCCCACTAGTACCAGCTCCCACCCCACAAGTGCCACCTCCTGCCCCACATCATCCACCTCCCGGCCCACAAGTGCCACCTCCCGCTCCACAAGTGCCACCACCAGCCCCACAAGTGCCATCTCCTGCCCCACCAGTTCCACATCCCGCACTGCAATGCCAATTCCTGCCCCACATCTTCCACCTCCTGCCCCTCAAGTGCCATTTCCTGCCCCACAAGTGCCACCTCCCTCCACACAAGTGTCCCACCTCCTGCCACACAAGTGCCGCCTCCCACCCCACAAGTGCTATTTCCCGCCTTACAACTTCCACCTCCCGCCCCACAACTTCCACCTCCCGCCCCACACGTGCCTCCTCCTTCCCCCAACTTTTACCTCCCACCTCACAACTTCCACCTCCTGACCCACAAATGCCACCTCCTGTTCCACAAGTGCCATTTCCTGCTCAAGAACTTCCACATCCTACCCCACAAGTGCCACCTCCTGCTTCACAAGTGCCACCCCCTGCCCCACAATCCCCACCCCCTGCCCCACAACTTCCATTTTCCTCCCCACAAGTGCCACCTTGACCTGCTGTCCATGCTCTTTGTAATACACCCCAGTATTCCATCGGCTTTTTTGGCTACAAGGGCACACTGCTGGCTCATGGTCAATCTGTCGTCCACCAGGACACCCAGGTTCCTCTCTTCAGAGCTCCTCTCCAGCAGCTCTTCCCCCAGCCTGTACTGGTGCATGCAATTACTGCTCCCTAGGTGCAAGACTCTACACTTGCTTTTGTTAAACCTCATCCGGTTTCTTACTGCCCAGCTCTCCAGCCTGTCCAGGTCTTGCTGAATGGCAGCACAGCCTTCAGGCGTGTCAGCCAGTCCTCCCAACTTCGTGTCATCACAAACTTGCTGAGGGTGGTCACTATCTCCTCATCAAGGTCGTTGATGAAGATATTGAACAAGACCGGACCCAGCACTGACCCCTGGGGGACGCCGCTAGTTACAGGTCTCCACCTGGATTCTGCACTGCCAACAACGTCTCTCTGTGCTCTGCCAGTCAGCCACTTCTCAACCCACCTCTCTGTCCACTCATCTATCCCACGCTTGCTCAGCTTGTTATAAGGATGTCCTGGGAGACAGTACCAGATGCCTTGCTGAAATCATGGTAAACTACATCCACCGCCCTATCCAAAACTATCTTGCAGGTTCTTAGTTCTTTACCACTGTTTCCTTTCCCACGCCTTACAACTACAAGCAGCTAGAACAATGTTCTCTGAAGATATCCAGGACAGAAGAGTCCCGGTAGATCAGTATCAAGCCCAGCTCACGGGAGGCCAATGCCCACTGTTTCCTGCCTGATAAACGCAGATCTCTGGCAGCATTCAATTGTCTTCCCTGTACAACCACCCAGCCCCCCTCGTCGTCATCAAAACCAGTATCATTTTAAAGTCAATGAATCTTGCCTGTAAAAGCACATCTAGCCTCCTACAGAAATTCATTGCTTTGGGGGACTGAAATTGAGAACACATCTGTAGGCAAACACTCCCATCAACTTCCATATGTCTGAATGTGCAGCCCCTCCTCATGCAGTGACCCTCCTTCCACAATTGCAGACGGTTTCATTCCCCACAGCAACTTCACAGTGGCAGAAGGGACAGACAGCTCCCTGTAACCAGAAGGAAACAACAAAGGAAAATAAAGGGACGCCCGCAACCTCTCCAGCCTGTCCCGGTCCCTCTGGTTGGCTTCCCTCCCCTACAATATATTGACTGCACTGCTCAGTTTGTATCGTCTGCAAACCTGCCATCATCTATGTCACTGACGAAGGAAGATGCTGAAGAGCAACGGTTTATATGGGTTAATACCTTGGGAGCCCCTCTCTTCAAGGAGCTAGTTCTGCAAGTCTGAGTCCCACAAAGGGTGGTCTCCATAGACGTTCAAATTCGTGCTGCACAACCCTACTTAATTTTCTGTATTCATTTCTGTATTGATCTCATGTGGATCAAAATAACACAGTCAGTATCTGCAACGAGTCTAGGCCGAGCAAAACTTTTGATGGAGGGAGCAAAGAGATCAAGACAAGATGATGTAGTGCAATGCAGTCAAAGCAGCTGGCCAAGCAAAAGCTATGTGCATGCATTTCCAAGCTGAGCACGCACCTGGAGCTGGGACTGTATCACTCATTGTCAGAAGAATTCCTGAGTACCCTCATAAAGAAAGCTATACACCAGTGTGACTGGAGTCCATTTACACCAATTAGACCTCTTTACATTTTAATAAGCACCATTTACTACTCCAAAGTTGCACTTCCCTTTGCCTTTCCATCTGAAGGGCTTTGAAAAAGTCTCTGAAATAGAAATTCTGTGATTGCTGTAATACACTTGGGTAGGTATCTGGACTTCCATCTTGAGACATCCAGCGCCTTTTACAGAAATAAAGAATACTCAAGGACTTACGCCACCAAATTCCAACTCAGTTTTACACCACTGGTTTTTGATCTGATAGGCAGGAGACAGCGAAAGGCAGCTGCTCAGCAATCCCAGGAAGACAGCTGGGCTCTAGGGAGACAAGAAGGGCAGTAAGGTGACAAACAAAGTGATTATAAGGTTTTATTTAACAGCTCTGTATGGGACGATTCAACTACTTCAAGCTCCAGCAAGCTGCTAGAGACTGATAAAGCAAGACACCTCAGCGACCTCAAAAGCTGACAGCCTTTCAAAAGATAAACCGAACATACCATCTCAAAAAGCATACAATCAATCCATAGAAATTAATCCAGCAAGCAGTCCTATGGTCAAATTGTGTGCTGCCAGTAAAGCCTTTTCATGAGCATTAAGAACATTTCTGGTTAGAGAGTTATCACAACATGGGCAGAAAATACCTAGGAGAATAGGAAAAAGAAAAAAGCAACCTACCCTTACCCTTACCCTACCCTTATCCAACTCCTCTCCCACATTTAGAATTGAAACAAGTTCAAATGCCATAAAAAATTGGGGGAATAAAACCATCTGGTATTTCCCAGGCAAACCACCAAGACCACAGAACCACAGAATAGCCCAAGTTGTAAAGGAACCACGAGGATTATCAAGTCCAACCCGATGCTCCAGGAAGGACAACCTAAACTCAAACGGCCTTTAAGCTGCAGCAGCTCAGGGCCAGGCCCACAGCCTCAGGGAGCATGTTCCATGACCGCTGGTATCAGACACAGCAAGCACAGGGAGCAGGCAGGTAGGCACAGCAAAGCAGCAAGCAAAGCCCAATTTCTCAGAGGGGGCCTGCTAACAGGAAGACCAGACACTGTCCTCCCAAAAAAACTCCACCATTTTGACAGCCAAAACAGAAACTACATTTTCGGTTCTCATGACTCTTCCCTGTGCTCCCAAATAAATAGTTTCGTGACATCCTCTATCACACTGCAACTGCTCAGAAGTAATAATCAAAATTATATCACTCATAAGAAACTCACTTTTGCATGGTGGTAACGAGAGTCCATTCCCATTGTGTCCCTCCGTGTTATGAACACTGCAATTGGCCTTCTGACAGCCTCCTGAATGAATCCACCAAAAGCAAGGAAGCACCCTGCCCTTACTCTGAAGAGAGAAAGAAAGCAAGGTTCATGGAAACAGGCACACAAGGCTCGCAACCAGACACGGTGCTCCAGGCTCCTGATCATGCCAGAGATAGGACTACCACAGTGCCAGAACATGATTTACCACTAAAGGAAACATCTGGGAGCACAATCACAACTTCAGCACAAGCTGTAACGGCTCAGCATATTTAGCTTTCGTATCATACAGCTGGAGAACGAGATACTCCCAAGCATCAGTCAGCAAGCACTCGGATGAGCCAGCCCTTTGGTTTTAATGATGACTGCCACCTTTGACACCTTACCAGAAGATACTTCCATTTATTAGCCTGGACTTCGTTTCTTCCATCAGCAGCTGCTCCTAAACTGCCCTTGATTCATACAGCGATACCATCGACTTCTAGCACGAGCTGACCTGCAAGACAGAGAAAAGAAAGCAGGATGACAACAAACACAGACGTAGCATCCTTTAATTATCTTGAACAACAGCAACAACAAAAACAGGAGATAAGTGCTGCTGTGGATGCACCCCAGTTTATAAAGAAATGGAAAACCAGCCCGGCCTCAGCAGCCCTTATGTATTTCTTACGCATCTGATTAAGCTGACTGCAGTTCGAACCAGGAGAATTTACAGTCTCTTGCAAATGACACCCGTGAAGCAGATCATGATGCAGCAAAAGAAAAAAGCAAAACAAAGAAAAATAAAGAAAGAAAAAAAAAAAAGCAAGCCAAAGACCAGGGAATCAAAGTTAAAAAACAACAACAATACAAACAACAAAAAACAAGCACACAAAACAGATTAAAAAAAAAAAAAAAAAAAGGAAATCCATAACATACGTAACAGCAGAAAGATAGGCGCAACAGGAATATATCGCAAAAGTAAAAAAAAGAAAGAATGGCTCACCCACCACTGAGGATGGAAGTGCACAGAACAAACTCCACAGAGGAGAAATCATCAGAAAGAGATCCCACCCAGAGGCAGACTGGGACAGTCAACCTACTGCCCCACAACTGCCACTTCCCACCCAGCAATTGCCACCCCCCGCCCCACAAGTGCCTCCTCCCACCCCACAAGTGCCAACCCTTACCCCACAAGTGCCAACTCCTGCCCCACATAATCCACCAACCGCCCCACAAGTGTCACCTCTCGACCCACAAGTGCCACATCCCGCCCCACAAGTGCCACCTCCTGCCAAACTAGTGCAACCTCCTGCCCCACAAGTGCCTTATCTCGCCAGACAATTTACAGCTCCTACCCCACAAGTGCTACATCCTGCACCACAACTTCAACCTCCTGCCCCACAAGTGCCACGTTCTGCCCCACAAGTGTAGGCTCCTGCCCCACAACTGCCAATTCCTGCCCCACATGTGCCAGCTCATGCTTCACAAGTGCCAGCTCCTGCACCACATCATCCACTTCCTGCCCACAAGTGCCAATTCCTGCCCCACAAGTGCCAGTTCATGCCCCACAAGTGCCAGCTCCTGCCCCACAAGTGCCACATCCTGCCCCACAAGAGCCACTTCCTTCACCACAGGTACCCCATCCCACCCCACAAGTTTCAATTCCTGCCATACAAGTGCCACCTCCTTCCCCACAGGTGCCACCTCCTGCCCCACAAGTGCCACCTCCTGCCCCACAAGTGCCACCTCCCGCCAAACAACTGACACCTCCTGCCCCACAAGTGCCACCTCCTGCCCCACAAGTGCCACCTCCCACCAAACAACTGACACCTCCTGCCCACAAGTGTCACCTCCTGCCCAACAAGTTCCACCTCTTGACCTACAAGTGCCACCTCCTGCCCCATAAGTTTCACCTCTCGCCCAACAAATGCCACCACCTCCCCCAAAAGCGCCACCTCCTGCCCCACAGGTGCCATTTCCTGCCCCACAACATCCACCTCCCACGCACAAGTGCAACCTACCGCCCCACAACTTCCACCTCCTGCCCCACAAGTGCCAACACCTGCCCCACAAGTGCCACCTCCTGCCCCGCCAGTTCCATCTGTCACCCTGCAAGTCCAGCTCCTGCCCCACAAGTGCCAGCTCATGCTTCACAAGTGCCAGCTCCTGCCCCACATCATCAACTTCCTGCCCCACAAGTGCCACCTCCAACCCCACAAAGACAGCCTCCTGCCCCACATCATCCACCTCCTGCCCCACAAGTGCCAATTCCTGCCCCACTATTGCCAGCACCTGCCCCACAAGTGCCACCTCTTGCCCAACAGGTACCACCTCCTGCCCCACATCATCCACCTCCTCCCCCACAAGTGACAATACTTATTCCACAAGTGCCACCTCCCGCCACACAAATGCCAAATCCTGCCCTGCAACTTCCACCTCCTGCTCCACAAGTGCCAATTCCTGCCCCACAAGTGCCAGCTCATGCTTCACAAGTGCCAGCTCCTGCCCCACATCATTCACTTCCTGCTCACATTTGCCACCTCCTGTCCGACAAAGACCACCTCCTGCCCCACAACGATCACCTCCTGCCCCACATCATCCAACCCCTGCACCACAAGTGCCACATTTGTCCACAGCACTGCCACCTCCCCCCCCAAAATAATCCACCTCCTGCCCAACAAGTGTCACTGACCGACCAACTTCCTCCTCCTGACACACAAGTGCAACCTCCTGCCCCACAAGTGCCAGCTCCTGCCCCAGAAGTGTCAACTCATGCTCCACAAATGCCACCTCCTGCTCCACAAGTTCCACCTCTTGCCCCACAAGTGCCAAATACTTCCCCACAACTTCCACCTTCTGCCCCACTAGTGCCAACTCCAATTCCACAAGTGCCACCTCCAGCCCTACAACTGCCACTTCCAGCCCCACAAGTGCCACCTCCCGCCCAACAACTTCAACATCCCACCACACAAGTGCCAACTCCTGCCCGTGTGCCACATCCTGCCCCACAAGTGCCAACTCCTGCCGCACAACTGACAATTCCAGCCCCAAAAGTGACAGCTCATACTTCACAATTGCCAGCTCCTGCCCCACATCATCCACCTTCTGCCCAACAAGTGCCACCTTCTGCCCCACAAGTGCCACCTCCCGCCCCACAAGTGCCACATCCCGCCCAACAATTGTGGCCACATGACAAACAAGTTCCACTTTCGCCCCACAAGTGCCACCTCCTGCCCAACAAGTGCCATTTCTTACCCCACAGGTTCCAAATCCTACCCCACTGGTGCCATTTCCTGCCCCACAAGTGCCATTTCCCCCCCCACATGTGCCAACTCCTGCCCCAAAAGTGCCAATTCCTGCTTCACAAGTGCCAGCTCATGCTTCACAAATGCCAGCTCATGCCCCACATCATCAACTTCCTGCCCCACAAGTGCCACCTCTAACCCCACAAAGACAGCCTCCTGCCCTAAATCATCCACCTCCTGCCCCACATCATCCACCTCCTCCCCCACAAGTGACAATACCTGTTAGACAAGTGCAACCTCAAGCCCCACAACTTCAACATCCCGCCACACAAGTGCCAACTCCTGGCAACGTGTGCCACATCCTGCCCCACAAGTGCAAACTCCTGCCCCACATCGTCCACCTCCCATCCAACAAGTGCCACCTCCTGCCCCACAAGTGCCAATTCCTGCCCCACATGTGCCACCTCCTGCTCCACAAGTGCCAGCTCCTGCCCCTCATCATCCACCTCCTGCCCCACAAGTGCCACCTCCTGACCCACAACATCAATCTCCAGCCCCACAAGAGCCGCCTCCTGCCCGACAAGTTACACCTGCTACAAGTTCCACAAGTGCCACCTCCCTGCTCACGAGTGCCACATCCCGCCCCACATGTACCACCTCCTGCATCACAACTTCCACCTCCCGCCCCACATGTACCACCTCCTGCATCACAACTTCCACCTCCCGCCCCACATGTACCACCTCCTGCATCACAACTTCCACCTCCCGCCCCACATGTACCACCTCCTGCATCACAACTTCCACCTCCCGCCCCACATGTACCACCTCCTGCATCACAACTTCCACCTCCCGCCCCACATGTACCACCTCCTGCATCACAACTTCCACCTCCCGCCCCACATGTACCACCTCCTGCATCACAACTTCCACCTCCCGCCCCCAGAATGCCACATCTTGCCCCACAAGTGCCACCTCATGCCTCACAAGTGCCACCCCCCCCCACAAGTGCCACCTCCCGCCCCACAAGTGCCACCTCCCACGCACAAGTGCCACATCCTGCCCCACAAGTGCCACCTACCACGCACAAGTGCCACATCCTGCCCCACAAGTGCCACCTCCCATGCACAAGTGCCACTACCTGCCCCACAAGTGCCAACTCGTGCCCCACAACTGCCAACTCCTGCCCCACAAGTTCTATGTGCCTCTGTGGGGTCTCTTATGGGTATCTCTGGACCCAAATGTATTCCTATGGGTACCTATGGGTTTCAATGTGGTCCCTATGTGCCTCTATGGGGTCTCTTATGGGTCTCAGCAGTGTCACTATGTGTCTCTATGGGTCTCACTGTCCCCCACCTTAATCCATGTGATCCCTATGTGTCCCAATGTCCCCCTATGGGTCACTATGTGTCCCTATGTGTCCCAATGTCCCCCCTATGGGTTGCTATGTGCCACTATGGGGTCTCTATGGGGTCTCATGGATATCTCTGGGCCCAAATGTCTTCTTATGGGTGACTATGGGTTTCAATGCAGTCCCTATGTGCCTCTATGGGGTCTCTTATGGGTCTCAGCGAGGTCCCTATGTGTCTCTATGGGTCTCACTGTCCCCCACTGAAATCCATGACGTCCCTATGTGTCCCAATGTCCCCCTATTGGTCCCAGTGTCAGCCTATGTGTCACAATGTGTCCCTATGTGTCCCAATGTCCCTCCTATGTGTTGCTAAGTGTCTCCATGGGGTCTCTTATGAGTATCTCTGGGCCAAAATATCTACCTATTGGTATCCATGGGTTACATTAGGTCCCTATGTGCCTCTATGGGGTCTCTTAAGGGTTACAGCGGAGTCCCTATGTGTCTCTATGGGTCTCACTGTACCCCACTATGTTCCATGGGGTCCCTATGTGTCCCAATATACCCCTATGGGTCCCAGTGTCTCCCAATGGGTCACTATGTGTTCCTAAGTGCCGAATGTCCCCCCTATGTGTCTCAATCGCCCCATTTAAGGTTCCTATGGGGACTCTTATTGGTATCTCTGGGCCCAAATGTCTTCCTATGGGTATCTATGGGTTTCAATGAGGTCCCTATGTGCCTCTATGGGGTCTCTTATGGGTATCAGTGGAGCCCCTATGTTTGTCTACGGGTCTCACTGTTCCCCACTGTAATACATGGGGTCCCTCTGTGTCCCAATGTCCACACTATGGGTTGCTATGTACCTCTATGGGGTCTCTATGTGGTCTCTTATTTGTATCTATGGGCTTAAATGTCCTCCTATGGGTATCTATGGGTTTCAATGTGGTCCCTATGTGCCTCTATGGGGTCTCTTATGGGTCTCAACAGATTCTCTATGTGTCTCTACGGGTATCACTGTCTTCCACTGTAATCCATGTTGTCCCTATGTGTCCCAATGTCACCCTATGGGTCACTATGTGTCCCTATGTGTCCCAATGTCCCCCCTATGGGTTGCTATGTGCCTCTATGGGTTCTCTATGGGGCTCTATGGGGTGCCTATGGAGCTCTATGGGGTTCTATGGGGCGTTCTGAGGTTTCTATGTGGTGTCTATGGAACGCTATGGTGTGTCTATGTGGCAAAATGAGTTTCTATGGGTGGCTATGGGAGCTCTATGGGGCACAATGGGTTGCCTACGGGGCTCTATGGGATGTCTATGGGGCTCTATGGCGCGGCTATATGTCCTTCTGTGGTGTCTATGTGGCACTATGTTGTGCTATGGGGTGCTGTGAGGCACTATGGGGTGCTATGAGGCTCTATGGAGCAGTATAGGGTGTCTATGGGTCCCTATGTGGTGCAATGGGGCGCTGTGGGGCACAAGGGAGTGTCTATGAGGCTCCATGGGCTGCTATGTTGCACTATGGAGTAGCTATGGGGTGCTATGGGGTCTCTTTGGGCCCCTATGAGTCACTATGGGGTGTCTATGGGGCTCTATGGGGTATCTTTGTGTTCCTATGGGGCGCTATGGGTGACTATGGGGTCGCTATGGGTTTCTTTGAGGCACTATGGGGCACTATGGGGTCTCTATGGGTCTCAGTTTATCCTTATGGCTCCCAATGACTGTCTATGGGTCTCTATGTGTCCCTATGGGTCCCAGTGTCTCTCTATGGGTCCCAATGTCTTCCTCTGGATCTCTATGGGTCCCTATGGTTCCCAGTGTCTCTCTATGTCCCCCTGTCTAGGTGGTAACTATACAGATGGTAACAAAGATGGTAACAAATGTACAGAGGTTCTAAGCGAGAGAGAAACTCACCAGTGGTGATGCCTTCGCTGAGGAAGCTGGGGCGGTCTTCACTGCAGAGCGATGTCCAAGAGATGCTGCCTCACAGAATCACAGAATTCTCAAGGTTGGAAAAGGGCTGCCAGCTTTTGTAGGAGAATAGCATGGGAGACAGTTGTGAAGGCTTTGCTGAAGTCCAAGTAGAGCACATCAACAGCCTTTCTTTCTTTCCTTCATCCATCAGATGGGTCACAGGATCGTAGAAGGAGATCAGATTGGTCAAGCAGGAGCTGCCCTTCACGAACCCATGCTGGCTAGGTCTGATCTCCTGCTCATCCCACACCTGCCGCATCTGTCATCTCCCTCAAGACAATTCGTTCCATTCCCTTCCCTGGCACCGAGGTCAGGCTAACAGGCCTGGAGTTGCCCGGATCCTCCTGACAACCTTGCTTGGAAATGGGAGTCACGTTGGCAAGCCTCCAGTCTTCTGGGACCTCACCCGGTAACAGGGAGCTCGGAAAGATAATGGAAAGCGGCTCGAGTGAGGGTCAGCCCTTAAATGAGGTCTCAGAGGAGGTGGAGTCGAGCTCCAGCCCTCCCGGGAGCACAGCTCCATTACTCTCACCTGTGCTCCCGCAGCTGACCCCACACTTGCCTCAGCTGATTAATCAGAGGTTCAGGCTGTGATTACCAATCTCCCACACAGCCCCTATGGGTCCCAATGTTTCCCTATGGGTCTCTAGCTGTCCCTATAGGTTTCTATGGGGTTATTATGCCTCTAAATGGGTCCCTATGTTTCTCTATGTCTCTCTATGGGGTCCCAATGTGTCCCACTGTCCCCCTATGGATCTCTATGTATCCATATGGGTCCCAGTGACTCCCTTTGGGTCACTAATGAGTCACTATGTGTCCCAACGTCTCCCCTGTGTGTTGCTATGTGCCTCTGTGGGGTCTCTTATGGGTATCTCTGGACCAAAATGTACTCCTATGGGTACCTATGGGTTTCAATGCAGTCCCTATGTGCCTCTATGGGGTCTCTTATGGGTCTCAGCAGTGTCCCTATGTGTCTCTATGGATCTCACTGTCCCTCACTGTAATCCATTGGATCCCTATGTGACCCAATGTCCCCCTATGGGTCACTATGTCTCCCTATGTGTCCCTATGTCCCCCCTGTGGGTTGCTATGTGCCACTATGGGGTCTCTATGGGGTCTCTATGGGGTCTCATGGATATCTCTGGGCCCAAATGTCTTCCTATGGGTATCTATGTGTTTCAATGCAGTCCCTATGTGCCTCTATGGGGTCTCTTATGGGTCTCAGCGAGGTCCCTATGTGTCTCTATGGGTCTCACTGTCCCCCACTGAAATCCATGGGGTCCCTCTGTGTCCCAATGTCCCCCTATTGGTCCCAGTGTCAGCCTATGGGTCACAATGTGTCCCTATGTTTCCCAATGTCCCGCCTATGTGTTGCTAAATGTCTCCATGGGGTCTCTTATGAGTATCTCTGGGCCAAAATATCTACCTATTGGTATCCATAGGTTACATTACGTCCCTATGTGCCTCTATGGGGTCTCTTAACGGTTACAGCGGAGTCCCTATGTGTCTCTATGGGTCTCACTGTACCCCATTATGTTCCATGGGGTCCCTATGTGTCCCAATATACCCCTATGGGTCCCAGTGTCTCCCTATGGGTCACTATTTGTTCCTAAGTGCCGAATGTCCCCCCTATGTGTCCCAATGGCCCCCTTTGGGGTTTCTATGGGGACTCTTATTGGTATCTCTGGGCCCAAATGTCTTCCTATGGGTATCTATGGGTTTCAATGAGGTCCCTATGTGCCTCTATGGGGTCTCTTATGGGTATCAGTGGAGCCCCTATGTTTGTCTACGGGTCTCACTGTTCCCCACTGTAATCCAAGGGGTCCCTCTGTGTCCCAATGTCCACACTATGGGTTGCTATGTACCTCTATGGGGTCTCTATGTGGTCTCTTATGGGTATCTCTGGGCCCAAATGTCTTCCTATGGGTATCTATGGGTTTCAATGTGGTCCCTATGTGCTTCTATGGATCTCACTGTCCCCCACCTTAATCCATGGGGTCTCTATGTGTCCCAATGTCCCCCTATGGGTCCCAGTGTCTCCCTATGGGTCACTATGTGTCCCTATGTGTCCCAATATCCCCCCTATGGGTAGCTATGTGCCTCTATGGGGTCTCTTATTTGTATCTATGGGCTTAAATGTCCTCCTATGGGTATCTATGGGTTTCAATGTGGTCCCTATGTGCCTCTATGGGGTCTCTTATGGGTCTCAGCAGAGTCTCTATGTGTCTCTATGGGTATCACTGTCCCCCACTGTAATCCATGGTGTCCCTATGTGTCCCAATGTCACCCTATGGGTCCCAGTGTCTCCCTATGGGTCACTATGTGTCCCTATGTGTCCCAATGTCCCCCCTATGGGTAGCTATGTGCCTCTATGGGGACGCTATGGGGACTCTTATGTGTATCTCTGGGCACAAATATCTTCCTATGGGTATCTATGGGTTTCAGAGTGGTCCCTGTGTGCCTCTATGGGGTCTCTTATGGGTCTCAGCGGGGTCCCTATCTGTCTCTATGGTTCTCACTGTCCCGCACTGTAATCCATGGGGTCCCTATGTGTCCTAATGTCCTCATTTGCGTCCCAGTGTCTCCCTATGGATAAATAAGTGTCTCTGTGTATCACAATGTCCCCCCTATGGGTTGCTATGTGCCTCTATGGGGTCTTTATGGGGTCTCTTATAGGTATCTCTGGGCCCGAATGTCTTCCTATTGGTCTCTGTGTGTTTCAAAGTCGTCCTATGTGTCCCTATGTGTCTTAATGGCTCCTAATGTGTCCCTAGGATTCTGTATGAGGACTCTGTAGGTCCTAATGGGTCTCTATGTGTTCCTATGTGTATATATGGAGTCTCTATGTGGTTTCTATGGGTCTTGGTGTCCTTCTATGTGTCACTTTGTGCCTCTATGGGGTCTCCATGGGTTTCTATGGGGTCTCTATGTCTCTCTTTGGGTCCCTATTGGTCCCAATGGGTCCCTATGAGTCTCTATGATGTCTCCCTTTGTCCCCATATGGGTCCCAGTGTCTTTCTATGGGTCTCTATGGTACTCAGTGTGTCCCTATGATGTTTCAATGGGTGTCTATGGAATTTCTATGGGTCCCAGTGTTCCCCTATGGGGTCTCTATGGGGTCCATATGTCTGCCTATGGGTCTCTATGGGTCCCAGTGTCCCCCTATGTGTCCCAATGTCTCCCTATGGGTGTCTATGTGCATCTATGGGGTCTCTATGTTGTGTCTATGGGGTGCTATGGGTCTTTATGGGTCCCTATGGGTTTCTACGGTGCTCTATGGGGTAGTATGGGGTGTTGTGGACTGGCTATGGGGAACTGTAAAGTGCCTATGGGTCTCTATGGAGCACTATGGGGTGTCTATGGGGCTCTATGAGGTCTGTATGGGGATCAATGGGGCACTGTGTGTCGATGTGGGGCACTATGGGGCTCTATGTGATGACTGTGGGGCACCATGGGGTGGCTATTGGGTGCCTATTGGGCTCTATGGTGTTCTGAGGGTGGCTATGGGTTCTCTATGGGGCTCTATGGGGTTCTATCGGGCGTTCTGAGGTTTCTATGGAGTTTCTATGGGGCGCTATGGTGTGTCTATGGGGATCTAAGGGGCACTATGCATGGCTATTGTGTGTCTATGGGGCAAAATGAGTTTCTATGAGTGGCTATGGGATCTCTATGGGGCAAAATGGGTTGCCTATGGGGTTCTATGGGATGTCTATGGGCACTATGGGGTGTCGATACGGCTCTATGGCGTTCTATGGGGTCTCTATGGGGCGGCTATAGGTCCTCATGTGGTGTCTATGAGGCACTATGTTGTGCTATTGAGTGCTCTGAGGCACTATGGGGTGCTATGGGCCTCTATGGAGCAGTAAAGAGTGTCTATGGGTCCCTATGTGGTGCAATGAGGTGCTGTGGGGCACAAGGAATTGTCTATGAGGCTCCATGGGCTGCTATGGGGCACTGTGGAGTAGCTATGGGATGATTTGGGGTCTCTTTGTGCCCTTATGGGGAGCTATGGGTCACTATGTGGTGTCTATGGGGCTCAATGGGGTGGCTATGGAGTGCTGTAGGGTGGCTATGCGGTGCTTTGAGGTATCCTTGGGTTCCTATGCGGTGCTATGGGTGACCATGGGGTGCTATGGGGCTCTATGCAGAAGAATGGGTTCGCTATGGGGCACTATGGGGGGTCTATGGTGTGGTATGTGGTGCCTATTGGGCTCTATGGTGTTCAGTGGGTGGCTATGGGTTCTCTATGGGGATCTATGGGGTGTCTATGGAGCACTATGGGTTCCTATGGGGCTCTATGGGGCACTATGGGGTGTCTATGGGGATCTATGGGTTGTCTGTAGGGCTCTAAGGGGTCTGCATGGGGTCTGTATGGGGTTTAGTGGGTCTCTATGGGGCTCTATGGGGTGTCTACAGGCACTATGGGGCGATATGGGGTGTCTATGTGGTTCAATTGGGCTCTATGGTGTGGCTGTAGGGCCTTATGTGGTGTCTTTGGGGCACTGTGGGCTGCTATGGGGTGCTGTGGGGAACTATGGGGTGTCTATGGGGCTCTATGGAGCAGTATGCTGTGTCTATGGGTCCCTATGGGGTGCAATGGGGTGCTGTGGGGCACAATGGAATGTCTATGAGGTTCCATGGTCTGTTATGGGGCACTATGGAGTAGCTATGGGGTGCTATGGGGTCTCTTTGGGCCCCTATGGGTCACTATGGGGTGTCTATGGGGCTCTATGGGGTATCTTTGTGTTCCTATGGGGCGCTATGGGTGACTATGGGGTCGCTATGGGTTTCTTTGAGGCACTATGAGGCACTATGGGGTCTCTATGGGTCTCAATTTATCCTTATGGCTCCCAATGACTGTCTATGGGTCTCTATGTGTCCCTATGGGTCCCAGTGTCTCTCTATGGGTCCCTATGGGTCCCAGTGTCTCTCTATGTCCCCCTGTCTAGGTGGTAACTATACAGATGGTAACAAAGATGGTAACAAATGTACAGAGGTTCTAAGCGAGAGAGAAACTCACCAGTGGTGATGCCTTCGCTGAGGAAGCTGGGGCGGTCTTCACTGCAGAGCGATGTCCAAGAGATGCTGCCTCACAGAATCACAGAATTCTCAAGGTTGGAAAAGGGCTGCCAGCTTTTGTAGGAGAATAGCATGGGAGACAGTTGTGAAGGCTTTGCTGAAGTCCAAGTAGAGCACATCAACAGCCTTTCTTTCCTTCATCCATCAGATGGGTCACAGGATCGTAGAAGGAGATCAGATTGGTCAAGCAGGAGCTGCCCTTCACGAACCCATGCTGGCTAGGTCTGATCTCCTGCTCATCCCACACCTGCCGCATCTGTCATCTCCCTCAAGACAATTCGTTCCATTCCCTTCCCTGGCACCGAGGTCAGGCTAACAGGCCTGGAGTTGCCCGGATCCTCCTGACAACCTTGCTTGGAAATGGGAGTCACGTTGGCAAGCCTCCAGTCTTCTGGGACCTCACCCGGTAACAGGGAGCTCGGAAAGATAATGGAAAGCGGCTCGAGTGAGGGTCAGCCCTTAAATGAGGTCTCAGAGGAGGTGGAGTCGAGCTCCAGCCCTCCCGGGAGCACAGCTCCATTACTCTCACCTGTGCTCCCGCAGCTGACCCCACACTTGCCTCAGCTGATTAATCAGAGGTTCAGGCTGTGATTACCAATCTCCCATACAGCCCCTATGGGTCCCAATGTTTCCCTATGGGTCTCTAGATGTCCCTATAGGTCTCTATGGGGTTATTATGCCTCTAAATGGGTCCCTATGTTTCTCTATGTCTCTCTATGGGGTCCCTATGTGTCCCAATGTCCCCCTATGAATCTCTATGTATCCATATGGGTTCCAGTGACTCCCTTTGGGTCACTAATGAGTCACTATGTGTCCCAACGTCTCCACTATGGGTTGCTATGTGCCTCTGTGGGGTCTCTTATGGCTATCTCTGGACCCAAATGTATTCCTATGGGTACCTATGGGTTTCAATGTGGTCCCTATGTGCCTCTATGGGGTCTCTATGGGTCTCAGCTGTGTCCCTATGTGTCTCTATGGGTCTCACTGTCCCCCACCTTAATCCATGGGATCCCTATGTGTCCCAATGTCCCCCTATGGGTCCCAGTGTCTCCCTATGGGTCACTATGTGTCCCTATGTGTCCTAATATCCCCCCTATGGGTAGCTATGTGCCTCTATGGGGTCTCCTATTTGTATCTATGGGCTTAAATGTCCTCCTATGGGTATCTATGGGTTTCACTGTGGTCCCTATGTGCCTCTATGGGGTCTCTTATAGGTCTCAGCAGAGTCTCTATGTGTCTCTACGGGTATCACTGTCCCCCACTGTAATCCATGGTGTCCCTATGTGTCCCAATGTCACCCTATGGGTCCCAGTGTCCCCCTATGGGTCACTATGTGTCCCTATGTGTCCCAATGTCCCACCTATGGGTTGCTATGTGCCACTATGGGGTCTCTATGGGGTCTCTATGGGGTCTCATGGATATCTCTGGGCCCAAATGTCTTCCTATGGGTATCTATGTGTTTCAATGCAGTCCCTATGTGCCTCTATGGGGTCTCTTATGGGTCTCAGCGAGGTCCCTATGTGTCTCTATGGGTCTCATTGTCCCCCACTGAAATCCATGGGGTCCCTCTGTGTCCCAATGTCCCCCTGTTTGTCCCAGTGTCAGCCTATGGGTCACAATGTGTCCCTATGTGTCCCAATGTCCCTCCTATGTGTTGCTAAGTGTCTCCATGGGGTCTCTTATGAGTATCTCTGGGCCAAAATATCTACCTATTGGTATCCATAGGTTACATTAGGTCCCTATGTGCCTCTATGGGGTCTCTTAAGGGTTACAGCGGAGTCCCTATGTGTCTCTATGGGTCTCACTGTCCCCCACTATGTTCCATGGGGTCCCTATGTGTCCCAATATACCCCTATGGGTCCCAGTGTCTCCCTATTGGTCACTATGTGTCCCTATGTGTCCCAATATCCCCCCTATGGGTAGCTATGTGCCTCTATGGGGTCTCTTTTTCGTATCTATGGGCTTAAATGTTCTCCTATGGGTATCTATGGGTTTCAGTGTGGTCCCTATGTGCCTCTATGGGGTCTCTTATGGGTCTCAGCAGAGTCTCTGTGTGTCTCTACGGGTATCTCTACTGTCCCCCACTGTAATCCATGGGGTCCCTATGTGTCCCAGTGTCACCCTATGGGTCCCAGTGTCTCCCTATGGGTCACTATGTGTCCCTATGTGTCCCAATGTCCCCCCTATGGGTTGCTATGTGCCTCTATGGGTTCTCTATGGGGCCGTATGGGGTGCCTATGGAGCTCTATGGGGTTCTATGGGGCGTTCTGAGGTTTCTATGTGGTGTCTATGGAACGCTATGGTGTGTCTATGTGGCAAAATGAGTTTCTATGGGTGGCTATGGGAGCTCTATGGGGCACAATGGGTTGCCTACGGGGCTCTATGGGATGTCTATGGGGCTCTATGGTGCGGCTATATGTCCTTATGTGGTGTCTATGTGGCATATGTTGTGCTATGGGGTGCTGTGAGGCACTATGGGGTGCTATGGGGCTCTATGGAGCAGTATAGGGTGTCTATGGGTCCCTATGTGGTGCAATGGGGCGCTGTGGGGCACAAGGGAGTGTCTATGAGGCTCCATGGGCTACTATGGGGCACTGTGGAGTAGCTATGGGATGATTTGGGGTCTCTTTGTGCCCCTATGGGGCGCTATGTGTCACTATGTGGTGTCTTTGGGGCTCTATGGGGTGGCTATGCGGTGCTGTAGGGTGGCTATGGGGTGCTTTGGGGTATCCTTGGGTTCCTATGGGGCGCTATGGTTTGCTATGGGGCTCTATGCGGAAGAATGGGGTCTCTATGGGGCGCTATGGGGTCCCTATGGGGCTCTATGGGGAGTCTATGGGGTGTCTTTGGGGATCTATGGGTTGTCTGTGGGGCTCTATGGGGTCTGCATGGGGTCTGTATGGGGTTCAGTGGGTCTCTATGGGTCTCTATGGGGTGTCTACAGGCACTATGGGGCGATATGGGGTGTCTATGTTGTTCAATTGGGCTCTATGGTGTGGCTGTATGGCCTTATGTGGTGTCTATGGGGCACTGTGGGCTGCTATGGGGTGCTGTGGGGAACCATGGGGTGTCTATGGGGCTCTATGGAGCAGTATGCTGTGTCTATGGGTCCCTATGGGGTGCAATGGGGTGCTGTGGGGCACAATGGAGTGTCTATGAGGCTCCATGGGCTGCTATGGGGCACTATGGAGTAGCTATGGGGTGCTATGGGGTCTCTTTGGGCCCCTATGGGTCACTATGCGGTGTCTATGGGGCTCCATGGGGTATCTTTGTGTTCCTATGTGGCGCTATGGGTGACTATGGGGTCACTATGGGTTTCTTTGAGGAAGTGCCAACTCCAGCCCAACGTGTGATATCTCCTGCACCACAAGTTCCAAGACTTGCCCCACAAGTTCCACCTACCATCCCACAAGTGCCACCTCCCGCCCCACTAGTGCCACCTCCCGCCCCACAAGTGCCAACTCCAGCCCCACAAGTGCCAACTCCAGCCCCACAAGTACCAAATCCTGCCCCACAACTTCCACCTCCTGCCCCAGAAGTGCCATCTCCTGCCCCACATGTGTCACCTCCTGCCCCACATCATCCACCTCCAAACCCATAAGTGCCACCTCCTGCACAACAAGTGCCATTTCCTGCCCCACAAGTGCCATTTCCCCCCCCACATGTGCCAACTCCTGCCTTACAAGTTTCACCTCCCACCCCACAAATTCCACCTCCCACCCCACAAGTTCCACCTCCTGCCCCACAAGTGCCAATTCCTGCTTCACAAGTGCCAGCTCATGCTTCACAAATGCCAGCTCATGCCCCACATCATCAACTTCCTGCCCCACAAGTGCCACCTCTTGCCCACAGGTGCCACCTCCTGCCCCACATCATCCACCTCCTCCCCCAAAAGTGACAATACCTGTTAGACAAGTGCCACCTCCCGCCCCACAACTTCAACATCCCACCACACAAGTGCCGACTCCTGGCAACGTGTGCCACATCCTGCCCCACAAGTGCCAGCTCCTGCCCCACATGTTCCACCTACCATCCCACAAATTCCACCTCATGCCCCACAAGTGCCAACTCCCAACCCACAAATGCCAAATCCTGCAATGCAACTTCCACCTCCTGCTCCACAAGTGCCACCTCCTGCCCCACATCGTCCACCTCCCACCCAACAAGTGCCACCACCTGCCCCACAAGTGCCAATTCCTGCCCCACATGTGCCAGCTCATGCTTCCCAAGTGCCAGCTCCTGCACTACATCATCCACTTCCTGCTCACAAGTGCCACCTCCTGACCGACAAAGACATCCTCCTGCCCCACAAGTGCCAATTCCTGCCCCACAAGTGCCAGTTCATGCCCCACAAGTGCCACATTATTCCACACCACTGCCTCCTCCCCCCCAAATAATCCACCTCCTGCCCCACAAGTGTCACTGACTGACCAACTTCCTCCTCCTGACCCACAAGTGCCACCTCCTGCCCCACAAGTGCCAGCTCCTGCCCCACAAGAGCCACTTCCTGCCCCACAAGTACCTCTTCCCTCCCAACAAGTTCCAATTTCCACCAAACAAGTACCACCTCCTTCTGCACAAGTTCCACCTCCCGCCCCACAAGTTCCACCTCCTGCCCTAAAAGCTCCATTTCCTGCCCCAGAAGTGCCACCTCCCGCCCCACAAGTGCCACCTCCTGTTCTACAACTGCCAAACCCTGCCCCAAAACTTCCACCTCCTGCCCAACAATTTCCAACTCGTGCCCCACAATTGCCACCTCCTGCCACACAAATGCCACCTTCTGCCTCAAAATGCCACCTCTTGCCCAACAACTCCAACCTCCTGCCCCACAAGTACCACCTCCTGCTCCACAAGTTCCACCTCCTGCCCCATAAGTTCCACCTTACGCCCCACAAGTGCCATCTCCTGCCCCAAAAGCTCAATTTCCTGCCCCATCAGTGCCACCTCCCGCACCACAAGTGCCACCTCCTGCCCCATAAGTGCCAATTTCTGCCCCACAAGTGCCACTTCCCGCCTTACAAATGCCACCTCCTGCCCCACAACTTTCACCTCCTGCCCCACAAGTGCAACCTCCCTGCCCACGAGTGACACAATCTGCCCAAGTGCCACCTCCTGCCTCACAACTTCCACCTCCCGCCCCACAAGTGCCACCTCCTGTCTCACAAGTGCAACCTCCCGCCCCACAACTTCCACAACCTGCCCCACAAGTGCCACCTCCCGTCACTCAACTTCCAACTCCCGCCCCACAAGTGCCACCTCCCGCCCTACAGCTTCCACCTCCCGCACCACAACTTCCACCTCCTGCCTCACAAGTTCCACATCCCGCCCTACAACTTCCAACTCCTGGCCCACAAGTGTGACCTCCTGCCCCACCATTACCACCTCCTGCCCCACAATTTCCACCTCCTGCCCCACAAGTGCCACAACCTGCTCCACAATTTCAACGTCCTGCCTTACAAGTGCCACATTCTGCCCCACAAGTGTAGGCTCCTGCTCCACAAGTGCCACCTCCCGAACCACAACCTCAACCTCTGGCCCCACAAGTCCCACCTCCCGCCCCACAAGTGCCACATCCCGCCCCACAAGTGCCACCACCCGCCCCACAAGTGCCACCTTCTGTTCCACAACTTCCACCTCCTGCCCCACAAGTTATAACTCCTGCCCCACAAGTGTTGCATTTTGCCCCACAAGTGCCACCTCCGGCCTCACAAGTGCCACCTCCCGACCCACAAGTGCCAACTCCTGCCCCACATCATTCACCTCCTGCCCCACAAGCGCCACCTCGAACCACACAATTGCCACCTCCTTCCCCATATCAACCACCTCCCATCCAACAAGTGCCACCTCCTGCCCCACAAGTGCCACCTCCTGCCCTACAACTTCCACCTCCTGGCCCACAAGTGCCACCTCCTGCCCTACAACTTCCACCTCCTGGCCCACAAGTGCCACCTCCCGCCCTACAACTGCCAAACCCTGCCCCAAAACTTCTACCTCCTGCCCAACAATTTCCAACTCGTGCCCCACAATTGCCACCTCCTGCCACACAAATGCCACCTTCTGCCTCAAAATGCCACCTCCTGCCATCAACTCCAACCTCCCGCCTTACAAATGCCACCTCCTGCCCCACAAGTTCCACCTCCTGCCCCATAAGTTCCACCTTACGCCCCACAAGTGCCACCTCCTGCCCCATAAGTGCCAATTTCTGCCCCACAAGTGTCACTTCCCGCCTTACAAATTCCACCTCCCACCCCACATTACCACCTCCTGCCCCAAAAGTGCCAATTCCTGCTTCACAAGTGCCAGCTCATGCTTCACAAATGCCAGCTCATGCCCCACATCATCAACTTCCTGCCCCACAAGTGCCACCTCTAACCCCACAAAGACAGCCTCCTGCCCCACATCATCCACCTCCTGCCCCACAAGTGCCAATTCCTGCCCCAGAAGTGCCAGCTCATGCCCCACAAGTGCCACCTCCTACCCCACAAGTGCCACCTCCTGCCCCACAAGTGCCACCTCCTCCCCCACAAGTGACAATACCTGTTAGACAAGTGCAACCTCAAGCCCCACAACTTCAACATCCCGCCACACAAGTGCCGACTCCTGGCAACGTGTGCCACATCCTGCCCCACAAGTGCCAGCTCCTGCCCCACATGTTCCACCTACCATCCCACAAATTACACCTCCTGCCCCACAAGTGCCAATTCCTGCCCCACAAGTTCCAGCTCATGCTTCACAAGTGCCAGCTCCTGCCCCTCATCATCCACCTCCTGCCCCACAAGTGCCACCTCCTGACCCACAACATCAATCTCCAGCCCCACAAGAGCCGCCTCCTGCCCGACAAGTTACACCTGCTACAAGTTCCACAAGTGCCACCTCCCTGCTCACAACTTCCACCTCCCGCCCCACATGTACCACCTCCTGCATCACAACTTACACCTCCCGCCCCACATGTACCACCTCCTGCATCACAGCTTCCACCTCCCGCCCCACAAATGCCACCTCCTGCCCTACAAGTGCCACCTCAGGCCCCACAACTGCCCCCTCCCGCTCCACAAGTGCCACCTCCCGCCCCTCTATGGCCACCTCCTGCCCCACAAGTTACACCTTTGCCCCACAACGTCGACCCCCGCCCCACATGTGCCACCACCTGACCCACAAGTGCCAACTCCTGCCCCACAAGTTCCATTTCCTGCACCACATTTGTCGCGTCCTTCCCCACAATTGCCGGCTCCTGCCCCACAAGTGCCACCACCTGCCCCACAAGTGCCACCTCCCGCCCCACAAGTGCCACCTCCCGCCCCACAAGTGCCACCTCCCGCCCCACTACTTCCACGTCACACCGCAAATCTTCTTACCTTCCACCCCACAAGTGCCACCTCCTGCCCCAATCCTTCAACCTACTGCCCCACAACTGCCACTTCCCACCCAGCAATTGCCACCCCCTGCCCCACAAGTGCCTCCTCCCACCCCACAAGTGCCAACCCTTACCCCACAAGTGCTAACTCCTGCCCCACATCATCCACCAACCGCCCCACAAGTGCCACCTCCCGCCCCACAAGTGCCGCCTCCAGCCACACAAGTGCTAAATCGTGCCGCACAACTTCCACCTCCCGCCCCACAACTGCCACCTCCCGCCTTAAAAGTGCCACCTCCCGACCCACAAGTGCCTCCTCCTGTCCCACAGTTGTCACCTCCCGCTCCACAAGTTACACCTCACCCCCCACAAGTTCTACCACCCACCCCACAAGTGCCACCTGCAGCCCCAGAAGTGTCAAATCCTGCCACACAACTTCCACATCCAGCCCCACAAGTGCCACCTCCCACCCCACAACTTCCACTTCCCGCCCAACAACAGCCTCCTCCTGCCCCACATGTGCCTCCTCCTGCCACACAAGTGCCACCTACTTCCCCACAAGTGCCACTTCCTGCCCCACAAGTGCCACCTCCTTCCCCACATCATCCACCTCCTGCCTCACAAATGCCTCCTCCTGACCCACAATTGCCACCTGCCGCCCCACAACTTCCACCTCACGCCCCACAAGTGCCACCTCCCGCCCCACAAGTGCCACAACCCGCCCCACAAATCCAACTCCTGACCCACAAGTTCCACCTCCCGCCCCACAAGTGCCACCTCCCGACCCACATAATCCACGTCCTGCTCCAAAATTGCCACCTCCTGCCCCACAAGTGCCACCTCCAGCCCCACCAGTTCCACCGCCCGCCCCACAAGTACCACCTCCTGACCCACAAGTGCCACTACGTGACCCACAATTGCCACCTCCCGTCTCACAATTGCAACTCTCGCCCCACAAGTGCCACCTCCCGCCCCACTACTTCCACGTCACACCGCAAATCTTCTTACCTTCCACCCCACAAGTGCCACCTCCTGCCCCAATCCTTCAACCTACTGCCCCACAACTGCCACTTCCCACCCAGCAATTGCCACCCCCTGCCCCACAAGTGCCTCCTCCCACCCCACAAGTGCCAACCCTTACCCCACAAGTGCTAACTCCTGCCCCACATCATCCACCAACCGCCCCACAAGTGCCACCTCCCGCCCCACAAGTGCCGCCTCCAGCCACACAAGTGCTAAATCGTGTCGCACAACTTCCACCTCCCGCCCCACAACTGCCACCTCCCGCCTTAATAGTGCCACCTCCCGACCCACAAGTGCCTCCTCCTGTCCCACAGTTGTCACCTCCCGCTCCACAAGTTACACCTCACCCCCCACAAGTTCTACCACCCACCCCACAAGTGCCACCTGCAGCCCCAGAAGTGTCAAATCCTGCCACACAACTTCCACATCCAGCCCCACAAGTGCCACCTCCCACCCCACAACTTCCACTTCCCGCCCAACAACAGCCTCCTCCTGCCCCACATGTGCCTCCTCCTGCCACACAAGTGCCACCTACTTCCCCACAAGTGCCACTTCCTGCCCCACAAGTGCCACCTCCTTCCCCACATCATCCACCTCCTGCCTCACAAATGCCTCCTCCTGACCCACAATTGCCACCTGCCGCCCCACAACTTCCACCTCACGCCCCACAAGTGCCACCTCCCGCCCCACAAGTGCCACAACCCGCCCCACAAATCCAAATCCTGACCCACAAGTTCCACCTCCCGCCCCACAAGTGCCACCTCCCGACCCACATAATCCACGTCCTGCTCCAAAATTGCCACCTCCTGCCCCACAAGTGCCACCTCCAGCCCCACCAGTTCCACCGCCCGCCCCACAAGTACCACCTCCTGACCCACAAGTGCCACTACGTGACCCACAATTGCCACCTCCCGTCTCACAATTGCAACTCTCGCCCCACAAGTGCCACCTCCTGCCCCACAATTGCCACCACCCCCCCAACAAGTGCCACCTCCCGCCCCACAAGTACCACATCCCACCCCACAAGTGCAACCTCCTGCCCCACAAGTGCCAACTCTCGCCCCACAAGTGCCAACTCCTGCCCCACAACATCCACCTCACGCTCCAAAAGTGCCACCTCCTGCCCCACAAGTGCTACTTCCTGCCTTACAAGTGCCACTTCCCGCTGCACAAGTGACACCTCCAGCCCCACAGCTGCCACAACCCGCCCCACAACTTCCACATCCCGCCTCACAACTGCAAGCTCCTGCCCCACAATTGCCACCTCCTACCACACAAGTGCCAACTCCTGCCCCACAAGTGCCACCTCATGTCCCTCAATTTTCACCTTATGCCCCAAAAGTGCCACCTCCCGCCCAACAAGTGCAACATCTCGCCCCACTAGTGCCACGTCCCGGCCCAAAATTGCTACCTCCTGCCCCACATCATCCACCTCCTGTTCCACAAATGTCACCTCCTGACCCACAACTTCCACCTCCTGCCCCACAAGTGCCACCTTCTGCCTCACAAGTGCCACCCCTTGCCCCACAAGTGCCACATCCCACCGCACAATTTCCACCTCTTGTTACACAAGTCCCACCTCCCGCCCAACAACAGCCTCCTCCTGCCCCACAAGTGCCACCTCCTGCCCCACAAGTGCCACCTCCCACCCGACAAGTGCCACGTCCTTCCCAATTGCCACGTCCTGTCCCACAAGTGCCACCTCCTGCCGTACAAGTGCCACCCTCTGCCCCACAATTGCCACTTCTTGCCCCACAATTGCCAATTCTTGCCCCACAACTTCCACCTCCCACCCCATAACTTCCACCTCCCATCCCACAGCTTCCACATCCTGCCCCACAAGTGCCCGATCCTGCCCCAGAAGTACCACCACCTGACCCACAAGTGCCAACTCCTGCCCCACAAGTGCCACCTCGCATCCCGCAAGTGCCACATCCCGCCCCACAAGTTCCACCTCCTGCCTTACAAGTGCCCATTCCTGCTTCACAAGTGCCAGCTCATGCTTCACAAGTGCCAGCTCCTGCCCCACATCATCAACTTCCTGCCCCACAAGTGCCACCTCCAACCCCACAAAGACAGCCTCCTGCCCCACATCATCCACCTCCTGCCCCACAAGTGCCAATTCCTGCCCCACAAGTGCCAGCTCATGCCCCACAAGTGCCAGCTCATGCCCCACAAGTGCCAGCTCTTGCCTCACAGGTGCCACCTCCTGCCCCACAAGTGCCACCTCCTGCCCCACAAGTGCCAGCTCATGCCCCACAAGTGCCAGCTCATGCCCCACAAGTGCCAGCTCCTGCCCCACAAGTGCCAGCTCTTGCCTCACAGGTGCCACCTCCTGCCCCACAAGTGCCACCTCCTGCCCCACAAGTGCCAACTCCTGCCCCACAAGTGCCACCTCCCGCCAAACAACTGACACCTCCTGCCCCACAAGTGTCACCTCCTGCCCAACAAGTTCCACCTCTTGACCTACAAGTGCCACCTCCTGCCCCATAAGTTTCACCTCTCGCCCAACAAATGCCACCACCTCCCCCAAAAGCGCCACCTCCTGCCCCACAGGTGCCATTTCCTGCCCCACAACATCCACCTCCCACGCACAAGTGCAACCTACCGCCCCACAACTTCCACCTCCTGCCCCACAAGTGCCAATTCCTGCCCCACAAGTGCCACCTCCTGCCCCGCCAGTTCCACCTGTCACCCTGCAAGTCCAGCTCATCTCGCCCCACAAGTGCCAGCTCATGCCCCACAAGTGCCAGTTCATGCCCCACATCATCCACCTTCTGCCCCACAAGTGCTACCACCTGCCCCACAACGACCACCTCCTGCCCCACAAGTGCCAATTCCTGCCCTACAAGTGCCAGCTCATTCCCCTGAAGTGCCAGCTCCTGCCCCAGAAGTGCCACATTTTGCCACACCACTGCCACCTCCCCCCCAAAATAATCCACCTCCTGCCCCACAAGTGTCACTGACCGCCCAACTTCCTCCTCCTGACACACAACTGCAACCTCCTTCCCTACAAGTGCCAGCTCCTGCCCGACAAGAGCCATTTCCTGCCCCACAAGTACCTCTTCCCTCCCAACAAGTTCCAATTTCCGCCCCACAAGTGCAACCTCCTTCCCCACAAATGCCACCTTTCGCCCCACAAGTGCCACCTCCCGCTCCACAACTTCCATCTCCTGGCCCACAAGTGCCACCTCCTGCCTCAAAAGTGCCACCTCCCGCCCCACAACTTCCACGTAACGCCCCATAATTTCCACCTCCCGCCCAACAAATGCCACCTCTCGTCCCACAAGGACCACCTCCTGCCCCACAAGTGCCACCTCCTACCCCACAAGTGCCACCTCCCGCCACACAAGTGTCAACTCATGCTCCACAAATGCCACCTCCTGCCCCACAAGTTCCACCTCCTGCCCCACAAGTGCCAAATACTTCCCCACAACTTCCACCTTCTGCCCCACTAGTGCCAACTCCAATTCCACAAGTGCCACCTCCAGCCCTACAACTGCCACTTCCAGCCCCACAAGTGCCACCTCCCGCCCAACAACTTCAACATCCCACCACACAAGTGCCAACTCCTGCCCGTGTGCCACATCCTGCCCCACAAGTGCCAACTCCTGCCGCACAACTGACAATTCCTGCCCCAAAAGTGACAGCTCATGCTTCACAATTGCCAGCTCCTGCCCCACATCATCCACCTTCTGCCCCACAAGTGCCACCTCTCGCCCCACAAGAGCCACATCCCGCCCCACAAGTGCCACCTCCTGCCAAACTAGTGCAACCTCCAGCCCCACAAGTGCCATATCTCGCCAGACAATTTACAGCTCCTGCCCCACAAGTGCTACATCCTGCAGCACAACTTCAACCTCCTGCCCCACAAGTGCCACGTTCTGCCCCACAAGTGTAGGCTCCTGCCCCACAACTGCCAATTCCTTCTCCACATGTGCCAGCTCATGCTTCACAAGTGCCAGCTCCTGCACCACATCATCCACTTCCTGCCCACAAGTGCCAATTCCTGCCCCACAAGTGCCAGTTCATGCCCCACAAGTGCGAGCTCCTGCCCCACAAGTGCCAGCTCCTTCACCACAGGTACCCCATCCCACCCCACAAGTTTCAATTCCTGCCATACAAGTGACACCTCCTTCCCCACAAGTGCCACCTCCTGCCCCACAAGTGCCACCTCCTGCCCCACAAGTGCCACCTCCTGCCCCACAAGTGCCACCTCCTGCCCTACAAGTGCCACCTCCCACCAAACAACTGACACCTCCTGCCCCACAAGTGTCACCTCCTGCCCAACAAGTTCCACCTCTTGACCTACAATTGCCACCTCCTGCCCCATAAGTTTCACCTCTCGCCCAACAAATGCCACCACCTCCCCCAAAAGCGCCACCTCCTGCCCCACAGGTGCCATTTCCTGCCCCACAACATCCACCTCCCACGCACAAGTGCAACCTACCGCCCCACAACTTCCACCTCCTGCCCCACAAGTGCCAACACCTGCCCCACAAGTGCCAGCTCCTGCCCCACAAGCGCCACATCCTGCCCCACAAGTGCCACCTCCTGCCTTACAGGTACCCCATCCCACCCCACAAGTTTCAATTCCTGCCATACAAGTGCCACCTCCTTCCCCACAAGTGCCACCTCCTGCCCCACAAGTGCCACCTCTTGCCCCACAAGTGCCACCTCCTGCCCCACATCATCAACTTCCTGCCCCACAAGTGCCACTTCCAACCCCACAAAGACAGCCTCCTGCCCCACATCATCTACCTCCTGCCCCAAGTGCCAATTCCTGCCCCACAAGTGCCAGCACCTGCCCCACAAGTGCCACCTCTTGCCCAACAGGTGCCACCTCCTGCCCCACAAATGCCAAATCCAGCCCTGCAACTTCCACCTCCTGCCCCACAAGTGCCAATTCCTGCCTCACAAGTTCCAGCTCATGCTTCACAAGTGCCAGCTCCTGCCCCACATCATCCACTTCCTGCTCACATGTGCCACCTCCTGTCCGACAAAGACCACCTCCTGCCCCACATCATCCACCCCCTGCACCACAAGTGCCAATTCCTGCCCTACAAGTGCCAGCTCATTCCCCTGAAGTGCCAGCTCCTGCCCCACAAGTGCCACAGTTTGCCACACCACTGCCACCTTCCCCCCAAATAATCCACCTCCTGCCCCACAAGTGTCACTGACCGCCCAACTTCCTCCTACTGACCCACAAGTGTAACCTCCTGCCCTACAAGTGCCACCTCCTGCCCGACAAGAGCCACTTCCTGCCCCACAACTACCTCTTCCCTCCCAACAAGTTCCAATTTTCGCCCCACAAGTGCCACCTCCTGCCCCACAAGTGCAACCTCCTGCCCCACAAGTGCCACATTTCACCCCAAAATGCCACCTCCCGCTCCACAACTTCCACCTCCTGCCCCACAAGTGCAACCTCCTGCCCCACAAGTGCCACATTTCACCCCAAAATGCCACCTCCCGCTCCACAACTTCCACCTCCTGCCCCACAAGTGCCACCTCCCACCCCACAAGTGCCACCTCCTGCCCAACATCTACCACCTCCCACCCCACAAGTGCCACCTCCCGCCCTACAACTTCCATCTCCTGGCCCACAAGTGCCACTTCCTGCCTCAAAAGAGCCACCTCCCGCCCCACAACTTCCACGTAACGTCCCATAAGTTCCACCTCCTTCCCCACAAGTGCCACCTCCTTCCCCACAAGTGCCAGCTGCTGCTCCACATCATCCAACTCCCGCCCCACAAGTGCCATGTCCAGCCCCACAACTTCCGCCTCCTGCCCCAAAAGTTTCAACTCCTGCCCCATAAGTTCCATATCCCGCCCCACAAGTGCCACTACCTGACCCACAAGTTCCAACTCTCGTCTAACAAGTGCCACCTCCCGCCCATCATTTACCACCTCCCGCTCCACAAGTGTCACCTCCTGCCCCACAACTTCAACCTCCCGTCAAACAAGTGCCAACTCCTGCCCAATGTGTGCCACATCCTGCCCCACAAGTGCCAAATCCTGCCCCACAAGTTCTACCTACCACCCAACAAATTCCACTTCCTGCCCCACAAGTGCCACCTCCCACCCCACAACTGCCATCTCCCGCTTCACAACTTCCACATCCTGCCCCAGAAGTGCCACCTCCCGCCCCACAAGTGCCAATTCCTGCCCCAAAAGTGCCAGCTCATGCTTCACAATTGCCAGCTCACGTTTCACAACTGCCACCTCCTGCCCCACAAGTGCCACCTCCCGCCCCACAAGTGCCACCACCTGCCCAACAAGTGCCATTTCTTTCTCCACAGGTTCCAACTCCTTCCCCACAGGTGCCATTTCCTGCCCCATAAGTGCCACCTCCTGTGCCACATGTGCCAACTCCTGCCCCACAAGTGCCATTTCCTGCCCCACATTAGCCACCTACCACCCCACAAATTCAACCTCTTGCCCCACAAGTGCCAAACCCTGACCCGCAACATCCACCTCCTGCTCCACAATTGCCACCTCCTGCCCCACATCATCCACCTCCCACCCAAGTGCCAACTCCTGCCCCACATCATCCACCTCCTGCCCCACAAGTGCCAATTTCTGCCCCACAAGTGCCAGTTCATGCCCCACAAGTGCCAGTTCATGCCCCACAAGTGCCACATTTTTCCACACAACTGCCACCTCCCGCCCCAAATCATCCACCTCCCGCCCCACAAGTGTCATTAACTGCCCAACATCCTCCTCATGACCCACAAGTGCAACCTCCTGCATTACAAGTGCCACCTCCTGCCCCACAAGTGCCACCTCCTGCCCCACAAGTGCCACCTCCTCCCATCCACCCCCCACAAGTTCCACCTCCTGCCCCACAAGTGCAACCTCCTGTTTTACAAATGCCACCTCCCGACCCACAACTTCAACCTCTAGCCCCACAAGTGCCACAACCAGCCCCACATCATCCACATCCTGCTCCACAAGTGCCACCTCCCACCCCACTAGTACCAGCTCCCACCCCACAAGTGCCACCTCCTGCCCCACATCATCCACCTCCCGGCCCACAAGTGCCACCTCCCGCTCCACAAGTGCCACCACCAGCCCCACAAGTGCCATCTCCTGCCCCACCAGTTCCACATCCCGCACTGCAATGCCAATTCCTGCCCCACATCTTCCACCTCCTGCCCCTCAAGTGCCATTTCCTGCCCCACAAGTGCCACCTCCCTCCACACAAGTGTCCCACCTCCTGCCACACAAGTGCCGCCTCCCACCCCACAAGTGCTATTTCCCGCCTTACAACTTCCACCTCCCGCCCCACAACTTCCACCTCCCGCCCCACACGTGCCTCCTCCTTCCCCCAACTTTTACCTCCCACCTCACAACTTCCACCTCCTGACCCACAAATGCCACCTCCTGTTCCACAAGTGCCATTTCCTGCTCAAGAACTTCCACATCCTACCCCACAAGTGCCACCTCCTGCTTCACAAGTGCCACCCCCTGCCCCACAATCGCCACCCCCTGCCCCACAACTTCCATTTTCCTCCCCACAAGTGCCACCTTGACCTGCTGTCCATGCTCTTTGTAATACACCCCAGTATTCCATCGGCTTTTTTGGCTACAAGGGCACACTGCTGGCTCATGGTCAATCTGTCGTCCACCAGGACACCCAGGTTCCTCTCTTCAGAGCTCCTCTCCAGCAGCTCTTCCCCCAGCCTGTACTGGTGCATGCAATTACTGCTCCCTAGGTGCAAGACTCTACACTTGCTTTTGTTAAACCTCATCCGGTTTCTTACTGCCCAGCTCTCCAGCCTGTCCAGGTCTTGCTGAATGGCAGCACAGCCTTCAGGCGTGTCAGCCAGTCCTCCCAACTTCGTGTCATCACAAACTTGCTGAGGGTGGTCACTATCTCCTCATCAAGGTCGTTGATGAAGATATTGAACAAGACCGGACCCAGTACTGACCCCTGGGGGACGCCGCTAGTTACAGGTCTCCACCTGGATTCTGCACTGCCAACAACGTCTCTCTGTGCTCTGCCAGTCAGCCACTTCTCAACCCACCTCTCTGTCCACTCATCTATCCCACGCTTGCTCAGCTTGTTATAAGGATGTCCTGGGAGACAGTACCAGATGCCTTGCTGAAATCATGGTAAACTACATCCACCGCCCTATCCAAAACTATCTTGCAGGTTCTTAGTTCTTTACCACTGTTTCCTTTCCCACGCCTTACAACTACAAGCAGCTAGAACAATGTTCTCTGAAGATATCCAGGACAGAAGAGTCCCGGTAGATCAGTATCAAGCCCAGCTCACAGGAGGCCAATGCCCACTGTTTCCTGCCTGATAAACGCAGATCTCTGGCAGCATTCAATTGTCTTCCCTGTACAACCACCCAGCCCCCCTTGTCGTCATCAAAACCAGTATCATTTTAAAGTCAATGAATCTTGCCTGTAAAAGCACATCTAGCCTCCTACAGAAATTCATTGCTTTGGGGGACTGAAATTGAGAACACATCTGTAGGCAAACACTCCCATCAACTTCCATATGTCTGAATGTGCAGCCCCTCCTCATGCAGTGACCCTCCTTCCACAATTGCAGACGGTTTCATTCCCCACAGCAACTTCACAGTGGCAGAAGGGACGGACACCTCCCTGTAACCAGAAGGAAACAACAAAGGAAAATAAAGGGACGCCCGCAACCTCTCCAGCCTGTCCCGGTCCCTCTGGTTGGCTTCCCTCCCCTACAATATATTGACTGCACTGCTCAGTTTGTAACGTCTGCAAACCTGCCATCATCTATGTCACTGACGAAGGAAGATGCTGAAGAGCAACGGTTTATATGGGTTAATACCTTGGGAGCCCCTCTCTTCAAGGAGCTAGTTCTGCAAGTCTGAGTCCCACAAAGGGTGGTCTCCATAGACGTTCAAATTCGTGCTGCACAACCCTACTTAATTTTCTGTATTCATTTCTGTATTGATCTCATGTGGATCAAAATAACACAGTCAGTATCTGCAACGAGTCTAGGCCGAGCAAAACTTTTGATGGAGGGAGCAAAGAGATCAAGACAAGATGATGTAGTGCAATGCAGTCAAAGCAGCTGGCCAAGCAAAAGCTATGTGCATGCATTTCCAAGCTGAGCACGCACCTGGAGCTGGGACTGTATCACTCATTGTCAGAAGAATTCCTGAGTACCCTCATAAAGAAAGCTATACACCAGTGTGACTGGAGTCCATTTACACCAATTAGACCTCTTTACATTTTAATAAGCACCATTTACTACTCCAAAGTTGCACTTCCCTTTGCCTTTCCATCTGAAGGGCTTTGAAAAAGTCTCTGAAATAGAAATTCTGTGATTGCTGTAATACACTTGGGTAGGTATCTGGACTTCCATCTTGAGACATCCAGCGCCTTTTACAGAAATAAAGAATACTCAAGGACTTACGCCACCAAATTCCAACTCAGTTTTACACCACTGGTTTTTGATCTGATAGGCAGGAGACAGCGAAAGGCAGCTGCTCAGCAATCCCAGGAAGACAGCTGGGCTCTAGGGAGACAAGAAGGGCAGTAAGGTGACAAACAAAGTGATTATAAGGTTTTATTTAACAGCTCTGTATGGGACGATTCAACTACTTCAAGCTCCAGCAAGCTGCTAGAGACTGATAAAGCAAGACACCTCAGCGACCTCAAAAGCTGACAGCCTTTCAAAAGATAAACCGAACATACCATCTCAAAAAGCATACAATCAATCCATAGAAATTAATCCAGCAAGCAGTCCTATGGTCAAATTGTGTGCTGCCAGTAAAGCCTTTTCATGAGCATTAAGAACATTTCTGGTTAGAGAGTTATCACAACATGGGCAGAAAATACCTAGGAGAATAGGAAAAAGAAAAAAGCAACCTACCCTTACCCTTACCCTACCCTTATCCAACTCCTCTCCCACATTTAGAATTGAAACAAGTTCAAATGCCATAAAAAATTGGGGGAATAAAACCATCTGGTATTTCCCAGGCAAACCACCAAGACCACAGAACCACAGAATAGCCCAAGTTGTAAAGGAACCACGAGGATTATCAAGTCCAACCCGATGCTCCAGGAAGGACAACCTAAACTCAAACGGCCTTTAAGCTGCAGCAGCTCAGGGCCAGGCCCACAGCCTCAGGGAGCATGTTCCATGACCGCTGGTATCAGACACAGCAAGCACAGGGAGCAGGCAGGTAGGCACAGCAAAGCAGCAAGCAAAGCCCAATTTCTCAGAGGGGGCCTGCTAACAGGAAGACCAGACACTGTCCTCCCAAAAAAACTCCACCACTTTGACAGCCAAAACAGAAACTACATTTTCGGTTCTCATGACTCTTCCCTGTGCTCCCAAATAAATAGTTTCGTGACATCCTCTATCACACTGCAACTGCTCAGAAGTAATAATCAAAATTATATCACTCATAAGAAACTCACTTTTGCATGGTGGTAACGAGAGTCCATTCCCATTGTGTCCCTCCGTGTTATGAACACTGCAATTGGCCTTCTGACAGCCTCCTGAATGAATCCACCAAAAGCAAGGAAGCACCCTGCCCTTACTCTGAAGAGAGAAAGAAAGCAAGGTTCATGGAAACAGGCACACAAGGCTCGCAACCAGACACGGTGCTCCAGGCTCCTGATCATGCCAGAGATAGGACTACCACAGTGCCAGAACATGATTTACCACTAAAGGAAACATCTGGGAGCACAATCACAACTTCAGCACAAGCTGTAACGGCTCAGCATATTTAGCTTTCGTATCATACAGCTGGAGAACGAGATACTCCCAAGCATCAGTCAGCAAGCACTCGGATGAGCCAGCCCTTTGGTTTTAATGATGACTGCCACCTTTGACACCTTACCAGAAGATACTTCCATTTATTAGCCTGGACTTCGTTTCTTCCATCAGCAGCTGCTCCTAAACTGCCCTTGATTCATACAGCGATACCATCGACTTCTAGCACGAGCTGACCTGCAAGACAGAGAAAAGAAAGCAGGATGACAACAAACACAGACGTAGCATCCTTTAATTATCTTGAACAACAGCAACAACAAAAACAGGAGATAAGTGCTGCTGTGGATGCACCCCAGTTTATAAAGAAATGGAAAACCAGCCCGGCCTCAGCAGCCCTTATGTATTTCTTACGCATCTGATTAAGCTGACTGCAGTTCGAACCAGGAGAATTTACAGTCTCTTGCAAATGACACCCGTGAAGCAGATCATGATGCAGCAAAAGAAAAAAGCAAAACAAAGAAAAATAAAGAAAGAAAAAAAAAAAAGCAAGCCAAAGACCAGGGAATCAAAGTTAAAAAACAACAACAATACAAACAACAAAAAACAAGCACACAAAACAGATTAAAAAAAAAAAAAAAAAAGGAAATCCATAACATACGTAACAGCAGAAAGATAGGCGCAACAGGAATATATCGCAAAAGTAAAAAAAAGAAAGAATGGCTCACCCACCACTGAGGATGGAAGTGCACAGAACAAACTCCACAGAGGAGAAATCATCAGAAAGAGATCCCACCCAGAGGCAGTCAGCCCTTAAAAAATGAGCTGTAAGAGAGGCACAGCCAGGCTCCAACCCTTCAGTCTCTCAGCTGCATTGCCTTCACTTGTGCTACCAGGACTGACCAGGCCCTTTCCCTTGGTGATAATCAATGGCTTGGGCAGTGATTCAACAGTTCTCATACAGCACATCAAAAGAAAAATAGCAAAGCATAGATGAAAAAACACAACAACAACAACAACTTGCAGGATTTTAGGAAATAACAAAGAATCTAAATTAAATAGTAAAGAAACCAAAGCAAAGGCAAGGAAAAATAGGAAGAAAAAAAAAAAGAAGAAGAAAACAGACATAGAAAATTACAAATAAAAAAAATTCACAGTTCACATGAGCTTACGCTATGGCCTTTGGAAAAACAAGCTGCCTTTGTGGTCCTGCTTCCTGAGGGCTTCTCTTCATCACCTTTTGGGCACAGCGCGAGAGCTTTCCGTAAACAAATCTATACCCTGCGTACCTTCCTTCATCCGAAAACAAAGTCCAACATAGAGCTGTGGTGCAGACACTGGATGCTGACCAGAGCGGTAAAAGAGCAGAAGAGGGGAACACCAGACACAGGTAAGACAACTACACGAGAGCAGCAAAAGAGGGGAAAGGATACAGATAGGAAAGAAGGGCAGAAAATGGAAAGTGCAATAGAGGAAAGAACTGGACATGTGCAGGAGAAAAGCAGATGCAGAGCTACACCAAGGTGTGGCTCCTCCCTTCGCCCCTGTCCACCACTGGAATCATCCTCTGCTGATAGGGATGCTGCTGCCCCAGCAGCTGATGGGGCTGTGGCCTGGAGTTGTGTTCCATGCAGAGCCCCCACAGCCTGCTGCAGGCCCCCAGCCAGTTCTTTTTCTCAGGTGCCTGCACACAAGGAACAGGGACCCTGCAGAGCCCAAAAGCCTCCTTGGCTGCTGTTACTCACCTGGAGATTGAGGGTGCTGTACCTCCAGTCTGTACCTGCTTCCAGGTGTCACTTGGAAGACACTGTGAGTCCACCTGGTTGGAACTGCAGTCAACAAACACAAATGCAAAAGAAGTAAAAAAGGAGTCTTCTACCTCACTGGCTCTAATCTTCATTAAAAGATATTCTGCTGTGGAGCACAGCTGGAAGCATTTCATATGTGCAAAAAACGGGGGGGGGAGCCTGGTTTCAGCCCTCCCTAATCTCATTTAAGAGCTGGCTGTTGAAGGGAAAGAATCTCTACAGTAATATTTTGTGAGTCCTGTTCTTCAGAAAGGGGTCTTTGGTTTGTTGTTTGTTGTTGTTGTTCAGATTTGTTTTTGTGGGTTTTTTTCTTTTTTCAGAGATTCTGTTTTTATTTATTAGTTTGAGTCCTTCACCATTCCTAAGAAAATTAAAACAGAGTAAAGCAGCTGTATCTGCTCCTGCCTTTCACTACAGTTACCATTTGAGGTTCTGATTAAAGGCTGAACTTTGGAGTTTGAGTGCTGCCACAAAGCCCTGGCTGTGCCGGGCCCCCTTTCGGCCCAGGCCCCAAAGCAGACCCGGCTGTGCTGGGTTCCCCTCTCACCTGGGCCCTGCAGTGGCCTCAGCTGTGCCTGGTCCCCCTCTGCTCTGGGCCCTGAGCTGGCCCCAGCTGTGCCTGGTCCTCCTCCATCCTGGGCCCCAAGGCCCTGCCTCTGCCTGCTCCCCCTCTGCTCTGGACCCTGAGCTGGCCCTAACTGTGCCAGGCCCCCCCCACCTCCTGCCCCACAAGTGCCACCTCCTGCCCCACAAGTGCCACCTCCTGCCCCACAAGTGTCAACTCATGCTCCACAAATGCCACCTCCTGCTCCACAAGTTCCACCTCTTGCCCCACAAGTGCCAAATACTTCCCCACAACTTCCACCTTCTGCCGCACTAGTGCCAACTCCAATTCCACAAGTGCCACCTCCCACACCATAAGTGCCACCACCTGACCCACAAGTGCCAACTCCTGCCCCACAAGTGCCATTTCTTGCCCCACAAGTGCCACCTCCTGCCCCACAAGTGCCATTTCCTGCCCTACAACTTCCACCTCCTTCCCCACAAGTGCCAGTTCCAGCCCCTCAAATGCCACCTCCCGCCCCACAACTTCAACATCCCGCCATACAAGTGCCAACTCCTGCCCAACGTGTGCCACATCCTGCCCCACAAGTGCCAAATCCTGCCCCACAACTTTTACCTCCTGCTCCACAAGTGCCAACTCCTGCCCCACATCATCCACCTCCTGCCCCACAAGTGCCACCTCAAGCCCCACAAGTGCCAAATCTTGCCCCACAAGTGCCACATCCCTCCCCACAAGTGCCAGCTCCTGCCCCACAAGTGCCACCTACCACGCCACAAATTCGACCTCCTGCCCCACAAGTTCCACCTCCCACCCCACAAGTGCCAAATCCTGCCACGCAACGTCCACATCCTGCTCCACAAGTGCCACCTCCTGCCCCACATCATCCACCTCCCATCCAACAAGTGCCACCACCTGCCGCACAACTGCCAATTCCTGCCCCACAAGTGCCAGCTCATGCTTCACAAGTGCCAGCTCCTGCCCCTCATCATCCACCTCCTGCCCCACAAGTGCCACCTCCCGCCCAACAATTGTGGCCACATGACAAACAAGTGAAAAATCCCACCCCACAAGTGCCTCTACATGCCCAACAGGTGCCACCTCCCACCCCACAACTTCAGTCTCCCGCCACAGAAGTGCCAACTCCTGCCCAACGTGTGATATCTCCTGCACCACAAGTTCCAAGTCTTGCCCCACAAGTTCCACCTACCATCCCACAAGTGCCACCTCCAGCCCCACAAGTGCCATCTCCCACCCCACAAGTACCAAATCCTGCCCCACAACTTCCACCTCCTGCCCCAGAAGTGCCATCTCCTGTCGCACAAGTTCCACCTTCTGCCCCACAAGTGTAACCTCCAGCCCCATAAGTGCCAAATCCTGCCCCACAACATCCACCTGTGCCCTACAAATACCATTTCCGGCTCCACATCATCCAACTCCTGCCCCACAAGTGCCACCTCCTGCCCCACAAGTGCCACCTCCTGCCCCACAAGTGCCACCTCCTGCCCCACGAGTGCCACCTCCCGACCCAGAAGTGCCACCTCCTGCCGTGCAAGTGTCAGCTCCTGCTCCGAAAGTGCCAGCTCCTGCTCCACAAGTGCCACCTCTCGCCCCACAAGTTCCACCTCCCGCCCACAAGTGCCACATCGCTCCCCACAAGTGCCACCTCCTGCCCCACTAGTGCCACCTCCCGCCCCACAAGTGCCACCTCCCGCCCCACAAGTACCAAATCCTGCCCCACAACTTCCACCTCCTGCCCCAGAAGTGCCATCTCCTGCCCCACATGTGTCACCTCCTGCCGCACATCATCCACCTCCAAACCCATAAGTGCCACCTCCTGCACAAGTGCCAATTCCTGCCCCACAAGTGCCAGCACATGCTTCACAAGCGCCAGCTCCAGCCTAACATCATCCACCTCCTGCCCCACAAGTGCCACATCCCGCCCCACAAGAGCCACTTCCTTCCCCACAAGTACCCCATCCCACACCACAAGTTCCAATTCCTGCCATACAAGTGCCTCCTCCTTCCCCACAAGTGCCACCTCCTGCTTCGCAACTTCCACCTCCCGACCCACTAGTGCCACCTCCTGCCCCACAACTTCCACCTTGCGACCCACAAGTGCGAACTCCCGCCAAACAACTGACACCTCCTGCCTCACAAGTGCCAACTCCCGCCCCACAAGTGCCAGCTCATGCTTCACAAGTGCCAGGTCCTGCCCCTCATCATCCACCTCCTGCCCCACAAGTGCCACCTCCTGCCCAAAACCTGCCACCTCCCTCCCCACAATGCCACCTCCTGCCATATTAGTGCAGCCTCCTGCCCCACTAGTGCCAACTCCCGCCACAAAAGTCCCACCTCCTTCCAAACAAGTGCCACCTCCCACCCTACAAGTGCCAATTCCTGCCCAACAAGTGCCAGCTCATGCTTCACAAGTGCCAGCTCCTGCCCGACAAGAACCACTTCCTGCCCTACAAGTATTTCTTCCCTCCCAACAAGTTCCAATTTCCGCCCCACAAGTGCCACCTCCTGCCCCACAAGTGCCACCTCCTGCCCCACAACTTCCACCTCCCGCCCCACAATTGCCACCTCCTGCCCCACAAGTGCCACCTCCCGCCCAACAATTGTGGCCACATGACAAACAAGTTCCACTTCCTGCCCCACAAGTGCCACCTCCTGCCCAGCAAGTGCCATTTCTTACCCCACAGGTTCCAACTCCTGCCCCACAGGTGCCATTTCCTGTTCCACAAGTGCCAACTCCTGTCCCACATGTGCCAACTCCTGCCCCACAAGTGCCATTTCCTACCCCACAACTTCCACCTCCCACCCTACAAGTGCCAATTCCTGCCCCCCAAGTGCCAGCTCATGCTTCAAAAGTGCCAGCTCCTGCCCCTCATCATCCACCTCCCGCCCCAAAAGTCCCACCTCCTTCCAAACAAGTGCCACATCCCACCCCAAAAGTGCCACTTCCTGCCCCTCTATCGCCACCTCCTGCCCCAGAAGTTCCACTTCCTGCACCACAAGTTACACCTACAGCCCCACAATTTCCACCTCCTGTTTTACAAGTTCCACTTCCGCCCCACAAGTGCCACCTCCTGCCCAACAAGTGCCAGTTCATGCCCCACAAGTGCAAGGTCCTGTCCTTCAACTTCCACCTCCTGCCCAACAAGTGCGACCTCCTGCCCCACAACAACCACCTCCTGCCCCACATCATCCACCTCCTGCCCCACAAGTGCCAATTCCTGCCCTACAAGTGCCAGCTCATTCCCCTGAAGTGCCAGCTCCTGCCCCACAAGTGCCACATTTTGCCACACCACTGCCACCTCCCTTCCTAAATAATCCACCTCCTGCCCCACAAGTGTCACTGACCGCCCAACTTCATCTTCCTGACCCACAAGTGCAACCTCCTGCCCCACAAGTGCCAGCTCCTGCCCGACAAGAACTACTTCCTGCCCCACAAGTACCTCTTCCCTCCCAACAAGTTCCACCTCCCACTCCACAACTTCCACCTCCTGCCCCAGTAGTGCCACCTCCTGCCCCACAACTTCCACCTCCCGCCCCACAAGTGCCACCTCCTGCCCCACAACTTCCACCTCCCGCCCCACAATTGCCACCTCCTGCCCCACAAGTGCCACCTCCCGCCCAACAATTGTGGCCACATGACAAACAAGTTCCACTTCCGCCCCACAAGTGCCACCTCCTGCCCAACAAGTGCCATTTCTTACCCCACAGGTTCCAAATCCTACCCCACTGGTGCCATTTCCTGCCCCACAAGTGCCATTTCCCCCCCCACATGTGTTAACTCCTGCCTTACAAGTTTCACCTACCACCCCACAAATTCCACCTACCACCCCACAAGTTCCACCTCCTGCCCCAAAAGTGCCAATTCCTGCTTCACAAGTGCCAGCTCATGCTTCACAAATGCCAGCTCATGCCCCACATCATCAACTTCCTGCCCCACAAGTGCCACCTCTAACCCCACAAAGACAGCCCCCTGCCCCACATCATCCACCTCCTGCCCCACAAGTGCCAATTCCTGCCCCACAAGTGCCAACTCATGCCCCACAAGTGCCACCTCCTACCCCACAAAGACCACCTCCTGCCCCACATCATCCACCTCCTACCCCACAGGTGACAATACCTGTTCCACAAGTGCCACCTCCCGCCCCACAACTTCAACATCCCGCCACACAAGTGCCGACTCCTGGCAACGTGTGCCACATCCTGCCCCACAAGTGTCAACTCCTGCCCCACATCGTCCACCTCCCATCCAACAAGTGCCACCTCCTGCCCCACAAGTGCCAATTCCTGCCCCACAAGTGCCAGCTCATGCTTCACAAATGCCAGCTCCTGCCCCTCATCATCCACCTCCTGCCCCACAAGTGCAACCTCCTGACCCACAACATCAATCTCCAGCCCCACAAGAGCCGCCTCCTGCCCGACAAGTTACACCTGCTTCAAGTTCCACAAGTGCCAACTCCCTGCTCACGAGTGCCACATCCCGCCCCACATGTACCACCTCCTGCATCACAACTTCCACCTCCCGCCCCACATGTACCACCTCCTGCATCACAACTTCCACCTCCCGCCCCACATATACCACCTCCTGCATCACAACTTACACCTCCCGCCCCACATGTACCACCTCCTGCATCACAACTTCCACCTCCCGCCCCACATGTACCACCTCCTGCATCACAACTTCCACCTCCCCCCCCACAAATGCCACCTCCTGCCCCACAAGTTCCACCTCCCGCACCACAAGTGCCACCTCCTGCCCAACAAGTGCCACCTCCCGACCCACATGTGCCAACTTCTGCCCCACAAGTTCCACCTCACGCCCCACAAGTGCCACCTCCCGCCCCAGAAGTGCCACAACCCGCCCCACAAATCCAACTCCTGCTCCACAAGTGCCATTTCCCGACCCACATGTGCCAACTTCTGCCCCACAAGTGCCAGCTCCTGCCCCTCAAGTGCCACATCTTCCCCACAAGTGCCACCTTCTGCTCCACAAGTGCCACTTCCTGCCGCACAAGTGATACCTCCTGCCCCACAACTGCCACCACCCGCCCCACAACTTCCACCTCCCGCCTCACAAGTGCAACCTCCAGGCCCACAAGTGCCACCTCCAGATCCACAAGAATTAACTCCTGCCCAACAAGTGCCACCTCCTGCCCTTCCAGAGCCACTTCTTGCTCCACAAGTAACATTTCCTGCCCCACAAGTGCCAACCCCTGCCCAACAAGTGCTATGACCCAGCCCCACAAGTGCCAACTCCTGCCCCACAAGTGCCACCTCTTGCCCAACAGGTGCCACCTCCTGCCCCACAAATGCCAAATCCTGCCCTGCAACTTCCACCTCCTGCCCCACAAGTGCCAACTCCTGCCCCACATCATCCACCAACCGCCCCACAAGTGTCACCTCCTGCCCCACAACTTCCATCTCCCACTCCACAAGTGCCACCTACTGCACAACAAATACCATCTCCTGCCCCATAAGTGCCACCTCCTGCCCCACATCATCCACCTCCTGCCTCACAAATGCCTCCTACTGACCCACAATTGCCTCCTGCCGCCCCACAACTTCCACCTCACGCCCCACAAGTGCCACCTCCCGCCCCAGAAGTGCCACAACCCGCCCCACAAATCCAACTCCTGACCCACAAGTGCCACCTCCCGCCCCACAAGTTCCACCTCCCGCACCACAAGTGCCACCTCCTGCCCAACAAGTGCCACCTCCCGACCCACATGTGCCAACTTCTGCCCCACAAGTTCCACCTCACGCCCCACAAGTGCCACCTCCCGCCCCAGAAGTGCCACAACCCGCCCCACAAATCCAACTCCTGCCCCACAAGTGCCATTTCCCGACCCACATGTGCCAACTTCTGCCCCACAAATGCCAGCTCCTGCCCCTCAAGTGCCACATCTTCCCCACAAGTGCCACCTTCTGCTCCACAAGTGCCACTTCCTGCCGCACAAGTGATACCTCCAGCCCCACAACTGCCACCACCCGCCCCACAACTTCCACCTCCCGCCTCACAAGTGCAACCTCCAGGCCCACAAGTGCCACCTCCAGATCCACAAGAATTAACTCCTGCCCAACAAGTGCCACCTCCTGCCCTTCCAGAGCCACTTCTTGCTCCACAAGTAACATTTCCTGCCCCACAAGTGCCAACCCCTGCCCAACAAGTGCTATGACCCAGCCCACAAGTGCCAACTCCTGCCCCACAAGTGCCACCTCTTGCCCAACAGGTGCCACCTCCTGCCCCACAAATGCCAAATCCTGCCCTGCAACTTCCACCTCCTGCCCCACAAGTGCCAACTCCTACCCCACATCATCCACCAACCGCCCCACAAGCGTCACCTCCTGCCCCACAACTTCCATCTCCCACTCCACAAGTGCCACCTACTGCACAACAAATACCATCTCATGCCCCATAAGTGCCACCTCCTGCCCCACAACCGCTACCTCCTGCCTCATATCATTCACCTCCCGCCCCACAATTTCCACCTCCTGCTCAACTAGTGCCACGTGCTGCCCCACAAGTTCCATTTCCCGCCCCACAAGTTCCACCTCCCGCCCCACAACTGCCACCTCCCGCATTAAAAGTGCCACCTCCCGACCCACAAGTGCCTCCTCCTGTCCCACAGTTGTCACCTCCCGCTCCACAAGTTACACCTCACCCCCCACAAGTTCTACCACCCACCCCACAAGTGCCACCTGCAGCCCCAGAAGTGTCAAATCCTGCCACACAACTTCCACATCCAGCCCCACAAGTGCCACCTCCCACCCCACAACTTCCACTTCCCGCCCAACAACGGCCTCCTCCTGCCCCACATGTGCCTCCTCCTGCCCAAAGAGTGCCACTTCCTGCCCCACAAGTGCTACCTACTTCCCCACAAGTGCCACCTCCTGCCCCACATCATCCACCTCCTGCCTCACAAATGCCTCCTCCTGACCCACAATTGCCACCTGCCGCCCCACATCATCCACCAACCGCCCCACAAGTGCCACCTCCCACCCCACAACTTCCACTTCCCGCCCAACAACGGCCTCCTCCTGCCCCACAAGTGCCTCCTCCTGCCACACAAGTGCCTCCTCCTGCCCCACAAGTGCCACCTCCTGCCCCACAAGTGCCACTTCCTGCCCCACAAGTGCCACCTCCTGCCCCACAAGTGCTACCTACTTCCCCACAAGTGCCACCTCCTGCCCCACATCATCCACCTCCTGCCTCACAAATGCCTCCTCCTGACCCACAAGTGCCACCTCCCGCCCCACAAGTTCCACCTCCCGACCCACATGTGCCACAACCCGCCCCACAAATCCAACTCCTGCCCCACAAGTGCTACCTACTTCCCCACAAGTGCCACCTCCTGCCCCACATCATCCACCTCCTGCCTCACAAATGCCTCCTCCTGACCCACAAGTGCCACCTCCCGACCCACAAGTGCCACCTCCCGACCCACAAGTGCCACCTCCCGACCCACAAATCCAACTCCTGCCCCACAAGTGCCACCTCCTGCCCCACAAGTGCCACCTCCTGCCCCACAAGTGCAACCTTTCGCCCCACAAATGCCACCTCCCGCTCCACAACTTCCACCTCCCACTCCACAACTTCCACCTCCTGCCCCAGTAGTGCCACCTCCCGACCCACAAGTGCCAACTCCCGCCCCACAAGAGCCACCTCCCGCCCTACAACTTCCATCTCCTGGCTCACAAGTTCCACCTCCTGCCCCACAAGTGCCACCTCCTGCCCCACAAGTGCCACCTCCTGCCCCACAAGTGCAACCTTTCGCCCCACAAATGCCACCTCCCGCTCCACAACTTCCACCTCCCACTCCACAACTTCCACCTCCTGCCCCAGTAGTGCCACCTCCCGACCCACAAGTGCCAACTCCCGCCCCACAAGAGCCACCTCCCGCCCTACAACTTCCATCTCCTGGCTCACAAGTTCCACCTCCTGCCTCAAAAGAGCCACCTCCCGCCCCACAACTTCCACGTAACATCCCATAAGTTCCACCTCCTGCCCAACAAGTGCCACCTCTCGTCCCACAAGGACCACCTCCTGCCCCACAAGTGCCAACTCCTGCCCCACAAGTGCCACCTCCTGCCCAACAAGTGCCACGTCCAGCCCCACAACTTCCACCTCCTGCCCCAAAAGTGTCAACTCCTGCCCCATAAGTTCCATATCCCGCCCCACAAGTGCCACTACCTGCCCCACTAGTGCCATCTCCATTTCCACAGGTGCCACCTCCCGCCCCACAACTTCCACGTAACGCCCCATAAGTTCCACCTCCTGCCCAACAAGTGCCACCTCTCGTCCCACAAGGACCACCTCCTGCCCCACAAGTGCCACCTCTTGCCCCACAAGTGCCAAATACTTCCCCACAACTTCCACCTTCTGCCGCACTAGTGCCAACTCCAATTCCACAAGTGCCACCTCCCACACCACAAGTGCCACCACCTGACCCACAAGTGCCAACTCCTGCCCCACAAGTGCCACCTCCTGCCCCACAAGTGCCATTTCCTGCCCTACAACTTCCACCTCCTGCCCCACAAGAGCCAGTTCCAGCCCCACAAATGCCACCTCCCGCCCCACAACTTCAACATCCCGCCATACAAGTGCCACCTCCTGCCCAACGTGTGCCACATCCTGCCCCACAAGTGCCAAATCCTGCCCCGCAACTTTTACCTCCTGCTCCACAAGTGCCAACTCCTGCCCCACATCATCCACCTCCTGCCCCACAAGTGCCACCTCCAGCCCCACAAGTGCCAAATCTTGCCCCACAAGTACCACCTCCTGCCCCACAAGTGCCACCTCCCGCCCCACAACTTCCACCCCCTCCCCTCAAGTTACATCTCCTGCCCCACAAGTGCCAACACCTGACCCACAAGTGCCACCTCCTGCCCCACAACTTTACATTCCGCCCCACAATTTCCACCTCCTGTCTTACAAGTTCCACTTCCTGCCCCACAAGTGCCAGCTCAGGCTTCACAAGTGCCAGCTCCTGCACCACATCATCCACTTCCCGCCCCACAAGTGCCACCTCCTGCCCAACAATTGCCATTTCTTACCCCAGAGGTTCCAACTCCTGCCCCACAGGTGCCATTTCCTGCCCCACAAGTGCCACCTCCTGTCCCACATGTGCCAACTCCTGCCCCACAAGTGCCATTTCCTGCCCCACAACTTCCACCTCCCGCCCCAGAAGTGCCAGTTCCTGTCCCACAAGTGCCACCTACCACGCCACAAATTCCACCTCCTGCCCCTCAAGTTCCACCTCCTGCCCCACAATGACTACCTCCTGCCCCACATCATCCACCCCCTGCACCACAAGTGCCAATTCCTGCCCTACAAGTGCCAGCTCATTCCCCTGAAGTGCCAGCTCCTGCCCCACGAGTGCCACATTTTGCCACACCACTGCCACCTCCCCCCCCAAATAATCCACCTCCTGCCCCACAAGTGTCACTGACCGCAACTTCCTCCTCCTGACCCACAAGTGCAACCTCCTGACCCACAACTTCAACATCCCACCACACAAGTGCCGACTCCTGCCCAACGTGTGCCACATCCTGCCCCACAAGTGCCAACTCCTGCCCCACATCGTCCACCTCCCACCCAACAAGTACCACCTCCTGCCCCACAAGTGCCAATTCCTGCCCCACATGTGCCAGCTCATGCCCCACAAGTGCCAGGTCCTGTCCCACATCATCCACCTTCTGCCCCACAAATGCCACCTCCTGCCCCACAACGACCACCTCCTGCACCACATCATTCACCCCCTGCACCACAAGTGCCAATTCATGCCCTACAAGTGCCAGCTCACTCCCCTGAAGTGCCAGCTCCTGCCCCACAAGTGCCACCTCCTGTCCCATATGTGCTAACTCCTGCCCCACAACTTGTACCTCACGGCCCACAAGAGCCAGTTCCAGCCCCACAAATGCCACCTCCCGCCCCACAACTTCAACATCCCGCCACACAAGTGCCACCTCCTGCCCCACAAGTGCCAAATCCTGTTCTGCAACTTCCAACTCCTGCTCCACAAGTGCCACCTCCTGCCCCACATCATCTACCTCCCACCCCACAAGTGCCACCTCCTGCCCCACAAGTTACATCTCCCGCCCCACAAGTGCCACCTCCTGCCTCACAACTTCCAACTCCCACCACAACAATTTCCACCTCCTGTCTTACAAGTTCCACTTCCGCCCCACAAGTGCCACCTCCAGCCCCATAAGTGCCTAATCATGCCCCAAAACATCCACCTGTGCCCTACAAATTACCGGCTCCACATCATCCAACTTCAGCCCCACAAGCGCCACCTCCTGCACAAAAAGATCCACCTCAAGCCCCACAGGTGCCACCTCCCGCCCCACAACTTCCACCTCCCGCCCCACAATTACCACCTCCTGCCCCATAAGTGCCACTTCCCGCCCAACAATTGTGGCCACATGACAAACAAGTTCCACTTCCGCCCCACAACTGTCAACTCCTGCCCAACAAGTGCCATTTCTTACCCCACAGGTTCCAAATCCTACCCCACTGGTGCCATTTCCTGCCCCACAAGTGCCACCTCCTGCCCCACAACGACCACCTCCTGCCCCAAAAGTGCCAATTCTTGCCCGACAAGTGTCAGCTCATTCCCCTGAAGTGCCAGCTCCTGCCCCACAAGTGCCACATTTTGCCACACCACAGCAAACCTCCCCCCCAAATAATCCACCTCCTGCCCCACAAGTGTCACTGACCGCCCAACTTCCTCCTCCTGACGCACAAGTGCAACCTCCTGCCCCACAAGTGCCAGCTCCTGCCCCACAAGAGCCACTTCCTGCCCCACAAGTACCTCTTCCCTCCCAACAAGTTCCAATTTCCGCCCCACAAGTGCCACCTCCTGCCCCACAAGTGCAACCTCCTGCCCCACAAGTGCAACCTCCTGCCCCACAAGTGCCACATTTCGCCCCACAAATGCCACCTCCCACTCCACAACTTCCACCTCCTGCCCCACAAGTGCCACCTCCCTCCCTACAACTTCCATCTCCTGGCCCACAAGTGCCACCTCCTGCCTCAAAAGAGCCACCTCCCGCCCCAAAACTTCCACGTAACGACCCATAAGTTCCACCTCCCGCCCAACAAGTGCCACCTCTTGCCCCACAAGTGCCACCTCCTGCCCCACAAGTGTCAACTCATGCTCCACAAATGCCACCTCCTGCTCCACAAGTTCCACCTCTTGCCCCTCAAGTGCCAAATACTTCCCCACAACTTCCACCTTCTGCCCCACTAGTGCCAACTCCAATTCCACAAGTGCCACCTCCAGCCCTACAACTGCCACTTCCAGCCCCACAAGTGCCACCTCCCGCCCAACAACTTCAACATCCCACCACACAAGTGCCAACTCCTGCCCGTGTGCCACATCCTGCCCCACAAGTGCCAACTCCTGCCGCACAACTGACAATTCCTGCCCCAAAAGTGACAGCTCATGCTTCACAATTGCCAGCTCCTGCCCCACATCATCCACCTTCTGCCCCACAAGTGCCACCTCTCGCCCCACAAGTGCCACACCCGCCCCACAAGTGCCACCTCCTGCCAAACTAGTGCAACCTCCTGCCCCACAAGTGCCTTATCTCGCCAGACAATTTACAGCTCCTGCCCCACAAGTGCTACATCCTGCAGCACAACTTCAACCTCCTGCCCCACAATTGCCACGTTCTGCCCCACAAGTGTAGGCTCCTGCCCCACAACTGCCAATTCCTGCCCCACATGTGCCAGCTCATGCTTCACAAGTGCCACCTCCTGCCCCACAAGTGCCACCTCCTGCCAAACAACTGACACCTCCTGCCCCACAAGTGCCACATCCTGCCCCACAATTGCCACATCCTTCACCACAGGTACCCCATCCCACCCCACAAGTTTCAATTCCTGCCATACAAGTGACACCTTCTGCCCCACAAGTGCCACCTCTCGCCCCACAAGTGCCACACCCTCCCCACAAGTGCCACCTCCTGCCAAACTAGTGCAACCTCCTGCCCCACAAGTGCCTTATCTCGCCAGACAATTTACAGCTCCTGCCCCACAAGTGCTACATCCTGCACCACAACTTCAACCTCCTGCCCCACAAGTGCCACGTTCTGCCCCACAAGTGTAGGCTCCTGCCCCACAACTGCCAATTCCTGCCCCACATGTGCCAGCTCATGCTTCACAAGTGCCAGCTCCTGCACCACATGATCCACTTCCTGCCCACAAGTGCCAATTCCTGCCCCACAAGTGCCAGTTCATGCCCCACAAGTGCCAGCTCCTGCCCCACAAGTGCCACATCCTGCCCCACAAGAGCCACTTCCTTCACCACAGGTACCCCATCCCACCCCACAAGTTTCAATTCCTGCCATACAAGTGCCACCTCCTTCCCCACAAGTGCCACCTCCTGCCCCACAATTGCAACCTCCTGCCCCACAAGTGCCACCTCCCGCCAAACAACTGACACCTCCTGCCCCACAAGTGCCACCTCCTGCCCTACAAGTGCCACCTTCTGTTCCACAACTTCCACCTCCTGCCCCACAATTTATAACTCCTGCCCCACAAGTGTTGCATTTTGCCCCACAAGTGCCACCTCCCGCTCCACAAGTGCCACCTCCGGACCCACAAGTGCCAATTCCTGCCCCACATCATTCACCTCCTGCCCCACAAGTGCCACCTCCCGACCCACAAGTGCCAACTCCTGCCCCGCAACTTCCACCTCCTGCTCCACAAGTGCCACCTCGAACCGCACAATTGCCACCTCCTTCCCCATATCAACCACCACCCATCCAACAAGTGCCAACTTCTGCCCCACAAGTTCAACCTTACGCCCCACAAGTGCCACCTCCCGCCCCAGAAGTGCCACAACCCGCCCCACAAATCCAACTCCTGCTCCACAAGTGCCATTTCCCGACCCACATGTGCCAACTTCTGCCCCACAAGTGCCAGCTCCTGCCCCTCAAGTGCCACATCTTCCCCACAAGTGCCACCTTCTGCTCCACAAGTGCCACTTCCTGCCGCACAAGTGATACCTCCTGCCCCACAACTGCCACCACCCGCCCCACAACTTCCACCTCCCGCCTCACAAGTGCAACCTCCAGGCCCACAAGTGCCACCTCCAGATCCACAAGAATTAACTCCTGCCCAACAAGTGCCACCTCCTGCCCTTCCAGAGCCACTTCTTGCTCCACAAGTAACATTTCCTGCCCCACAAGTGCCAACCCCTGCCCAACAAGTGCTATGACCCAGCCCACAAGTGCCAACTCCTGCCCCACAAGTGCCACCTCTTGCCCAACAGGTGCCACCTCCTGCCCCACAAATGCCAAATCCTGCCCTGCAACTTCCACCTCCTGCCCCAAAAGTGCCAACTCCTACCCCACATCATCCACCAACCGCCCCACAAGCGTCACCTCCTGCCCCACAACTTCCATCTCCCACTCCACAAGTGCCACCTACTGCACAACAAATACCATCTCATGCCCCATAAGTGCCACCTCCTGCCCCACAACCGCTACCTCCTGCCTCATATCATTCACCTCCCGCCCCACAATTTCCACCTCCTGCTCAACTAGTGCCACGTGCTGCCCCACAAGTTCCATTTCCCGCCCCACAAGTTCCACCTCCCGCCCCACAACTGCCACCTCCCGCATTAAAAGTGCCACCTCCCGACCCACAAGTGCCTCCTCCTGTCCCACAGTTGTCACCTCCCGCTCCACAAGTTACACCTCACCCCCCACAAGTTCTACCACCCACCCCACAAGTGCCACCTGCAGCCCCAGAAGTGTCAAATCCTGCCACACAACTTCCACATCCAGCCCCACAAGTGCCACCTCCCACCCCACAACTTCCACTTCCCGCCCAACAACGGCCTCCTCCTGCCCCACATGTGCCTCCTCCTGCCCAAAGAGTGCCACTTCCTGCCCCACAAGTGCTACCTACTTCCCCACAAGTGCCACCTCCTGCCCCACATCATCCACCTCCTGCCTCACAAATGCCTCCTCCTGACCCACAATTGCCACCTGCCGCCCCACATCATCCACCAACCGCCCCACAAGTGCCACCTCCCACCCCACAACTTCCACTTCCCGCCCAACAACGGCCTCCTCCTGCCCCACAAGTGCCTCCTCCTGCCACACAAGTGCCTCCTCCTGCCCCACAAGTGCCACCTCCTGCCCCACAAGTGCCACTTCCTGCCCCACAAGTGCCACCTCCTGCCCCACAAGTGCTACCTACTTCCCCACAAGTGCCACCTCCTGCCCCACATCATCCACCTCCTGCCTCACAAATGCCTCCTCCTGACCCACAAGTGCCACCTCCCGCCCCACAAGTTCCACCTCCCGACCCACATGTGCCACAACCCGCCCCACAAATCCAACTCCTGCCCCACAAGTGCTACCTACTTCCCCACAAGTGCCACCTCCTGCCCCACATCATCCACCTCCTGCCTCACAAATGCCTCCTCCTGACCCACAAGTGCCACCTCCCGCCCCACAAGTGCCACCTCCCGACCCACATGTGCCACAACCCGCCCCACAAATCCAACTCCTGCCCCACAAGTGCCACCTCCTGCCCCACAAGTGCCACCTCCTGCCCCACAAGTGCAACCTTTCGCCCCACAAATGCCACCTCCCGCTCCACAACTTCCACCTCCCACTCCACAACTTCCACCTCCTGCCCCAGTAGTGCCACCTCCCGACCCACAAGTGCCAACTCCCGCCCCACAAGAGCCACCTCCCGCCCTACAACTTCCATCTCCTGGCTCACAAGTTCCACCTCCTGCCTCAAAAGAGCCACCTCCCGCCCCACAACTTCCACGTAACATCCCATAAGTTCCACCTCCTGCCCAACAAGTGCCACCTCTCGTCCCACAAGGACCACCTCCTGCCCCACAAGTGCCAACTCCTGCCCCACAAGTGCCACCTCCTGCCCAACAAGTGCCACGTCCAGCCCCACAACTTCCACCTCCTGCCCCAAAAGTGTCAACTCCTGCCCCATAAGTTCCATATCCCGCCCCACAAGTGCCACTACCTGCCCCACTAGTGCCATCTCCATTTCCACAGGTGCCACCTCCCGCCCCACAACTTCCACGTAACGCCCCATAAGTTCCACCTCCTGCCCAACAAGTGCCACCTCTCGTCCCACAAGGACCACCTCCTGCCCCACAAGTGCCACCTCTTGCCCCACAAGTGCCAAATACTTCCCCACAACTTCCACCTTCTGCCGCACTAGTGCCAACTCCAATTCCACAAGTGCCACCTCCCACACCACAAGTGCCACCACCTGACCCACAAGTGCCAACTCCTGCCCCACAAGTGCCACCTCCTGCCCCACAAGTGCCATTTCCTGCCCTACAACTTCCACCTCCTGCCCCACAAGAGCCAGTTCCAGCCCCACAAATGCCACCTCCCGCCCCACAACTTCAACATCCCGCCATACAAGTGCCACCTCCTGCCCAACGTGTGCCACATCCTGCCCCACAAGTGCCAAATCCTGCCCCGCAACTTTTACCTCCTGCTCCACAAGTGCCAACTCCTGCCCCACATCATCCACCTCCTGCCCCACAAGTGCCACCTCCAGCCCCACAAGTGCCAAATCTTGCCCCACAAGTACCACCTCCTGCCCCACAAGTGCCACCTCCCGCCCCACAACTTCCACCCCCTCCCCTCAAGTTACATCTCCTGCCCCACAAGTGCCAACACCTGACCCACAAGTGCCACCTCCTGCCCCACAACTTTACATTCCGCCCCACAATTTCCACCTCCTGTCTTACAAGTTCCACTTCCTGCCCCACAAGTGCCAGCTCAGGCTTCACAAGTGCCAGCTCCTGCACCACATCATCCACTTCCCGCCCCACAAGTGCCACCTCCTGCCCAACAATTGCCATTTCTTACCCCACAGGTTCCAACTCCTGCCCCACAGGTGCCATTTCCTGCCCCACAAGTGCCACCTCCTGTCCCACATGTGCCAACTCCTGCCCCACAAGTGCCATTTCCTGCCCCACAACTTCCACCTCCCGCCCCAGAAGTGCCAGTTCCTGTCCCACAAGTGCCACCTACCACGCCACAAATTCCACCTCCTGCCCCTCAAGTTCCACCTCCTGCCCCACAATGACTACCTCCTGCCCCACATCATCCACCCCCTGCACCACAAGTGCCAATTCCTGCCCTACAAGTGCCAGCTCATTCCCCTGAAGTGCCAGCTCCTGCCCCACGAGTGCCACATTTTGCCACACCACTGCCACCTCCCCCCCCAAATAATCCACCTCCTGCCCCACAAGTGTCACTGACCGCAACTTCCTCCTCCTGACCCACAAGTGCAACCTCCTGACCCACAACTTCAACATCCCACCACACAAGTGCCGACTCCTGCCCAACGTGTGCCACATCCTGCCCCACAAGTGCCAACTCCTGCCCCACATCGTCCACCTCCCACCCAACAAGTACCACCTCCTGCCCCACAAGTGCCAATTCCTGCCCCACATGTGCCAGCTCATGCCCCACAAGTGCCAGGTCCTGTCCCACATCATCCACCTTCTGCCCCACAAATGCCACCTCCTGCCCCACAACGACCACCTCCTGCACCACATCATTCACCCCCTGCACCACAAGTGCCAATTCATGCCCTACAAGTGCCAGCTCACTCCCCTGAAGTGCCAGCTCCTGCCCCACAAGTGCCACCTCCTGTCCCATATGTGCTAACTCCTGCCCCACAACTTGTACCTCACGGCCCACAAGAGCCAGTTCCAGCCCCACAAATGCCACCTCCCGCCCCACAACTTCAACATCCCGCCACACAAGTGCCACCTCCTGCCCCACAAGTGCCAAATCCTGTTCTGCAACTTCCAACTCCTGCTCCACAAGTGCCACCTCCTGCCCCACATCATCTACCTCCCACCCCACAAGTGCCACCTCCTGCCCCACAAGTTACATCTCCCACCCCACAAGTGCCACCTCCTGCCTCACAACTTCCAACTCCCACCACAACAATTTCCACCTCCTGTCTTACAAGTTCCACTTCCGCCCCACAAGTGCCACCTCCAGCCCCATAAGTGCCTAATCATGCCCCAAAACATCCACCTGTGCCCTACAAATTACCGGCTCCACATCATCCAACTTCAGCCCCACAAGCGCCACCTCCTGCACAAAAAGATCCACCTCAAGCCCCACAGGTGCCACCTCCCGCCCCACAACTTCCACCTCCCGCCCCACAATTACCACCTCCTGCCCCATAAGTGCCACTTCCCGCCCAACAATTGTGGCCACATGACAAACAAGTTCCACTTCCGCCCCACAACTGTCAACTCCTGCCCAACAAGTGCCATTTCTTACCCCACAGGTTCCAAATCCTACCCCACTGGTGCCATTTCCTGCCCCACAAGTGCCACCTCCTGCCCCACAACGACCACCTCCTGCCCCAAAAGTGCCAATTCTTGCCCTACAAGTGTCAGCTCATTCCCCTGAAGTGCCAGCTCCTGCCCCACAAGTGCCACATTTTGCCACACCACAGCAAACCTCCCCCCCAAATAATCCACCTCCTGCCCCACAAGTGTCACTGACCGCCCAACTTCCTCCTCCTGACGCACAAGTGCAACCTCCTGCCCCACAAGTGCCAGCTCCTGCCCCACAAGAGCCACTTCCTGCCCCACAAGTACCTCTTCCCTCCCAACAAGTTCCAATTTCCGCCCCACAAGTGCCACCTCCTGCCCCACAAGTGCAACCTCCTGCCCCACAAGTGCAACCTCCTGCCCCACAAGTGCCACATTTCGCCCCACAAATGCCACCTCCCACTCCACAACTTCCACCTCCTGCCCCACAAGTGCCACCTCCCGCCCTACAACTTCCATCTCCTGGCCCACAAGTGCCACCTCCTGCCTCAAAAGAGCCACCTCCCGCCCCAAAACTTCCACGTAACGACCCATAAGTTCCACCTCCCGCCCAACAAGTGCCACCTCTTGCCCCACAAGTGCCACCTCCTGCCCCACAAGTGTCAACTCATGCTCCACAAATGCCACCTCCTGCTCCACAAGTTCCACCTCTTGCCCCTCAAGTGCCAAATACTTCCCCACAACTTCCACCTTCTGCCCCACTAGTGCCAACTCCAATTCCACAAGTGCCACCTCCAGCCCTACAACTGCCACTTCCAGCCCCACAAGTGCCACCTCCCGCCCAACAACTTCAACATCCCACCACACAAGTGCCAACTCCTGCCCGTGTGCCACATCCTGCCCCACAAGTGCCACCTCCTGCCCCACAAGTGTCAACTCATGCTCCACAAATGCCACCTCCTGCTCCACAAGTTCCACCTCTTGCCCCTCAAGTGCCAAATACTTCCCCACAACTTCCACCTTCTGCCCCACTAGTGCCAACTCCAATTCCACAAGTGCCACCTCCAGCCCTACAACTGCCACTTCCAGCCCCACAAGTGCCACCTCCCGCCCAACAACTTCAACATCCCACCACACAAGTGCCAACTCCTGCCCGTGTGCCACATCCTGCCCCACAAGTGCCAACTCCTGCCGCACAACTGACAATTCCTGCCCCAAAAGTGACAGCTCATGCTTCACAATTGCCAGCTCCTGCCCCACATCATCCACCTTCTGCCCCACAAGTGCCACCTCTCGCCCCACAAGTGCCACACCCGCCCCACAAGTGCCACCTCCTGCCAAACTAGTGCAACCTCCTGCCCCACAAGTGCCTTATCTCGCCAGACAATTTACAGCTCCTGCCCCACAAGTGCTACATCCTGCAGCACAACTTCAACCTCCTGCCCCACAATTGCCACGTTCTGCCCCACAAGTGTAGGCTCCTGCCCCACAACTGCCAATTCCTGCCCCACATGTGCCAGCTCATGCTTCACAAGTGCCACCTCCTGCCCCACAAGTGCCACCTCCTGCCAAACAACTGACACCTCCTGCCCCACAAGTGCCACATCCTGCCCCACAATTGCCACATCCTTCACCACAGGTACCCCATCCCACCCCACAAGTTTCAATTCCTGCCATACAAGTGACACCTTCTGCCCCACAAGTGCCACCTCTCGCCCCACAAGTGCCACACCCTCCCCACAAGTGCCACCTCCTGCCAAACTAGTGCAACCTCCTGCCCCACAAGTGCCTTATCTCGCCAGACAATTTACAGCTCCTGCCCCACAAGTGCTACATCCTGCACCACAACTTCAACCTCCTGCCCCACAAGTGCCACGTTCTGCCCCACAAGTGTAGGCTCCTGCCCCACAACTGCCAATTCCTGCCCCACATGTGCCAGCTCATGCTTCACAAGTGCCAGCTCCTGCACCACATGATCCACTTCCTGCCCACAAGTGCCAATTCCTGCCCCACAAGTGCCAGTTCATGCCCCACAAGTGCCAGCTCCTGCCCCACAAGTGCCACATCCTGCCCCACAAGAGCCACTTCCTTCACCACAGGTACCCCATCCCACCCCACAAGTTTCAATTCCTGCCATACAAGTGCCACCTCCTTCCCCACAAGTGCCACCTCCTGCCCCACAATTGCAACCTCCTGCCCCACAAGTGCCACCTCCCGCCAAACAACTGACACCTCCTGCCCCACAAGTGCCACCTCCTGCCCTACAAGTGCCACCTTCTGTTCCACAACTTCCACCTCCTGCCCCACAATTTATAACTCCTGCCCCACAAGTGTTGCATTTTGCCCCACAAGTGCCACCTCCCGCTCCACAAGTGCCACCTCCGGACCCACAAGTGCCAATTCCTGCCCCACATCATTCACCTCCTGCCCCACAAGTGCCACCTCCCGACCCACAAGTGCCAACTCCTGCCCCGCAACTTCCACCTCCTGCTCCACAAGTGCCACCTCGAACCGCACAATTGCCACCTCCTTCCCCATATCAACCACCACCCATCCAACAAGTGCCAACTTCTGCCCCACAAGTTCCACCTCACGCCCCACAAGTGCCACCTCCCGCCCCAGAAGTGCCACAACCCGCCCCACAAATCCAACTCCTGCTCCACAAGTGCCATTTCCCGACCCACATGTGCCAACTTCTGCCCCACAAGTGCCAGCTCCTGCCCCTCAAGTGCCACATCTTCCCCACAAGTGCCACCTTCTGCTCCACAAGTGCCACTTCCTGCCGCACAAGTGATACCTCCTGCCCCACAACTGCCACCACCCGCCCCACAACTTCCACCTCCCGCCTCACAAGTGCAACCTCCAGGCCCACAAGTGCCACCTCCAGATCCACAAGAATTAACTCCTGCCCAACAAGTGCCACCTCCTGCCCTTCCAGAGCCACTTCTTGCTCCACAAGTAACATTTCCTGCCCCACAAGTGCCAACCCCTGCCCAACAAGTGCTATGACCCAGCCCCACAAGTGCCAACTCCTGCCCCACAAGTGCCACCTCTTGCCCAACAGGTGCCACCTCCTGCCCCACAAATGCCAAATCCTGCCCTGCAACTTCCACCTCCTGCCCCACAAGTGCCAACTCCTGCCCCACATCATCCACCAACCGCCCCACAAGTGTCACCTCCTGCCCCACAACTTCCATCTCCCACTCCACAAGTGCCACCTACTGCACAACAAATACCATCTCCTGCCCCATAAGTGCCACCTCCTGCCCCACATCATCCACCTCCTGCCTCACAAATGCCTCCTCCTGACCCACAATTGCCTCCTGCCGCCCCACAACTTCCACCTCACGCCCCACAAGTACCACCTCCCGCCCCAGAAGTGTCACAACATGCCCCACAAATCCAACTCCTGACCCACAAGTGCCACCTCCCGCCCCACAAGTTCCACCTCCCGCACCACAAGTGCCACCTCCTGCCCAACAAGTGCCACCTCCCGACCCACATGTGCCAACTTCTGCCCCACAAGTTCCACCTCACGCCCCACAAGTGCCACCTCCCGCCCCAGAAGTGCCACAACCCGCCCCACAAATCCAACTCCTGCCCCACAAGTGCCATTTCCCGACCCACATGTGCCAACTTCTGCCCCACAAATGCCAGCTCCTGCCCCTCAAGTGCCACATCTTCCCCACAAGTGCCACCTTCTGCTCCACAAGTGCCACTTCCTGCCGCACAAGTGATACCTCCAGCCCCACAACTGCCACCACCCGCCCCACAACTTCCACCTCCCGCCTCACAAGTGCAACCTCCAGGCCCACAAGTGCCACCTCCAGATCCACAAGAATTAACTCCTGCCCAACAAGTGCCACCTCCTGCCCTTCCAGAGCCACTTCTTGCTCCACAAGTAACATTTCCTGCCCCACAAGTGCCAACCCCTGCCCAACAAGTGCTATGACCCAGCCCACAAGTGCCAACTCCTGCCCCACAAGTGCCACCTCTTGCCCAACAGGTGCCACCTCCTGCCCCACAAATGCCAAATCCTGCCCTGCAACTTCCACCTCCTGCCCCACAAGTGCCAACTCCTACCCCACATCATCCACCAACCGCCCCACAAGCGTCACCTCCTGCCCCACAACTTCCATCTCCCACTCCACAAGTGCCACCTACTGCACAACAAATACCATCTCATGCCCCATAAGTGCCACCTCCTGCCCCACAACCGCTACCTCCTGCCTCATATCATTCACCTCCCGCCCCACAATTTCCACCTCCTGCTCAACTAGGTCCACGTGCTGCCCCACAAGTTCCATTTCCCGCCCCACAACTGCCACCTCCCGCCCCACAACTGCCACCTCCCGCATTAAAAGTGCCACCTCCCGACCCACAAGTGCCTCCTCCTGTCCCACAGTTGTCACCTCCCGCTCCACAAGTTACACCTCACCCCCCACAAGTTCTACCACCCACCCCACAAGTGCCACCTGCAGCCCCAGAAGTGTCAAATCCTGCCACACAACTTCCACATCCAGCCCCACAAGTGCCACCTCCCACCCCACAACTTCCACTTCCCGCCCAACAACGGCCTCCTCCTGCCCCACATGTGCCTCCTCCTGCCCAAAGAGTGCCACTTCCTGCCCCACAAGTGCTACCTACTTCCCCACAAGTGCCACCTCCTGCCCCACATCATCCACCTCCTGCCTCACAAATGCCTCCTCCTGACCCACAATTGCCACCTGCCGCCCCACATCATCCACCAACCGCCCCACAAGTGCCACCTCCCACCCCACAACTTCCACTTCCCGCCCAACAACGGCCTCCTCCTGCCCCACAAGTGCCTCCTCCTGCCACACAAGTGCCTCCTCCTGCCCCACAAGTGCCACCTCCTGCCCCACAAGTGCCACTTCCTGCCCCACAAGTGCCACCTCCTGCCCCACAAGTGCTACCTACTTCCCCACAAGTGCCACCTCCTGCCCCACATCATCCACCTCCTGCCTCACAAATGCCTCCTCCTGACCCACAAGTGCCACCTCCCGCCCCACAAGTTCCACCTCCCGACCCACATGTGCCACAGCCCGCCCCACAAATCCAACTCCTGCCCCACAAGTGCTACCTACTTCCCCACAAGTGCCACCTCCTGCCCCACATCATCCACCTCCTGCCTCACAAATGCCTCCTCCTGACCCACAAGTGCCACCTCCCGCCCCACAAGTGCCACCTCCCGACCCACATGTGCCACAACCCGCCCCACAAATCCAACTCCTGCCCCACAAGTGCCACCTCGCATCCCACAAGTGCCACATCCCGCCCCACAAGTTCCACCTCCTGCCTTACAAGTGCCAATTCCTGCCCTACAAGTGCCAGCTCATTCCCCTGAAGTGCCAGCTCCTGCCCCACAAGTGCCACATTTGTCCACACCACTGCCACCTCCCCCCCAAAATAATCCACCTCCTGCCCCACAAGTGTCACTGACCGCCCAACTTCCTCCTCCTGACACACAAGTGCAACCTCCTGCCCCACAAGTGCCACCTCCTGCCCCACAAGTGCCACCTCCTGCCCCACAAGTGCAACCTTTCACCCCACAGATGCCACCTCCCGCTCCACAACTTCCACCTCCCACTCCACAACTTCCACCTCCTGCCCCAGTAGTGCCACCTCCCGACCCACAAGTGCCAACTCCCGCCCCACAAGAGCCACCTCCCGCCCTACAACTTCCATCTCCTGGCTCACAAGTTCCACCTCCTGCCTCAAAAGAGCCACCTCCCGCCCCACAACTTCCACGTAACATCCCATAAGTTCCACCTCCTGCCCAACAAGTGCCACCTCTCGTCCCACAAGGACCACCTCCTGCCCCACAAGTGCCAACTCCTGCCCCACAAGTGCCACCTCCTGCCCAACAAGTGCCACGTCCAGCCCCACAACTTCCACCTCCTGCCCCAAAAGTGTCAACTCCTGCCCCATAAGTTCCATATCCCGCCCCACAAGTGCCACTACCTGCCCCACTAGTGCCATCTCCATTTCCACAGGTGCCACCTCCCGCCCCACAACTTCCACGTAACGCCCCATAAGTTCCACCTCCTGCCCAACAAGTGCCACCTCTCGTCCCACAAGGACCACCTCCTGCCCCACAAGTGCCACCTCTTGCCCCACAAGTGCCAAATACTTCCCCACAACTTCCACCTTCTGCCGCACTAGTGCCAACTCCAATTCCACAAGTGCCACCTCCCACACCACAAGTGCCACCACCTGACCCACAAGTGCCAACTCCTGCCCCACAAGTGCCACCTCCTGCCCCACAAGTGCCATTTCCTGCCCTACAACTTCCACCTCCTGCCCCACAAGAGCCAGTTCCAGCCCCACAAATGCCACCTCCCGCCCCACAACTTCAACATCCCGCCATACAAGTGCCACCTCCTGCCCAACGTGTGCCACATCCTGCCCCACAAGTGCCAAATCCTGCCCCGCAACTTTTACCTCCTGCTCCACAAGTGCCAACTCCTGCCCCACATCATCCACCTCCTGCCCCACAAGTGCCACCTCCAGCCCCACAAGTGCCAAATCTTGCCCCACAAGTACCACCTCCTGCCCCACAAGTGCCACCTCCCGCCCCACAACTTCCACCCCCTCCCCTCAAGTTACATCTCCTGCCCCACAAGTGCCAACACCTGACCCACAAGTGCCACCTCCTGCCCCACAACTTTACATTCCGCCCCACAATTTCCACCTCCTGTCTTACAAGTTCCACTTCCTGCCCCACAAGTGCCAGCTCAGGCTTCACAAGTGCCAGCTCCTGCACCACATCATCCACTTCCCGCCCCACAAGTGCCACCTCCTGCCCAACAATTGCCATTTCTTACCCCACAGGTTCCAACTCCTGCCCCACAGGTGCCATTTCCTGCCCCACAAGTGCCACCTCCTGTCCCACATGTGCCAACTCCTGCCCCACAAGTGCCATTTCCTGCCCCACAACTTCCACCTCCCGCCCCAGAAGTGCCAGTTCCTGTCCCACAAGTGCCACCTACCACGCCACAAATTCCACCTCCTGCCCCTCAAGTTCCACCTCCTGCCCCACAATGACTACCTCCTGCCCCACATCATCCACCCCCTGCACCACAAGTGCCAATTCCTGCCCTACAAGTGCCAGCTCATTCCCCTGAAGTGCCAGCTCCTGCCCCACGAGTGCCACATTTTGCCACACCACTGCCACCTCCCCCCCCAAATAATCCACCTCCTGCCCCACAAGTGTCACTGACCGCAACTTCCTCCTCCTGACCCACAAGTGCAACCTCCTGACCCACAACTTCAACATCCCACCACACAAGTGCCGACTCCTGCCCAACGTGTGCCACATCCTGCCCCACAAGTGCCAACTCCTGCCCCACATCGTCCACCTCCCACCCAACAAGTACCACCTCCTGCCCCACAAGTGCCAATTCCTGCCCCACATGTGCCAGCTCATGCCCCACAAGTGCCAGGTCCTGTCCCACATCATCCACCTTCTGCCCCACAAATGCCACCTCCTGCCCCACAACGACCACCTCCTGCACCACATCATTCACCCCCTGCACCACAAGTGCCAATTCATGCCCTACAAGTGCCAGCTCACTCCCCTGAAGTGCCAGCTCCTGCCCCACAAGTGCCACCTCCTGTCCCATATGTGCTAACTCCTGCCCCACAACTTGTACCTCACGGCCCACAAGAGCCAGTTCCAGCCCCACAAATGCCACCTCCCGCCCCACAACTTCAACATCCCGCCACACAAGTGCCACCTCCTGCCCCACAAGTGCCAAATCCTGTTCTGCAACTTCCAACTCCTGCTCCACAAGTGCCACCTCCTGCCCCACATCATCTACCTCCCACCCCACAAGTGCCACCTCCTGCCCCACAAGTTACATCTCCCGCCCCACAAGTGCCACCTCCTGCCTCACAACTTCCAACTCCCACCACAACAATTTCCACCTCCTGTCTTACAAGTTCCACTTCCGCCCCACAAGTGCCACCTCCAGCCCCATAAGTGCCTAATCATGCCCCAAAACATCCACCTGTGCCCTACAAATTACCGGCTCCACATCATCCAACTTCAGCCCCACAAGCGCCACCTCCTGCACAAAAAGATCCACCTCAAGCCCCACAGGTGCCACCTCCCGCCCCACAACTTCCACCTCCCGCCCCACAATTACCACCTCCTGCCCCATAAGTGCCACTTCCCGCCCAACAATTGTGGCCACATGACAAACAAGTTCCACTTCCGCCCCACAACTGTCACCTCCTGCCCAACAAGTGCCATTTCTTACCCCACAGGTTCCAAATCCTACCCCACTGGTGCCATTTCCTGCCCCACAAGTGCCACCTCCTGCCCCACAACGACCACCTCCTGCCCCAAAAGTGCCAATTCTTGCCCTACAAGTGTCAGCTCATTCCCCTGAAGTGCCAGCTCCTGCCCCACAAGTGCCACATTTTGCCACACCACAGCAAACCTCCCCCCCAAATAATCCACCTCCTGCCCCACAAGTGTCACTGACCGCCCAACTTCCTCCTCCTGACGCACAAGTGCAACCTCCTGCCCCACAAGTGCCAGCTCCTGCCCCACAAGAGCCACTTCCTGCCCCACAAGTACCTCTTCCCTCCCAACAAGTTCCAATTTCCGCCCCACAAGTGCCACCTCCTGCCCCACAAGTGCAACCTCCTGCCCCACAAGTGCAACCTCCTGCCCCACAAATGCCACATTTCGCCCCACAAATGCCACCTCCCACTCCACAACTTCCACCTCCTGCCCCACAAGTGCCACCTCCCGCCCTACAACTTCCATCTCCTGGCCCACAAGTGCCACCTCCTGCCTCAAAAGAGCCACCTCCCGCCCCAAAACTTCCACGTAACGACCCATAAGTTCCACCTCCCGCCCAACAAGTGCCACCTCTTGCCCCACAAGTGCCACCTCCTGCCCCACAAGTGTCAACTCATGCTCCACAAATGCCACCTCCTGCTTCACAAGTTCCACCTCTTGCCCCTCAAGTGCCAAATACTTCCCCACAACTTCCACCTTCTGCCCCACTAGTGCCAACTCCAATTCCACAAGTGCCACCTCCAGCCCTACAACTGCCACTTCCAGCCCCACAAGTGCCACCTCCCGCCCAACAACTTCAACATCCCACCACACAAGTGCCAACTCCTGCCCGTGTGCCACATCCTGCCCCACAAGTGCCAACTCCTGCCGCACAACTGACAATTCCTGCCCCAAAAGTGACAGCTCATGCTTCACAATTGCCAGCTCCTGCCCCACATCATCCACCTTCTGCCCCACAAGTGCCACCTCCTGCCAAACTAGTGCAACCTCCTGCCCCACAAGTGCCTTATCTCGCCAGACAATTTACAGCTCCTGCCCCACAAGTGCTACATCCTGCAGCACAACTTCAACCTCCTGCCCCACAATTGCCACGTTCTGCCCCACAAGTGTAGGCTCCTGCCCCACAACTGCCAATTCCTGCTCCACATGTGCCAGCTCATGCTTCACAAGTGCCACCTCCTGCCCCACAAGTGCCACCTCCTGCCAAACAACTGACACCTCCTGCCCCACAAGTGCCACATCCTGCCCCACAATTGCCACATCCTTCACCACAGGTACCCCATCCCACCCCACAAGTTTCAATTCCTGCCATACAAGTGACACCTTCTGCCCCACAAGTGCCACCTCTCGCCCCACAAGTGCCACACCCTCCCCACAAGTGCCACCTCCTGCCAAACTAGTGCAACCTCCTGCCCCACAAGTGCCTTATCTCGCCAGACAATTTACAGCTCCTGCCCCACAAGTGCTACATCCTGCACCACAACTTCAACCTCCTGCCCCACAAGTGCCACGTTCTGCCCCACAAGTGTAGGCTCCTGCCCCACAACTGCCAATTCCTGCCCCACATGTGCCAGCTCATGCTTCACAAGTGCCAGCTCCTGCACCACATGATCCACTTCCTGCCCACAAGTGCCAATTCCTGCCCCACAAGTGCCAGTTCATGCCCCACAAGTGCCAGCTCCTGCCCCACAAGTGCCACATCCTGCCCCACAAGAGCCACTTCCTTCACCACAGGTACCCCATCCCACCCCACAAGTTTCAATTCCTGCCATACAAGTGCCACCTCCTTCCCCACAAGTGCCACCTCCTGCCCCACAATTGCAACCTCCTGCCCCACAAGTGCCACCTCCCGCCAAACAACTGACACCTCCTGCCCCACAAGTGCCACCTCCTGCCCTACAAGTGCCACCTTCTGTTCCACAACTTCCACCTCCTGCCTCACAATTTATAACTCCTGCCCCACAAGTGTTGCATTTTGCCCCACAAGTGCCACCTCCCGCTCCACAATTCCAACTCCTGACCCACAAGTGCCACCTCCCGCACCACAAGTTCCACCTTCCGCACTACAAGTGCCACCTCCTGCCCCACAAGTGCCACCTCCCGACCCACATGTGCCAACTTCTGCCCCACAAGTGCCAGCTCCTGCCCCTCAAGTGTCACCTCTTCCCCACAAGTGCCACCTCCTGCCCCACATCATCCACCTCCTGCCTCACAAATGCCTCCTCCTGACCCACAATTGCCACCTGCCGCCCCACAACTTCCACCTCACGCCCCACAAGTGCCACCTCCCGCCCCACAAGTGCCACAACCCGCCCCACAAATCCAACTCCTGACCCACAAGTGCCACCTCCCGCACCACAAGTTCCACCTTCCGCACTACAAGTGCCACCTCCTGCCCCACAAGTGCCACCTCCCGACCCACATGTGCCAACTTCTGCCCCACAAGTGCCAGCTCCTGCCCCTCAAGTGTCACCTCTTCCCCACAAGTGCCACCTTCTGCCCCACAAGTGCCACTTCCTGCCGCACAAGTGATACCTCCAGCCCCACAACTGCCACCACCCGCCCCACAACTTCCACCTCCCGCCTCACAAGTGCAACCTCCAGGCCCACAAGTGCCACCTCCAGATCCTCAAGAATTAACTCCTGCCCCACAAGTGCCACCTCCTGCCCTTCAAGAGCCACTTCTTGCCCCACAAGTAACATTTCCTGCCCCACAAGTGCCAACTCCTGCCCCACTAGTGCCACCTCCCGCCCCACTAGTGCCACCACCCTCCCCACAACTTCAACCTCCTTCCCCAAAACATCCACCTCCCGCCCCACAGGTGTCATCATCTGCCCCACAACTGCCACATCCCGCCCCACAAGTGCCACCTCCTGCCCCACAAGTGCCACCTCTTGCCCCTCAAGTGCCACACACTGCCCCACAAGTGCCGCCCCCAGCCCCGCAACTGCCACCCCTTGCCCCACAATTTCCACCTCCCACCCCACAATTTTTACCTCCCGCCCCACAAGTGCCATCTCCTGCCCCACAGGTGCCACCTACTGTTCCACATCATCCACCTCCTTCCCCACATCATCCACCTCCTGTTCCACAAATGTCACCTCCTGACCCACAACTTCCACATCCTGCCCCACAAGTGCCACCTCCTGCCCTACAATTGCCACCACCCCCCCAACAAGTGCCACCTCCCGCCCCACAAGTACCACATCCCACCCCACAAGTGCAACCTCCTGCCCCACAACATCCACCTCACGCTCCAAAAGTGCCACCTCCTGCCCCACATCATCCACCTCCTGCCTCACAAATGCCTCCTCCTGACCCACAATTGCCACCTGCCGCCCCACAACTTCCACCTCCTGCCCCACAAGTGCCACCTTCTGCCTCACAAGTGCCATCCCTTGCCCCACAAGTGCCACATCCCACCGCACAATTTCCACCTCTTGTTACACAAGTCCCACCTCCCGCCCAACAACAGCCTCCTCCTGCCCCACAAGTGCCACCTCCTGCCCCACAAGTGCCACATCCCGCCCCACAAGTTCCACCTTCTGCCTTACAAGTGCCAATTCCTGCCCTACAAGTGCCAGCTCATTCCCCTGAAGTGCCAGCTCCTGCCCCACAAGTGCCACATTTTGCCACACCACTGCCACCTCCCCCCCAAAATAATCCACCTCCTGCCCCACAAGTGTCACTGACCGCCCAACTTCCTCCTCCTGACACACAAGTGCAACCTCCTGCCCCACAAGTGCCAGCTCCTGCCCCACATCATCAACTTCCTGCCCCACAAGTGCCACCACCAGCCCCACAAGTGCCACCTCCCGCCCAACAATTGTGGCCACATGACAAACAAGTGAAAAATCCCACCCCACAAGTGCCACTACATGCCCAACAGGTGCCACCTCCCACCCCACAACTTCAGCCTCCCGCCACAGAAGTGCCAACTCCTGCCCAACGTGTGATATCTCCTGCACCACAAGTTCCAAGTCTTGCCCCACAAGTTCCACCGACCATCCCACAAGTGCCACCTCCCGCCCCACAAGTGCCAGCTCCTGCCCCACAAGTGCCAACTCCCGCCCCACAAGTACCAAATCCTGCCCCACAACTTCCACCTCCTGCCCCAGAAGTGCCATCTCCTGTCGCACAAGTTCCACCTTCTGCCCCACAAGTGTAACCTCCAGCCCCATAAGTGCCAAATCCTGCCCCACAACATCCACCTGTGCCCTACAAATACCATTTCCGGCTCCACATCATCCAACTCCTGCCCCACAAGTGCCACCTCCTGCCCAACAAGTGCCACCTCCTGCCCCACAAGTGCCACCTCCTGCCGTGCAAGTGCCAGCTCCTGCCCCGAAAGTGCCAGCTCCTGCTCCACATGTGCCACCTCTCGCCACACAAGTTCCAGCTCCCGCCCCATAAGTGCCACCTCCCTCTCCACAAATTCCACCTCCCGCCCACAAGTGCCACATCGCTCCCCACAAGTGCCACCTCCTGCCCCACTAGTGCCACCTCCCGCCCCACAAGTGCCAACTCCAGCCCCACAAGTGCCAACTCCCGCCCCACAAGTACCAAATCCTGCCCCACAACTTCCACCTCCTGCCCCAGAAGTGCCATCTCCTGCCGCACATCATCCACCTCCAAACCCATAAGTGCCACCTCCTGCACAACAAGTGCCAACTCCTGCCCCACAAGTGCCAGCACATGCTTCACAAGCGCCAGCTCCAGCCTAACATCATCCACCTCCTGCCCCACAAGTGCCACATCCCGCCCCACAAGAGCCACTTCCTTCCCCACATGTACCCCATCCCACACCACAAGTTCCAATTCCTGCCATACAAGTGCCTCCTCCTTCCCCACAAGTGCCACCTCCTGCTTCACAACTTCCACCTCCCGACCCACAAGTGCCACCTCCTGCCCCACAACTTCCACCTTGCGACCCACTAGTGCGAATTCCCGCCAAACAACTGACACCTCCTGCCTCACAAGTGCCAACTCCTGCCCAACAAGTGCCACCTCCCGACCCACAAGTGCCACCTCCTGCCCCACAAGTGCCACCTCCTGCCCCACAAGTGCCACCTCCCGCCAAACAACTGACACCTCCTGCCCCACAAGTGCCACCTCCTGCCCTACAACTGCCACCTTCTGTTCCACAACTTCCACCTCCCGCCCACATGTACCACCTCCTGCATCACAACTTCCACCTCCCGCCCCACATGTACCACCTCCTGCATCACAACTTCCACCTCCCGCCCCACATGTACCACCTCCTGCATCACAACTTCCACCTCCCGCCCCACACGTACCACCTCCTGCATCACAACTTCCACCTCCCGCCCCACATGTACCACCTCCTGCATCACAACTTCCACCTCCCGCCCCACATGTACCACCTCCTGCATCACAACTTCCACCTCCCGCCCCACATGTACCACCTCCTGCATCACAACTTACACCTCCCGCCCCACATGTACCACCTCCTGCATCACAACTTCCACCTCCCGCCCCAAGAATGCCACATCCTGCCCCACAAGTGCCACATCCTGCCCCACAAGTGCCACCCCCCCCGACAAGTGCCACCTCCCGCCCCACAGGTGCCACCTCCCGCCCCACAAGTGCCACATCCTGCCCCACAAGTGCCACCTCCTGCCCCACAAGTGCCACTACCTGCCCCACAAGTGCCAACTCCTGCCCCACAAGTTCTATGTGCCTCTGTGGGGTCTCTTATGGGTATCTCTGGACCCAAATGTATTCCTATGGGTACCTATGGGATTCAATGTGGTCCCTATGTGCCTCTATGGGGTCTCTTATGGGTCTCAGCAGTGTCCCTATGTGTCTCTATGGGTCTCACTGTCCCCCACTGTAATCCATGGGATCCCTATGTGTCCCAATTTCCCCCTATGGGTCACTATGTGTCCCTATGTGTCCCAATGTCCCCCCTATGGGTTTCTATGTGCCACTATGGGGTCTCTATGGGGTCTCTATGGGGTCTCATGGATATCTCTGGGCTCAAATGTCTTCTTATGGGTGACTATGGGTTTCAATGCAGTCCCTATGTGCCTCTATGGGGTCTCTTATGGGTCTCACCGAGGTCCCTATGTGTCTCTATGGGTCTCACTGTCCCCCACTGAAATCCATGGGGTCCCTATGTGTCCCAATGTCCCCCTATTGGTCCCAGTGTCAGCCTATGTGTCACAATGTGTCCCTATGTGTCCCAATGTCCCTCCTATGTGTTGCTAAGTGTCTCCATGGGGTCTCTTATGAGTATCTCTGGGCCAAAATATCTACCTATTGGTATCCATAGGTTACATTACGTCCCTATGTGCCTCTATGGGGTCTCTTAAGGGTTACAGCGGAGTCCCTATGTGTCTCTATGGGTCTCACTGTCCCCCACTATGTTCCATGGGGTCCCTATGTGTCCCAATATACCCCTATGGGTCCCAGTGTCTCCCAATGGGTCACTATGTGTTCCTATGTGCCGAATGTCCCCCCTATGTGTCCCAATCGCCCCCTTTGGGGTTTCTATGGGGACTCTTATTGGTATCTCTGGGCCCAAATGTCTTCCTATGGGTATCTATGGGTTTCAATGAGGTCCCTATGTGCCTCTATGGGGTCTCTTATGGGTATCAGTGGAGCCCCTATGTTTGCCTACGGGTCTCACTGTTCCCCACTGTAATCCATGGGGTCCCTATGTGTCCCAATGTCCACACTATGGGTTGCTATGTACCTCTATGGGGTCTCTATGTGGTCTCTTATTTGTATCTATGGGCTTAAATGTCCTCCTATGGGTATCTATGGGTTTCAATGTGGTCCCTATGTGCCTCTATGGGGTCTCTTATGGGCCTCAGCAGAGTCTCTATGTGTCTCTACGGGTATCACTGTCTTCCACTGTAATCCATGTTGTCCCTATGTGTCCCAATGTCACCCTATGGGTCACTATGTGTCCCTATGTGTCCCAATGTCCCCCCTATGGGTTGCTATGTGCCTCTATGGGTTCTCTATGGGGCTCTATGGGGTGCCTATGGAGCTCTATGGGGTTCTATGGGGCGTTCTGAGGTTTCTATGGGGTGTCTATGGAACGCTATGGTGTGTCTATGTGGCAAAACGAGTTTCTATGGGTGGCTATGGGAGCTCTATGGGGCACAATGGGTTGCCTACGGGGCTCTATGGGATGTCTATGGGGCTCTGTGGCGCGGCTATATGTCCTTATGTGGTGTCTATGTGGCACTATGTTGTGCTATGGGGTGCTGTGAGGCACTATGGGGTGCTATGAGGCTCTATGGAGCAGTATAGGGTGTCTATGGGTCCCTATGGGGTGCAATGGGGCGCTGTGGGGCACAAGGGAGTGTCTATGAGGCTCCATGGGCTGCTATGTTGCACTATGGAGTAGCTATGGGGTGCTATGGGGTCTCTTTGGGCCCCTATGAGTCACTATGGGGTGTCTATGGGGCTCTATGGGGTATCTTTGTGTTCCTATGGGGCGCTATGGGTGACTATGGGGTCGCTATGGGTTTCTTTGAGGCACTATGGGTCTCAATGGGGTCTCTATGGGTCTCAATTTATCCTTATGGCTCCCAATGACTGTCTATGGGTCTCTATGTGTCCCTATGTGACCCAGTGTCTCTCTATGGGTCCCAATGTCTTCCTCTCTGACTTGAGACACAAGAGAGTGTCTATGAGGCTCCATGGGCTGCTATGGGGCACTGTGGAGTAGCTATGGGATGATTTGGGGTCTCTTTGTACCCCTATGGGTCACTATGGGTCACTATGTGGTGTCTATGGGGCTCTATGGGGTGGCTATGCGGTGCTGTAGGGTGGCTATGGGGTGCTTTGGGGTATCCTTGGGTTCCTATGGGGCGCTATGGGTGACTATGGGGTGCTATGGTTTGCTATGGGGCTCTATGCGGAAGAATGGGGACTCTATGGGGCGCTATGGGGTCCCTATGGTGCGTCTATGGGGTGTCTTTGGGGATCTATGGGTTGTCTGTGGGGCTCTATGGGGTCTGCATGGGGTCTGTATGGGGTTCAGTGGGTTTCTATGGGGCTCTATGGGGTGTCTGCAGGCACTATGGGGCGATATGGGGTGTCTATGTGGTTCAAATGGGCTCTATGGTGTGGCTGTAGGGCCTTATGTGGTGTCTATGGGGCACTGTGGGCTGCTATGGGGTGCTGTGGGGAACTATGGGGTGTCTATGGGGCTCTATGGAGCAGTATGCTGTGTCTATGGGTCCCTATGGGGTGCAATGGGGTGCTGTGGGGCACAATGGAGTGTCTATGAGGCTTCATGGGCTGCTATGGGGCACTATGGAGTAGCTATGGGGTGCTCTGGGGTCTCTTTGGGCCCCTATGGGTCACTATGGGATGTCTATGGGGCTCTATGGGGTATCTTTGTGTTCCTATGGGGCGCTATGGGTGACTATGGGGTCGCTATGGGTTTCTTTGAGGCACTATGTGTCTCAATGGGGTCTCTATGGGTCTCAATTTATCCTTATGGCTCCCAATGACTGTCTATGGGTCTCTATGTGTCCCTATGGGTCCCAGTGTCCCTCTATGTGTCCCTATGGGTCCCAGTGTCTCTCTATGTGTCCCTATGGGTCCCAGTGTCTCTCTATGGGTCCCAATGTCTTCCTCTGGATCTCTATGGGTCCCTAGGGGTCCCAGTGTCTCTCTATGTCCCCCTGTCTAGGTGGTAACTATACAGATGGTAACAAAGATGGTAACAAATGTACAGAGGTTCTAAGCGAGAGAGAAACTCACCAGTGGTGATGCCTTCGCTGAGGAAGCTGGGGCGGTCTTCACTGCAGAGCGATGTCCAAGAGATGCTGCCTCACAGAATCACAGAATTCTCAAGGTTGGAAAAGGGCTGCCAGCTTTTGTAGGAGAATAGCATGGGAGACAGTTGTGAAGGCTTTGCTGAAGTCCAAGTAGAGCACATCAACAGCCTTTCTTTCCTTCATCCATCAGATGGGTCACAGGATCGTAGAAGGAGATCAGATTGGTCAAGCAGGAGCTGCCCTTCACGAACCCATGCTGGCTAGGTCTGATCTCCTGCTCATCCCACACCTGCCGCATCTGTCATCTCCCTCAAGACAATTCGTTCCATTCCCTTCCCTGGCACCGAGGTCAGGCTAACAGGCCTGGAGTTGCCCGGATCCTCCTGACAACCTTGCTTGGAAATGGGAGTCACGTTGGCAAGCCTCCAGTCTTCTGGGACCTCACCCGGTAACAGGGAGCTCGGAAAGATAATGGAAAGCGGCTCGAGTGAGGGTCAGCCCTTAAATGAGGTCTCAGAGGAGGTGGAGTCGAGCTCCAGCCCTCCCGGGAGCACAGCTCCATTACTCTCACCTGTGCTCCCGCAGCTGACCCCACACTTGCCTCAGCTGATTAATCAGAGGTTCAGGCTGTGATTACCAATCTCCCATACAGCCCCTATGGGTCCCAATGTTTCTCTATGGGTCTCTAGCTGTCCCTATAGGACTCTATGGGGTTATTATGCCTCTAAATGGGTCCCTATATGTCTCTATGTCTCTCTATGGGGTCCCTATGTGTCCCAATGTCCGCACTATGGTTTGCTATGTGCCTCTATGGGGTCTCTATGGGGTCTTTTATGGGTAACTATCGTCCCAAATGTATTCCTAAGGGTATCTATGGGTTTCAATGTGGTCCCTATGTGCCTCTATGGGGTCTCTTATGGGTCTCAACGAAGTCCCTATGTGTCTCTATGGGTCTCACTGTCCACCACTGTAATCCATGTGGTCCCTATGTGTCCCAATATCCCCATATGGGTCCCAGTGTCTCCCTATGGGTCACTATGTGTCCCTATGTGTCCGAATGTCCCCCCTATGGGTTGCTATGTGCCTCAATGGGCTCTCTTATGGATAGCTCTGGGCCCAAATGTCTCCCTGTGGGTATCTATGGGTTACATTAGGTCCCTATGTGCCTCTATGGGGTCTCTTATGGGTCTCAGCGGGTTCCCTATGTGTCTCTATGGGTCTCACTGTCCCCCACTGTAATCCATGGGGTCCTTATGTGTCCCATTGTCCCCCTATGGGATCCAGTGTCTCCTCATGGGTCACGGTGTGTCCCTATGTGTCCCTATGTCCCCCCTATGGGTTGCTATGTTCCTCAATGGGGTCTCTTATAGGTCTCAGCAGGGTCCCTATGTGTCTCGATGGATCTGACTGTCCCCCACTTTAATCCATGGGGTCACTATGTGTCCCAATGTCCCCCTATGGGTCCCAGTGTCTCCCTATGTGTACCTATGTGTCCCAGTGTCCCCCTATGGGTCACTATGTGTCCCAATGTCCCCCCTATGGGTTGCTATGTGCTTGTATGTGGTTTCTTATGGGTATCTCTGGGCCCAAATATCTTCCTATAGCTATCTATGGGTTTCAATGTGGTCCCTATGTGCCTCTATGGGGTCTCTTATGGGTCTCAGCGGGGTTTCTATGTGTCTCTATGGGTCTGGCTGTCCCCCACTGTAGTCCAAGGGGTCCCTATGTGTCCCAATGTCCCCATATGGGTCCCAGTGTCTCCCTATGGGTCAGAATGTTTCCCTACGTGTCCCAATGTCCCCCCTATGGGTTGCTATGTGCCTCTATGGGGTCTCTGTGGGGTCTCTTATGGATATCTCTGGGCCCAAATGTCTTCCTACAAGTATCTATGAGTTTCAATGTGGTCCCTAGGTGCCTCTATGGGGTCTCTTATGGGTCTCAGCGGGGTCCTTATGTATCTCTATGGGTCTCACTGTCCCCCACTGTAATTCATTGGGTCCCTATGTGTCCCAGTGTCCCCCTATGGGTCCCAGTGTCTTTCTACGGGTCACAATGTGTACCTATGTGTCCCAATGTCCCCCCTATGGGTTGCTATGTGCCCCTATGGGGTCTCTATGGGGTCTCTTATGGTTATCTCTGGGCCCAAATGTCTTCCTTTGGGTATCTATAAGTTTCAAAGTCGTCCTATGTGTCCCTATGGGTCTTAATGGCTCCTAATGTGTCCCTATGAGTCTATATGTGGTCTCACTGTCCCAGTGGGTCTCTATGTGTTCCTATGTGTCTATATGGAGTCTCTATCTGGTTTCTATGGGTCTTGGTGTCCCTCTATGTGTCACTTTGTGCCTCTATGGGGTCTCCATGGGTTTCTATGGGGACTCTATGTCTCTCTTTGGGTCCCTATTGGTCCCAATAGGTCCCTATGAGTCTCTATGATGTCTCCCTTTGTCCCCATATGGGTCCCAGTGTGACCCACGTGTGCCCACAGCAGCTCCTGCCCCATAGACCTGACCCACATGTTCCCCACAGCAGCTCCTGCCCCATAGATCTGACCCACAGCATCTCCTGCCCCAAAGATCTGACCAACATCAGCCCCACAGCATCTCCTGCCCCATAGATCTGACCCACATCTGCCCCACAGCAGCTCCTGCCCCATAGACCCTACCAACATGTGCAGCACAGCAGCTCCTGCCCATAGATCTGACCCACATCTGCCCCACAGCAGCTCCTGCCCCATAGATCTGACCCACATCTGCCCCACAGCAGCTCCTGCCCCATAGATCTGACCCACATCTGCCCCACAGCAGCTCCTGCCCCATAGATCTGACCCACATCTGCTCCACAGCAGCTCCTGCCCCATAGATCTGACCCCCATCAGCCCCACAGCAGCTCCTGCCTCATACATCTGACTCACAGCATCTCCTGCCCCATAGAACTGGCCCACATCAGCCACAGCAGCTCCTGACCTATAGATCTGACCCACATCTGCTCCACAGCATCTCCTGCCCCAAAGATCTGACCCACATCTGCCACACAGCAGCCTTTGCCCCATAGATCTGACCCACATCTGCCCCACAGCATCTCCTGTCCCATAGATCCGACCCACATCTGCCCCACAGCAGCTCCTGCCCCATAGACCCTACAAACATGTGCAGCACAGCAGCTCCTGCCCCATAGATCTGACCCACAGCATCTCCTGCCACATAGATCTGACCCAAATCAGCCCCACATTATCTCCTGCCCCATAGATCTGACCCACATGTGCCCCACAGCAGCTCCAAACTCATAGATCTGACTCACATCAGTCCAACAGCAGATTTTGCACCATAGATATGTCCCTCATATTCCCCACAGCAACTCCTGCCCCATAGATCTGACCTACATCATCCCCTCTGCAGCTCCTGCCCCATAGGTCTGACCCACATGTGCCCCACAGCAGCTCCTGCCATATAGATCTAACCACCATCAGCCCCAAAGCAGCTCCTGCCCCATAGATCTGACCCAAGTCAGCCCCACAGCAGCTCCTGCCTTATAGATCTAACCACCATCAGCCCCACAACAGCTTCTACCCCATAGATCTGACCCACATGTGCTCCACTGCAGCTCCAGTCCCGTAGATCTGAACCACAGCAGCCCATGCCCCATAGATCTGACCCTCATCAGCAACACAGCAGCTCCTGACCCATACATCTGACCCAAATCTGCCCCACACCATCTCCTGCCCCATAGATCTGACTCACATCTGACCCACAGCAGCTCCTGCCCTATAGATCTGATTCAAATCTGCCCCACAGCAGCTCCTGCTCCATAGATCTGACCCACATCTGACCCACAGCAGCTCCTGCCCCATACATCTTACCCAGATCTGCACCACAGCAGCTCCTACCCAAAGATCTGACCCACATCATTTCGACAGCAGCTCCTGCCCCATAGATCTGACCCACATCAGCCACACAGCATCTCCCGCCCCATAGATGTGACCCACATCTGCACCACAGCAGCTCCTCCCCATAGATCTAACACCCATCAGCCTCACAGCAGCTCCTGTCCCATAGATATGCCCTACATCTGCCCCACATCAGCTCCTGCAACATAGATCTGACCCACATCTGCAACACAGCAGATCCTGCTCCATAAATCTGACCAACATCAGGCCCACATTTGTTCCTGCCCCGTAGATCTGACCCACAGCAGCCCCTGCCTCATAGATCTGACCCACAAGTGCCCCACAGCAGCTCCAGCCCAATAGACCTGACCCACATCTGCCCCAAAGCATCTCCTGCCCCATAGATCTTTCCTACATCAGCCCCACAGCACCTCCGGCCCAATAGATCTGACCCACATGTGCCTCACAGCTGCTCCTGCCCCATAGATCTGAACCACAGCAGTTCCTGCCCCATAGATCAGACCCAAATCTTCCCACATCAGCTCCTGCCCATAGATCTGACCCACATCAGCCCCACAGCAGCTCCTACCCCATAGATCTGACCCACATCAGCCCCACAGCAGCTCCTACCCCATAGATCTGACCCACAGCAGCCCCACAGCAGATTTTGCCCCATAGATATGTGCCACGTCTGCCCCACAGCAGCTCCTGCGACATAGATCTTACCCAGATCTGCTCCACAGCAGCTGCTGCCCCAAAGATCTGACCAACATCAGCCCCACAGCAGCTCCTGCCCCATAGATCTGACCCACATCTGCCCCACAGCAGCTCCTGCCCCATAGACCCTACCAACATGTGCAGCACAGCAGCTCCTGCCCATAGATCTAACCCACATCTGCCCCACAGCAGCTCCTGCCCCATAGATCTGACCCACATCTGCTCCACAGCATCTCCTGCCCCATAGATCTAACCCCCATCTGCCCCACAGCAGCTCCTGCCACATACATCTGACTCACAGCATCTCCTGCCCCATAGAACTGGCCCACATCAGCCACAGCAGCTCCTGACCTATAGATCTGACCCACATCTGACCCACAGCAGCTCCTACCCCATAGATCTGACCCACATCCGCCCCACAGCAGATTTTGCCCCATAGATATGTGCCACGTCTGCCCCACAGCAGCTCCTGCGACATAGATCTTACCCAGATCTGCTCCACAGCAGCTGCTGCCCCAAAGATCTGACCAACATCAGCCCCACAGCAGCTCCTGCCCCATAGATCTGACCCACATCTGCCCCACAGCAGCTCCTGCCCCATAGACCTTACCAACATGTGCAGCACAGCAGCTCCTGCCCATAGATCTAACCAACATCTGCCCCACAGCAGCTCCTGCCCCATAGATCTGACCCACATCTGCTCCACAGCATCTCCTGCCCCATAGATCTGACCCCCATCTGCCCCACAGCAGCTCCTGCCTCATACATCTGACTCACAGCATCTCCTGCCCCATAGAACTGGCCCACATCAGCCACAGCAGCTCCTGACCTATAGATCTGACCCATATCTGCCCCACAGCATCTCCTGCCCCATAGATCTGACCCCCATCTGCCCCACAGCAGCTCCTGCCTCATACCTCTGACTCACAGCATCTCCTGCCCCATAGAACTGGCCCACATCAGCCACAGCAGCTCCTGCCCCATAGATCTGACCCACATCTGACCCACAGCAGCTCCTGCCCCATAGATCTGACCCACATCTGCCACACAGCAGCCTTTGCCCCATAGATCTGACCCACATCTGCCCCACAGCAGCTCCTGCCCCAAAGATCTGACCCACATCTGCCCCACAGCAGCTCCTGCCCCATAGATCTGACCCACATCTGACCCACAGCAGCTCCTACCCAAAGATCTGACCCACATCATCTCGACAGCAGCTCCTGCCCCATAGATCTGACCCACATGTGCCCCACAGCAGCTCCTAACACATAGATCTGACCCACATGTGCCCCAGAGCTGCTCCTGCCCCATAGATCTGAACCACAGCAGCTCCTGTCTCATAGATCTTACCCACATCAGTCCCACAGCAGATTTTGCCACATAGTTATGTCCCACATCTGCCCAACAGCAGCTCCTGCCCCATAGATTTGACCCACATCAGCCACACAGCATCTCCCGCCCCATAGATGTGACCCACATCTGCACCACAGCAGCTCCTCCCCATAGATATGCCCTACATCTGCCCCACATCAGCTCCTGCAACATAGATCTGACCCACATCTGCGCCACAACAGCTCCTGACCCATAGATCTGACCCACATCAGACCCACAGCAGATCCTCCCCAAAGATCTGACACACATCTGCCCCACAGCAGCTCCTACACCACAGATCTGACCTACATCATCTCCACTGCAGCTCCTGCCCATAGATCTGACCCGCATCAGCCACACAGCAGGTCCTGCCCCATAGACCTGACACACATCAGCCCCACAGCAGCTCCTGCCTCATAGATCTGACTCACAGCATCTCCTGCCCCATAGATCTGACCCACATCAGACCCAGAGCATCTCCTGCCACATAGATCTGACCCACATTTTCCCCAAAGTAGCACCTAAACCATAGATCTGACCCACATGTGCCTCACAGCTGCTCCTGCCCCATAGATCTGAACCACAGCAGTTCCTGCCCCATAGATCAGACCCAAATCTACCCACATCAGCTCCTGCCCATAGATCTGACCCACATCAGCCCCACAGCAGCTCCTACCCCATAGATCTGACCCACATCAGCCCCACAGCAGATTTTGCCCCATAGATATGTGCCACGTCTGCCCCACAGCAGCTCCTGTGACATAGATCTGACCCACATCTGCTCCACAGCATCTCCTGCCCCATAGATCTGACCCCCATCTGCCCCACAGCAGCTCCTGCCTCATACATCTGACTCACAGCATCTCCTGCCCCATAGAACTGGCCCACATCAGCCACAGCAGCTCCTGCCCCATAGATCTGACCCACATCTGCCACACAGCAGATTTTGCCCCATAGATATGTGCCACGTCTGCCCCACAGCAGCTCCTGCGACATAGATCTTACCCAGATCTGCCCCACAGGAGCTGCTGCCCTAAAGATCTGACCAACATCAGCCCCACAGCAGCTCCTGCCCCATAGATCTGACCCACATCTGCCCCACAGCAGCTCCTGCCCCATAGACCCTACCAACATGTGCAGCACAGCAGCTCCTGCCCATAGATCTAACCCACATCTGCCCCACAGCAGCTCCTGCCCCATAGATCTGACCCACATCTGCTCCACAGCATCTCCTGCCCCATAGATCTGACTCACAGCATCTCCTGCCCCATAGAACTGGCCCACATCAGCCACAGCAGCTCCTGCCCCATAGATCTGACCCACATCTGCCACACAGCATCTCCTGCCCCATAGATCTGACCCACATCTGCCCCAAAGCAGCTCCTTCCCCATAGATCTGACCCACATCTGCCCCACAGCAGCTCCTAACACATAGATCTGAACCACAGCAGCTCCTGTCTCATAGATCTTACCCACATCAGCCCCACAGCAGATTTTGCCCCATAGTTATGTCCCACATCTGCCCAACAGCAGCTCCTGCCCCATAGATCTGACCCACATGCGCCCCACAGCAGCTCCTGCCCCATAGATTTGACCCACATCAGCCACACAGCATCTCCCGCCCCATAGATGTGACCCACATCTGCACCACAGCAGCTCCTCCCCATAGATATGCACTACATCTGCCCCACATCAGCTCCTGCAACATAGATCTGACCCACATCTGCTCCACAACAGCTCCTGACCCATAGATCTGACCCACATCAGACCCACAGCAGATCCTCCCCAAAGATCTGACACACATCTGCCCCACTGCTGCTCCTACACCACAGATCTGACCTACATCATCTCCACTGCAGCTCCTGCCCATAGATCTGACCCGCATCAGCCACACAGCAGGTCCTGCCCCATAGACCTGACACACATCAGCCCCACAGCAGATTTTGCCCCATAGATCTGACTCACAGCATCTCCTGCCCCATAGATCTGACCCACATCAGACCCAGAGCATCTCCTGCCACATAGATCTGACCCACATTTTCCCCAAAGTAGCACCTAAACCATAGATCTGACCCACATGTGCCTCACAGCTGCTCCTGCCCCATAGATCTGAACCACAGCAGTTCCTGCCCCATAGATCAGACCCAAATCTTCCCACATCAGCTCCTGCCCGTAGATCTGACCCACATCAGCCCCACAGCAGCTCCTACCCCATAGATCTGACCCACATCAGCCCCACAGCAGATTTTGCCCCATAGATATGTGCCACGTCTGCCCCACAGCAGCTCCTGCGACATAGATCTTACCCACATCTGCTCCACAGCAGCTGCTGCCCTAAAGATCTGACCAACATCAGCCCCACAGCAGCTCCTGCCCCATAGATCTGACCCACATCTGCCCCACAGCAACTCCTGCCCCATAGATCTGACCCACATCTGCCCCACAGCAGCTCCTGCCCCATAGACCCTACCAACATGTGCAGCACAGCAGCTCCTGCCCATAGATCTAACCCACATCTGCCCCACAGCAGCTCCTGCCCCATAGATCTGACCCACATCTGCTCCACAGCATCTCCTGCCCCATAGATCTGACCCCCATCTGCCCCACAGCAGCTCCTGCCTCATACATCTGACTCACAGCATCTCCTGCCCCATAGAACTGGCCCACATCAGCCACAGCAGCTCCTGACCTATAGATCTGACCCATATCTGCCCCACAGCATCTCCTGCCCCATAGATCTGACCCCCATCTGCCCCACAGCAGCTCCTGCCTCATACATCTGACTCACAGCATCTCCTGCCCCATAGAACTGGCCCACATCAGCCACAGCAGCTCCTGACCTATAGATCTGACCCACATCTGACCCACAGCAGCTCCTACCCCATAGATCTGACCCACATCAGCCCCACAGCAGATTTTGCCCCATAGATATGTGCCACGTCTGCCCCACAGCAGCTCCTGCGACATAGATCTTACCCAGATCTGCTCCACAGCAGCTGCTGCCCCAAAGATCTGACCAACATCAGCCCCACAGCAGCTCCTGCCCCATAGATCTGACCCACATCTGCCCCACAGCAGCTCCTAACACATAGATCTGACCCACATGTGCCCCAGAGCTGCTCCTGCCCCATAGATCTGAACCACAGCAGCTCCTGTCTCATAGATCTTACCCACATCAGCCCCACAGCAGATTTTGCCCCATAGTTATGTCCCACATCTGCCCAACAGCAGCTCCTGCCCCATAGATCTGACCCACATGCGCCCCACAGCAGCTCCTGCCCCATAGATTTGACCCACATCAGCCACACAGCATCTCCCGCCCCATAGATGTGACCCACATCTGCACCACAGCAGCTCCTCCCCATAGATATGCCCTACATCTGCCCCACATCAGCTCCTGCAACATAGATCTGACCCACTTCTGCGCCACAACAGCTCCTGACCCATAGATCTGACCCACATCAGACCCACAGCAGATCCTCCCCAAAGATCTGACACACATCTGCCCCACTGCTGCTCCTACACCACAGATCTGACCTACATCATCTCCACTGCAGCTCCTGCCCATAGATCTGACCCGCATCAGCCACACAGCAGGTCCTGCCCCATAGACCTGACACACATCAGCCCCACAGCAGCTCCTGCCTCATAGATCTGACTCACAGCATCTCCTGCCCCATAGATCTGACCCACATCAGACCCAGAGCATCTCCTGCCACATAGATCTGACCCACATTTTCCCCAAAGCAGCATCTTAACCATAGATCTGACCCACATGTGCCTCACAGCTGCTCCTGCCCCATAGATCTGAACCACAGCAGTTCCTGCCCCATAGATCAGACCCAAATCTTCCCACATCAGCTCCTGCCCGTAGATCTGACCCACATCAGCCCCACAGCAGCTCCTACCCCATAGATCTGACCCACAGCAGCCCCACAGCAGATTTTGCCCCATAGATATGTGCCACGTCTGCCCCACAGCAGCTCCTGTGACATAGATCTTACCCAGATCTGCTCCACAGCAGCTGCTGCCCCAAAGATCTGACCAACATCAGCCCCACAGCAGCTCCTGCCCCATAGATCTGACCCACATCTGCCCCACAGCAGCTCCTGCCCCATAGACCCTACCAACATGTGCAGCACAGCAGCTCCTGCCCATAGATCTAACCCACATCTGCCCCACAGCAGCTCCTGCCCCATAGATCTGACCCACATCTGCTCCACAGCATCTCCTGCCCCATAGATCTGACCCCCATCTGCCCCACAGCAGCTTCTGCCTCATACATCTGACTCACAGCATCTCCTGCCCCATAGAACTGGCCCACATCAGCCACAGCAGCTCCTGACCTATAGATCTGACCCATATCTGCCCCACAGCATCTCCTGCCCCATAGATCTGACCCCCATCTGCCCCACAGCAGCTCCTGCCTCATACATCTGACTCACAGCATCTCCTGCCCCATAGAACTGGCCCACATCAGCCACAGCAGCTCCTGACCTATAGATCTGACCCACATCTGACCCACAGCAGCTCCTACCCCATAGATCTGACCCACATCAGCCCCACAGCAGATTTTGCCCCATAGATATGTGCCACGTCTGCCCCACAGCAGCTCCTGCGACATAGATCTTACCCAGATCTGCTCCACAGCAGCTGCTGCCCCAAAGATCTGACCCACATCTGCCCCACAGCAGCTCCTGCCCCATAGACCCTACCAACATGTGCAGCACAGCAGCTCCTGCCCATAGATCTAACCCACATCAGCCCCACAGCAGCTCCTGCCTCATAGATCTGACTCACAGCATCTCCTGCCCCAGAGATCTGACCCACATCAGACCCAGAGCATCTCCTGCCACATAGATCTGACCCACATTTTCCCCAAAGCAGCACCTAAACCATAGATCTGACCCACATGTGCCTCACAGCTGCTCCTGCCCCATAGATCTGAACCACAGCAGTTCCTGCCCCATAGATCAGACCCAAATCTTCCCACATCAGCTCCTGCCCATAGATCTGACCCACATCAGCCCCACAGCAGCTCCTACCCCATAGATCTGACCCACAGCAGCCCCACAGCAGATTTTGCCCCATAGATATGTGCCACGTCTGCCCCACAGCAGCTCCTGCGACATAGATCTTACCCAGATCTGCTCCACAGCAGCTGCTGCCCCAAGATCTGACCAACATCAGCCCCACAGCAGCTCCTGCCCCATAGACCCTACCAACATGTGTAGCACAGCAGCTCCTGCCCATAGATCTAACCCACATCTGCCCCACAGCAGCTCCTGCCCATAGATCTAACCCACATCTGCCCCACAGCAGCTCCTGCCCCATAGATTTCACCCACATCAGCCACACAGCATCTCCCGCCCCATAAATTTGACCCACATCTGCACCAAAGCAGCTCCTCCCCATAGATATGCCCTACATCTGCCCCACATCAGCTCCTGCCCCATAGATCTTACCCACATCTGCACCACAGCAGCTCCTGCCCCATAGATCTGACCCCCATCAGACCCACAGCAGCTCCTGCCCGAAAAATCTGACACACATCATATGCAAAACAGCTGCTGCCCAATAGATCTGACCCACAGCAGCTACTGCCCCATATATCTGACCCACAAGTGCCCCACAGAAGCTCCTGCCCCATAAATCCGACCACATCTGCCCCACAGCAGCTCCTGCCCCATAGATCGGACCAAATCTGCCCCACTGCTGCTCCTGCCGCAAAGATCTAACGCACATCTGCGCCACAACAGCTCCTGCCCCATAGATCTGACCCACATCAGACCCACAGCAGATACTCCCCAAAGATCTGACACACATCTGCCCCACTGCTGCTCCTACACCACAGATCTGACCTACATCATCTCCACTGCAGCTCCTACCCAAAGATCTGACCCACATCATCTCGACAGCAGCTCCTGCCCATAGATCTGACCCACATGTGCCCCACAGCAGCTCCTGCCTCATAGATCTGACTCACAGCATCTCCTGCCCCATAGAACTGGCCCACATCAGCCACAGCATCTCCTGCCCCATAGATCTGACCCACATCAGACCCAGAGCATCTCCTGCCACATAGATCTGACCCACATTTTCCCCAAAGCAGCATCTTAACCATAGATCTGACCCACATGTGCCTCACAGCTGCTCCTGCCCCATAGATCTGAACCACAGCAATTCCTGCCCCATAGATCAGACCCAAATCTTCCCTACATCAGCTCCTGCCCATAGATCTGACCCACATCAGCCCCACAGCAGCTCCTACCCCATAGATCTGACCCACATCAGCCCCACAGCAGATTTTGCCCCATAGATATGTGCCACGTCTGCCCCACAGCAGCTCCTGCGACATAGATCTTACCCAGATCTGCTCCACAGCAGCTGCTGCCCCAAAGATCTGACCAACATCAGCCCCACAGCAGCTCCTGCCCCATAGATCTGACCCACATCTGCCCCACAGCAGCTCCTGCCCCATAGACCCTACCAACATGTGCAGCACAGCAGCTCCTGCCCATAGATCTAACCCACATCTGCCCCACAGCAGCTCCTGCCCCATAGATCTGACCCACATCAGCCCCACAGCAGCTCCTGCCTCATACATCTGACTCACAGCATCTCCTGCCCCATAGAACTGGCCCACATCAGCCACAGCAGCTCCTGCCCCATAGATCTGACCCACATCTGACCCACAGCAGCTCCTGCCCCATAGATCTGACCCACATCTGCCACACAGCAGCCTTTGCCCCATAGATCTGACCCACATCTGCCCCACAGCATCTCCTGCCCCATACATCTGACCCACAACTGCCCCACAGCATCTCCTGCCCCATACATCTTACACAGATCTGCCCCACAGCAGCTCCTACCCAAAGATCTGACCCACATCATCTCGACAGCAGCTCCTGCCCCATAGATCTGACCCACATGTGCCCCAGAGCTGCTCCTGCCCATAGATCTGAACCACAGCAGCTCCTGTCTCATAGATCTTACCCACAACAGCCCCACAGCAGATTTTGCCCCAAAGTTATGTCCCACATCAGCCCCACAGCAGCTCCTGCCTCATAGATCTGACTCACAGCATCTCCTGCCCCATAGATCTGACCCACATCAGACCCAGAGCATCTCCTGCCACATAGATCTGACACACATTTTCCCCAAAGCAGCACCTAAACCATAGATCTGACCCACATGTGCCTCACAGCTGCTCCTGCCCCATAGATCTGAACCACAGCAGTTCCTGCCCATAGATCAGACCCAAATCTTCCCTACATCAGCTCCTGCCCATAGATCTGACCAACATCAGCCCCACAGCAGCTCCTACCCCATAGATCTGACCCACATCAGCCCCACAGCAGATTTTGCCCCATAGATATGTGCCACGTCTGCCCCACAGCAGCTCCTGCGACATAGATCTTACCCAGATCTGCTCCACAGCAGCTGCTGCCCCAAAGATCTGACCAACCTCAGCCCCACAGCAGCTCCTGCCCCATAGATCTGACCCACATCTGCCCCACAGCAGCTCCTGCCCCATAGACCCTACCAACATGTGCAGCACAGCAGCTCCTGCCCATAGATCTAACCCACATCTGCCCCACAGCATCTCCTGCCCCATAGATCTGACCCCCATCTGCCCCACAGCAGCTCCTGCCTCATACATCTGACCCACAGCATCTCCTGCCCCATAGATCTGACCCACATCTGCCACACAGCAGCCTTTGCCCCATAGATCTGACCCACATCTGCCCCACAGCATCTCCTGCCCCATTGATCTGACCCACACCTGCCCCACAGCAGCTCCTGCCCCATAGATCTGACCCCCATCTGCCCCACAGCATCTCCTGCCCCATACATCTTACCCAGATCTGCCCCACAGCAGCTCCTACCCAAAGATCTGACCCACATCATCTCGACAGCAGCTCCTGCCCCATAGATCTGACCCACATGTGCCCCACAGCAGCTCCTAACACATAGATCTGACCCACATGTGCCCCAGAGCTGCTCCTGCCCCATAGATCTGAACCACAGCAGCTCCTGTCTCATAGATCTAACCCACATCAGCCCCACAGCAGATTTTGCCCCATAGTTATGTCCCACATCTGCCCAACAGCAACTCCTGCCCCATAGATCTGACCCACATGCGCCCCACAGCAGCTCCTGCCCCATAGGTCTGACCCACATGCGCCTCACAGCAGCTCCTGCCCCATAGATCTAACCACCATCAGCCCCAAAGCAGCTCCTGCCCCATAGATTTGACCCACATCAGCCACACAGCATCTCCCGCCCCATAGATGTTACCCACATCTGCACCACAGCAGCTCCTCCCCATAGATCTAACACCCATCAGCCTCACAGCAGCTCCTGCCCCATAGATATGCCCTACATCTGCCCCACATCAGCTCCTGCAACATAGATCTGACCCACATCTGCAACACAGCAGCTCCTGCTCCATAAATCTGACCAACATCAGGCCCACATTTGTTCCTGCCCCATAGATCTGACCCACAGCAGCCCCTGCCTCATAGATCTGACCCACAAGTGCCCCACAGCAGCTCCAGCCCAATAGACCTGACCCACATCTGCCCCAAAGCATCTCCTGCCCCATAGGTCTTTCCTACATCAGCCCCACAGCACCTCTGGCCTAATAGATCTGACCCACATCAACCATGTTGATAAACATGAAAACATACAACATGGGTTGTATCAACCATGTAATCCATGGTGTCCCTATGTGTCCCAATGTCACCCTATGGGTCCCAGTGTCTCCCTATGGGTCACTATGTGTCCCTATGTGTCCCAATGTCCCCCCTATGGGTTGCTATGTGCCTCTATGGGTTCTCTATGGGGCTCTATGGGGTGCCTATGGAGCTCTATGGGGCGTTCTGAGGTTTCTATGGGGTGTCTATGGAACGCTATGGTGTGTCTATTTGGTAAATTAGTTTCTATGGGTGGCTATGGGAGCTCTATGGGGCACAATGGGTTGCCTACGGGGCTCTATGGGATGTCTGTGGGGCTCTATGGCACGGCTATATGTCCTTATGTGGTGTCTATGTGGCACTATGTTGTGCTATGGGGTGCTGTGAGGCACTATGGGGTGCTATGGGGCTCTATGGAGCAGTATAGGGTGTCTATGGGTCTCTGTGGGGTGCAATGGGGCGCTGTGGGGCACAAGAGAGTGTCTATGAGGCTCCATGGGCTGCTATGGGGCACTGTGGAGTAGCTATGGGATGATTTGGGGTCTCTTTGTACCCCTATGGGTCACTATGGGTCACTATGTGTTGTCTATGGGGCTCTATGGGGTGGCTATGCGGTGCTGTAGGGTGGCTATGGGGTGCTTTGGGGTATCCTTGGGTTCCTATGGGGCGCTATGGGTGACTATGGGGTGCTATGGTTTGCTATGGGGCTCTATGCGGAAGAATGGGGTCTCTATGGGGCGCTATGAGGTCCCTATGGGGCTCTATGGGGAGTCTATGGGGTGTCTTTGGGGATCTATGGGTTGTCTGTGGGGCTCTATGGGGTCTGCATGGGGTCTGTATGGGGTTCAGTGGGTTTCTATGGGGCTCTATGGGGTGTCTACAGGCACTATGGGGCGATATGGGGTGTCTATTTGGTTCAATTGGGCTCTGTGGTGTGGCTGTAGGGCCTTATGTGGTGTCTATGGGGCACTGTGGGCCGCTATGGGGTGCTGTGGGGAACTATGGGGTGTCTATGGGGCTCTATGGAGCAGTATGCTGTGTCTATGGGTCCCTATGGGGGGCAATGGGGTGCTGTGGGGCACAATGGAGTGTCTATGATGCTCCATGGGCTGCTATGGGGCACTATGGAGTAGCTATGGGGTGCTATGGGGTCTCTTTGGGCCCCTATGGGTCACTATGGGGCTCTATGGGGTATCTTTGTGTTCCTATGGGGCGCTATGGGTGACTATGGGGTCGCTATGGGTTTCTTTGAGGCACTATGGGTCTCAATGGGGTCTCTATGGGTCTCAATTTATCCTTATGGCTCCCAATGACTGTCTATGGGTCTCTATGTGTCCCTATGGGTCCCAGTGTCTCTCTATGTGTCCCTATGGGTCCCAGTGTCTCTCTATGGGTCCCAATGTCTTCCTCTGGATCTCTATGGGTCCCTAGGGGTCCCAGTGTCTCTCTATGTCCCCCTGTCTAGGTGGTAACTATACAGATGGTAACAAAGATGGTAACAAATGTACAGAGGTTCTAAGCGAGAGAGAAACTCACCAGTGGTGATGCCTTCGCTGAGGAAGCTGGGGCGGTCTTCACTGCAGAGCGATGTCCAAGAGATGCTGCCTCACAGAATCACAGAATTCTCAAGGTTGGAAAAGGGCTGCCAGCTTTTGTAGGAGAATAGCATGGGAGACAGTTGTGAAGGCTTTGCTGAAGTCCAAGTAGAGCACATCAACAGCCTTTCTTTCCTTCATCCATCAGATGGGTCACAGGATCGTAGAAGGAGATCAGATTGGTCAAGCAGGAGCTGCCCTTCACGAACCCATGCTGGCTAGGTCTGATCTCCTGCTCATCCCACACCTGCCGCATCTGTCATCTCCCTCAAGACAATTCGTTCCATTCCCATCCCTGGCACCGAGGTCAGGCTAACAGGCCTGGAGTTGCCCGGATCCTCCTGACAACCTTGCTTGGAAATGGGAGTCACGTTGGCAAGCCTCCAGTCTTCTGGGACCTCACCCGGTAACAGGGAGCTCGGAAAGATAATGGAAAGCGGCTCGAGTGAGGGTCAGCCCTTAAATGAGGTCTCAGAGGAGGTGGAGTCGAGCTCCAGCCCTCCCGGGAGCACAGCTCCATTACTCTCACCTGTGCTCCCGCAGCTGACCCCACACTTGCCTCAGCTGATTAATCAGAGGTTCAGGCTGTGATTACCAATCTCCCATACAGCCCCTATGGGTCCCAGTGTCTCCCTATGGGTCACTATGTGTTCCTAAGTGCCGAATGTCCCCCCTATGTGTCCCATTGGCCCACTTTGGGGTTTCTATGGGGACTCTTATTGGTATCTCTGGGCCCAAATGTCTTCCTATGGGTATCTATGGGTTTCAATGAGGTCCCTATGTGCCTCTATGGGGTCTCTTATGGGTATCAGTGGAGCCCCTCTGTTTGTCTACGGGTCTCACTGTTCCCCACTGTAATCCATGGGGTCCCTCTGTGTCCCAATATCCACACTATGGGTTGCTATGTACCTCTATGGGGTCTCTATGTGGTCTCTTATGGGTATCTCTGGGCCCAAATGTCTTCCTATGTGCATCTATGGGTTTCAATGTGGTCCCGATGTGCCTCTATGGGGTCTCTATGGGTCTCAGCAATGTCCCTATGTGTCTCTATGGGTCTCACTGTCCCCCACTGTAATCCATGGGATCCCTATGTGTCCCAATGTCCCCCTATGGGTCCCAGTGTCTCCCTATGGGTCACTATGTGTCCCTATGTGTCCTAATATCCCCCCTATGGGTAGCTATGTGCCTCTATGGGGTCTCTTATTTGTATCTATGGGCTTAAATGTCCTCCTATGGGTATCTATGGGTTTCACTGTGGTCCCTATGTGCCTCTATGGGGTCTCTTATGGGTCTCAGCAGAGTCTCTATGTGTCTCTACGGGTATCACTGTCCCCCACTGTAATCCATGGTGTCCCTATGTGTCCCAATGTCACCCTATGGGTCCCAGTGTCCCCCTATGGGTCACTATGTGTCCCTATGTGTCCCAATGTCCCCCCTATGGGTTGCTATGTGCCACTATGGGGTCTCTATGGGGTCTCTATGGGGTCTCATGGATATCTCTGGGCCCAAATGTCTTCCTATGGGTATCTATGTGTTTCAATGCAGTCCCTATGTGCCTCTATGGGGTCTCTTATGGGTCTCAGCGAGGTCCCTATGTGTCTCTATGGGTCTCACTGTCCCCCACTGAAATCCATGGGGTCCCTCTGTGTCCCAATGTCCTCCTATTTGTCCCAGTGTCAGCCTATGGGTCACAATGTGTCCCTATGTGTCCCAATGTCCCTCCTATGTGTTGCTAAGTGTCTCCATGGGGTCTCTTATGAGTATCTCTGGGCCAAAATATCTACCTATTGGTATCCATAGGTTACATTACGTCCCTATGTGCCTCTATGGGGTCTCTTAAGGGTTACAGCGGAGTCCCTATGTGTCTCTATGGGTCTCACTGTCCCCCACTATGTTCCATGGGGTCCCTCTGTGTCCCAATGTCCTCCTATTTGTCCCAGTGTCAGCCTATGGGTCACAATGTGTCCCTATGTGTCCCAATGTCCCTCCTATGTGTTGCTAAGTGTCTCCATGGGGTCTCTTATGAGTATCTCTGGGCCAAAATATCTACCTATTGGTATCCATAGGTTACATTACGTCCCTATGTGCCTCTATGGGGTCTCTTAAGGGTTACAGCGGAGTCCCTATGTGTCTCTATGGGTCTCACTGTCCCCCACTATGTTCCATGGTGTCCCTATGTGTCCCAATATACCCCTATGGGTCCCAGTGTCTCCCTATGGGTCACTATGTGTCCCTATGTGTCCCAATATCCCCACTATGGGTAGCTATGTGCCTCTATGGGGTCTCTTATTCGTATCTATGTTCTTAAATGTTCTCCTATGGGTATCTATGGGTTTCAGTGTGGTCCCTATGTGCCTCTATGGGGTCTCTTATGGGTCTCAGCAGAGTCTCTGGGTGTCTCTACGGGTATCACTGTCCCCCACTGTAATCCATGGTGTCCCTATGTGTCCCAATGTCACCTTATGGGTCCCAGTGTCTCCCTAAGGGTCACTATGTGTCCCTATGTGTCCCAATGTCCCCCCTATGGGTTGCTATGTGCCTCTATGGGTTCTCTATGGGGCTCTATGGGGTGCCTATGGAGCTCTATGGGGTTCTATGGGGCGTTCTGAGGTTTCTATGGGGTGTCTATGGAACGCTATGGTGTGTCTATGTGGCAAAATGAGTTTCTATGGGTGGCTATGGGAGCTCTATGGGGCACAATGGGTTGCCTACGGGGCTCTATGGGATGTCTATGGGGCTCTATGGTGCGGCTATATGTCCTTATGTGGTGTCTATGTGGCACTATGTTGTGCTATGGGGTGCTGTGAGGCACTATGGGGTGCTATGAGGCTCTATGGAGCAGTATAGGGTGTCTATGGGTCCCTATGGGGTGCAATGGGGCGCTGTGGGGCACAAGGGAGTGTCTATGAGGTTCCATGGGCTGCTATGGGGCACTGTGGAGTAGCTATGGGATGATTTGGGGTCTCTTTGGGCCCCTATGGGGCGCTATGGGTCACTATGTGGTGTCTATGGGGCTCTATGGGGTGGCTATGCGGTGCTGTAGGGTGGCTATGGGGTGCTTTGGGGTATCCTTGGGTTCCTATGGGGCGCTATGGGTGACTATGGGGTGCTATGGTTTGCTATGGGGCTCTATGTGGAAGAATGGGGTCTCTATGGGGCGCTATGGGGTCCCTATGGGGCTCTATGGGGAGTCTATGGGGTGTCTTTGGGGATCTATGGGGCGCTATGGGTCACTATGTGGTGTCTATGGGGCTCTATGGGGTGGCTATGCGGTGCTGTAGGGTGGCTATGGGGTGCTTTGGGGTATCCTTGGGTTCCTATGGGGCGCTATGGGTGACTATGGGGTGCTATGGTTTGCTATGGGGCTCTATGCGGAAGAATGGGGTCTCTATGGGGCGCTATGGGGTCCCTATGGGGCTCTATGGGGAGTCTATGGGGTGTCTTTGGGGATCTATGGGTTGTCTGTGGGGCTCTATGGGGTCTGCATGGGGTCTGTATGGGGTTCAGTGGGTCTCTATGGGACTCTATGGGGTGTCTACAGGCACTATGGGGCGATATGGGGTGTCTATGTGGTTCAATTGGGCTCTATGGTGTGGCTGTATGGCCTTATGTGGTGTCTATGGGGCACTGTGGGCTGCTATGGGGTGCTGTGGGGAACCATGGGGTGTCTATGGGGCTCTATGGAGCAGTATGCTGTGTCTATGGGTCCCTATGGGGTGCAATGGGGTGCTGTGGGGCACAATGGAGTGTCTATGAGGCTCCATGGGCTGCTATGGGGCACTATGGAGTAGCTATGGGGTGCTATGGGGTCTCTTTGGGCCCCTATGGGTCACTATGGGGTGTCTATGGGGCTCCATGGGGTATCTTTGTGTTCCTATGGGGCGCTATGGGTGACTATGGGGTCGCTATGGGTTTCTTTGAGGAAGTGCCAACTCCTGCCCAACGTGTGATATCTCCTGCACCACAAGTTCCAAGACTTGCCCCACAAGTTCCACCTACCATCCCACAAGTGCCACCTCCTGCCCCACTAGTGCCACCTCCCGCCCCACAAGTGCCAACTCCAGCCCCACAAGTGCCAACTCCAGCCCCACAAGTACCAAATCCTGCCCCACAACTTCCACCTCCTGCCCCAGAAGTGCCATCTCCTGCCCCACATGTGTCACCTCCTGCCCCACATCATCCACCTCCAAACCCATAAGTGCCACCTCCTGCACAACAAGTGCCATTTCCCCCCCCACGTGTGCCAACTCCTGCCTTACAAGTTTCACCTCCCACCCCACAAATTCCACCTCCCACCCCACAAGTTCCACCTCCTGCCCCAAAAGTGCCAATTCCTGCTTCACAAGTGCCAGCTCATGCTTCACAAATGCCAGCTCATGCCCCACATCATCAACTTCCTGCCCCACAAGTGCCACCTCTAACCCCACAAAGACAGCCTCCTGCCCCACATCATCCACCTCCTGCCCCACAAGTGACAATTCCTGCCCCACAAGTGCCAGCTCATGCCCCACAAGTGCCAGCTCATGCCCCACAACTTCCACCTCTTGCCCCACAAGTGCCACCTCCTGCCCCACATCATCCACCTCCTCCCCCAAAAGTGACAATACCTCTTCCACAAGTGCCACCTCCCGCCCCACAACTTCAACATCCCGCCACACAAGTGCCGACTCCTGGCAACGTGTGCCACATCCTGCCCCACAAGTGCCAGCTCCTGCCCGACATGTTCCACCTACCACCCCACAAATTCCACCTCATGCCCCACAAGTGCCAACTCCCAACCCACAAATGCCAAATCCTGCAATGCAACTTCCACCTCCTGCTCCACAAGTGCCACCTCCTGCCCCACATCGTCCACCTCCCACCCAACAAGTGCCACCACCTGCCCCACAAGTGCCAATTCCTGCCCCACAAGTGCCAGTTCATGCCCCACAAGTGCCACATTATTCCACACCACTGCCTCCTCCCCCCCAAATAATCCACCTCCTACCCCACAAGTGTCACTGACTGACCAACTTCCTACTCCTGACCCACAAGTGCCACCTCCTGACCCACAAGTGCCAGCTCCTGCCCGACAAGAGCCACTTCCTGCCCCACAAGTACCTCTTCCCTCCCAACAAGTTCCAATTTCCACCAAACAAGTACCACCTCCTTCTGCACAAGTTCCACCTCCCGCCCCACAAGTTCCACCTCCTGCCCTAAAAGCTCCATTTCCTGCCCCAGAAGTGCCACCTCCCGCCCCACAAGTGCCACCTCCCGCCCTACAACTGCCAAACCCTGCCCCAAATCTTCCACCTCCTGCCCAACAATTTCCAACTCGTGCCCCACAATTGCCACCTCCTGCCACACAAATGCCACCTTCTGCCTCAAAATGCCACCTCCTGCCCAACAACTCCAACCTCCCGCCCCACAAGTACCACCTCCTGCTCCACAAGTTCCACCTCCTGCCCCATAAGTTCCACCTTACGCCCCACAAGTGCCATCTGCTGCCCCAAAAGCTCAATTTCCTGCCCCATCAGTGCCACCTCCCGCACCACAAGTGCCACCTCCTGCCCCATAAGTGCCAATTTCTGCCCCACAAGTGCCACTTCCCGCCTTACAAATGCCACCTCCTGCCCCACAACTTTCACCTCCTGCCCCACAAGTGCAACCTCCCTGCCCACGAGTGACACAATCTGCCCAAGTGCCACCTCCTGCCTCACAACTTCCACCTCCCGCCCCACAAGTGCCACCTCCTGTCTCACAAGTGCAACCTCCCGCCCCACAACTTCCACAACCTGCCCCACAAGTGCCACCTCCCGTCACTCAACTTCCAACTCCCGCCCCACAAGTGCCACCTCCCGCCCTACAACTTCCACCTCCCACACCACAACTTCCACCTCCTGCCTCACAAGTTCCACATTCTCCCGCCCCACAACTTCCAACTCCTGGCCCACAAGTGCGACCTCCTGCCCCACCATTACCACCTCCTGCCCCACAATTTCAACGTCCTGCCTTACAAGTGCCACATTCTGCCCCACAAGTGTAGGCTCCTGCTCCACAAGTGCCACCTCCCGAACCACAACCTCAACCTCTGGCCCCACAAGTCCCACCTCCCGCCCCACAAGTGCCACATCCCGCCCACAAGTGCCACCACCCGCCCCACAAGTGCCACCTTCTGTTCCACAACTTCCAGCTCCTGCCCCACAAGTTATAACTCCTGCCCCACAAGTGTTGCATTTGGCCCCACAAGTGCCACCTCCCGACCCACAAGTGCCAACTCCTGCCCCGCAACTTCCATCTCCTGCTCCACAAGTGCCACCTCGAACCGCACAATTGCCACCTCCTTCCCCATATCAACCACCTCCCATCCAACAAGTGCCACCTCCTGCCCCACAAGTGCCACCTCCTGCCCTACAACTTCCACCTCCTGGCCCACAAGTGCCACCTCCCGCTCTACAACTGCCAAACCCTGCCCCAAAACTTCCACCTCCTGCCCAACAATTTCCAACTCGTGCCCCACAATTGCCACCTCTTGCCACACAAATGCCATCTTCTGCCTCAAAATGCCACCTCCTGCCCAACAACTCCAACCTCCCGCCCCACAAGTACCACCTCCTGCTCCACAAGTTCCACCTCCTGCCCCATAAGTTCCACCTTACGCCCCACAAGTGCCATCTCCTGCCCCAAAAGCTCAATTTCCTGCCCCATCAGTGCCACCTCCCGCACCACAAGTGCCACCTCCTGCCCCATAAGTGCCAATTTCTGCCCCACAAGTGCCACTTCCCGCCTTACAAATGCCACCTCCTGCCCCACAACTTTCACCTCCTGCCCCACAAGTGCAACCTCCCTGCCCACGAGTGACACAATCTGCCCAAGTGCCACCTCCTGCCTCACAACTTCCACCTCCCGCCCCACAAGTGCCACCTCCTGTCTCACAAGTGCAACCTCCCGCCCCACAACTTCCACAACCTGCCCCACAAGTGCCACCTCCCGTCACTCAACTTCCAACTCCTGGCCCACAAGTGCGACCTCCTGCCCCACAATTTCCACCTCCTGCCTTACAAGTGCCACAACCTGCTCCACAATTTCAACGTCCTGCCTTACAAGTGCCACATTCTGCCCCACAAGTGTAGGCTCCTGCTCCACAAGTGCCACCTCCCGAACCACAACCTCAACCTCTGGCCCCACAAGTCCCACCTTCCGCCCCATAATTGCCACATCCCGCCCCACAAGTGTCACCACCCGCCCCACAACTTCCACTTCCCGCCCAACAACAGCCTCCTCCTGCCCCACATGTGCCTCCTCCTGCCACACAGGTGCCACCTCCTGCCCCACAAGTGCCACTTCCTGCCCCACAAGTGCTACCTACTTCCCCACAAGTGCCACCTCCTGCCTCACAAATGCCTCCTCCTGACCCACAATTGCCACCTGCCGCCCCACAACTTCAACCTCACGCCCCACAAGTGCCACCTCCCGCCTCAGAAGTGCCACAACCCGCCCCACAAATCCAACTCCTGCCCCACAAGTGCCACCTCCCGACCCACAAGTTCCACCTCCCGCACCACAAGTGCCACCTCCTGCCCCACAAGTGCCACCTCCCGACCCACATGTGCCACAACCCGCCCCACAAATCCAACTCCTGACCCACAAGTGCCACCTCCCGACCCACATGTGCCAACTTCTGCCCCACAAGTGCCAGCTCCTGCCCCTCAAGTGTCACCTCTTCCCCACAAGTGCCACCTTCTGCTCCACAAGTGCCACTTCCTGCCGCACAAGTGATACCTCCAGCCCCACAACTGCCACCACCCGCCCCACAACTTCCACCTCCCGCCTCACAAGTGCAACCTCCAGGCCCACAAGTGCCACCTCCAGATCCACAAGAATTAACTCCTGCCCCACAAGTGCCACCTCCTGCCCTTCAAGAGCCACTTCTTGCCCCACAAGTAACATTTCCTGCCCCACAAGTGCCAACCCCTGCCCAACAAGTGCTATGACCCAGCCCACAAGTGCCAACTCCTGCCCCACAAGTGCCACCTCCCGCCCCACAAGTGCCACCACCCTCCCCACAACTTCAACCTCCTTCCCCAAAACATCCACCTCCCGCCCCACAGGTGTCATCATCTGCCCCACAACTGCCACATCCCGCCCCACAAGTGCCACCTCCTGCCCCACAAGTGCCACCTCCCTGCCCACAACTTCCACCTCCCGCCCCACAAGTTCCACCTCCTCACCACAAGTGCCACCTCCCGCACCACAGGCGCCACCTCCCACGCACAAGTGCCACATACTGCCCCACAAGTGTCACCTCCTGCCTACAAGTGCCACCTTCCGCCCCACAAGTGCCACATCACACCCCAACAGTGTCAACTTCCACCCCACAAGTGACACCTCACGCCCCACAACTTCCACATCCCGCCCCACAAGTGCCACCTCCTTCCCCACAAGTGCCACCTCCCACCCCACAAGTGGCAAATCCTGACGTGCAACTTCCACCTCCTGCTCCACAAGTGCCAACTCCTGCCCCACAAGTGCCATTTCCTGCACCACATTTGCCGCGTCCTGCCCCACAAGTGCCGGCTCCTGCCCCACAAGTGCTACCTCTCGCCCCACAACCTCAACCTCCAGCCACACAAGTGCCACCTCCCGCCCCACAAGTGCCACCTCCCGCCCCACTACTTCCACGTCCCACCCCAAATCTTCTTACCTTCCACCCCACAAGTGCCACCTCCTGCCCCAAACCTTCAACCTACTGCACCACAACTGCCACTTCCCACCCAGCAATTGCCACCCCCTGCCACACAAGTGCCTCCTCCCACCCACAAGTGCCAACCCTTACCCCACAAGTGCCAACTCCTGCCCCACATCATCCACCAACTGCCCCACAAGTGCCACCTCCTGCACCACAAGTGCCACCTCCCGACCCACAACTTCCAGCTCCCGCCCCAATAGTGCCAGCTCCCAGCCCACAATTGCCACCTCCTGCCCCACAACTTCCATCTCCCACTCCACAAGTGCCACCTACTGCACAACAAATACCATCTCCTGCCCCACAAGTGCCATCTCCTGCCCCACAGGTGCCACCTACTGTTCCACATCATCCACCTCCTTCCCCACATCATCCACCTCCTGTTCCACAAATGTCACCTCCTGACCCACAACTTCCACATCCTGCCCCACAAGTGCCACCTCCTGCCCCACATAATCCACGTCCTGCTCCAAAATTGCCACCTCCTGCCCCACAAGTGCCACCTCCCACCCCACAAGTGCCACCTCCAGCCCCACCAGTTCCACCGCCAGCCCCACAAGTACCACCTCCTGACCCACAAGTGCCACTACGTGACCCACAATTGCCACCTCCCGTCTCACAATTGCAACTCTCGCCCAACAAGTGCCACCTCCTGCCCCACAATTGCCACCACCCCCCCAACAAGTGCCACCTCCCGCCCCACAAGTACCACATCCCACCCCACAAGTGCAACCTCCTGCCCCACAAGTGCCAACTCTCGCCCCACAAGTGCCAACTCCTGCCCCACAACATCCACCTCACGCTCCAAAAGTGCCACCTCCTGCCCCACAAGTGCTACTTCCTGCCTTACAAGTGCCACTTCCCGCTGCACAAGTGACACCTCCAGCCCCACAGCTGCCACAACCCGCCCCACAACTTCCACATCCCGCCTCACAACTGCAAGCTCCTGCCCCACAATTGCCACCTCCTACCACACAAGTGCCAACTCCTGCCCCACAAGTGCCACCTCATGTCTCTCAATTTTCACCTTATGCCCCAAAAGTGCCACCTCCCGCCCAACAAGTGCAACATCTCGCCCCACTAGTGCCACGTCCCGGCCCAAAATTGCTACCTCCTGCCCCACATCATCCACCTCCTGTTCCACAAATGTCACCTCCTGACCCACAACTTCCACCTCCTGCCCCACAAGTGCCACCTTCTGCCTCAAAAGTGCCACCCCTTGCCCCACAAGTGCCACATCCCACCGCACAATTTCCACCTCTTGTTACACAAGTCCCACCTCCCGCCCAACAACAGCCTCCTCCTGCCCCACAAGTGCCACCTCCTGCCCCACAAGTGCCACCTCCCACCCCACACATGCCACCTCCTGCCCTGCAACTTCCACCTCCTGCTCCACAAGTGCCATCTCCTGCCCCACATCGTCCACCTCCCACCCAACAAGTGCCACCTCCTGCCCCACAACGACCACCTCCTGCCCCACAAATGCCAGTTCCTGCCCCACAAGTGCCAGCTCAGGCTTCACAAGTGCCAGCTCCTGCACCACATCATCCACTTCCCGCCCCACAAGTGCCACCTCCTGCCCAGCAATTGCCATTTCTTACCCCACAGGTTCCAACTCCTGCCCCACAGGTGCCATTTCCTGCCCCACAAGTTCCACCTCCCGCCCCAGAAGTGCCAGTTCCTGTCCCACAAGTGCCACCTACCACGCCACAAATTCCACCTCCTGCCCCACAACGACCACCCCCTGCACCACAAGTGCCAATTCCTGCCCTACAAGTGCCAGCTCATTCCCCTGAAGTGCCAGCTCCTGCCCCACAAGTGCCACATTTTGCCACACCACTGCCACCTCCCCCCCCAAATAATCCACCTCCTGCCCCACAAGTGTCACTGACCGCAACTTCCTCCTCCTGACCCACAAGTGCAACCTCCTGCCCCACAACTTCAACATCCCGCCACACAAGTGCCGACTCCTGCCCAACGTGTGCCACATCCTGCCCCACAAGTGCCAACTCCTGCCTTACATCGTCCACCTCCCACCCAACAAGTGCCACCTCCTGCCCCACAAGTGCCAATTCCTGCCCCACATGTGCCAGCTCATGCCCCACAAGTGCCAGGTCCTGTCCCACATCATCCACCTTCTGCCCCACAAGTGCCACCTCCTGCCCCACAACGACCACCTCCTACCCCACATCATCCACCCCCTGCACCACAAGTGCCAATTCATGCCCTACAATTGCCAGCTCACTCCCCTGAAGTGCCAGCTCCTGCCCCACAAGTGCCACCTCCTGTCCCACATGTGCTAACTCCTGCCCCACAAGTGCCATTTTCTGCCCCACAACTTCTACCTCACGGCCCACAAGAGCCAGTTCCAGCCCCACAAATGCCACCTCCCGCCCCACAACTTCAACATCCCGCCACACAAGTGCCACCTCCTGCCCCACAAGTGCCAAATCCTGTTCTGCAACTTCCAACTCCTGCTCCACAAGTGCCACCTCCTGCCCCACATCATCTACCTCCCACCCCACAAGTGCCACCTCCTGCCCCACAAGTTACATCTCCCGCCCCACAAGTGCCACCTCCTGCCTCACAACTTCCAACTCCCACCACAACAATTTCCACCTCCTGTCTTACAAGTTCCACTTCCGCCCCACAAGTGCCACCTCCAGCCCCATAAGTGCCTAATCATGCCCCACAACATCCACCTGTGCCCTACAAATTTCCGGCTCCACATCATCCAACTCCAGCCCCACAAGCGCCACCTCCTGCACAAAAAGATCCACCTCAAGCCCCACAGGTGCCACCTCCCGACCCACAACTTCCACCTCCCGCCCCACAATTGCCACCTCCTGCCCCACAAGTGCCACCTCCCACCCAACAATTGTGGCCACATGACAAACAAGTTCCACTTCTGCCCCACAAGTGTCACCTCCTGCCCAACAAGTGCCATTTCTTACCCCACAGGTTCCAAATCCTACCCCACTGGTGCCATTTCCTGCCCCACAAGTGCCATTTCCCCCCCCACAGGTGCCACCTCCTGCCCCACATCATCCACCTCCTCCCCCACAAGTGACAATACCTGTTCCACAAGTGCCACCTCCCGCCCCACAACTTCAACATCCCGCCACACAAGTGCCGACTCCTGGCAACGTGTGCCACATCCTGCCCCACAAGTGCCAGCTCCTGCCCCACATGTTCCACCTACCATCCCACAAATTCCACCTCATGCCCCACAAGTGCCAACTCCCAACCCACAAATGCCAAATCCTGCAATGCAACTTCCACCTCCTGCTCCACAAGTGCCACCTCCTGCCCCACATCGTCCACCTCCCGCCCCACAAGTGCCACCTCCTGTCTCACAAGTGCAACCTCCTGCCCCACATCGTCCACCTCCCACCCAACAAGTGCCACCACCTGCCCCACAAGTGCCAATTCCTGCCCCACATGTGCCAGCTCATGCTTCACAAGTGCCAGCTCCTGCACTACGTCATCCACTTCCTGCCCCACAAGTGCCACCTCCTGACCGACAAAGACATCCTCCTGCTCCACAAGTGCCAATTTCTGCCCCACAAGCGCCAGCTCATTCCCCTGAAGTGCCACATTTGTCCACACCACTGCCTCCTCCCCCCAAATAATCCACCTCCTGCCCCACAAGTGTCACTGACTGACCAACTTCCTCCTCCTGCCCCACAAGTGCCAGCTCCTGCCCCACAAGTGCCGGCTCCTGCCCCACAAGTGCCGGCTCCTGCCCGACAAGAGCCACTTCATGCCCCACAAGTACCTCTTCCCTCCCTACAAGTTCCAAATTCTACCCCACAATTGCCACCTCCTGCCCCACAAGTGCAACCTCCTGCCCCACATCGTCCACCTCCCACCCAACAAGTGCCACCACCTGCCCCACAAGTGCCACATTTGTCCACACCACTGCCACCTCCCCCCCCAAATAATCCACCTCCTGACCCACAAGTGTCACTGACTGACCAACTTCCTCCTCCTGACCCACAAGTGCCAGATCCTGCCCCACAAGAGCCACTTCCTGCCCCACAAGAGCTACTTCCCTCCCAACAAGTTCCAATTTCCACCCCACAAGTGCCACCTCCCACCCCACAAGTGCAACCTCCTGCCCCACATCGTCCACCTCCCACACAACAAGTGCCACCACCTGCCCCACAAGTGCCAGCTCCTGCCCCACAAGTGCCACCTCCTGCCCCACAAGTACCTCTTCCCTCCCAACAAGTTCCAATTTCCGCCCCACAAGTGCCACCTCCTGCGCCACATCATCCACCTCCCGCCCCACAATTGCCACCTCCTGCCCCACAAGTGCCACCTCCCGCCCAACAATTGTGGCCACATGACAAACAAGTTCCACTTCCGCCCCACAAGTGCCACCTCCTGCCCAACAAGTGCCATTTCTTACCCCACAGGTTCCAAATCCTACCCCACTGGTGCCATTTCCTGCCCCACAAGTGCCATTTCCCCCCCCACATGTGCCAACTCCTGCCTTACAAGTTTCACCTACCACCCCACAAATTCCACCTCCCACCCCACAAGTTCCACCTCCTGCCCCAAAAGTGCCAATTCCTGCTTCACAAGTGCCAGCTCATGCTTCACAAATGCCAGCTCATGCCCCACATCATCCACCTCCTGCCTCACAAGTGACAATACCTGTTAGACAAGTGCAACCTCCAGCCCCACAACTTCAACATCCCGCCACACAAGTGCCGACTCCTGGCAACGTGTGCCACATCCTGCCCCACAAGTGTCAACTCCTGCCCCACATCGTCCACCTCCCATCCAACAAGTGCCACCTCCTGCCCCACAAGTGCCAATTCCTGCCCCACAAGTGCCACCTCCTGACCCACAACATCAATCTCCAGCCCCACAAGAGCCGCCTCCTGCCCGACAAGTTACACCTGCTACAAGTTCCACAAGTGCCACCTCCCTGCTCACGAGTGCCACATCCCGCCCCACATGTACCACCTCCTGCATCACAACTTCCACCTCCCGCCCCACAAGTGCCACCTCCTGTCTCACAAGTGCAACCTCCCGCCCCACAACTTCCACAACCTGCCCTACAAGTGCCACCTCCCGTCACTCAACTTCCAACTCCCGCCCCACAAGTGCCACCTCCCGCCCTACAACTTCCACCTCCCGCACCACAACTTCCACCTCCCGCACCACAAGTTCCACATTCTCCCGCCCCACAACTTCCACAACCTGCCCCACAAGTGCGACCTCCTGCCCCACCATTACCACCTCCTGCCCCACAATTTCCACCTCCTGCCCCACAAGTGCCACAACCTGCTCTACAATTTCAACGTCCTGCCTTACAAGTGCCACATTCTGCCCCACAAGTGTAGGCTCCTGCTCCACAAGTGCCACCTCCCGAACCACAACCTCATCCACTGGCCCCACAAGTCCCAACTCCCGCCCCACAAGTGCCACCTCCCGCCCCACATGTACCACCTCCTGCATCACAACTTCCACCTCCCGCCCCACATGTACCACCTCCTGCATCACAACTTCCACCTCCCGCCCCACATGTACCACCTCCTGCATCACAACTTCCACCTCCCGCCCCACATGTACCACCTCCTGCATCACAACTTCCACCTCCCGCCCCACATGTACCACCTCCCGCCCCACAAACTCCATTTCCCGACCCACAAGTGCCACATCCTGCCCCACAAGTGCCAACTCCTGCCCGTGTGCCACATCCTGCCCCACAAGTGCCAACTCCTGCCGCACAACTGACAATTCCTGCCCCAAAAGTGACAGCTCATGCTTCACAATTGCCAGCTCCTGCCCCACATCATCCACCTTCTTCCCCACAAGTGCCACCTCTCGCCCCACAAGTGCCACCTCCTTCCAAACTAGTGCAACCTCCTGCCCCACCAGTGCCATATCTCGCCAGACAATTTAAAGCTCCTGCCCCACAAGTGCTACATCCTGAACCACAACTTCAACCTCCTGCCCCACAAGTGCCAATTCCTGCCCCACATGTGCCAGCTCATGCTTCACAAGTGCCAGCTCCTGCACCACATCATCCACTTCCTGCCCACAAGTGCCAGTTCATGCCCCACAAGTGCCAGTTCATGCCCCACAAGTGCCACCTCCTTCCCCACAGGTGCCACCTCCTGCCCCACAAGTGCCACCTCCTGCCCCACAAGTGCCACCTCCCACCAAACAACTGACACCTCCTGCCCCACAAGTGCCACCTCCCGCCAAACAACTGACACCTTCTGCCCCACAAGTGTCACCTCCTGCCCAACTAGTTCCACCTCTTGACCTACAAGTGCCACCTCCTGCCCCATAAGATTCACCTCTCGCCCAACAAATGCCACCACCTCCCCCAAAAGCGCCACCTCCTGCCCCACAAGTGCCAATTCCTGCCCCACATGTGCCAGCTCATGCTTCACAAGTGCCACCTCCTGCACCACATCATCCACTTCCTGCCCCACAAGTGCCAACTCCTGCCCCACAAGTGCCAGTTCATGCCCCACAAGTGCAACCTCCTGCCCCACAAGTGCCACCTCCCGCCAAACAACTGACACCTCCTGCCCCACAAGTGTCACCTCCTGCCCAACAAGTTCCACCTCTTGACCTACAAGTGCCACCTCCTGCCCCATAAGTTTCACCTCTCGCCCAACATATGCCACCACCTCCCCCAAAAGCGCCACCTCCTGCCCCACAGGTGCCATTTCCTGCCCCACAACATCCACCTCCCACGCACAAGTGCAACCTACCGCCCCACAACTTCCACGTCCTGCCCCACAAGTGCCAACACCTGCCCCACAAGTGCCACCTCCTGCCCCACAAGTGCCACCTCCTGCCCCGCCAGTTCCACCTGTCACCCTGCATGTCCAGCTCCTGCCCCAAAAGTGCCAGCTCATGCTTCACAAGTGCCAGCTCCTGCCCCACAAAGACAGCCTCCTGCCCCACATCATCCACCTCCTGCCCCACAAAGACCACCTCCTGCCCCACATCATCCACCTCCTCCCCCACAAGTGACAATACTTGTTCCACAAGTGCCACCTCCCGCCCCACAAATGCCAAATCCTGCCCTGCAACTTCCACCTCCTGCCTCACAAGTGCCAATTCCTGCCCCACAAGTTCCAGCTCATGCTTCACAAGTGCCAGCTCCTGCCCCACATCATCCACTTCCTGCTCACATGTGCCACCTCCTGTCCGACAAAATCCACCTCCTCCCCCACATCATCCACTTCCTGCTCACATGTGCCACCTCCTGTCCGACAAAGACCACCTCCTGCCCCACATCATCCACCCCCTGCCCCACAAGTGCCACCTCCTGCCCCACATCATCCACCCCCTGCACCACAAGTGCCACCTCCTGCCCCACAACGACCACCCCCTGCACCACAAGTGCCAATTCCTGCCCTACAAGTGCCAGCTCATTCCCCTGAAGTGCCAGCTCCTGCCCCACAAGTGCCACATTTGTCCACACCACTGCCACCTCCCCCCCAAATAATCCACCTCCTGGCCCCACAAGTGTCACTGACCGCCCAACTTCCTCCTCCTGACCCACAACTGCAACCTCCTGCCCCACAAGTGCCAGCTCCTGCCCGACAAGAGCCACTTCCTGCCCCACAAGTACCTCTTCCCTCCCAACAAGTTCCAATTTCCACCCCACAAGTGCCACCTCCTGCCCCACAAGTGCAACCTCCTGCCCCACAATTGCCACCTTTCGCCCCACAAATGCCACCTCCCGCTCCACAACTTCCACCTCCTGCCCCACAAGTGCCACCTCCCACCCCACAAGTGCCACCTCCCGCCCTACAACTTCCACCTCCCGCCCCACAATTGGCACCTCCTGCCCCACAAGTGCCACCTCCCGCCCAACAATTGTGGCCACATGACAAACAAGTTCCACTTCCGCCCCACAAGTGCCACCTCCTGCCCAACAAGTGCCATTTCTTACCCCACAGGTTCCAAATCCTACCCCACTGGTGCCATTTCCTGCCCCACAAGTGCCATTTCCCCCCCCACATGTGCCAACTCCTGCCTTACAAGTTTCACCTCCCACCCCACAAATTCCACCTCCCACCCCACAAGTTCCACCTCCTGCCCCAAAAGTGCCAATTCCTGCTTCACAAGTGCCAGCTCATGCTTCACAAATGCCAGCTCATGCCCCACATCATCAACTTCCTGCTCCACAAGTGCCACCTCTAAACCCACAAAGACAGCCTCCTGCCCCACATCATCCACCTCCTGCCCCACAAGTGCCAATTCCTGCCACACAAGTGCCAGCTCATGCCCCACAACTTCCACCTCTTGCCCCACAAGTGCCACCTCCTGCCCCACATCATCCACCTCCTCCCCCAAAAGTGACAATACCTGTTCCACAAGTGCCACCTCCCGCCCCACAACTTCAACATCCCGCCACACAAGTGCCGACTCCTGGCAACGTGTGCCACATCCTACCCCACAAGTGCCAGCTCCTGCCCCACATGTTCCACTTACCACCCCACAAATTCCACCTCATGCCCCACAAGTGCCAACTCCCAACCCACAAATGCCAAATCCTGCAATGCAACTTCCACCTCCTGCTCCACAAGTGCCACCTCCTGCCCCACATCGTCCACCTCCCACCCAACAAGTGCCACCACCTGCCCCACAAGTGCCAATTCCTGCCCCACATGTTCCAGCTCATGCTTCACAAGTGCCAGCTCCTGCACTACATCATCCACTTCCTGCTCACAAGTGCCACCTCCTGACCGACAAAGACATCCTCCTGCCCCATAAGTGCCAATTTCTGCCCCACAAGTGCCAGCTCCTGCCCCACAAGTGCCACATTTGTCCACACCACTGCCTCCTCCCCCCCAAATAATCCACCTCCTGCCCCACAAGTGTCACTGACTGACCAACTTCCTCCTCCTGACCCACAAGTGCCAGCTCCTGCCCGACAAGAGCCACTTCCTGCCCCACAAGTACCTCTTCCCTCCCAACAAGTTCCAATTTCAGCCCAACAAGTACCACCTCCTTCTGCACAAGTTCCACCTCCTGCCCTAAAAGCTCCATTTCCTGCCCCAGAAGTGCCACCTCCCGCCCCACAAGTGCCACCTCCTGCCCTACAACTTCCACCTCCTGGCCCACAAGTGCCACCTCCCGCCCTACAACTGCCAAACCCTGCCCCAAAACTTCCACCTCCTGCCCAACAATTTCCAACTCGTGCCCCACAATTGCCACCTCCTGCCACACAAATGCCACCTTCTGCCTCAAAATGCCACCTCCTGCCCAACAACTCCAACCTGCCGCCCCACAAGTTCCACCTCCTGCCCCATAAGTTCCACCTTACGCCCCACAAGTGCCATCTCCTGCCCCAAAAGCTCAATTTCCTGCCCCATCAGTGCCACCTCCCGCACCACAAGTGCCACCTCCTGCCCCATAAGTGCCAATTTCTGCCCCACAAGTGCCACTTCCCACCTTACAAATGCCACCTCCTGCCCCACAAGTGCCACCTCCCGCCCAACAACTTCCACCCCCTCCCCTCATGTTACATCTCCTGCCCCACAAGTGCCAACACCTGACCCACAAGTGCCACCTCCTGCCCCACATCGTCCACCTCCCACCCAACAAGTGCCACCTCCTGCCCCACAACGACCACCTCCTGCCCCACAAATGCCAGTTCCTGCCCCACAAGTGCCAGCTCAGGCTTCACAAGTGCCAGCTCCTGCACCACATCATCCACTTCCCGCCCCACAAGTGCCACCTCCTGCCCAGCAATTGCCATTTCTTACCCCACAGGTTCCAACTCCTGCCCCACAGGTGCCATTTCCTGCCCCACAACTTCCACCTCCCGCCCCAGAAGTGCCAGTTCCTGTCCCACAAGTGCCACCTACCACGCCACAAATTCCACCTCCTGCCCCACAACGACCACCCCCTGCACCACAAGTGCCAATTCCTGCCCTACAAGTGCCAGCTCATTCCCCTGAAGTGCCAGCTCCTGCCCCACAAGTGCCACATTTTGCCACACCACTGCCACCTCCCCCCCCAAATAATCCACCTCCTGCCCCACAAGTGTCACTGACCGCAACTTCCTCCTCCTGACCCACAAGTGCAACCTCCTGCCCCACAACTTCAACATCCCGCCACACAAGTGCCGACTCCTGCCCAACGTGTGCCACATCCTGCCCCACAAGTGCCAACTCCTGCCCCACATCGTCCACCTCCCACCCAACAAGTGCCACCTCCTGCCCCACAAGTGCCAATTCCTGCCCCACATGTGCCAGCTCATGCCCCACAAGTGCCAGGTCCTGTCCCACATCATCCACCTTCTGCCCCACAAGTGCCACCTCCTGCCCCACAACGACCACCTCCTACCCCACATCATCCACCCCCTGCACCACAAGTGCCAATTCATGCCTTACAAGTGCCAGCTCACTCCCCTGAAGTGCCAGCTCCTGCCCCACAAGTGCCACCTCCTGTCCCACATGTGCTAACTCCTGCCCCACAAGTGCCATTTTCTGCCCCACAACTTCTACCTCACGGCCCACAAGAGCCAGTTCCAGCCCCACAAATGCCACCTCCCGCCCCACAACTTCAACATCCCGCCACACAAGTGCCACCTCCTGCCCCACAAGTGCCAAATCCTGTTCTGCAACTTCCAACTCCTGCTCCACAAGTGCCACCTCCTGCCCCACATCATCTACCTCCCACCCCACAAGTGCCACCTCCTGCCCCACAAGTTACATCTCCCGCCCCACAAGTGCCACCTCCTGCCTCACAACTTCCAACTCCCACCACAACAATTTCCACCTCCTGTCTTACAAGTTCCACTTCCGCCCCACAAGTGCCACCTCCAGCCCCATAAGTGCCTAATCATGCCCCACAACATCCACCTGTGCCCTACATATTTCCGGCTCCACATCATCCAACTCCAGCCCCACAAGCGCCACCTCCTGCACAAAAAGATCCACCTCAAGCCCCACAGGTGCCACCTCCCGACCCACAACTTCCACCTCCCGCCCCACAATTGCCACCACCTGCCCCACAAGTGCCACCTCCCACCCAACAATTGTGGCCACATGACAAACAAGTTCCACTTCTGCCACACAAGTGTCACCTCCTGCCCAACAAGTGCCATTTCTTACCCCACAGGTTCCAAATCCTACCCCACTGGTGCCATTTCCTGCCCCACAAGTGCCATTTCCCCCCCCACAGGTGCCACCTCCTGCCCCACATCATCCACCTCCTCCCCCACAAGTGACAATACCTGTTCCACAAGTGCCACCTCCCGCCCCACAACTTCAACATCCCGCCACACAAGTGCCGACTCCTGGCAACGTGTGCCACATCCTGCCCCACAAGTGCCAGCTCCTGCCCCACATGTTCCACCTACCATCCCACAAATTCCACCTCATGCCCCACAAGTGCCAACTCCCAACCCACAAATGCCAAATCCTGCAATGCAACTTCCACCTCCTGCTCCACAAGTGCCACCTCCTGCCCCACATCGTCCACCTCCCGCCCCACAAGTGCCACCTCCTGTCTCACAAGTGCAACCTCCTGCCCCACATCGTCCACCTCCCACCCAACAAGTGCCACCACCTGCCCCACAAGTGCCAATTCCTGCCCCACATGTGCCAGCTCATGCTTCACAAGTGCCAGCTCCTGCACTACGTCATCCACTTCCTGCCCCACAAGTGCCACCTCCTGACCGACAAAGACATCCTCCTGCTCCACAAGTGCCAATTTCTGCCCCACAAGCGCCAGCTCATTCCCCTGAAGTGCCACATTTGTCCACACCACTGCCTCCTCCCCCCAAATAATCCACCTCCTGCCCCACAAGTGTCACTGACTGACCAACTTCCTCCTCCTGCCCCACAAGTGCCAGCTCCTGCCCCACAAGTGCCGGCTCCTGCCCCACAAGTGCCGGCTCCTGCCCCACAAGTGCCAGCTCCTGCCCGACAAGAGCCACTTCATGCCCCACAAGTACCTCTTCCCTCCCTACAAGTTCCAAATTCTACCCCACAATTGCCACCTCCTGCCCCACAAGTGCAACCTCCTGCCCCACATCGTCCACCTCCCACCCAACAAGTGCCACCACCTGCCCCACAAGTGCCACATTTGTCCACACCACTGCCACCTCCCCCCCCAAATAATCCACCTCCTGACCCACAAGTGTCACTGACTGACCAACTTCCTCCTCCTGACCCACAAGTGCCAGATCCTGCACCACAAGAGCCACTTCCTGCCCCACAAGAGCTACTTCCCTCCCAACAAGTTCCAATTTCCACCCCACAAGTGCCACCTCCCACCCCACAAGTGCAACCTCCTGCCCCACATCGTCCACCTCCCACACAACAAGTGCCACCACCTGCCCCACAAGTGCCAGCTCCTGCCCCACAAGTGCCACCTCCTGCCCCACAAGTACCTCTTCCCTCCCAACAAGTTCCAATTTCCGCCCCACAAGTGCCACCTCCTGCGCCACATCATCCACCTCCCGCCCCACAATTGCCACCTCCTGCCCCACAAGTGCCACCTCCCGCCCAACAATTGTGGCCACATGACAAACAAGTTCCACTTCCGCCCCACAAGTGCCACCTCCTGCCCAACAAGTGCCATTTCTTACCCCACAGGTTCCAAATCCTACCCCACTGGTGCCATTTCCTGCCCCACAAGTTCCATTTCCCCCCCCACATGTGCCAACTCCTGCCTTACAAGTTTCACCTACCACCCCACAAATTCCACCTCCCACCCCACAAGTTCCACCTCCTGCCCCAAAAGTGCCAATTCCTGCTTCACAAGTGCCAGCTCATGCTTCACAAATGCCAGCTCATGCCCCACATCATCCACCTCCTGCCTCACAAGTGACAATACCTGTTAGACAAGTGCAACCTCCAGCCCCACAACTTCAACATCCCGCCACACAAGTGCCGACTCCTGGCAACGTGTGCCACATCCTGCCCCACAAGTGTCAACTCCTGCCCCACATCGTCCACCTCCCATCCAACAAGTGCCACCTCCTGCCCCACAAGTGCCAATTCCTGCCCCACAAGTGCCAGCTCATGCTCCACAAGTGCCAGCTCCTGCCCCTCATCATCCACCTCCTGCCCCACAAGTGCCACCTCCTGACCCACAACATCAATCTCCAGCCCCACAAGAGCCGCCTCCTGCCCGACAAGTTACACCTGCTACAAGTTCCACAAGTGCCACCTCCCTGCTCACGAGTGCCACATCCAGCCCCACATGTACCACCTCCTGCATCACAACTTCCACCTCCCGCCCCACATGTACCACCTCCTGCATCACAACTTCCACCTCCCGCCCCACAAGTGCCACCTCCTGTCTCACAAGTGCAACCTCCCGCCCCACAACTTCCACAACCTGCCCCACAAGTGCCACCTCCCGTCACTCAACTTCCAACTCCCGCCCCACAAGTGCCACCTCCCGCCCTACAACTTCCTCCTCCCGCACCACAACTTCCACCTCCCGCACCACAAGTTCCACATTCTCCCGCCCCACAACTTCCACAACCTGCCCCACAAGTGCGACCTCCTGCCCCACCATTACCACCTCCTGCCCCACAATTTCCACCTCCTGCCCCACAAGTGCCACAACCTGCTCTACAATTTCAACGTCCTGCCTTACAAGTGCCACATTCTGCCCCACAAGTGTAGGCTCCTGCTCCACAAGTGCCACCTCCCGAACCACAACCTCAACCACTGGCCCCACAAGTCCCAACTCCCGCCCCACAAGTGCCACCTCCCGCCCCACATGTACCACCTCCTGCATCACAACTTCCACCTCCCGCCCCACATGTACCACCTCCTGCATCACAACTTCCACCTCCCGCCCCACATGTACCACATCCTGCCCCACAATTTCCACCTCCCGCCCCACATGTACCACCTCCTGCATCACAACTTCCACCTCCCGCCCCACATGTACCACCTCCTGCATCACAACTTCCACCTCCCGCCCCACGAGTTCCACCTCCTCCCCACAAGTGCCACCTCCCGCCCCACAAGCGCCACCTCCCTCTCCACAAGTGCCACCACCCGCCCCACAAGGGCCACCTTCTGTTCCACAACTTCCACCTCCTGCCCCACAAGTTATAACTCCTGCCTCACAAGTGTTGCATTTTGCCCCACAAGTGCCACCTCCCGCCTCACAAGTGCCACCTCCCGACCCACAAGTGCCAACTCCTGCCCCGCAACTTCCATCTCCTGCTCCACAAGTGCCACCTCAAACCGCACAATTGCCACCTCCTTCCCCATATCAACCACCTCCCATCCAACAAGTGCCACCTCCTGCCCCACAAGTGCCAATTCCTGCCCCACAAGTGCCAGTTCCTGCCCCTCATCATCCACCACCTGCCCCACAAGTGCCACCTCCTGACCCACAACATCAATCTCCAGCCCCACAAGAGCCACCTCCTGCCTGACAAGTTACACCTGCTACAAGTTCCACAAGTGCCACCTCCCTGCTCACGAGTGCCACATCCCGCCCCACATGTACCACCTCCTGCATCACAACTTCCACCTCCCGCCCCACATGTACTACCTCCTGCATCACAACTTCCACCTCCCGCCCCACATGTACCACCTCCTGCATCACAACTTCCACCTCCCGCCCCACATGTACCACCTCCTGCATTACAACTTCCACCTCCCGCCCCACATGTACCACCTCCTGCATCACAACTTCCACCTCCCGCCCCACATGTACCAACTCCTGCATCACAACTTCCACCTCCCGCCCCACATGTACCACCTCCTGCATTACAACTTCCACCTCCCGCCCCACATGTACCACCTCCTGCATCACAATTTCCACCTCCCGCCCCACATGTACCACCTCCTGCATCACAACTTCCACCTCCCGCCCCACATGTACCACCTCCTGCATCACAACTTCCACCTCCCGCCCCACATGTACCACCTCCCGCCCCACAAACTCCATTTCCCGACCCACAAGTGCCACATCCTGCCCCACAAGTGTCACCTTCTGCCCACAAGTGCCACCTTCCGCCCCACAAGTGCCACCTCACACCCCAACAGTGTCAACTTCCGCCCCACAAGTGACACCTCACGCCCCACAACTTCCACATCCCGCCCCACAAGTGCCACCACCTGACACACAAGTGCCAACTCCTGCCCCACTAATGCAACTACCTGCCCCACAAGTGCCAACTCGCGCCCCACAAGTGCCAACTCCTGCCCCACAAGTTCTACCTCCTGCCTTACAAGTGCCACCCCCTGCCTCACAGCTTCCACCTCCCGCCCCACAAATGCCACCTCCTGCCCTACAAGTGCCACCTGAGGCCCCGCAAGTGCCCCCTCCCGCTCCACAAGTGCCACTTCCTGCCCCACAAGGGACAAATCCTGCAACGCAATATCCACCTCCTGCCCCACATCATCCACCTTCCACCCCACAAGTGCCACCTCCTGTGGCACAAGTGCCAATTCCAGCCCTAAAAGTGCCAGCTCATGCTTCACAATTGCCAGCTCCTGCCCCACAAGTGCCACCTCCTATCCCACATGTGCTAACTCCTGCCCCACAAGTGCCATTTCCTGCACCACATTTGCCACCTCCTGCCCCACAAGTGCCACCTCCTTCCCCACAAGTGCCACCTCCCGCCCCACAAGTTTAACCTCCAGACACACAAGTGCCACGTCCTGCCCCACAAGGTCCATCTCCTGCCCCACAAGTGCCACCTCCCGCCACAAAAGTGCCACCTCCCGCCCCTCTATAGCCACCTCCTGCCCCACAAGTTACACCTCTTGCCCCACAAGTTACACAACTTGCCCCACAACGTCGACCCCCGCCCCACATGTGCCACCACCTGACCCAGAAGTGCCAACTCCTGCCCCACAAGTGCCGGCTCCTGCCCCACAAGTTTAACCTCCAGACACACAAGTGCCATCTCCCGCCCCACAAGATCCAAATCCTGACGTGCAACTTCCACCTCCTGCTCCACAATTGCCACCTCCTGCCCCACAAGTGCCACCTCCCGCCACACAAGTGCCACCTCACGCCCCTCTATGGCCACCTCCTGCCCCACAAGTTACACCTCTTGCCCCACAACGTCGACCGCCGCCCCACATGTGCCACCACCTGACCCACAAGTGCCAACTCCTGCCCCACAAGTGTTACCTCTCGCCCCACAGCTTCAACCTCCAGCCACACAAGTACCAACTCCAGCCACACAAGTGCCACCTCCCGCCCCACAAGTGCCACCTCCCGCCCCACTACTTCCACGTCACACCCCAAATCTTCTTACCTTCCACCCCACAAGTGCCACCTCCTGCCCCAAACCTTCAACCTACTGCCCCACAACTGCCACTTCCCACCCAGCAATTGCCACCCCCTGCCCCACAAGTGCCAACCCTTACCCCACAAGTGCCAACTCCTGCCCCACAACATCCACCAAACGCCCCACAAGTGTCACCTCCTGCACCTCCCGACCCACAACTTCCAGCTCCCGGCCCACAATTGCCACCTCCTGCCCCACAGCTTCCATCTCCCACTCCACAAGTGCCACCTACTGCACAACAAATACCATCTCCTGCCCCATAAGTGCCACCTCCTGCCCCACAACCGCTACCTCCTGCCTCATATCATTCACCTCCCGCCCCACAATTTCCACCTCCTGCTCAACTAGTGCCACGTGCTGCCCCACAAGTTCCATTTCCCGCCCCACAAGTGCCACCTCCCGACCCACAATTGCCGCCTCCAGCCACACAAGTGCTAAATCGTGCCGCACAACTTCCACCTCCCGCCCCACAACTGCCACCTCCCGCCTTAAAAGTGCCACCTCCCGACCCACAAGTGCCTCCTCCTGTCCCACAGTTGTCACCTCCCGCTCCACAAGTTACACCTCACCCCCCACAAGTTCTACCACCCACCCCACAAGTGCCACCTGCAGCCCCAGAAGTGTCAAATCCTGCCACACAACTTCCACATCCAGCCCCACAAGTGCCACCTCCCACCCCACAACTTCCACTTCCCGCCCAACAACAGCCTCCTCCTGCCCCACAAGTGCCACCTCCCGACCCACATGTGCCAACTTCTGCCCCACAAGTGCCAGCTCCTGCCCCTCAAGTGTCACCTCTTCCCCACAAGTGCCACCTTCTGCTCCACAAGTGCCACTTCCTGCCGATCAAGTGATACCTCCAGCCCCACAACTGCGACCACCCGCCCCACAACTTCCACCTCCCGCCTCACAAGTGCCAACACCTGCCCCACAAGTGTCACCTCCTGCCCCGCCAGTTCCACCTGTCACCCTGCAAGTCCAGCTCCTGCCCCACAAGTGCCAGTTCATGCCCCACAAGTGCCAGTTCATGCCCGACATAATCCACCTTCTGCCCCACAAGTGCCACCTCCTGCCCCACAAGTGCCACCTCCTGCCCCACAACGACCACCTCCTGCCCCACAAGTGCCAATTCCTGCCCTACAAGTGCCAGCTCATTCCCCTGAAGTGCCAGCTCCTGCCCCTCAAGTGCCACATTTTGCCACACCACTGCCACCTCCCCCCCCAAATAATCCACCTCCTGCCCCACAAGTGTCACTGACCGCCCAACTTCATCCTCCTGACCCACAAGTGCAACCTCCTGCCCCACAAGTGCCAGCTCCTGCCCGACAAGAGCCACTTCCTGCCCCACAAGTACATCTTCCTCCCAACAAGTTCCAATTTCCGCCCCACAAGTGCAACCTCCTGCCCCACAAATGCCACCTCCCGCTCCACAACTTCCACCTCCTGCCCCACAAGTGCCACCTCCCGCCCTACAACTTCCACCTCCTGCCCCACAAGTGCCACCTCCTGCCTCAAAAGAGCCACCTCCCGCCCCACAACTTCCACGTAACGCCCCATAAGTTCCACCTCCTGCCCCACAAGTGCCACCTCCTGCCCCACAAGTGTCAACTCATGCTCCACAAATGCCACCTCCTGCTCCACAAGTTCCACCTCTTGCCCCACAAGTGCCAAATACTTCCCCACAACTTCCACCTTCTGCCCCACTAGTGCCAACTCCAGCCCTACAACTGCCACTTCCAGCCCCACAAGTGCCAGCTCCCGCCCAACAACTTCAACATCCCACCACACAAGTGCCAACTCCTGCCCGTGTGCCACATCCTGCCCCACAAGTGCCAACTCCTGCCGCACAACTGACAATTCCTGCCCCAAAAGTGACAGCTCATGCTTCACAATTGCCAGCTCCTGCCCCACATCATCCACCTTCTGCCCCACAAGTGCCACCTCTCGCCCCACAAGTGCCACATCCCGCCCCACAAGTGCCACCTCCTGCCAAACTAGTGCAACCTCCTGCCCCACAAGTGCCATATCTCACCAGACAATTTACAGCTCCTGCCCCACAAGTGCTACATCCTGCACCACAACTGCAACCTCCTGCCCACAAGTGCCACGTTCTGCCCACAAGTGTAGGCTCCTGCCCCACAACTGCCAATTCCTGCCCCACATGTGCCAGCTCATGCTTCACAAGTGCCAGCTCCTGCACCACATCATCCACTTCCTGCCCACAAGTGCCAATTCCTGCCCCACAAGTGCCAGTTCATGCCCCACAAGTGCCAGCTCCTGCCCCACAAGTGCCACCTCCTGCCCCACAAGTGCCACCTCCTGCCCCACAAGTGCCACCTCCCGCCAAATAACTGACACCTCCTGCCCCACAAGTGCCACCTCCTGCCCCACAAGTGCCACCTCCCACCAAACAACTGACACCTCCTTCCCCACAAGTGTCACCTCCTGCCCAACAAGTTCCACCTCTTGACCTACAAGTGCCACCTCCTGCCCCATAAGTTTCACCTCTCGCCCAACAAATGCCACCACCTCCCCCAAAAGCGCCACCTCCTGCCCCACAGGTGCCATTTCCTGCCCCACAACATCCACCTCCCACGCACAAGTGCAACCTACCGCCCCACAAGTGCCACCTCCTGCCCCACAAGTGCCAACACCTGCCCCACAAGTGCCAACACCTGCCCCACAAGTGCCACCTCCTGCCCCGCCAGTGCCACCTGTCACCCTGCAAGTCCAGCTCCTGCCCCACAAGTGCCAGCTCATGCTTCACAAGTGCCAGCTCCTGCCCCACATCATCAACTTCCTGCCCCACAAGTGCCACCTCCAACCCCACAAAGACAGCCTCCTGCCCCACGTCATCCACCTCCTGCCACACAAGTGCCAATTCCTGCCCCACTATTGCCAGCTCATGCCCCACAAGTGCCAGCACCTGCCCCACAAGTGCCACCTCTTGCCCTGCAGGTACCACCTCCTGCCCCACATCATCCACCTCCTCCCCCACAAGTGACAATACTTGTTCCACAAGTGCCACCTCCCGCCCCACAAATGCCAAATCCTGCCCTGCAACTTCCACCTCCTGCCCCACAAGTGCCAATTCCTGCCCCACAAGTTCCAGCTCATGCTTCACAAGTGCCAGCTCCTGCCCCACATCATCCAATTCCTGCTCACATGTGCCACCTCCTGTCCGACAAAGACCACCTCCTGCCCCACATCATCCACCCCCTGCACCACAAGTGCAAATTCCTGCCCCACAAGTGCCACATTTGTCCACACCACAGCCTCCTCCCCCCCAAATAATCCACCTCCTGCCCCACAAGTGTCACCTCCTGCCCCACATCGTCCACCTCCCAGCCAACAAGTGCCACCACCTGCCCCACAAGTGCCAGCTCCTGCCCCACAAGAGCCACTTCCTGCCCCACAAGTACCTCTTCCCTCCCAACAATTTCCAATTTCCGCCCAACAAGTGCCACCTCCTTCTGCACAAGTTCCACCTCCTGCCCTAAAAGTTCCATTTCCTGCCCCAGAAGTGCCACCTCCCGCCCCACAAGTGCCACCTCCTGCCCTACAACTTCCACCTCCTGGCCCACAAGTGCCACCTCCTGCCCCACCATTACCACCTCCTGCCCCACAATTTCCACCTCCTGCCCCACAAGTGCCACAACCTGCTCCACAATTTCAACGTCCTGCCTTACAAGTGCCACATTCTGCCCCACAAGTGTAGGCTCCTGCTCCACAAGTGCAACCTCCCGAACCACAACCTCAACCTCTGGCCCCACAAGTCCCACCTCCCGCCCCACAAGTGCCACATCCCGCCCCACAAGTGCCACCACCCGCCCCACAAGTGCCACCTTCTGTTCCACAACTTCAACCTCCTGCCCCACAAGATATAACTCCTGCCCCACAAGTGTTGCATTTTGCCCCACAAGTGCCACCTCACGCCCCACAAGTGCCACCTCCCGACCCACAAGTGCCAACTCCTGCCCCACAACTTCCATCTCCTGCTCCACAAGTGCCACCTCGAACCGCACAATTGCCACCTCCTTCCTCATATCAACCACCTTCCATCCAACAAGTGCCACCTCCTGCCCCACAAGTGCCAATTCCTGCCCCACAAGTGCCAGCTCATGCTTCACAAGTGCCTGTTCCAGCCCCTCATCATCCACCTCCTGCCCCACAAGTGCCACCTCCTGACCCACAACATCAATCTCCAGCCCCACAAGAGCCGCCTGCTGCCCGACAAGTTACAACTGCTACAAGTTCCACAAGTGCCACCTCCCTGCTCACGAGTGCCACATCCCGCCCCACATGTACCACCTCCTGCATCACAACTTCCACCTCCCGCCCCACATGTACCACCTCCTGCATCACAACTTCCACCTCCCGCCCCACATGTACCACCTCCTGCATCACAACTTCCACCTCCCACCCCACAAATGCCACCTCCTGCCCTACAAGTGCCACCTCAGGCCCCACAAGTGCCCCCTCCCGCTCCACATGTGCCACGTCCTGCCCCACAAGGGACAAATCCTGCCACGCAACATCCACCTCCTGCCCCACAAGTTCCATTTCCCGCCCCACAAGTTCCATTTCCCGCCCCACAAGTGCCACCTCCCGCCCCACAAGTGCCGCCTCCAGCCACACAAGTGCTAAATCGTGCCGCACAACTTCCACCTCCCGCCCCACAACTGCCACCTCCCGCCTTAAAAGTGCCACCTCCCGACCCACAAGTGCCTCCTCCTGTCCCACAGTTGTCACCTCCCGCTCCACAAGTTACTCCTCACCCCCCACAAGTTCTACCACCCACCCCACAAGTGCCACCTGCAGCCCCAGAAGTGTCAAATCCTGCCACACAACTTCCACATCCAGCCCCACAAGTGCCACCTCCCACCCCACAACTTCCACTTCCCGCCCAACAACGGCCTCCTCCTGCCCCACATGTGCCTCCTCCTGCCCAACAAGTGCCACTTCCTGCCCCAGAAGTGATACCTACTTCCCCACAAGTGCCACCTCCTGCCCCACATCATCCACCTCCTGCCTCACAAATGCCTCCTCCTGACCCACAATTGCCACCTGCCGCCCCACATCATCCACCAACCGCCCCACAAGTGCCACCTCCCACCCCACAACTTCCACTTCCCGCCCAACAACAGCCTCCTCCTGCCCCACAAGTGCCTCCTCCTGCCACACAAGTGCCTCCTCCTGCCACACAAGTGCCTCCTCCTGCCCCACAAGTGCTACCTACTTCCCCACAAGTGCCACCTCCTGCCCCACATCATCCACCTCCTGCCTCACAAATGCCTCCTCCTGACCCAAAATTGCCACCTGCCGCCACACAACTTCCACCTCACGCCCCACAAGTGCCACCTCCCGACCCACATGTGCCACAACCCGCCCCACAAATCCAACTCCTGCCCCACAAGTGCCACCTCCCGACCCACATGTGCCAACTTCTGCCCCACAAGTGCCACCTCCTGCCCCACAAGTGCCACCTACTTCCCCACAAGTGCCACCTCCTGCCCCACATCATCCACCTCCTGCCCCACATCATCCACCTCCTGCCTCACAAATGCCTCCTCCTGACCCACAAGTGCCACCTGCCGCCCCACAAGTGCCACAACCAGCCCCACAAATCCAACTCCTGACCCACAAGTTCCACCTCCCGCCGCACAAGTTCCACCTCCTGCCCCACAAGTGCCACCTCCCGACCCACATGTGCCAACTTCTGCCCCACAAGTGCCAGCTCCTGCCCCTCAAGTGTCACCTCTTCCCCACAAGTGCCACCTTCTGCTCCACAAGTGCCACTTCCTGCCGCACAAGTGATACCTCCAGCCCCACAACTGCCACCACCCGCCCCACAACTTCCACCTCCCGCCTCACAAGTGCAACCTCCAGGCCCACAAGTGCCACCTCCAGATCCACAAGAATTAACTCCTGCCCCACAAGTGCCACCTCCAGCCCTTCAAGAGCCAATTCTTGCCCCACAAGTAACATTTCCTGCCCCACAAGTGCCAACCCCTGCCCAACAAGTGCTATGACCCAGCCCACAAGTGCCAACTCCTGCCCCACAAGTGCCAATTCCTGCCCCACAAGTGCCAGCTCATGCTTCACAAGTGCCAGCTCCTGCCCCACATCATCCACTTCCTGCTCACATGTGCCACCTCCTGTCCGACAAAGACGACCTCCTGCCCCACAAGTGCCACCTCCTGCCCCACATCATCCACCTCCTGCCCCACAAGTTCCAATTCCTGCCCTACAAGTGCCAGCTCATTCCCCTGAAGTGCCAGCTCCTGCCCCACAAGTGCCACATTTTGCCACACCACTGCCACCTCCCCCCCCAAATAATTCACCTCCTGCCCCACAAGTGTCACTGACCGCCCAACTTCATCCTCCTGACCCACAAGTGCAACCTCCTGCCCCACAAGTGTCACCTCCTGCCCAACAAGTGCCATTTCTTACCCCACAGGTTCCAAATCCTACCCCACTGGTGCCATTTCCTGCCCCACAAGTGCCATTTCCCCCCCTACATGTGCCAACTCCTGCCTTACAAGTTTCACCTACCACCCCACAAATTCCACCTCCCACCCCACAAGTTCCACCTCCTGCCCCAAAAGTGCCAATTCCTGCTTCACAAGTGCCAGCTCATGCTTCACAAATGCCAGCTCATGCCCCACATCATCAACTTCCTGCCCCACAAGTGCCACCTCTTACCCCACAAAGACAGCCTCCTGCCCCACATCATCCACCTCCTGCCCCACAAGTGCCAATTCCTGCCCCACAAGTGCCAGCTCATGCCCCACAACTTCCACCTCCTGCCCCACAGGTGCCACCTCCTGCCCCACATCATCCACCTCCTCCCCCAAAAGTGACAATACCTGTTCCACAAGTGCCACCTCCCGCCCCACAACTTCAACATCCCGCCACACAAGTGCCGACTCCTGGCAACGTGTGCCACATCCTGCCCCACAAGTGCCAGCTCCTGCCCCACATGTTCCACCTACCACCCCACAAATTCCACCTCATGCCCCACAAGTGCCAACTCCCAACCCACAAATGCCAAATCCTGCAATGCAACTTCCACCTCCTGCTCCACAAGTGCCACCTCCTGCCCCACATCGTTCACCTCCCACCCAACAAGTGCCACCACCTGCCCCACAAGTGCCAATTCCTGCCCCACATGTGCCAGCTCATGCTTCACAAGTGCCAGCTCCTGCACTACGTCATCCACTTCCTGCCCCACAAGTGCCACCTCCTTACTGACAAAGACATCCTCCTGCCCCATAAGTGCCAATTCCTGCCCCACAAGTGCCAGCTCATTCCCCTAAAGTGCCACATTTGTCCACACCACTGCCTCCTCCCCCCCAAATAATCCACCTCCTGCCCCACAAGTGTCACTGACTGACCAACTTCCTCCTCCTGACCCACAAGTGCCAGCTCCTGCCCCACAAGTGCCAGCTCCTGCCCCACAAGTGCCAGCTCCTGCCCCACAAGAGCCACTTCCTGCCCCACAAGAGCCACTTCCCTCCACACAAGTTCCAATTTCCGCCCCACAAGTACCACCTCCCGCACCACAAGTTCCACCTCCTGCCCCATAAGTTCCACCTTACGCCCCACAAGTGCCGTCTCCTGCCCCAAAAGCTCAATTTCCTGCCCCATCAGTACCACCTCCCGCACCACAAGTGCCACCTCCTGCCCCATAAGTGCCAATTTCTGCCCCACAAATGCCACTTCCCGCCTTACAAATGCCACCTCCTGCCCCACAACTTTCACCTCCTGCCCCACAAGTGCAACCTCCCTGCCCACCAGTGACACAATCTGCCCAAGTGCCACCTCCTGCCTCACAACTTCCACCTCCCGCCCCACAAGTGCCACCTCCTGTCTCACAAGTGCTACCTCCCGCCCCACAACTTCCACAACCTGCCCCACAAGTGCCACCTCCCGTCACTCAACTTCCAACTCCTGGCCCACAAGTGCGACCTCCTGCCCCACAATTTCCACCTCCTGCCCCACAAGTGCCACCTCCTGCATCACAATTTCAACGTCCTGCCTTACAAGTGCCACATTCTGCCCCACAAGTGTAGGCTCCTGCTCCACAAGTGCCACCTCCCGAACCACAACCTCAACCTCTGGCCCCACAAGTCCCACCTCCCGCCCCATAATTGCCACATCCCGCCCCACAAGTGCCACCACCCGCCCCACAAGTGCCACCTTCTGTTCCACAACTTCCACCTCCTGCCCCACAAGTTATAACTCCTGCCCCACAAGTGTTGTATTTTGCCCCACAAGTGCCACCTCCCGCTCCACAAGTGCCACCTCCCGACCCACAAGTGCCACATCCCGCCCCACAAGTGCCACCTCCCGCCCCACAAGTGCCACCTCCTCCCCACAAGTGCCACCTCCTGCCCCACAAGCGCCACCTCCCTCTCCACAAACTCCACCTCCTGCCCCACAAGTGTCAACTCATGCTCCACAAATGCAACCTCCTGCCCCACAAGTGCCACCTCTTGCCCCACAAGTGCCAAATACTTCCCCACAACTTCCATTTTCTGCCGCACTAGTGCCAACTCCAATTCCACAAGTGCCACCTCCCACACCACAAGTGCCACCACCTGACCCACAAGTGCCATTTCTTGCCCCACAAGTGCCATTTCCTGCCCTACAACTTCCACCTCCTGCCCCACAAGAGCCAGTTCCAGCCCCACAAATGCCACCTCCCGCCCCACAACTTCCACCTCCTGCCCCACAAGAGCCAGTTCCAGCCCCACAAATGCCACCTCCTGCCCCACAACTTCAACATCCCGCCATAGAAGTGCCAACTCCTGCCCAATGTGTGCCACATCCTGCTCCACTAGTGCCAACTCCTGCCCCACATCATCCTCCTCCTGCCCCACAAGTGCCACCTCCAGCCACACAATTGCCAACTCCTGCCCCACAAGTGCCACATCCCTCCCCACAAGTGCCAGCTCCTGCCCCACAAGTGCCACCTACCACGCCACAAATTCGACCTCCTGCCCCACAAGTTCCACCTCCCACCCCACAGGTGCCAAATCCTGCCACGCAACATCCACCTCCTGCCCCACATCATCCACCTCCCATCCAACAAGTGCCACCACCTGCCCCACAAGTGCCAATTCCTGCCCCCCAAGTGCCAGCTCATGCTTCACAAGTGCCAGCTCCTGCCCCTCATCATCCACCTCCTGCCCCACAAGTGCCACCTCCCGCCCAACAATTGTGGCCACATGACAAACAAGTGAAAAATCCCACCCCACAAGTGCCACTACATGCCCAACAGGTGCCACCTCCCACCCCACAACTTCAGCCTCCCGCCACAGAAGTGCCAACTCCTGCCCAACGTGTGATATCTCCTGCACCACAAGTTCCAAGTCTTGCCCCACAAGTTCCACCTACCATCCCACAAGTGCCACCTCCAGCCCCACAAGTGCCATCTCCCACCCCACAAGTACAAAATCCTGCCCCACAACTTCCACCTCCTGCCCCAGAAGTGCCATCTCCTGTCGCACAAGTTCCACCTTCTGCCCCACAAGTGTAACCTCCAGCCCCATAAGTGCCAAATCCTGCCCCACAACATCCACCTGTGCCCTACAAATACCATTTCCGGCTCCACATCATCCAACTCCTGCCCCACAAGTGCCACATTCTGCCCAACAAGTGCCACCTCCTGCCCCACAAGTGCCACCTCCTGCCCCACAACTGCCACCTCCTGCCCCACAAGTGCCAGCTCCTGCTCCACATGTGCCACCTCTCGACCCACAAGTTCCAGCTCCCGCCCCATAAGTGCAACCTCCCTCTCCACAAATTCCACCTCCCGCCCACAAGTGCCACATCGCTCCCCACAAGTGCCACCTCCTGCCCCACTAGTGCCACCTCCCGCCCCACAAGTTCCAACTCCAGACCCACAAGTACCAAATCCTGCCCCACAACTTCCACCTCCTGCCCCAGAAATGCCATTTCCTGCCCCACATGTGTCACCTCCTGCCCCACATGTGTCACCTCCTGCCCCACATGTGTCACCTCCTGCCCCACATCATCCACCTCCAAACCCATAAGTGTCACGTCCTGCACAACAAGTGCCAATTCCTGCCCCACAAGTGCCAGCACATGCTTCACAAGCGCCAGCTCCAGCCTAACATCATCCACCTCCTGCCCCACAAGTGCCACATCCCGCCCCACAAGAGCCACTTCCTTCCCCACAAGTACCCCATCCCACACCACAAGTTCCAATTCCTGCCATACAGGTGCCTCCTCCTTCCCCACAAGTGCCACCTCCTGCTTCACAACTTCCACCTCCCGACCCACAAGTGCCACCTCCTGCCCCACAACTTCAACATCCCGCCACACAAGTGCCGACTCCTGGCAACGTGTGCCACATCCTGCCCCACAAGTGCCAGCTCCTGCCCCACATGTTCCACCTACCACCCCACAAATTCCACCTCATGCCCCACAAGTGCCAACTCCCAACCCACAAATGCCAAATCCTGCAATGCAACTTCCACCTCCTGCTCCACAAGTGCCACCTCCTGCCCCACATCGTTCACCTCCCACCCAACAAGTGCCACCACCTGCCCCACAAGTGCCAATTCCTGCCCCACATGTGCCAGCTCATGCTTCACAAGTGCCAGCTCCTGCACTACGTCATCCACTTCCTGCCCCACAAGTGCCACCTCCTTACTGACAAAGACATCCTCCTGCCCCATAAGTGCCAATTCCTGCCCCACAAGTGCCAGCTCATTCCCCTAAAGTGCCACATTTGTCCACACCACTGCCTCCTCCCCCCCAAATAATCCACCTCCTGCCCCACAAGTGTCACTGACTGACCAACTTCCTCCTCCTGACCCACAAGTGCCAGCTCCTGCCCCACAAGTGCCAGCTCCTGCCCCACAAGTGCCAGCTCCTGCCCCACAAGAGCCACTTCCTGCCCCACAAGAGCCACTTCCCTCCACACAAGTTCCAATTTCCGCCCCACAAGTACCACCTCCCGCACCACAAGTTCCACCTCCTGCCCCATAAGTTCCACCTTACGCCCCACAAGTGCCGTCTCCTGCCCCAAAAGCTCAATTTCCTGCCCCATCAGTACCACCTCCCGCACCACAAGTGCCACCTCCTGCCCCATAAGTGCCAATTTCTGCCCCACAAATGCCACTTCCCGCCTTACAAATGCCACCTCCTGCCCCACAACTTTCACCTCCTGCCCCACAAGTGCAACCTCCCTGCCCACCAGTGACACAATCTGCCCAAGTGCCACCTCCTGCCTCACAACTTCCACCTCCCGCCCCACAAGTGCCACCTCCTGTCTCACAAGTGCTACCTCCCGCCCCACAACTTCCACAACCTGCCCCACAAGTGCCACCTCCCGTCACTCAACTTCCAACTCCTGGCCCACAAGTGCGACCTCCTGCCCCACAATTTCCACCTCCTGCCCCACAAGTGCCACCTCCTGCATCACAATTTCAACGTCCTGCCTTACAAGTGCCACATTCTGCCCCACAAGTGTAGGCTCCTGCTCCACAAGTGCCACCTCCCGAACCACAACCTCAACCTCTGGCCCCACAAGTCCCACCTCCCGCCCCATAATTGCCACATCCCGCCCCACAAGTGCCACCACCCGCCCCACAAGTGCCACCTTCTGTTCCACAACTTCCACCTCCTGCCCCACAAGTTATAACTCCTGCCCCACAAGTGTTGTATTTTGCCCCACAAGTGCCACCTCCCGCTCCACAAGTGCCACCTCCCGACCCACAAGTGCCACATCCCGCCCCACAAGTGCCACCTCCCGCCCCACAAGTGCCACCTCCTCCCCACAAGTGCCACCTCCTGCCCCACAAGCGCCACCTCCCTCTCCACAAACTCCACCTCCTGCCCCACAAGTGTCAACTCATGCTCCACAAATGCAACCTCCTGCCCCACAAGTGCCACCTCTTGCCCCACAAGTGCCAAATACTTCCCCACAACTTCCATTTTCTGCCGCACTAGTGCCAACTCCAATTCCACAAGTGCCACCTCCCACACCACAAGTGCCACCACCTGACCCACAAGTGCCATTTCTTGCCCCACAAGTGCCATTTCCTGCCCTACAACTTCCACCTCCTGCCCCACAAGAGCCAGTTCCAGCCCCACAAATGCCACCTCCCGCCCCACAACTTCCACCTCCTGCCCCACAAGAGCCAGTTCCAGCCCCACAAATGCCACCTCCTGCCCCACAACTTCAACATCCCGCCATAGAAGTGCCAACTCCTGCCCAATGTGTGCCACATCCTGCTCCACTAGTGCCAACTCCTGCCCCACATCATCCTCCTCCTGCCCCACAAGTGCCACCTCCAGCCACACAATTGCCAACTCCTGCCCCACAAGTGCCACATCCCTCCCCACAAGTGCCAGCTCCTGCCCCACAAGTGCCACCTACCACGCCACAAATTCGACCTCCTGCCCCACAAGTTCCACCTCCCACCCCACAGGTGCCAAATCCTGCCACGCAACATCCACCTCCTGCCCCACATCATCCACCTCCCATCCAACAAGTGCCACCACCTGCCCCACAAGTGCCAATTCCTGCCCCCCAAGTGCCAGCTCATGCTTCACAAGTGCCAGCTCCTGCCCCTCATCATCCACCTCCTGCCCCACAAGTGCCACCTCCCGCCCAACAATTGTGGCCACATGACAAACAAGTGAAAAATCCCACCCCACAAGTGCCACTACATGCCCAACAGGTGCCACCTCCCACCCCACAACTTCAGCCTCCCGCCACAGAAGTGCCAACTCCTGCCCAACGTGTGATATCTCCTGCACCACAAGTTCCAAGTCTTGCCCCACAAGTTCCACCTACCATCCCACAAGTGCCACCTCCAGCCCCACAAGTGCCATCTCCCACCCCACAAGTACAAAATCCTGCCCCACAACTTCCACCTCCTGCCCCAGAAGTGCCATCTCCTGTCGCACAAGTTCCACCTTCTGCCCCACAAGTGTAACCTCCAGCCCCATAAGTGCCAAATCCTGCCCCACAACATCCACCTGTGCCCTACAAATACCATTTCCGGCTCCACATCATCCAACTCCTGCCCCACAAGTGCCACATTCTGCCCAACAAGTGCCACCTCCTGCCCCACAAGTGCCACCTCCTGCCCCACAACTGCCACCTCCTGCCCCACAAGTGCCAGCTCCTGCTCCACATGTGCCACCTCTCGACCCACAAGTTCCAGCTCCCGCCCCATAAGTGCAACCTCCCTCTCCACAAATTCCACCTCCCGCCCACAAGTGCCACATCGCTCCCCACAAGTGCCACCTCCTGCCCCACTAGTGCCACCTCCCGCCCCACAAGTTCCAACTCCAGACCCACAAGTACCAAATCCTGCCCCACAACTTCCACCTCCTGCCCCAGAAATGCCATTTCCTGCCCCACATGTGTCACCTCCTGCCCCACATGTGTCACCTCCTGCCCCACATGTGTCACCTCCTGCCCCACATCATCCACCTCCAAACCCATAAGTGTCACGTCCTGCACAACAAGTGCCAATTCCTGCCCCACAAGTGCCAGCACATGCTTCACAAGCGCCAGCTCCAGCCTAACATCATCCACCTCCTGCCCCACAAGTGCCACATCCCGCCCCACAAGAGCCACTTCCTTCCCCACAAGTACCCCATCCCACACCACAAGTTCCAATTCCTGCCATACAGGTGCCTCCTCCTTCCCCACAAGTGCCACCTCCTGCTTCACAACTTCCACCTCCCGACCCACAAGTGCCACCTCCTGCCCCACAACTTCCACCTTGCGACCCACAAGTGCGAACTCCCGCCAAACAACTGACACCTCCTGCCTCACAAGTGCCAACTCCTGCCTCACAAGTGCCACCTCCTGCCCCACAAGTGCCACCTCCCGACCCAGAAGTGCCACCTCCTGCCCCGCCAGTTCCACCTCCTGCCGTGCAAGTGCCAGCTCCTGCCCCACATGTGCCACCTCTCGCCCCACTAGTGCCACCTCCCGCCCCATAAGTGCCACCTCCCTCTCCACAAATTCAGCCTCCCGCACACAAGTGCCACATCGCTCCCCACAAGTGCCACCTCCCGCCCCACAAGTGCCAACTCCCGCCCCACAAGTGCCAACTCCCGCCCCACAAGTGCCAACTCCTGCCGCACAACTGCCAATTCTAGCCCCACAAGTGCCAGCTCATGCTTCACAAGTGCCAGCTCCTGCCCCTCATCATCCACCTCCTGCCCCACAAGTGCCACCTCCTGCCCAAAACCTCCACCTCCCTCCCCACAATGCCACCTCCTGCCATATTAGTGCAGCCTCCTGCCCCACAAGTGCCAACTCCCGACCCACAAGTGCCACTTCCTGCCCCTCTATCGCCACCTCCTGCCCCAGAAGTGCCACTTCCTGCACCACAAGTTACACCTACAGCCCCACAATTTCCACCTCCTGTTTTACAAGTTCCAACTCCCGCCCCACAAGTGCCACCTCCTGCCCAACAAGTGCCAGTTCATGCCCCACAAGTGCAAAATCCTGTCCTTCAACTTCCACCTCCTGCCCCACAAGTGCCACCTCCTGCCCCACAACGACCACCTCCTGCCCCACAAGTGCCAATTCCTGCCCTACAAGTGCCAGCTCATTCCCCTGAAGTGCCAGCTCCTGCCCCTCAAGTGCCACATTTTGCCACACCACTGCCACCTCCCCCCCCCAAATAATCCACCTCCTGCCCCACAAGTGTCACTGACCGCCCAACTTCATCCTCCTGACCCACAAGTGCAACCTCCTGCCCCACAAGTGCCAGCTCCTGCCCGACAAGAGCCACTTCCTGCCCCACAAGTACCTCTTCCCTCCCAACAAGTTCCAATTTCTGCCCCACAAGTGCCACCTCCTGCCCCACAAGTGCAACCTCCTGCCCCACAAGTGCCACCTCCTGCCCCACAAGTGCCACCTCCTGCCCCACAAGTGCCACCTCCCGCCCAACAATTGTGGCCACATGACAAACAAGTTCCACTTCCGCCCCACAAGTGCCACCTCCTGCCCAACAAGTGCCATTTCTTACCCCACAGGTTCCAAATCCTACCCCACTGGTGCCATTTCCTGCCCCACAAGTGCCATTTCCCCCCACACATGTGCCAACCCCTGCCTTACAAGTTTCACCTCCCACCCCACAAATTCCACCTCCCACCCCACAAGTTCCACCTCCTGCCCCAAAAGTGCCAATTCCTGCTTCACAAGTGCCAGCTCATGCTTCACAAATGCCAGCTCATGCCCCACATCATCCACCTCCTGCCCCACATCATCCACCTCCTGCCCCACAAGTGCCAGCTCATGCCCCACAAGTGCCAGCTCATGCCCCACAGGTGCCACCTCCTACCCCACAAAGACCACCTCCTGCCCCACATCATCCACCTCCTCCCCCAAAAGTGACAATACCTGTTCCACAAGTGCCACCTCCCGCCCCACAACTTCAACATCCCGCCACACAAGTGCCGACTCCTGGCAACGTGTGCCACATCCTGCCCCACAAGTGCCAGCTCCTGCCCCACATGTTCCACCTACCACCCCACAAATTCCACCCCATGCCCCACAAGTGCCAACTCCCAACCCACAAATGCCAAATCCTGCAATGCAACTTCCACCTCCTGCTCCACAAGTGCCACCTCCTGCCCCACATCGTCCACCTCCCACCCAACAAGTGCCACCACCTGCCCCACAAGTGCCAATTCCTGCCCCACATGTGCCAGCTCATGCTTCACAAGTGCCAGCTCCTGCACTACGTCATCCACTTCCTGCTCACAAGTGCCACCTCCTGACCGACAAAGACATCCTCCTGCCCCATAAGTGCCAATTCCTGCCCCACAAGTGCCAGTTCATGCCCCACAAGTGCCAGTTCATGCCCCACAACTGCCACATTTGTCCACACCACTGCCTCCTCCCCCCCAAATAATCCACCTCCTGCCCCACAAGTGTCACTGACTGACCAACTTCCTCCTCCTGACCCACAAGTGCAACCTCCTGCCCCACAAGTGCCAGCTCCTGCCCCACAAGTGCCAGCTCCTGCCCCACAAGAGCCACTTCCTGCCCCACAAGAGCCACTTCCCTCCACACAAGTTCCAATTTCCGCCCCACAAGTACCACCTCCTGCTCCACAAGTTCCACCTCCTGCCCCATAAGTTCCACCTTACGCCCCACAAGTGCCATCTCCTGCCCCAAAAGCTCAATTTCCTGCCCCATCAGTGCCACCTCCCGCACCACAAGTGCCACCTCCTGCCCCATAAGTGCCAATTTCTGCCCCACAAGTGCCACTTCCCGCCTTACAAATGCCACCTCCTGCCCCACAACTTTCACCTCCTGCCCCACAAGTGCAACCTCCCTGCCCACGAGTGACACAATCTGCCCAAGTGCCACCTCCTGCCTCACAACTTCCACCTCCCGCCCCACAAGTGCCACCTCCTGTCTCACAAGTGCAACCTCCCGCCCCACAACTTCCACAACCTGCCCCACAAGTGCCACCTCCCGTCTCTCAACTTCCAACTCCCGCCCCACAAGTGCCACCTCCCGCCCTACAACTTCCACCTCCCGCACCACAACTTCCACCTCCTGCCTCACAAGTTCCACATCCCGCCCCAAAACTTCATTCTCCCGCCCCACAACTTCCAACTCCTGGCCCACAAGTGCGACCTCCTGCCCCACCATTACCACCTCCTGCCCCACAATTTCCACCTCCTGCCCCACAAGTGCCACAACCTGCTCCACAATTTCAACGTCCTGCCTTACAAGTGCCACATTCTGCCCCACAAGTGTAGACTCCTGCTCCACAAGTGCCACCTCCCGAACCACAACCTCAACCTCTGGCCCCACAAGTCCCACCTCCCGCCCCACAAGTGCCACATCCCGCCCCACAAGTGCCACCACCCGCCCCACAAGTGCCACCTTCTGTTCCACAACTTCCAGCTCCTGCCCCACAAGTTATAACTCCTGCCCCACAAGTGTTGCATTTTGCCCCACAAGTGCCACCTCCCGCCTCACAAGTGCCACCTCCCGACCCACAAGTGCCAACTCCTGCCCCGCAACTTCCATCTCCTGCTCCACAAGTGCCACCTCGAACCGCACAATTGCCACCTCCTTCCCCATATCAACCACCTCCCATCCAACAAGTGCCACCTCCTGCCCCACAAGTGACACCTCCTGCCCTACAACTTCCACCTCCTGGCCCACAAGTGCCACCTCCTGCCCTACAACTTCCACCTCCTGGCCCACAAGTGCCACCTCCCGCCCTACAACTGCCAAACCCTGCCCCAAAACTTCCACCTCCTGCCCAACAATTTCCAACTCGTGCCCCACAATTGCCACCTCCTGCCACACAAATGCCACCTTCTGCCTCAAAATGCCACCTCCTGCCCAACAACTCCAACCTCCCGCCCCACAAGTACCACCTCCTGCTCCACAAGTTCCACCTCCTGCCCCATAAGTTCCACCTTACGCCCCACAAGTGCCATCTCCTGCCCCAAAAGCTCAATTTCCTGCCCCATCAGTGCCACCTCCCGCACCACAAGTGCCACCTCCTGCCCCATAAGTGCCAATTTCTGCCCCACAACTGCCACTTCCCGCCTTACAAATTCCACCTCCCTCCCCACATTACCACATCCTGCCCCAAAAGTGCCAATTCCTGCTTCACAAGTGCCAGCTCATGCTTCACAAATGCCAGCTCATGCCCCACATCATCAACTTCCTGCCCCACAAGTGCCACCTCTAACCCCACAAAGACAGCCTCCTGCCCCACATCATCCAACTCCTGCCCCACAAGTGCCAATTCCTGCCCCACAAGTGCCAGCTCATGCCCCACAAGTGCCACCTCCTACCCCACAAAGACCACCTCCTGCCCGACATCATCCACCTCCTCCCCCACAAGTGACAATACCTGTTAGACAAGTGCAACCTCCAGCCCCACAACTTCAACATCCCGCCACACAAGTGCCGACTCCTGGCAACGTGTGCCACATCCTGCCCCACAAGTGTCAACTCCTGCCCCACATCGTCCACCTCCCATCCAACAAGTGCCACCTCCTGCCCCACAAGTGCCAATTCCTGCCCCACAAGTGCCAGCTCATGCTTCACAAGTGCCAGCTCCTGCCCCTCATCATCCACCTCCTGCCCCACAAGTGCCACCTCCTGCATCACAACTTCCACCTCCCGCCCCACATGTACCACCTCCTGCATCACAACTTCCACCTCCCGCCCCACATGTACCACCTCCTGCATCACAACTTTCACATCCCGCCCCACATGTACCACCTCCTGCATCACAACTTCCACCTCCCGCCCCACATGTACCACCTCCTGCATCACAACTTCCACCTCCCGCCCCACATGTACCACCTCCTGCATCACAACTTCCACCTCCCGCCCCACATGTACCACCTCCTGCATCACAACTTCCACCTCCCGCCCCACATGTACCACCTCCTGCATCACAACTTCCACATCCCGCCCCACATGTACCACCTCCTGCATCACAACTTCCACCTCCCGCCCCACATGTACCACCTCCTGCATCACAACTTACACCTCCCGCCCCACAAATGCCACCTCCTGCCCTACAAGTGCCACCTCAGGCCCCACAAGTGCCCCCTCCCGCTCCACAAGTGCCACGTCCTGGCCCACAAGTGCCACCTCTCACCCCTCTATGGCCACCTCCTGCCCCACAAGTTCCACCTCTTGCCCCACAACGTCGACCCCCGCCCCACATGTGCCACCACCTGACCCACAAGTGCCAACTCCTTCCCCACAAGTGCCATTTCCTGCACCACATTTGTCGCGTCCTGCCCCACAATTGCCGGCTCCTGCCCCACAAGTGCCAACTCCTGCCCCACAAGTGCCACCTCTCGCCCCACAATTTCCACCTCCTGCTCAACTAGTGCCACGTGCTGCCCCACAAGTTCCATTTCCCGCCCCACAACTGCCACCTCCCGCCTTAAAAGTGCCACCTCCCGACCCACAAGTGCCTCCTCCTGTCCCACAGTTGTCACCTCCCGCTCCACAAGTTACACCTCACCCCCCACTAGTTCTACCACCCACCCCACAAGTGCCACCTGCAGCCCCAGAAGTGTCAAATCCTGCCACACAACTTCCACATCCAGCCCCACAAGTGCCACCTCCTGACCGACAAAGACATCCTCCTGCCCCACAAGTGCCAATTTCTGCCCCACAAGTGCCACATTTGTCCACACCACTTCCACCTCCCCCCCAAATAATCCACCTCCTGCCCCACAAGTGTCACTGACTGACCAACTTCCTCCTCCTGACCCACAAGTGCAACCTCCTGCCCCACAAGTGCCAGCTCCTGCCCCACAAGAGCCACTTCTTGCCCCACAAGTACCTCTTCCCTCCAATAAGTTCCAATTTCCGCCCAACAAGTACCACCTCCTTCTGCACAAGTTCCACCTCCTGCCCTAAAAGCTCCATTTCCTGCCCCAGAAGTGCCACCTCCCGCCCCACAAGTGCCACCTCCTGCCCTACAACTTCCACCTCCTGGCCCACAAGTGCCACCTCCCGCCCTACAACTGCCAAACCCTGCCCCAAAACTTCCACCTCCTGCCCAACAATTTCCAACTCGTGCCCCACAATTGCCACCTCCTGCCACACAAATGCCACCTTCTGCCTCAAAATGCCACCTCCTGCCCAACAACTCCAACCTCCCGCCCCACAAGTACCACCTCCTGCTCCACAAGTTCCACCTCCTGCCCCATAAGTTCCACCTTACGCCCCACAAGTGCCATCTCCTGCCCCAAAAGCTCAATTTCCTGCCCCATCAGTGCCACCTCCCGCACCACAAGTGCCACCTCCTGCCCCATAAGTGCCAATTTCTGCCCCACAACTGCCACTTCCCGCCTTACAAATTCCACCTCCCTCCCCACATTACCACATCCTGCCCCAAAAGTGCCAATTCCTGCTTCACAAGTGCCAGCTCATGCTTCACAAATGCCAGCTCATGCCCCACATCATCAACTTCCTGCCCCACAAGTGTCACCTCCAACCCCACAAAGACAGCCTCCTGCCCCACATCATCCACCTCCTGCCCCACAAGTGCCAATTCCTGCCCCACAAGTGCCAGCTCATGCCCCACAAGTGCCACCTCCTACCCCACAAAGACCACCTCCTGCCCGACATCATCCACCTCCTCCCCCACAAGTGACAATACCTGTTAGACAAGTGCAACCTCCAGCCCCACAACTTCAACATCCCGCCACACAAGTGCCGACTCCTGGCAACGTGTGCCACATCCTGCCCCACAAGTGTCAACTCCTGCCCCACATCGTCCACCTCCCATCAAACAAGTGCCACCTCCTGCCCCACAAGTGCCAATTCCTGCCCCCCAAGTGCCAGCTCATGCTTCACAAGTGCCAGCTCCTGCCCCTCATCATCCACCTCCTGCCCCACAAGTGCCACCTCCTGACCCACAACATCAATCTCCAGCCCCACAAGAGCCGCCTCCTGCCCGACAAGTTACACCTGCTACAAGTTCCACAAGTGCCACCTCCCTGCTCACGAGTGCCACATCCCGCCCCACATGTACCACCTCCTGCATCACAACTTCCACCTCCCGCCCCACATGTACCACCTCCTGCATCACAACTTCCACCTCCCGCCCCACATGTACCACCTCCTGCATCACAACTTCCACCTCCCGCCCCACATGTACCACCTCCTGCATCACAACTTCCACCTCCCGCCCCACATGTACCACCTCCTGCATCACAACTTCCACCTCCCGCCCCACATGTACCACCTCCTGCATCACAACTTTCACATCCCGCCCCACATGTACCACCTCCTGCATCACAACTTCCACCTCCCGCCCCACATGTACCACCTCCTGCATCACAACTTACACCTCCCACCCCACATGTACCACCTCCTGCATCACAACTTCCACCTCCCGCCCCACATGTACCACCTCCTGCATCACAACTTCCACATCCCGCCCCACATGTACCACCTCCTGCATCACAACTTACACCTCCCGCCCCACAAATGCCACCTCCTGCCCTACAAGTGCCACCTCAGGCCCCACAAGTGCCCCCTCCCGCTCCACAAGTGCCACGTCCTGGCCCACAAGTGCCACCTCTCACCCCTCTATGGCCACCTCCTGCCCCACAAGTTCCACCTCTTGCCCCACAACGTCGAACCCCGCCCCACATGTGCCACCACCTGACCCACAAGTGCCAACTCCTTCCCCACAAGTGCCATTTCCTGCACCACATTTGTCGCGTCCTGCCCCACAATTGCCGGCTCCTGCCCCACAAGTGCCAACTCCTGCCCCACAAGTGCCACCTCTCGCCCCACAATTTCCACCTCCTGCTCAACTAGTGCCACGTGCTGCCCCACAACTTCCACCTCCCGCCCCACAACTGCCACCTCCCGCCTTAAAAGTGCCACCTCCCAACCCACAAGTGCCTCCTCCTGTCCCACAGTTGTCACCTCCCGCTCCACAAGTTACACCTCACCCCCCACAAGTTCTACCACCCACCCCACAAGTGCCACCTGCAGCCCCAGAAGTGTCAAATCCTGCCACACAACTTCCACATCCAGCCCCACAAGTGCCACCTCCTGACCGACAAAGACATCCTCCTGCCCCACAAGTGCCAATTTCTGCCCCACAAGTGCCACATTTGTCCACACCACTTCCACCTCCCCCCCAAATAATCCACCTCCTGCCCCACAAGTGTCACTGACTGACCAACTTCCTCCTCCTGACCCACAAGTGCAACCTCCTGCCCCACAAGTGCCAGCTCCTGCCCCACAAGAGCCACTTCTTGCCCCACAAGTACCTCTTCCCTCCCAATAAGTTCCAATTTCCGCCCAACAAGTACCACCTCCTTCTGCACAAGTTCCACCTCCTGCCCTAAAAGCTCCATTTCCTGCCCCAGAAGTGCCACCTCCCGCCCCACAAGTGCCACCTCCTGCCCTACAACTTCCACCTCCTGGCCCACAAGTGCCACCTCCCGCCCTACAACTGCCAAACCCTGCCCCAAAACTTCCACCTCCTGCCCAACAATTTCCAACTCGTGCCCCACAATTGCCACCTCCTGCCACACAAATGCCACCTTCTGCCTCAAAATGCCACCTCCTGCCCAACAACTCCAACCTCCCGCCCCACAAGTACCACCTCCTGCTCCACAAGTTCCACCTCCTGCCCCATAAGTTCCACCTTACGCCCCACAAGTGCCATCTCCTGCCCCAAAAGCTCAATTTCCTGCCCCATCAGTGCCACCTCCCGCACCACAAGTGCCACCTCCTGCCCCATAAGTGCCAATTTCTGCCCCACAACTGCCACTTCCCGCCTTACAAATTCCACCTCCCTCCCCACATTACCACATCCTGCCCCAAAAGTGCCAATTCCTGCTTCACAAGTGCCAGCTCATGCTTCACAAATGCCAGCTCATGCCCCACATCATCAACTACCTGCCCCACAAGTGTCACCTCCAACCCCACAAAGACAGCCTCCTGCCCCACATCATCCACCTCCTGCCCCACAAGTGCCAATTCCTGCCCCACAAGTGCCAGCTCATGCCCCACAAGTGCCACCTCCTACCCCACAAAGACCACCTCCTGCCCGACATCATCCACCTCCTCCCCCACAAGTGACAATACCTGTTAGACAAGTGCAACCTCCAGCCCCACAACTTCAACATCCCGCCACACAAGTGCCGACTCCTGGCAACGTGTGCCACATCCTGCCCCACAAGTGTCAACTCCTGCCCCACATCGTCCACCTCCCATCCAACAAGTGCCACCTCCTGCCCCACAAGTGCCAATTCCTGCCCCACAAGTGCCAGCTCATGCTTCACAAGTGCCAGCTCCTGCCCCTCATCATCCACCTCCAGCCCCACAAGTGCCACCTCCTGACCCACAACATCAATCTCCAGCCCCACAAGAGCCGCCTCCTGCCCGACAAGTTACACCTGCTACAAGTTCCACAAGTGCCACCTCCCTGCTCACGAGTGCCACATCCCGCCCCACATGTACCACCTCCTGCATCACAACTTCCACCTCCCGCCCCACATGTACCACCTCCTGCATCACAACTTCCACCTCCCGCCCCACATGTACCACCTCCTGCATCACAACTTCCACCTCCCGCCCCACATGTACCACCTCCTGCATCACAACTTCCACCTCCCGCCCCACATGTACCACCTCCTGCATCACAACTTCCACCTCCCGCCCCACATGTACCACCTCCTGCATCACAACTTTCACATCCCGCCCCACATGTACCACCTCCTGCATCACAACTTCCACCTCCCGCCCCACATGTACCACCTCCTGCATCACAACTTACACCTCCCACCCCACATGTACCACCTCCTGCATCACAACTTCCACCTCCCGCCCCACATGTACCACCTCCTGCATCACAACTTCCACATCCCGCCCCACATGTACCACCTCCTGCATCACAACTTACACCTCCCGCCCCACAAATGCCACCTCCTGCCCTACAAGTGCCACCTCAGGCCCCACAAGTGCCCCCTCCCGCTCCACAAGTGCCACGTCCTGGCCCACAAGTGCCACCTCTCACCCCTCTATGGCCACCTCCTGCCCCACAAGTTCCACCTCTTGCCCCACAACGTCGAACCCCGCCCCACATGTGCCACCACCTGACCCACAAGTGCCAACTCCTTCCCCACAAGTGCCATTTCCTGCACCACATTTGTCGCGTCCTGCCCCACAATTGCCGGCTCCTGCCCCACAAGTGCCAACTCCTGCCCCACAAGTGCCACCTCTCGCCCCACAATTTCCACCTCCTGCTCAACTAGTGCCACGTGCTGCCCCACAACTTCCACCTCCCGCCCCACAACTGCCACCTCCCGCCTTAAAAGTGCCACCTCCCAACCCACAAGTGCCTCCTCCTGTCCCACAGTTGTCACCTCCCGCTCCACAAGTTACACCTCACCCCCCACAAGTTCTACCACCCACCCCACAAGTGCCACCTGCAGCCCCAGAAGTGTCAAATCCTGCCACACAACTTCCACATCCAGCCCCACAAGTGCCACCTCCTGACCGACAAAGACATCCTCCTGCCCCACAAGTGCCAATTTCTGCCCCACAAGTGCCACATTTGTCCACACCACTTCCACCTCCCCCCCAAATAATCCACCTCCTGCCCCACAAGTGTCACTGACTGACCAACTTCCTCCTCCTGACCCACAAGTGCAACCTCCTGCCCCACAAGTGCCAGCTCCTGCCCCACAAGAGCCACTTCTTGCCCCACAAGTACCTCTTCCCTCCCAATAAGTTCCAATTTCCGCCCAACAAGTACCACCTCCTTCTGCACAAGTTCCACCTCCTGCCCTAAAAGCTCCATTTCCTGCCCCAGAAGTGCCACCTCCCGCCCCACAAGTGCCACCTCCTGCCCTACAACTTCCACCTCCTGGCCCACAAGTGCCACCTCCCGCCCTACAACTGCCAAACCCTGCCCCAAAACTTCCACCTCCTGCCCAACAATTTCCAACTCGTGCCCCACAATTGCCACCTCCTGCCACACAAATGCCACCTTCTGCCTCAAAATGCCACCTCCTGCCCAACAACTCCAACCTCCCGCCCCACAAGTACCACCTCCTGCTCCACAAGTTCCACCTCCTGCCCCATAAGTTCCACCTTACGCCCCACAAGTGCCATCTCCTGCCCCAAAAGCTCAATTTCCTGCCCCATCAGTGCCACCTCCCGCACCACAAGTGCCACCTCCTGCCCCATAAGTGCCAATTTCTGCCCCACAACTGCCACTTCCCGCCTTACAAATTCCACCTCCCTCCCCACATTACCACATCCTGCCCCAAAAGTGCCAATTCCTGCTTCACAAGTGCCAGCTCATGCTTCACAAATGCCAGCTCATGCCCCACATCATCAACTTCCTGCCCCACAAGTGCCACCTCTAACCCCACAAAGACAGCCTCCTGCCCCACATCATCCAAATCCTGCCCCACAAGTGCCAATTCCTGCCCCACAAGTGCCAGCTCATGCCCCACAAGTGCCACCTCCTACCCCACAAAGACCACCTCCTGCCCGACATCATCCACCTCCTCCCCCACAAGTGACAATACCTGTTAGACAAGTGCAACCTCCAGCCCCACAACTTCAACATCCCGCCACACAAGTGCCGACTCCTGGCAACGTGTGCCACATCCTGCCCCACAAGTGTCAACTCCTGCCCCACATCGTCCACCTCCCATCCAACAAGTGCCACCTCCTGCCCCACAAGTGCCAATTCCTGCCCCACAAGTGCCAGCTCATGCTTCACAAGTGCCAGCTCCTGCCCCTCATCATCCACCTCCCGCCCCACAAGTGCCACCTCCTGACCCACAACATCAATCTCCAGCCCCACAAGAGCCGCCTCCTGCCCGACAAGTTACACCTGCTACAAGTTCAACAAGTGCCACCTCCCTGCTCACGAGTGCCACATCCCGCCCCACATGTACCACCTCCTGCATCACAACTTCCACCTCCCGCCCCACATGTACCACCTCCTGCATCACAACTTCCACATCCCGCCCCACATGTACCACCTCCTGCCTCACAACTTACACCTCCCGCCCCACAAATGCCACCTCCTGCCCTACAAGTGCCACCTCAGGCCCCACAAGTGCCCCCTCCCGCTCCACAAGTGCCACGTCCTGGCCCACAAGTGCCACCTCTCACCCCTCTATGGCCACCTCCTGCCCCACAAGTTCCACCTCTTGCCCCACAACGTCGAACCCCGCCCCACATGTGCCACCACCTGACCCACAAGTGCCAACTCCTTCCCCACAAGTGCCATTTCCTGCACCACATTTGTCGCGTCCTGCCCCACAATTGCCGGCTCCTGCCCCACAAGTGCCAACTCCTGCCCCACAAGTGCCACCTCTCGCCCCACAATTTCCACCTCCTGCTCAACTAGTGCCACGTGCTGCCCCACAACTTCCACCTCCCGCCCCACAACTGCCACCTCCCGCCTTAAAAGTGCCACCTCCCAACCCACAAGTGCCTCCTCCTGTCCCACAGTTGTCACCTCCCGCTCCACAAGTTACACCTCACCCCCCACAAGTTCTACCACCCACCCCACAAGTGCCACCTGCAGCCCCAGAAGTGTCAAATCCTGCCACACAACTTCCACATCCAGCCCCACAAGTGCCACCTCCTGACCGACAAAGACATCCTCCTGCCCCACAAGTGCCAATTTCTGCCCCACAAGTGCCACATTTGTCCACACCACTTCCACCTCCCCCCCAAATAATCCACCTCCTGCCCCACAAGTGTCACTGACTGACCAACTTCCTCCTCCTGACCCACAAGTGCAACCTCCTGCCCCACAAGTGCCAGCTCCTGCCCCACAAGAGCCACTTCTTGCCCCACAAGTACCTCTTCCCTCCCAATAAGTTCCAATTTCCGCCCAACAAGTACCACCTCCTTCTGCACAAGTTCCACCTCCTGCCCTAAAAGCTCCATTTCCTGCCCCAGAAGTGCCACCTCCCGCCCCACAAGTGCCACCTCCTGCCCTACAACTTCCACCTCCTGGCCCACAAGTGCCACCTCCCGCCCTACAACTGCCAAACCCTGCCCCAAAACTTCCACCTCCTGCCCAACAATTTCCAACTCGTGCCCCACAATTGCCACCTCCTGCCACACAAATGCCACCTTCTGCCTCAAAATGCCACCTCCTGCCCAACAACTCCAACCTCCCGCCCCACAAGTACCACCTCCTGCTCCACAAGTTCCACCTCCTGCCCCATAAGTTCCACCTTACGCCCCACAAGTGCCATCTCCTGCCCCAAAAGCTCAATTTCCTGCCCCATCAGTGCCACCTCCCGCACCACAAGTGCCACCTCCTGCCCCATAAGTGCCAATTTCTGCCCCACAACTGCCACTTCCCGCCTTACAAATTCCACCTCCCTCCCCACATTACCACATCCTGCCCCAAAAGTGCCAATTCCTGCTTCACAAGTGCCAGCTCATGCTTCACAAATGCCAGCTCATGCCCCACATCATCAACTTCCTGCCCCACAAGTGCCACCTCTAACCCCACAAAGACAGCCTCCTGCGCCACATCATCCAACTCCTGCCCCACAAGTGCCAATTCCTGCCCCTCAAGTGCCAGCTCATGCCCCACAAGTGCCACCTCCTACCCCACAAAGACCACCTCCTGCCCGACATCATCCACCTCCTGCCCCACAAGTGACAATACCTGTTAGACAAGTGCAACCTCCAGCCCCACAACTTCAACATCCCGCCACACAAGTGCCGACTCCTGGCAACGTGTGCCACATCCTGCCCCACAAGTGTCAACTCCTGCCCCACATCGTCCACCTCCCATCCAACAAGTGCCACCTCCTGCCCCACAAGTGCCAATTCCTGCCCCCCAAGTGCCAGCTCATGCTTCACAAGTGCCAGCTCCTGCCCCTCATCATCCACCTCCTGCCCCACAAGTGCCACCTCCTGACCCACAACATCAATCTCCAGCCCCACAAGAGCCGCCTCCTGCCCGACAAGTTACACCTGCTACAAGTTCCACAAGTGCCACCTCCCTGCTCATGAGTGCCACATCCCGCCCCACATGTACCACCTCCTGCATCACAACTTCCACCTCCCGCCCCACATGTACCACCTCCTGCATCACAACTTCCACCTCCCGCCCCACATGTACCACCTCCTGCATCACAACTTCCACCTCCCGCCCCACATGTACCACCTCCTGCATCACAACTTCCACCTCCCGCCCCACATGTACCACCTCCTGCATCACAACTTCCACCTCCCGCCCCACATGTACCACCTCCTGCATCACAACTTCCACCTCCCGCCCCACATGTACCACCTCCTGCATCACAACTTCCACATCCCACCCCACATGTACCACCTCCTGCATCACAACTTACACCTCCCGCCCCACATGTACCACCTCCTGCATCACAACTTACACCTCCCGCCCCACATGTACCACCTCCTGCATCACAACTTACACCTCCCGCCCCACAAATGCCACCTCCTGCCCTACAAGTGCCACCTCAGGCCCCACAAGTGCCCCCTCCCGCTCCACAAGTGCCACGTCCTGGCCCACAAGTGCCACCTCTCACCCCTCTATGGCCACCTCCTGCCCCACAAGTTCCAACTCTTGCCCCACAACGTCGACCCCCGCCCCACATGTGCCACCACCTGACCCACAAGTGCCAACTCCTTCCCCACAAGTGCCATTTCCTGCACCACATTTGTCGCATCCTGCCCCACAATTGCCGGCTCCTGCCCCACAAGTGCCAACTCCTGCCCCACAAGTGCCACCTCTCGCCCCACAATTTCCACCTCCTGCTCAACTAGTGCCACGTGCTGCCCCACAACTTCCACCTCCCGCCCCACAACTGCCACCTCCCGCCTTAAAAGTGCCACCTCCCGACCCACAAGTGCCTCCTCCTGTCCCACAGTTGTCACCTCCCGCTCCACAAGTTACACCTCACCCCCCACAAGTTCTACCACCCACCCCACAAGTGCCACCTGCAGCCCCAGAAGTGTCAAATCCTGCCACACAACTTCCACATCCAGCCCCACAAGTGCCACCTCCCACCCCACAACTTCCACTTCCTGCCCAACAACAGCCTCCTCCTGCCCCACAAGTGCCTCCTCCTGCCCCACATGTGCCTCCTCCTGCCACACAAGTGCCACTTCCTGCCCCACAAGTGCTACCTACTTCCCCACAAGTGCCACCTCCTGCCCCACATCATCCACCTCCTGCCTCACAAATGCCTCCTCCTGACCCACAATTGCCACCTGCCGCCCCACAACTTCCACCTCACGCCCCACAAGTGCCACCTCCCGCCCCACAAATGCCACAACCCGCCCCACAAATCCAACTCCTGACCCACAATTTCCACCTCCCGCCCCACAAGTGCCACCTCCTGCCCCACAAGTGCCACCTCCCGACCCACATGTGCCAACTTCTGCCCCACAAGTGCCAGCTCCTGCCCCTCAAGTGTCACCTCTTCCCCACAAGTGCCACCTTCTGCTCCACAAGTGCCACTTCCTGCCGCACAAGTGATACCTCCAGCCCCACAACTGCCACCACCCGCCCCACAACTTCTACCTCCCGCCTCACAAGTGCAACTTCCAGGCCCACAAGTGCCACCTCCTGTTCCACAAGAATTAACTCCTGCCCCACAAGTGCCACCTCCTGCCCTTCAAGAGCCACTTCTTGCCCCACAAGTAACATTTCCTGCCCCACAAGTGCCAACCTCTGCCCAACAAGTGCTATGACCCAGCCCACAAGTGCCAACTCCTGCCCCACTAGTGCCAACTCCCGCCCCACAAGTGCCACCACCCTCCCCACAACTTCAACCTCCTTCCCCAAAACATCCACCTCCTGCCCCACAGGTGTCAGCATCTGCCCCACAACTTCCACCTCACGCCCCACAAGTGCCACCTACCGCCCCACAAGTGCCACAACCCGCCCCACAAATCCAACCGCTGACCCACAAGTTCCACCTCCCGCCCCACAAGTTCCACCTCCCGCTCCACAAGTTCCACCTCCCGCCCCACAAGTGCCACCTCCCGACCCACATAATCCACGTCCTGCTCCAAAATTGCCACCTCCTGCCCCACAAGTGCCACCTCCAGCCCCACCAGTTCCACCGACCGCCCAACAAGTACCACCTCCTGACCCACAAGTGCCACCTCCTGACCCACAATTGCCACCTCCCGTCTCACAATTGCAACTCTCGCCCAACAAGTGCCACCTCCTGCCCCACAATTGCCACCACCCCCCCAACAATTGCCACCTCCCGCCCCACAAGTACCACATCCCACCCCACAAGTGCAACCTCCTGCCCCACAAGTGCCAACTCTCGCCCCACAAGTGCCAACTCCTGCCCCACAACATCCACCTCACGCTCCAAAAGTGCCACCTCCTGCCCCACAAGTGCTACTTCCTGTTTTACAAGTGCCACTTCCCGCTGCACAAGTGACACCTCCAGCCCCACAGCTGCCACAACCCGCCCCACAACTTCCACATCCCGCCTCACAACTGCAAGCTCCTGCCCCACAATTGCCACCTCCTACCACACAAGTGCCAACTCCTGCCCTACAAGTGCCACCTCATGTCCCTCAATTTTCACCTTATGCCCCAAAAGTGCCACCTCCCGCCCAACAAGTGCAACATCTCGCCCCACTAGTGCCACGTCCCGGCCCAAAATTGCTACCTCCTGCCCCACATCATCCACCTCCTGTTCCACAAATGTCACCTCCTGACCCACAACTTCCACCTCCTGCCCCACAAGTGCCACCTTCTGCCTCACAATTGCCACCCCTTGCCCCACAAGTGCCACATCCCACCGCACAATTTCCACCTCTTGTTACACAAGTCCCACCTCCCGCCCAACAACAGCCTCCTCCTGCCCCACAAGTGCCACCTCCTGCCCCACAAGTGCCACCTCCTGCCCCACAAGTACCACCTCCTGCAAACAAATGCCATTTCTTAAACCACAGGTCCAAACTCCTGCCCCACAAGTGCCACCTCCTGTCCCACATGTGCCACCTCCTGCCCCACAAGTGCCAGCTCCCGACCGACAAATGCCACCTCCCGCCAAACAACTGACACCTCCTGCCCCACAAGTGTCACCTCCTGCCCAACAAGTTCCACCTCTTGACCTACAAGTGCCACCTCCTGCCCCATAAGTTTCACCTCTCGCCCAACAAATGCCACCACCTCCCCCAAAAGCGCCACCTCCTTCCCCACAGGTGCCATTTCCTGCCCCACAATATCCACCTCCCACGCACAAGTGCAACCTACCGCCCCACAACTTCCACCTCCCCCCCCAAATAATCCACCTCCTGCCCCACAAGTGCCACCTCCTGCCCGACAAGAGCCACTTCCTGCCCCACAAGTACCTCTTCCCTCCCAACAAGTTCCAATTTCCGCCCTGCAAGTGCCACCTCCTGCCCCACAAGTGCAACCTCCTGCCCCACAAATGCCACCCTTCGCCCCACAAATGCCACCTCCCGCTCCACAACTTCCACCTCCTGCCCCACAAGTGCCACCTCCCGACCCACAAGTGCCACCTCACGCCCAACATCTACCACCTCCCACCCAACAAGTGCCACCTCCCGCCCTACAACTTCCATCTCCTGGCCCACAAGTGCCACCTCCTGCCTCAAAAGAGCCACCTCCCGCCCCACAACTTCCACGTAACGCCCCATAAGTTCCACCTCCCGCCCAACAAGTGCCACCTCTCGTCCCACAAGGACCACCTCCTGCCCCACAAGTGCCAACTCCTGCCCCACAAGTGCCACCTCCTGCCCCACAAGTGTCAACTCATGCTCCACAAATGCCACCTCCTGCCCCACAAGTTCCACCTCTTGCCCCACTAGTGCCAAATACTTCCCCACAACTTCCACCTTCTGCCCCACTAGTGCCAACTCCAATTCCACAAGTGCCACCTCCAGCCCTACAACTGCCACTTCTAGCCCCACAAGTGCCAGCTCCCGCCCAACAACTTCAACATCCCACCACACAAGTGCCAACTCCTGCCCGTGTGCCACATCCTGCCCCACAAGTGCCAACTCCTGCCGCACAACTGACAATTCCTGCCCCAAAAGTGACAGCTCATGCTTCACAATTGCCAGCTCCTGCCCCACATCATCCACCTTCTGCCCCACAAGTGCCACCTCTCGCCCCACAAGTGCCACATCCCGCCCCACAAGTGCCATCTCCTGCCAAACTAGTGCAACCTCCTGCCCCACAAGTGCCATATCTCGCCAGACAATTTACAGCTCCTGCCCTACAAGTGCTACATCCTGAACCACAACTTCAACCTCCTGCCCCACAAGTGCCAATTCCTGCCCCACATGTGCCAGCTCATGCTTCACAAGTGCCAGCTCCTGCACCACATTATCCACTTCCTGCCCACAAGTGCCAGTTCATGCCCCACAAGTGCCACCTCCTGCCAAACTAGTGCAACCTCCTGCCCCACAAGAGCCACTTCCTTCACCACAGGTACCCCATCCCACCCCACAAGTTTCAATTCCTGCCATACAAGTGCCACCTCCTTCCCCACAAGTGCCACCTCCTGCCCCACAAGTGCCACCTCCCGCCAAACAACTGACACCTCCTGCCCCACAAGAGCCACCTCCTGCCTAACTAGTTCCACCTCTTGACCTACAAGTGCCACCTCCTGCCCCATAAGTTTCACCTCTCGCCCAACAAATGCCACCACCTCCCCCAAAAGCGCCACCTCCTGCCCCACAGCTGCCATTTCCTGCCCCACAACATCCACCTCCCACGCACAAGTGCAACCTACCGCCCCACAACTTCCACCTCCTGCCCCACAAGTGCCAACACCTGCCCCACAAGTGCCACCTCCTGCCCCACAAGTGCCAACTCCTGCCCCACAAGTGCCACCTCTCGCCCCACAATTTCCACCTCCTGCTCAACTAGTGCCACGTGCTGCCCCACAACTTCCACCTCCCGCCCCACAACTGCCACCTCCCGCCTTAAAAGTGCCACCTCCCGACCCACAAGTGCCTCCTCCTGTCCCACAGTTGTCACCTCCCGCTCCACAAGTTACACCTCACCCCCCACAAGTTCTACCACCCACCCCACAAGTGCCACCTGCAGCCCCAGAAGTGTCAAATCCTGCCACACAACTTCCACATCCAGCCCCACAAGTGCCACCTCCCACCCCACAACTTCCACTTCCTGCCCAACAACAGCCTCCTCCTGCCCCACAAGTGCCTCCTCCTGCCCCACATGTGCCTCCTCCTGCCACACAAGTGCCACTTCCTGCCCCACAAGTGCTACCTACTTCCCCACAAGTGCCACCTCCTGCCCCACATCATCCACCTCCTGCCTCACAAATGCCTCCTCCTGACCCACAATTGCCACCTGCCGCCCCACAACTTCCATCTCACGCCCCACAAGTGCCACCTCCCGCCCCACAAGTGCCACAACCCGCCCCACAAATCCAACTCCTGACCCACAATTTCCACCTCCCGCCCCACAAGTTCCACCTCCCGCACCACAAGTGCCACCTCCTGCCCCACAAGTGCCACCTCCCGACCCACATGTGCCAACTTCTGCCCCACAAGTGCCAGCTCCTGCCCCTCAAGTGTCACCTCTTCCCCACAAGTGCCACCTTCTGCTCCACAAGTGCCACTTCCTGCCGCACAAGTGATACCTCCAGCCCCACAACTGCCACCACCCGCCCCACAACTTCCACCTCCCGCCTCACAAGTGCAACCTCCAGGCCCACAAGTGCCACCTCCTGTTCCACAAGAATTAACTCCTGCCCCACAAGTGCCACCTCCTGCCCTTCAAGAGCCACTTCTTGCCCCACAAGTAACATTTCCTGCCCCACAAGTGCCAACCTCTGCCCAACAAGTGCTATGACCCAGCCCACAAGTGCCAACTCCTGCCCCACTAGTGCCACCTCCCGCCCCACAAGTGCCACCACCCTCCCCACAACTTATACCTCCTTCCCCAAAACATCCACCTCCTGCCCCACAGGTGTCAGCATCTGCCCCACAACTTCCACCTCACGCCCCACAAGTGCCACCTACCGCCCCACAAGTGCCACAACCCGCCCCACAAATCCAACCGCTGACCCACAAGTTCCACCTCCCGCCCCACAAGTTCCACCTCCCGCTCCACAAGTTCCACCTCCCGCCCCACAAGTGCCACCTCCCGACCCACATAATCCACGTCCTGCGCAAAAATTGCCACCTCCTGCCCCACAAGTGCCACCTCCAGCCCCACCAGTTCCACCGCCCGCCCAACAAGTACCACCTCCTGACCCACAATTGCCACCTCCCGTCTCACAATTGGAACTCTCGCCCAACAAGTGCCACCTCCTGCCCCACAATTGCCACCACCCCCCCAGCAATTGCCACCTCCCGCCCCACAAGTACCACATCCCACCCCACAAGTGCAACCTCCTGCCCCACAAGTGCCAACTCTCGCCCCACAAGTGCCAACTCCTGCCCCACAACATCCACCTCACGCTCCAAAAGTGCCACCTCCTGCCCCACAAGTGCTACTTCCTGCCTTACAAGTGCCACTTCCCGCTGCACAAGTGACACCTCCAGCCCCACAGCTGCCACAACCCGCCCCACAACTTCCACATCCCGCCTCACAACTGCAAGCTCCTGCCCCACAATTGCCACCTCCTACCACACAAGTGCCAACTCCTGCCCTACAAGTGCCACCTCATGTCCCTCAATTTTCACCTTATGCCCCAAAAGTGCCACCTCCCGCCCAACAAGTGCAACATCTCGCCCCACTAGTGCCACGTCCCGGCCCAAAATTGCTACCTCCTGCCCCACATCATCCACCTCCTGTTCCACAAATGTCACCTCCTGACCCACAACTTCCACCTCCTGCCCCACAAGTGCCACCTTCTGCCTCACAATTGCCACCCCTTGCCCCACAAGTGCCACATCCCACCGCACAATTTCCACCTCTTGTTACACAAGTCCCACCTCCCGCCCAACAACAGCCTCCTCCTGCCCCACAAGTGCCACCTCCTGCCCCACAAGTGCCACCTCCTGCCCCACAAGTACCACCTCCTGCAAACAAATGCCATTTCTTAAACCACAGGTCCAAACTCCTGCCCCACAAGTGCCACCTCCTGTCCCACATGTGCCACCTCCTGCCCCACAAGTGCCAGCTCCCGACCGACAAATGCCACCTCCCGCCAAACAACTGACACCTCCTGCCCCACAAGTGTCACCTCCTGCCCAACAAGTTCCACCTCTTGACCTACAAGTGCCACCTCCTGCCCCATAAGTTTCACCTCTCGCCCAACAAATGCCACCACCTCCCCCAAAAGCGCCACCTCCTTCCCCACAGGTGCCATTTCCTGCCCCACAATATCCACCTCCCACGCACAAGTGCAACCTACCGCCCCACAACTTCCACCTCCCCCCCCAAATAATCCACCTCCTGCCCCACAAGTGCCACCTCCTGCCCGACAAGAGCCACTTCCTGCCCCACAAGTACCTCTTCCCTCCCAACAAGTTCCAATTTCCGCCCTGCAAGTGCCACCTCCTGCCCCACAAGTGCAACCTCCTGCCCCACAAATGCCACCTTTCGCCCCACAAATGCCACCTCCCGCTCCACAACTTCCACCTCCTGCCCCACAAGTGCCACCTCCCGACCCACAAGTGCCACCTCACACCCAACATCTACCACCTCCCACCCAACAAGTGCCACCTCCCGCCCTACAACTTCCATCTCCTGGCCCACAAGTGCCACCTCCTGCCTCAAAAGAGCCACCTCCCGCCCCACAACTTCCACGTAACGCCCCATAAGTTCCACCTCCCGCCCAACAAGTGCCACCTCTCGTCCCACAAGGACCACCTCCTGCCCCACAAGTGCCAACTCCTGCCCCACAAGTGCCACCTCCTGCCCCACAAGTGTCAACTCATGCTCCACAAATGCCACCTCCTGCCCCACAAGTTCCACCTCTTGCCCCACTAGTGCCAAATACTTCCCCACAACTTCCACCTTCTGCCCCACTAGTGCCAACTCCAATTCCACAAGTGCCACCTCCAGCCCTACAACTGCCACTTCCAGCCCCACAAGTGCCAGCTCCCGCCCAACAACTTCAACATCCCACCACACAAGTGCCAACTCCTGCCCGTGTGCCACATCCTGCCCCACAAGTGCCAACTCCTGCCGCACAACTGACAATTCCTGCCCCAAAAGTGACAGCTCATGCTTCACAATTGCCAGCTCCTGCCCCACATCATCCACCTTCTGCCCCACAAGTGCCACCTCTCGCCCCACAAGTGCCACATCCCGCCCCACAAGTGCCATCTCCTGCCAAACTAGTGCAACCTCCTGCCCCACAAGTGCCATATCTCGCCAGACAATTTACAGCTCCTGCCCTACAAGTGCTACATCCTGAACCACAACTTCAACCTCCTGCCCCACAAGTGCCAATTCCTGCCCCACATGTGCCAGCTCATGCTTCACAAGTGCCAGCTCCTGCACCACATCATCCACTTCCTGCCCACAAGTGCCAGTTCATGCCCCACAAGTGCCACCTCCTGCCAAACTAGTGCAACCTCCTGCCCCACAAGAGCCACTTCCTTCACCACAGGTACCCCATCCCACCCCACAAGTTTCAATTCCTGCCATACAAGTGCCACCTCCTTCCCCACAAGTGCCACCTCCTGCCCCACAAGTGCCACCTCCTGCCCCACAAGTGCCACCTCCCGCCAAACAACTGACACCTCCTGCCCCACAAGAGCCACCTCCTGCCTAACTAGTTCCACCTCTTGACCTACAAGTGCCACCTCCTGCCCCATAAGTTTCACCTCTCGCCCAACAAATGCCACCACCTCCCCCAAAAGCGCCACCTCCTGCCCCACAGCTGCCATTTCCTGCCCCACAACATCCACCTCCCACGCACAAGTGCAACCTACCGCCCCACAACTTCCACCTCCTGCCCCACAAGTGCCAACACCTGCCCCACAAGTGCCACCTCCTGCCCCACAAGTGCCAACTCCTGCCCCACAAGTGCCACCTCTCGCCCCACAATTTCCACCTCCTGCTCAACTAGTGCCACGTGCTGCCCCACAACTTCCACCTCCCGCCCCACAACTGCCACCTCCCGCCTTAAAAGTGCCACCTCCCGACCCACAAGTGCCTCCTCCTGTCCCACAGTTGTCACCTCCCGCTCCACAAGTTACACCTCACCCCCCACAAGTTCTACCACCCACCCCACAAGTGCCACCTGCAGCCCCAGAAGTGTCAAATCCTGCCACACAACTTCCACATCCAGCCCCACAAGTGCCACCTCCCACCCCACAACTTCCACTTCCTGCCCAACAACAGCCTCCTCCTGCCCCACAAGTGCCTCCTCCTGCCCCACATGTGCCTCCTCCTGCCACACAAGTGCCACTTCCTGCCCCACAAGTGCTACCTACTTCCCCACAAGTGCCACCTCCTGCCCCACATCATCCACCTCCTGCCTCACAAATGCCTCCTCCTGACCCACAATTGCCACCTGCCGCCCCACAACTTCCATCTCACGCCCCACAAGTGCCACCTCCCGCCCCACAAGTGCCACAACCCGCCCCACAAATCCAACTCCTGACCCACAATTTCCACCTCCCGCCCCACAAGTTCCACCTCCCGCACCACAAGTGCCACCTCCTGCCCCACAAGTGCCACCTCCCGACCCACATGTGCCAACTTCTGCCCCACAAGTGCCAGCTCCTGCCCCTCAAGTGTCACCTCTTCCCCACAAGTGCCACCTTCTGCTCCACAAGTGCCACTTCCTGCCGCACAAGTGATACCTCCAGCCCCACAACTGCCACCACCCGCCCCACAACTTCCACCTCCCGCCTCACAAGTGCAACCTCCAGGCCCACAAGTGCCACCTCCTGTTCCACAAGAATTAACTCCTGCCCCACAAGTGCCACCTCCTGCCCTTCAAGAGCCACTTCTTGCCCCACAAGTAACATTTCCTGCCCCACAAGTGCCAACCTCTGCCCAACAAGTGCTATGACCCAGCCCACAAGTGCCAACTCCTGCCCCACTAGTGCCACCTCCCGCCCCACAAGTGCCACCACCCTCCCCACAACTTATACCTCCTTCCCCAAAACATCCACCTCCTGCCCCACAGGTGTCAGCATCTGCCCCACAACTTCCACCTCACGCCCCACAAGTGCCACCTACCGCCCCACAAGTGCCACAACCCGCCCCACAAATCCAACCGCTGACCCACAAGTTCCACCTCCCGCCCCACAAGTTCCACCTCCCGCTCCACAAGTTCCACCTCCCGCCCCACAAGTGCCACCTCCCGACCCACATAATCCACGTCCTGCTCCAAAATTGCCACCTCCTGCCCCACAAGTGCCACCTCCAGCCCCACCAGTTCCACCGCCCGCCCAACAAGTACCACCTCCTGACCCACAATTGCCACCTCCCGTCTCACAATTGCAACTCTCGCCCAACAAGTGCCACCTCCTGCCCCACAATTGCCACCACCCCCCCAGCAATTGCCACCTCCCGCCCCACAAGTACCACATCCCACCCCACAAGTGCAACCTCCTGCCCCACAAGTGCCAACTCTCGCCCCACAAGTGCCAACTCCTGCCCCACAACATCCACCTCACGCTCCAAAAGTGCCACCTCCTGCCCCACAAGTGCTACTTCCTGCCTTACAAGTGCCACTTCCCGCTGCACAAGTGACACCTCCAGCCCCACAGCTGCCACAACCCGCCCCACAACTTCCACATCCCGCCTCACAACTGCAAGCTCCTGCCCCACAATTGCCACCTCCTACCACACAAGTGCCAACTCCTGCCCTACAAGTGCCACCTCATGTCCCTCAATTTTCACCTTATGCCCCAAAAGTGCCACCTCCCGCCCAACAAGTGCAACATCTCGCCCCACTAGTGCCACGTCCCGGCCCAAAATTGCTACCTCCTGCCCCACATCATCCACCTCCTGTTCCACAAATGTCACCTCCTGACCCACAACTTCCACCTCCTGCCCCACAAGTGCCACCTTCTGCCTCACAATTGCCACCCCTTGCCCCACAAGTGCCACATCCCACCGCACAATTTCCACCTCTTGTTACACAAGTCCCACCTCCCGCCCAACAACAGCCTCCTCCTGCCCCACAAGTGCCACCTCCTGCCCCACAAGTGCCACCTCCTGCCCCACAAGTACCACCTCCTGCAAACAAATGCCATTTCTTAAACCACAGGTCCAAACTCCTGCCCCACAAGTGCCACCTCCTGTCCCACATGTGCCACCTCCTGCCCCACAAGTGCCACCTCCCGACCGACAAATGCCACCTCCCGCCAAACAACTGACACCTCCTGCCCCACAAGTGTCACCTCCTGCCCAACAAGTTCCACCTCTTGACCTACAAGTGCCACCTCCTGCCCCATAAGTTTCACCTCTCGCCCAACAAATGCCACCACCTCCCCCAAAAGCGCCACCTCCTGCCCCACAGGTGCCATTTCCTGCCCCACAATATCCACCTCCCACGCACAAGTGCAACCTACCGCCCCACAACTTCCACCTCCCCCCCCAAATAATCCACCTCCTGCCCCACAAGTGCCACCTCCTGCCCCACAAATGCCACCTTTCGCCCCACAAATGCCACCTCCCGCTCCACAACTTCCACCTCCTGCCCCACAAGTGCCACCTCCCGACCCACAAGTGCCACCTCACGCCCAACATCTACCACCTCCCACCCAACAAGTGCCACCTCCCGCCCTACAACTTCCATCTCCTGGCCCACAAGTGCCACCTCCTGCCTCAAAAGAGCCACCTCCCGCCCCACAACTTCCACGTAACGCCCCATAAGTTCCACCTCCCGCCCAACAAGTGCCACCTCTCGTCCCACAAGGACCACCTCCTGCCCCACAAGTGCCAACTCCTGCCCCACAAGTGCCACCTCCTGCCCCACAAGTGTCAACTCATGCTCCACAAATGCCACCTCCTGCCCCACAAGTTCCACCTCTTGCCCCACTAGTGCCAAATACTTCCCCACAACTTCCACCTTCTGCCCCACTAGTGCCAACTCCAATTCCACAAGTGCCACCTCCAGCCCTACAACTGCCACTTCCAGCCCCACAAGTGCCAGCTCCCGCCCAACAACTTCAACATCCCACCACACAAGTGCCAACTCCTGCCCGTGTGCCACATCCTGCCCCACAAGTGCCAACTCCTGCCGCACAACTGACAATTCCTGCCCCAAAAGTGACAGCTCATGCTTCACAATTGCCAGCTCCTGCCCCACATCATCCACCTTCTGCCCCACAAGTGCCACCTCTCGCCCCACAAGTGCCACATCCCGCCCCACAAGTGCCATCTCCTGCCAAACTAGTGCAACCTCCTGCCCCACAAGTGCCATATCTCGCCAGACAATTTACAGCTCCTGCCCTACAAGTGCTACATCCTGAACCACAACTTCAACCTCCTGCCCCACAAGTGCCAATTCCTGCCCCACATGTGCCAGCTCATGCTTCACAAGTGCCAGCTCCTGCACCACATCATCCACTTCCTGCCCACAAGTGCCAGTTCATGCCCCACAAGTGCCACCTCCTGCCAAACTAGTGCAACCTCCTACCCCACAAGAGCCACTTCCTTCACCACAGGTACCCCATCCCACCCCACAAGTTTCAATTCCTGCCATACAAGTGCCACCTCCTTCCCCACAAGTGCCACCTCCTGCCCCACAAGTGCCACCTCCTGCCCCACAAGTGCCACCTCCCGCCAAACAACTGACACCTCCTGCCCCACAAGAGCCACCTCCTGCCTAACTAGTTCCACCTCTTGACCTACAAGTGCCACCTCCTGCCCCATAAGTTTCACCTCTCGCCCAACAAATGCCACCACCTCCCCCAAAAGCGCCACCTCCTGCCCCACAGCTGCCATTTCCTGCCCCACAACATCCACCTCCCACGCACAAGTGCAACCTACCGCCCCACAACTTCCACCTCCTGCCCCACAAGTGCCAACACCTGCCCCACAAGTGCCACCTCCTGCCCCACAAGTGCCAACTCCTGCCCCACAAGTGCCACCTCTCGCCCCACAATTTCCACCTCCTGCTCAACTAGTGCCACGTGCTGCCCCACAACTTCCACCTCCCGCCCCACAACTGCCACCTCCCGCCTTAAAAGTGCCACCTCCCGACCCACAAGTGCCTCCTCCTGTCCCACAGTTGTCACCTCCCGCTCCACAAGTTACACCTCACCCCCCACAAGTTCTACCACCCACCCCACAAGTGCCACCTGCAGCCCCAGAAGTGTCAAATCCTGCCACACAACTTCCACATCCAGCCCCACAAGTGCCACCTCCCACCCCACAACTTCCACTTCCTGCCCAACAACAGCCTCCTCCTGCCCCACAAGTGCCTCCTCCTGCCCCACATGTGCCTCCTCCTGCCACACAAGTGCCACTTCCTGCCCCACAAGTGCTACCTACTTCCCCACAAGTGCCACCTCCTGCCCCACATCATCCACCTCCTGCCTCACAAATGCCTCCTCCTGACCCACAATTGCCACCTGCCGCCCCACAACTTCCATCTCACGCCCCACAAGTGCCACCTCCCGCCCCACAAGTGCCACAACCCGCCCCACAAATCCAACTCCTGACCCACAATTTCCACCTCCCGCCCCACAAGTTCCACCTCCCGCACCACAAGTGCCACCTCCTGCCCCACAAGTGCCACCTCCCGACCCACATGTGCCAACTTCTGCCCCACAAGTGCCAGCTCCTGCCCCTCAAGTGTCACCTCTTCCCCACAAGTGCCACCTTCTGCTCCACAAGTGCCACTTCCTGCCGCACAAGTGATACCTCCAGCCCCACAACTGCCACCACCCGCCCCACAACTTCCACCTCCCGCCTCACAAGTGCAACCTCCAGGCCCACAAGTGCCACCTCCTGTTCCACAAGAATTAACTCCTGCCCCACAAGTGCCACCTCCTGCCCTTCAAGAGCCACTTCTTGCCCCACAAGTAACATTTCCTGCCCCACAAGTGCCAACCTCTGCCCAACAAGTGCTATGACCCAGCCCACAAGTGCCAACTCCTGCCCCACTAGTGCCACCTCCCGCCCCACAAGTGCCACCACCCTCCCCACAACTTATACCTCCTTCCCCAAAACATCCACCTCCTGCCCCACAGGTGTCAGCATCTGCCCCACAACTTCCACCTCACGCCCCACAAGTGCCACCTACCGCCCCACAAGTGCCACAACCCGCCCCACAAATCCAACCGCTGACCCACAAGTTCCACCTCCCGCCCCACAAGTTCCACCTCCCGCTCCACAAGTTCCACCTCCCGCCCCACAAGTGCCACCTCCCGACCCACATAATCCACGTCCTGCTCCAAAATTGCCACCTCCTGCCCCACAAGTGCCACCTCCAGCCCCACCAGTTCCACCGACCGCCCAACAAGTACCACCTCCTGACCCACAATTGCCACCTCCCGTCTCACAATTGCAACTCTCGCCCAACAAGTGCCACCTCCTGCCCCACAATTGCCACCACCCCCCCAGCAATTGCCACCTCCCGCCCCACAAGTACCACATCCCACCCCACAAGTGCAACCTCCTGCCCCACAAGTGCCAACTCTCGCCCCACAAGTGCCAACTCCTGCCCCACAACATCCACCTCACGCTCCAAAAGTGCCACCTCCTGCCCCACAAGTGCTACTTCCTGCCTTACAAGTGCCACTTCCCGCTGCACAAGTGACACCTCCAGCCCCACAGCTGCCACAACCCGCCCCACAACTTCCACATCCCGCCTCACAACTGCAAGCTCCTGCCCCACAATTGCCACCTCCTACCACACAAGTGCCAACTCCTGCCCTACAAGTGCCACCTCATGTCCCTCAATTTTCACCTTATGCCCCAAAAGTGCCACCTCCCGCCCAACAAGTGCAACATCTCGCCCCACTAGTGCCACGTCCCGGCCCAAAATTGCTACCTCCTGCCCCACATCATCCACCTCCTGTTCCACAAATGTCACCTCCTGACCCACAACTTCCACCTCCTGCCCCACAAGTGCCACCTTCTGCCTCACAATTGCCACCCCTTGCCCCACAAGTGCCACATCCCACCGCACAATTTCCACCTCTTGTTACACAAGTCCCACCTCCCGCCCAACAACAGCCTCCTCCTGCCCCACAAGTGCCACCTCCTGCCCCACAAGTGCCACCTCCTGCCCCACAAGTACCACCTCCTGCAAACAAATGCCATTTCTTAAACCACAGGTCCAAACTCCTGCCCCACAAGTGCCACCTCCTGTCCCACATGTGCCACCTCCTGCCCCACAAGTGCCACCTCCCGACCGACAAATGCCACCTCCCGCCAAACAACTGACACCTCCTGCCCCACAAGTGTCACCTCCTGCCCAACAAGTTCCACCTCTTGACCTACAAGTGCCACCTCCTGCCCCATAAGTTTCACCTCTCGCCCAACAAATGCCACCACCTCCCCCAAAAGCGCCACCTCCTGCCCCACAGGTGCCATTTCCTGCCCCACAATATCCACCTCCCACGCACAAGTGCAACCTACCGCCCCACAACTTCCACCTCCCCCCCCAAATAATCCACCTCCTGCCCCACAAGTGCCACCTCCTGCCCCACAAATGCCACCTTTCGCCCCACAAATGCCACCTCCCGCTCCACAACTTCCACCTCCTGCCCCACAAGTGCCACCTCCCGACCCACAAGTGCCACCTCACGCCCAACATCTACCACCTCCCACCCAACAAGTGCCACCTCCCGCCCTACAACTTCCATCTCCTGGCCCACAAGTGCCACCTCCTGCCTCAAAAGAGCCACCTCCCGCCCCACAACTTCCACGTAACGCCCCATAAGTTCCACCTCCCGCCCAACAAGTGCCACCTCTCGTCCCACAAGGACCACCTCCTGCCCCACAAGTGCCAACTCCTGCCCCACAAGTGCCACCTCCTGCCCCACAAGTGTCAACTCATGCTCCACAAATGCCACCTCCTGCCCCACAAGTTCCACCTCTTGCCCCACTAGTGCCAAATACTTCCCCACAACTTCCACCTTCTGCCCCACTAGTGCCAACTCCAATTCCACAAGTGCCACCTCCAGCCCTACAACTGCCACTTCCAGCCCCACAAGTGCCAGCTCCCGCCCAACAACTTCAACATCCCACCACACAAGTGCCAACTCCTGCCCGTGTGCCACATCCTGCCCCACAAGTGCCAACTCCTGCCGCACAACTGACAATTCCTGCCCCAAAAGTGACAGCTCATGCTTCACAATTGCCAGCTCCTGCCCCACATCATCCACCTTCTGCCCCACAAGTGCCACCTCTCGCCATACAAGTGCCACATCCCGCCCCACAAGTGCCATCTCCTGCCAAACTAGTGCAACCTCCTGCCCCACAAGTGCCATATCTCGCCAGACAATTTACAGCTCCTGCCCTACAAGTGCTACATCCTGAACCACAACTTCAACCTCCTGCCCCACAAGTGCCAATTCCTGCCCCACATGTGCCAGCTCATGCTTCACAAGTGCCAGCTCCTGCACCACATCATCCACTTCCTGCCCACAAGTGCCAGTTCATGCCCCACAAGTGCCACCTCCTGCCAAACTAGTGCAACCTCCTGCCCCACAAGAGCCACTTCCTTCACCACAGGTACCCCATCCCACCCCACAAGTTTCAATTCCTGCCATACAAGTGCCACCTCCTTCCCCACAAGTGCCACCTCCTGCCCCACAAGTGCCACCTCCTGCCCCACAAGTGCCACCTCCCGCCAAACAACTGACACCTCCTGCCCCACAAGAGCCACCTCCTGCCTAACTAGTTCCACCTCTTGACCTACAAGTGCCACCTCCTGCCCCATAAGTTTCACCTCTCGCCCAACAAATGCCACCACCTCCCCCAAAAGCGCCACCTCCTGCCCCACAGCTGCCATTTCCTGCCCCACAACATCCACCTCCCACGCACAAGTGCAACCTACCGCCCCACAACTTCCACCTCCTGCCCCACAAGTGCCAACACCTGCCCCACAAGTGCCACCTCCTGCCCCACAAGTGCCAACTCCTGCCCCACAAGTGCCACCTCTCGCCCCACAATTTCCACCTCCTGCTCAACTAGTGCCACGTGCTGCCCCACAACTTCCATTTCCCGCCCCACAACTGCCACCTCCCGCCTTAAAAGTGCCACCTCCCGACCCACAAGTGCCTCCTCCTGTCCCACAGTTGTCACCTCCCGCTCCACAAGTTACACCTCACCCCCCACAAGTTCTACCACCCACCCCACAAGTGCCACCTGCAGCCCCAGAAGTGTCAAATCCTGCCACACAACTTCCACATCCAGCCCCACAAGTGCCACCTCCCACCCCACAACTTCCACTTCCTGCCCAACAACAGCCTCCTCCTGCCCCACAAGTGCCTCCTCCTGCCCCACATGTGCCTCCTCCTGCCACACAAGTGCCACTTCCTGCCCCACAAGTGCTACCTACTTCCCCACAAGTGCCACCTCCTGCCCCACATCATCCACCTCCTGCCTCACAAATGCCTCCTCCTGACCCACAATTGCCACCTGCCGCCCCACAACTTCCATCTCACGCCCCACAAGTGCCACCTCCCGCCCCACAAGTGCCACAACCCGCCCCACAAATCCAACGCCTGACCCACAATTTCCACCTCCCGCCCCACAAGTTCCACCTCCCGCACCACAAGTGCCACCTCCTGCCCCACAAGTGCCACCTCCCGACCCACATGTGCCAACTTCTGCCCCACAAGTGCCAGCTCCTGCCCCTCAAGTGTCACCTCTTCCCCACAAGTGCCACCTTCTGCTCCACAAGTGCCACTTCCTGCCGCACAAGTGATACCTCCAGCCCCACAACTGCCACCACCCGCCCCACAACTTCCACCTCCCGCCTCACAAGTGCAACCTCCAGGCCCACAAGTGCCACCTCCTGTTCCACAAGAATTAACTCCTGCCCCACAAGTGCCACCTCCTGCCCTTCAAGAGCCACTTCTTGCCCCACAAGTAACATTTCCTGCCCCACAAGTGCCAACCTCTGCCCAACAAGTGCTATGACCCAGCCCACAAGTGCCAACTCCTGCCCCACTAGTGCCACCTCCCGCCCCACAAGTGCCACCACCCTCCCCACAACTTCAACCTCCTTCCCCAAAACATCCACCTCCTGCCCCACAGGTGTCAGCATCTGCCCCACAACTTCCACCTCACGCCCCACAAGTGCCACCTACCGCCCCACAAGTGCCACAACCCGCCCCACAAATCCAACCGCTGACCCACAAGTTCCACCTCCCGCCCCACAAGTTCCACCTCCCGCTCCACAAGTTCCACCTCCCGCCCCACAAGTGCCACCTCCAGCCCCACCAGTTCCACCGCCCGCCCAACAAGTACCACCTCCTGACCCACAATTGCCACCTCCCGTCTCACAATTGCAACTCTCGCCCAACAAGTGCCACCTCCTGCCCCACAATTGCCACCACCCCCCCAGCAATTGCCACCTCCCGCCCCACAAGTACCACATCCCACCCCACAAGTGCAACCTCCTGCCCCACAAGTGCCAACTCTCGCCCCACAAGTGCCAACTCCTGCCCCACAACATCCACCTCACGCTCCAAAAGTGCCACCTCCTGCCCCACAAGTGCTACTTCCTGCCTTACAAGTGCCACTTCCCGCTGCACAAGTGACACCTCCAGCCCCACAGCTGCCACAACCCGCCCCACAACTTCCACATCCCGCCTCACAACTGCAAGCTCCTGCCCCACAATTGCCACCTCCTACCACACAAGTGCCAACTCCTGCCCTACAAGTGCCACCTCATGTCCCTCAATTTTCACCTTATGCCCCAAAAGTGCCACCTCCCGCCCAACAAGTGCAACATCTCGCCCCACTAGTGCCACGTCCCGGCCCAAAATTGCTACCTCCTGCCCCACATCATCCACCTCCTGTTCCACAAATGTCACCTCCTGACCCACAACTTCCACCTCCTGCCCCACAAGTGCCACCTTCTGCCTCACAATTGCCACCCCTTGCCCCACAAGTGCCACATCCCACCGCACAATTTCCACCTCTTGTTACACAAGTCCCACCTCCCGCCCAACAACAGCCTCCTCCTGCCCCACAAGTGCCACCTCCTGCCCCACAAGTGCCACCTCCTGCCCCACAAGTACCACCTCCTGCAAACAAATGCCATTTCTTAAACCACAGGTCCAAACTCCTGCCCCACAAGTGCCACCTCCTGTCCCACATGTGCCACCTCCTGCCCCACAAGTGCCACCTCCCGACCGACAAATGCCACCTCCCGCCAAACAACTGACACCTCCTGCCCCACAAGTGTCACCTCCTGCCCAACAAGTTCCACCTCTTGACCTACAAGTGCCACCTCCTGCCCCATAAGTTTCACCTCTCGCCCAACAAATGCCACCACCTCCCCCAAAAGCGCCACCTCCTGCCCCACAGGTGCCATTTCCTGCCCCACAATATCCACCTCCCACGCACAAGTGCAACCTACCGCCCCACAACTTCCACCTCCCCCCCCAAATAATCCACCTCCTGCCCCACAAGTGCCACCTCCTGCCCCACAAATGCCACCTTTCGCCCCACAAATGCCACCTCCCGCTCCACAACTTCCACCTCCTGCCCCACAAGTGCCACCTCCCGACCCACAAGTGCCACCTCACGCCCAACATCTACCACCTCCCACCCAACAAGTGCCACCTCCCGCCCTACAACTTCCATCTCCTGGCCCACAAGTGCCACCTCCTGCCTCAAAAGAGCCACCTCCCGCCCCACAACTTCCACGTAACGCCCCATAAGTTCCACCTCCCGCCCAACAAGTGCCACCTCTCGTCCCACAAGGACCACCTCCTGCCCCACAAGTGCCAACTCCTGCCCCACAAGTGCCACCTCCTGCCCCACAAGTGCCACCTCCTGCCCCACAAATGCCACCTCCTGCCCCACAAGTTCCACCTCTTGCCCCACTAGTGCCAAATACTTCCCCACAACTTCCACCTTCTGCCCCACTAGTGCCAACTCCAATTCCACAAGTGCCACCTCCAGCCCTACAACTGCCACTTCCAGCCCCACAAGTGCCAGCTCCCGCCCAACAACTTCAACATCCCACCACACAAGTGCCAACTCCTGCCCGTGTGCCACATCCTGCCCCACAAGTGCCAACTCCTGCCGCACAACTGACAATTCCTGCCCCAAAAGTGACAGCTCATGCTTCACAATTGCCAGCTCCTGCCCCACATCATCCACCTTCTGCCCCACAAGTGCCACCTCTCGCCCCACAAGTGCCATCTCCTGCCAAACTAGTGCAACCTCCTGCCCCACAAGTGCCATATCTCGCCAGACAATTTACAGCTCCTGCCCTACAAGTGCTACATCCTGAACCACAACTTCAACCTCCTGCCCCACAAGTGCCAATTCCTGCCCCACATGTGCCAGCTCATGCTTCACAAGTGCCAGCTCCTGCACCACATCATCCACTTCCTGCCCACAAGTGCCAGTTCATGCCCCACAAGTGCCACCTCCTGCCAAACTAGTGCAACCTCCTGCCCCACAAGAGCCACTTCCTTCACCACAGGTACCCCATCCCACCCCACAAGTTTCAATTCCTGCCATACAAGTGCCACCTCCTTCCCCACAAGTGCCACCTCCTGCCCCACAAGTGCCACCTCCTGCCCCACAAGTGCCACCTCCCGCCAAACAACTGACACCTCCTGCCCCACAAGAGCCACCTCCTGCCTAACTAGTTCCACCTCTTGACCTACAAGTGCCACCTCCTGCCCCATAAGTTTCACCTCTCGCCCAACAAATGCCACCACCTCCCCCAAAAAGCGCCACCTCCTGCCCCACAGCTGCCATTTCCTGCCCCACAACATCCACCTCCCACGCACAAGTGCAACCTACCGCCCCACAACTTCCACCTCCTGCCCCACAAGTGCCAACACCTGCCCCACAAGTGCCACCTCCTGCCCCACAAGTGCCAGCTCATGCTTCACAAGTGCCAGCTCCTGCCCCACATCATCCACCTCCTGCCCCACAAAGACCACCTCCTGCCCCACATCATCCACCTCCTCCCCCACAAGTGACAATACTTGTTCCACAAGTGCCACCTCCCGCCCCACAAATGCCAAATCCTGCCCTGCAACTTCCACCTCCTGCCCCACAAGTGCCAATTCCTGCCCCACAAGTTCCAGCTCATGCTTCACAAGTGCCAGCACCTGCCCCACATCATCCACTTCCTGCTCACATGTGCCACCTCCTGTCCGACAAAGACCACCTCCTGCCCCACATCATCCACCCCCTGCCCCACAAGTGCCACCTCCTGCCCCACAACGACCACCCCCTGCACCACAAGTGCCAATTCCTGCCCTACAAGTGCCAGCTCATTCCCCTGAAGTGCCAGCTCCTGCCCCACAAGTGCCACAGTTTGACACACCACTGCCACCTCCCCCCCAAAATAATCCACCTCCTGCCCCACAAGTGTCACTGACCGCCCAGCTTCCTCCTCCTGACACACAACTGCAACCTCCTGCCCCACAAGTGCCAGCTCCTGCTCGACAAGAGCCACTTCCTGCCCCACAAGTACCTATTCCCTCCCAACAAGTTCCAATTTCCGCCCCACAAGTGCCACCTCCTGCCCCACAAGTGCAACCTCCTGCCCCACAAATGCCACCTTTCGCCCCACAAATGCCACCTCCCGCTCCACAACTTCCACCTCCTGCCCCACAAGTGCCACCTCCTGACGCACTAGTGCCACCTAACGCCCAACATCTACCACCTCCCACCCCACAAGTGCCACCTCCCGCCCTAAAACTTCCACCTTCTGCCCCACAAGTGCCACCTCCTGCCCCACAAGTGCCACCTCTAACCCCACAAAGACAGCCTCCTGCCCCACATCATCCAAATCCTGCCCCACAAGTGCCAATTCCTTCCCCACAAGTGCCACCTCTTACCCCACAGGTGCCACCTTCTACCCCACAAAGACCACCTCCTGCCCCACATCATCCACCTCCTCCCCCAAAAGTGACAATACCTGTTCCACAAGTGCCACCTCCCGCCCCACAACTTCAACATCCCGCCACACAAGTGCCGACTCCTGGCAACGTGTGCCACATCCTGCCCCACAAGTGCCAGCTCCTGCCCCACATGTTCCACCTACCACCCCACAAATTCCACCTCATGCCCCACAAGTGCCAACTCCCAACCCACAAATGCCAAATCCTGCAATGCAACTTCCACCTCCTGCTCCACAAGTGCCACCTCTTGCCCCACATCGTCCACCTCCCACCCAACAAGTGCCACCACCTGCCCCACAAGTGCCAATTCCTGCCCCACATCTGCCAGCTCATGCTTCACAAGTGCCAGCTCCTGCACTACGTCATCCACTTCCTGCCCCACAAGTGCCACCTCCTGACCGACAAAGACATCCTCCTGCCCCACAAATGCCAATTCCTGCCCCACAAGTGCCAGTTCATGCCCCACAAGTGCCACATTTGTCCACACCACTGCCTCCTCCCCCACAAATAATCCACCTCCTGCCCCACAAGTGTCACTGACTGACCAACTTCCTCCTCCTGACCCACAAGTGCAACCTCCTGCCCCACAAGTGCCAGCTCCTGCCCGACAAGAGCCACTTCCTGCCCCACAAGTACCTCTTCCCTCCCAACAAGTTCCAATTTCCACCCCACAAGTGCCACCTCCCACCCAACAAGTGCCACCACCTGCCCCACAAGTGCCAATTCCTGCCCCACAAGTGCCAGTTCATGCCCCACAAGTGCCACATTTGTCCACACCACTGCCACCTCCCCCCCCAAATAATCCACCTCCTGCCCCACAAGTGTCACTGACTGACCAACTTCCTCCTCCTGACCCACATGTGCCAGCTCCTGCCCCACAAGAGCCACTTCCTGCCCCACAAGTACCTCTTCCCTCCCAACAAGTTCCAATTTCCGCCCCACAAGTGCCACCTCCTGCCCCACATCATCCACCTCCCGCCCCACAATTGCCACCTCCTGCCCCACAAGTGCCACCTCCCGCCCAACAATTGTGGCCACATGACAAACAAGTTCCACTTCCGCCCCACAAGTGCCACCTCCTGCCCAACAAGTGCCATTTCTTACCCCACAGGTTCCAAATCCTACCCCACTGGTGCCATTTCCTGCCCCACAAGTGCCATTTCCCCCCACACATGTGCCAACTCCTGCCTTACAAGTTTCACCTACCACCCCACAAATTCCACCTCCCACCCCACAAGTTCCACCTCCTGCCCCAAAAGTGCCAATTCCTGCTTCACAAGTGCCAGGTCATGCTTCACAAATGCCAGCTCATGCCCCACATCATCAACTTCCTGCCCCACAAGTGCCAGCTCATGCCCCACAGGTGCCACCTCCTGCCCCACATCATCCACCTCCTCCCCCAAAAGTGACAATACCTGTTCCACAAGTGCCACCTCCCGCCCCACAACTTCAACATCCTGCCACACAAGTGCTGACTCCTGGCAACGTGTGCCACATCCTGCCCCACAAGGGCCAGCCCCTGCCCCACATATTCCACCTACCACCCCACAAATTCCACCTCATGCCCCACAAGTGCCAACTCCCAACCCACAAATGCCAAATCCTGCAATGCAACTTCCACCTCCTGCTCCACAAGTGCAACCTCCTGCCCCACATCGTCCACCTCCCACCCAACAAGTGCCACCACCTGCCCCACAAGTGCCAATTCCTGCCCCACATGTGCCAGCTCATGCTTCACAAGTGCCAGCTCCTGCACTACGTCATCCACTTCTAACACAAGTGCCACCTCCTGACCGACAAAGACATCCTCCTGCCCCACAAGTGCCAATTTCTGCCCCACAAGTGCCACATTTGTCCACACCACTGCCTCCTCCCCCCCAAATAATCCACCTCCTGCCCCACAAGTGTCACTGACTGACCAACTTCCTCCTCCTGACCCACAAGTGCAACCTCCTGCCCCACAAGTGCCAGCTCCTGCCCCACAAGAGCCACTTCTTGCCCCACAAGTACCTCTTCCCTCCCAATAAGTTCCATTTTCCGCCCAACAAGTACCACCTCCTTCTGCACAAGTTCCACCTCCTGCCCTAAAAGCTCCATTTCCTGTCCCAGAAGTGCCACCTCCCGCCCCACAAGTGCCACCTCCTGCACTACAACTTCCACCTCCCGCCCCACAAGTGCCACCTCCCGCCCTACAACTGCCAAACCCTGCACCAAAACTTCCACCTCCTGCCCAACAATTTCCAACTCGTGCCCCACAATTGCCACCTCCTGCCACACAAATGCCACCTTCTGCCTCAAAATGCCACCTCCTGCCCAACAACTCCAACCTCCCGCCCCACAAGTACCACCTCCTGCTCCACAAGTTCCACCTCCTGCCCCATAAGTTCCACCTTACGCCCCACAAGTGCCATCTCCTGCCCCAAAAGCTCAATTTCCTGCCCCATCAGTGCCACCTCCTGCACCACAAGTGCCACCTCCTGCCCCATAAGTGCCAATTTCTGCCCCACAAGTGCCACTTCCCGCCTTACAAATGCCACCTCCTGCCCCACAACTTTCACCTCCTGCCCCACAAGTGCAACCTCCCTGCCCACGAGTGACACAATCTGCCCAAGTGCCACCTCCTGCCTCACAACTTCCACCTCCCGCCCCACAAGTGCCACCTCCTGTCTCACAAGTGCAACCTCCCGCCCCACAACTTCCACAACCTGCCCCACAAGTGCCACAACCTGCTCCACAATTTCAACGTCCTGCCTTACAAGGTCCACATTCTACCCCACAACTGTAGGCTCCTGCTCCACAAGTGCCACCTCCCGAACCACAACCTCAACCTCTGGCCCCACAAGTCCCACCTCCCGCCCCACAAGTGCCACATCCCGCCCCACAAGTGCCACCACCCGCCCCAAAAGTGCCACCTTCTGTTCCACAACTTTCACCTCCTGCCCCACAAGTTATAACTCCTGCCCCACAAGTGTTGCATTTTGCCCCACAAGTGCCACCTCCCGCCTCACAAGTGCCACCTCCCGACCCACAAGTGCCAAATCCTGCCATGCAACTTCCATCTCCTGCTCCACAAGTGCCACCTCGAACCGCACAATTGCCACCTCCTTCCCCATATCAACCACCTCCCATCCAACAAGTGCCACCTCCTGCCCGACAAGTTACACCTGCTACAAGTTCCACAAGTGCCACCTCCCTGCTCACGAGTGCCACATCCAGCCCCACATGTACCACCTCCTGCATCACAACTTCCACCTCCCGCCCCACATGTACCACCTCCTGCATCACAACTTCCACCTCCCGCCCCACATGTACCACCTCCTGCATCACAACTTCCACCTCCCGCCCCACATGTACCACCTCCTGCATCACAACTTCCACCTCCCGCCCCACATGTACCACCTCCTGCATCACAACTTCCACCTCCCGCCCCACATGTACCACCTCCTGCATCACAACTTCCACCTCCCGCCCCACAAGTTCCACCTCCTGCATCACAACTTCCACCTCCCGCCCCACATGTACCACCTCCTGCATCACAACTTACACCTGCCGCCCCCAGAATGCCACATCCTGCCCCACAAGTGCCACCTCATGCCTCACATGTGCCACCCCCCCCCACAAGTGCCACCTCCCGCCCCACAAGTGCCACCTCCCACGCACAAGTGCCACCTCCTGCCCCATAAGTGCCAATTTCTGCCCCACAAGTGCCACTTCCCGCCTAACAAATGCCACCTCCTGCCCCACAACTTTCACCTCCTGCCCCACAAGTGCAACCTCCCTGCCCACAAGTGACACAATCTGCCCAAGTGCAACCTCCCGCCCCACAACTTCCACAACCTGCCTCACAAGTGCCACCTCCCGTCACTCAACTTCCAACTCCCGCCCCACAAGTGCCACCTCCCGCCCCACAAGTGCCACCTCCCGCCCCACAACTTCCACCTCCTGCCTCACAAGTTCCACATCCCGCCCTACAACTTCCAACTCCTGGCCCACAAGTGTGACCTCCTGCCCCACCATTACCACCTCCTGCCCCACAATTTCCACCTCCTGCCCCACAAGTGCCACAACCTGCTCCACAATTTCAACGTCCTGCCTTACAAGTGCCACATTCTGCCCCACAAGTGTAGACTCCTGCTCCACAAGTGCCACCTCCCGAACCACAACCTCAACCTGTGGCCCCACAAGTCCCACCTCCCGCCCCACAAGTGCCACATCCCGCACACAAGTGCCACCACCCGCCCCACAAGTGCCACCTTCTGTTCCACAACTTCCAGCTCCTGCCCCACAAGTTATAACTCCTGCCCCACAAGTGTTGCATTTTGCCCCACAAGTGCCACCTCCCGCCTCACAAGTGCCACCTCCCGACCCACAAGTGCCAACTCCTGCCCCGCAACTTCCATCTCCTGCTCCACAAGTGCCACCTCGAACCGCACAATTGCCACCTCCTTCCCCATATCAACCACCTCCCATCCAACAAGTGCCACCTCCTGCCCCACAAGTGCCACCTCCTGCCCTACAACTTCCACCTCCTGGCCCACAAGTGCCACCTCCTGCCCTACAACTTCCACCTCCTGGCCCACAAGTGCCACCTCCCGCCCTACAACTGCCAAACCCTGCCCCAAAACTTCCACCTCCTGCCCAACTATTTCCAACTCGTGCCCCACAATTGCCACCTCCTGCCACACAAATGCCACCTTCTGCCTCAAAATGCCACCTCCTGCCCAACAACTCCAACCTCCCGCCCCACAAGTACCACCTCCTGCTCCACAAGTTCCACCTCCTGCCCCATAAGTTCCACCTTACGCCCCACAAGTGCCATCTCCTGCCCCAAAAGCTCAATTTCCTGCCCCATCAGTGCCACCTCCCGCACCACAAGTGCCACCTCCTGCCCCATAAGTGCCAATTTCTGCCCCACAACTGCCACTTCCCGCCTTACAAATGCCACCTCCTGCCCCACAACTTTCACCTCCTGCCCCACAAGTGCAACCTCCCTGCCCACGAGTGACACAATCTGCCCAAGTGCCACCTCCTGCCTCACAACTTCCACCTCCCGCCCCACAAGTGCCACCTCCTGTCTCACAAGTGCAACCTCCCGCCCCACAACTTCCACAACCTGCCCCACAAGTGCCACCTCCCGTCACTCAACTTCCAACTCCTGCCCCACAAGTGCCACCTCCCGCCCTACAACTTCCACCTCCCGCACCACAACTTCCACCTCCTGCATCACAACTTCCACATCCCGCCCCACATGTACCACCTCCTGCCCTACAAGTGCCACCTCCTGCATCACAACTTCCACCTCCCGCCCCACATGTACCACATCCTGCATCACAACTTCCACCTCCCGCCCCACATGTACCACCTCCTGCATCACAACTTCCACCTCCCGCCCCACATGTACCACCTCCTGCATCACAACTTCCACCTCCCGCCCCACATGTACCACCTCCTGCATCACAACTTACACCTCCCGCCCCACAAGTTCCACCTCCTCCCCACAAGTGCCACCTCCCGCCCCACAAGTGCCACCTCCCGCCCCACAAGTGCCACCTCCCGCCCCAGTATTTCCACGTCACACCCCAAATCTTCTTACCTTCCACCCCACAAGTGCCACCTCCTGCCCCAAACCTTCAACCTACTGCCACACAACTGCCACTTCCCACCCAGCAATTGCCACCCCCCGCCCCACAAGTGCCTCCTCCAACCCCACAAGTGCCAACCCTTACCCCACAAGTGCTAACTCCTGCCCCACATCATCCACCAACCGCCCCACAAGTGCCACCTCCTGCCCCACAACCGCTACCTCCTGCCTCATATCATTCACCTCCCGCCCCACAATTTCCACCTCCTGCTCAACTAGTGCCACGTGCTGCCCCACAAGTTCCATTTCCCGCCCCACAAGTGCCACCTCCCGCCCCACAAGTGCCGCCTCCAGCCACACAAGTGCTAAATCCTGCCGAACAACTTCCACCTCCCGCCCCACAACTGCCACCTCCCGCCTTAAAAGTGCCACCTCCCGACCCACAAGTGCCTCCTCCTGTCCCACAGCTGTCACCTCCCGCTCCACAAGTTACACCTCACCCCCCACAAGTTCTACCACCCACCCCACAAGTGCCACCTGCAGCCCCAGAAGTGTCAAATCCTGCCACACAACTTCCACATCCAGCCCCATAAGTGCCACCTCCCGCCCCACAACTTCCACTTCCCGCCCAACAACAGCCTCCTCCTGCCCCACAAGTGCCTCCTCCTGCCCCACAAGTGCCTCCTCCTGCCCCACAAGTGCCCCCTCCTGCCCCACAAGTGCCTCCTCCTGCCCCACAAGTTCCTCCTCCTGCCACACAAGTGCCTCCTCCTGCCACACATGTGCCACCTCCTGACCCACAAGTGCCACTTCCTGCCCCACAAGTGCTACCTACTTCCCCTCAAGTGCCACCTCCTGCCCCACATCATCCACCTCCTGCCCCACGTCATCCACCTCCTGCCTCACAAATGCCTCCTCCTGACCCACAAGTGCCACCTGCCGCCCCACAACTTCCACCTCTCGCCCCACAAGTGCCACAACCCGCCCCACAAATCCAACTCCTGACCCACAAGTGCCACCTCCCACCCCACATGTGCCACCTCCCGACCCACATGTGCCAACTTCTGCCCCACAAGTACCAGCTCCTGCCCCTCAAGTGTCACCTCTTCCCCACAAGTGCCACCTTCTGCTCCACAAGTGCCACTTCCTGCCGCACAAGTGATACCTCCAGCCCCACAACTGCCACCACCCGCCCCACAACTTCCACCTCCCGCCTCACAAGTGCAACTTCCAGGCCCACAAGTGCCACCTCCTGTTCCACAAGAATTAACTCCTGCCCCACAAGTGCCACCTCCTGCCCTTCAAGAGCCACTTCTTGCCCCACAAGTAACATTTCCTGCCCCACAAGTGCAAACCTCTGCCCAACAAGTGCTATGACCCAGCCCACAAGTGCCAACTCCTGCCCCACTAGTGCCACCTCCCGCCCCACAAGTGCCACCACCCTCCCCACAACTTCAACCTCCTTCCCCAAAACATCCACCTCCCGCCCCACAGGTGTCATCATCTGCCCCACAACTTCCACCTCCCGCCCCACAAGTGCCACCTCCCGCCCCACTACTTCCACGTCACACCCCAAATCTTCTTACCTTCCACCCCACAAGGGCAACCTCCTGCCCCAAACCTTCAACCTACTGCCCCACAACTGCCACTTCCCACCCAGCAATTGCCACCCCCCGCCCCACAAGTGCCTCCTCCCACCCCACAAGTGCCAACCCTTACCCCACAAGTGCCAACTCCTGCCCCACATCATCCACCAACCGCCCCACAAGTGTCACCTCCTGCACCACAATTGCCACCTCCTGCCCCACAACTTCCATCTCCCACTCCACAATGCCACTTACTGCACAACAAATACCATCTCCTGCCCCATAAGTGCCACCTCCTGCCCCACAACCGCTACCTCCTGCCTCATATCATTCACCTCCCGCCCCACAATTTCCACCTCCTCCTCAACTAGTGCCACGTGCTGCCCCACAAGTTCCATTTCCCGCCCCACAAGTGCCACCTCCCGCCCCACAACTGCCACCTCCCGCCTTAAAAGTGCCACCTCCCGACCCACAAGTGCCTCCTCCTGCCCCACAAGTGCCTCCTCCTGCCCCACATGTGCCTCCTCCTGCCCCACAAGTGCCTCCTCCTGCCCCACAAGTGCCACCTCCTGCCCCACAAGTGCCACTTCCTGCCCCACAAGTGCTACCTACTACCCCACATCATCCAACTCCTGCCTCACAAATGCCTCCTCCTGACCCACAATTGCCACCTGCCGCCCCACAAATTCCACCTCACGCCCCACAAGTGCCACCTCCCGCCCCACAAATCCAACTCCTGACCCACAAGTGCCACCTCCCGCACCACAAGTTCCACCTCCCGCCCCACAAGTTCCACCTCCCGCCCCACAAGTTCCACCTCCCGCACCACAAGTGCCACCTCCCGACCCACATGTGCCAACTTCTGCCCCACAAGTGCCAGCTCCATCCCCTCAAGTGTCACCTCTTCCCCACAAGTGCCACCTTCTGCTCCACAAGTGCCACTTCCTGCCGCACAAGTGATACCTCCAGCCCCACAACTGCCACCACCCGCCCCACAACTTCCACCTCCCGCCTCACAAGTGCAACCTCCAGGCCCACAAGTGCCACCTCCTGTTCCACAAGAATTAACTCCTGCCCCACAAGTGCCACCTCCTGCCCTTCAAGAGCCACTTCTTGCCCCACAAGTAACATTTCCTGCCCCACAAGTGCCAACCTCTGCCCAACAAGTGCTATGACCCAGCCCACAAGTGCCAACTCCTGCCCCACTAGTGCCACCTCCCGCCCCACAAGTGCCACCACCCTCCCCACAACTTCAACCTCCTTCCCCAAAACATCCACCTCCCGCCCCACAGGTGTCAGCATCTGCCCCACAACTTCCACCTCACGCCCCACAAGTGCCACCTCCCGCCCCACAAGTGCCACAACCCGCCCCACAAATCCAACTGCTGACCCACAAGTTCCACCTCCCGCCCCACAAGTTCCACCTCCCGCCCCACAAGTTCCAACTCCCGCCCCACAGGTGCCACCTCCCGACCCACATAATCCACGTCCTGCTCCAAAATTGCCACCTCCTGCCCCACAAGTGCAACCTCCAGCCCCACCAGTTCCACCGCCCGCCCCACAAGTACCACCTCCTGACCCACAAGTGCCACTACGTGACCCACAATTGCCACCTCCCGTCTCACAATTGCAACTCTCGCCCAACAAGTGCCACCTCCTGCCCCACAATTGCCACCACCCCCCCAACAAGTGCCACCTCCCGCCCCACAAGTACCACATCCCACCCCACAAGTGCAACCTCCTGCCCCACAAGTGCCAACTCTCGCCCCACAAGTGCCAACTCCTGCCCCACAACATCCACCTCACGCTCCAAAAGTGCCACCTCCTGCCCCACAAGTGCTACTTCCTGCCTTACAAGTGCCACTTCCCGCTGCACAAGTGACACCTCCAGCCCCACAGCTGCCACAACCCGCCCCACAACTTCCACATCCCGCCTCACAACTGCAAGCTCCTGCCCCACAATTGCCACCTCCTACCACACAAGTGCCAACTCCTGCCCCACAAGTGCCACCTCATGTCCCTCAATTTTCACCTTATGCCCCAAAAGTGCCACCTCCCGCCCAACAAGTGCAACATCTCGCCCCACTAGTGCCACGTCCCGGCCCAAAATTGCTACCTCCTGCCCCACATCATCCACCTCCTGTTCCACAAATGTCACCTCCTGACCCACAACTTCCACCTCCTGCCGCACAAGTGCCACCCCTTGCCCCACAAGTGCCACATCCCACCGCACAATTTCCACCTCTTGTTACACAAGTCCCACCTCCCGCCCAACAACAGCCTCCTCCTGCCCCACAAGTGCCACCTCCTGCCCCACAAGTGCCACCTCCTGCCCCACAAGTGCCACCTCCCAGCCCACAAGTGCCACGTCCTTCCCAATTGCCACGTCCTGTCCCACAAGTGCCACCTCCTGCCGTACAAGTGCCACCCTCTGCCCCACAATTGCCACTTCTTGCCCCACAATTGCCAATTCTTGCCCCACAACTTCCACCTCCCACCCCATAACTTCCACCTCCCGTCCCACAGCTTCCACATCCTGCCCCACAAGTGCCCGATCCTGCCCCAGAAGTACCACCACCTGACCCACAAGTGCCAACTCCTGCTTCACAAGTGCCAGCTCATGCTTCACAAATGCCAGCTCCTGCCCCACATCATCAACTTCCTGCCCCACAAGTGCCACCTCCAACCCCACAAAGACAGCCTCCTTCCCCACATCATCCACCTCCTGCCCCACAAGTGCCAATTCCTGCCCCACAAGTGCCAGCTCATGCCCCACAAGTGCCAGCTCCTGCCCCACAAGTGCCAGCTCTTGCCTCACAGGTGCCACCTCCTGCCCCACAAAGTCCACCTCCTGCCCCACAAGTGCCACCTCCTGCCCCACAAGTGCCAACTCCTGCCCCACAAATGCCACCTCCCGCCAAACAACTGACACCTCCTGCCCCACAAGTGCCACCTCCCACCAAACAACTGACACCTCCTTCCCCACAAGTGTCACCTCCTGCCCAACAAGTTCCACCTCTTGACCTACAAGTGCCACCTCCTGCCCCATAAGTTTCACCTCTCGCCCAACAAATGCCACCACCTCCCCCAAAAGCGCCACCTCCTGCCCCACAGGTGCCATTTCCTGCCCCACAACATCCACCTCCCACGCACAAGTACAACCTACCGCCCCACAACTTCCACCTCCTGCCCCACAAGTGCCAACACCTGCCCCACAAGTGCCACCTCCCGCCCCACAAGTGCCACCTGTCACCCTGCAAGTCCAGCTCATCTCGCCCCACAAGTGCCAGCTCATGCTTCACAAGTGCCAGCTCCTGCCCCACATCATCAACTTCCTGCCCCACTAGTGCCACCTCCAACCCCACAAAGACAGCCTCCTGCCCCACATCATCCACCTCCTGCCCCACAAGTGCCAATTCCTGCCCCACAAGTGCCAGCTCCTGCCCCACAAGTGCCACCTCCTGCCCCACATGTGCCACCTCCTGCCCCACAAGTGCCACCTCCTGCCCCACAAGTGCCACCTCCTGCCCCACATGTTCCACCTACCACCCCACAAATTCCAACTCCTGCCCCACAAGTGCCAGCTCCTGCCCAACAAGAGCCACTTCCTGCCCCACAAGTACCTCTTCCCTCCCAACAAGTTCCAATTTCCGCCCCACAAGTGCCACCTCCTGCCCCACAAATGCAACCTTCTGCCCCACAAGTGCCACCTTTCGCCCCACAAATGCCACCTCCCGCTCCACAACTTCCACCTCCTGCCCCACAAGTGCCACCTCCCGACCCACAAGTGCCACCTCACGCCCAACATCTACCACCTCCCACCCCACAACTTCCATCTCCAGGCCCACAAGTGCCACTTCCTGCCTCAAAAGAGCCACCTCCCGCCTCACAACTTCCACGTAACGTCCCACAACTTCCACCTCCTGCCCCACAAGTGCCAGCTGCAGCTCCACATCATCCAACTCCCGCCCCACAAGTGCCATGTCCAGCCCCACAACATCTGCCTCCTGCCCCAAAAGTGTCAACTCCTGCCCCATAAGTTCCATATCCCGCCCCACAAGTGCCACCTCCCACCCCACAAGTGCCACCTCCTGCCCCACGAGTGCCACCTCCCGACCCACATGTGCCAACTTCTGCCCCACAAGTGCCAGCTCCTGCCCCTCAAGTGTCACGTCTTCCCCACAAGTGCCACCTTCTGCTCCACAAGTGCCACTTCCTGCCGCACAAGTGATACCTCCAGCCCCACAACTGCCACCACCCGCCCCACAACTTCCACCTCCCGCCTCACAAGTGCAACTTCCAGGCCCACAAGTGCCAGCTCCTGCCTAACAAGAGCCACTTCCTGCCCCACAAGTGCCACCTCCTGCCCCACAAGTGCCACCTCTAACCCCACAAAGACAGCCTCCTGCCCCACATCATCCAACTCCTGCCCCACAAGTGCCAATTCCTGCCCCACAAGTGCCACCTCTTGCCCCACAGGTGCCACCTCCTGCCCCACATCATCCACCTCCTCCCCCACAAGTGACAATACCTGTTCCACAAGTGCCACCTCCCGCCCCACAACTTCAACATCCCGCCACACAAGTGCCGACTCCTGGCAACGTGTGCCACATCCTGCCCCACAAGTGCCCCACATGTTCCACCTACCACCCCACAAATTCCACCTCATGCCCCACAAGTGCCAACTCCCAACCCACAAATGCCAAATCCTGCAATGCAACTTCCACCTCCTGCTCCACAAGTGCCACCTCCTGCCCCACATCGTCCACCTCCCACCCAACAAGTGCCACCACCTGCCCCACAAGTGCCAATTCCTGCCCCACATGTGCCAGCTCATGCTTCACAAGTGCCAGCTCCTGCACTACGTCATCCACTTCCAGCCCCACAAGTGCCACCTCCTGACCGACAAAGACATCCCGCCACACAAGTGCCACCTCCTGCCCCACAAGTGCCAAATCCTGTTCTGCAACTTCCAACTCCTGCTCCACAAGTGCCACCTCCTGCCCCACATCATCTACCTCCCACCCCACAAGTGCCACCTCCTGCCCCACAAGTTACATCTCCCGCCCCACAAGTGCCACCTCCTGCCTCACAACTTCCAACTCCCACCACAACAATTTCCACCTCCTGTCTTACAAGTTCCACTTCCGCCCCACAAGTGCCACCTCCAGCCCCATAAGTGCCTAATCATGCCCCACAACATCCACCTGTGCCCTACAAATTTCCGGCTCCACATCATCCAACTCCAGCCCCACAAGCGCCACCTCCTGCACAAAAAGATCCACCTCAAGCCCCACAGGTGCCACCTCCCGACCCACAACTTCCACCTCCCGCCCCACAATTGCCACCTCCTGCCCCACAAGTGCCACCTCCCACCCAACAATTGTGGCCACATGACAAACAAGTTCCACTTCTGCCCCACAAGTGTCACCTCCTGCCCAACAAGTGCCATTTCTTACCCCACAGGTTCCAAATCCTACCCCACTGGTGCCATTTCCTGCCCCACAAGTGCCATTTCCCCCCCCACAGGTGCCACCTCCTGCCCCACATCATCCACCTCCTCCCCCACAAGTGACAATACCTGTTCCACAAGTGCCACCTCCCGCCCCACAACTTCAACATCCCGCCACACAAGTGCCGACTCCTGGCAACGTGTGCCACATCCTGCCCCACAAGTGCCAGCTCCTGCCCCACATGTTCCACCTACCATCCCACAAATTCCACCTCATGCCCCACAAGTGCCAACTCCCAACCCACAAATGCCAAATCCTGCAATGCAACTTCCACCTCCTGCTCCACAAGTGCCACCTCCTGCCCCACATCGTCCACCTCCCACCCAACAAGTGCCACCACCTGCCCCACAAGTGCCAATTCCTGCCCCACATGTGCCAGCTCATGCTTCACAAGTGCCAGCTCCTGCACTACGTCATCCACTTCCAGCCCCACAAGTGCCACCTCCTGACCGACAAAGACATCCTCCTGCCCCACAAGTGCCAATTCCTGCCCCACAAGTGCCAATTCCTGCCCCACAAGTGCCACATTTGTCCACACCACTGCCTCCTCCCCCACAAATAATCCACCTCCTGCCCCACAAGTGTCACTGACTGACCAACTTCCTCCTCCTGCCCCACAAGTGCAACCTCCTGCCCCACAAGTGCCAGCTCCTGCCCCACAAGTGCCAGCTCCTGCCCGACAAGAGCCACTTCCTGCCCCACAAGTACCTCTTCCCTCCCAACAAGTACCAATTTCCACCCCACAAGTGCCACCTCCTGCCCCACAAGTGCCACGACCTGCCCCACAAGTGCCAATTCCTGCCCCACAAGTGCCAGTTCATGCCCCACAAGTGCCACATTTGTCCACACCACTGCCACCTCCCCCCCCAAATAATCCACCTCCTGCCCCACAAGTGTCACTGACTGACCAACTTCCTCCTCCTGACCCACAAGTGCCAGCTCCTGCCCCACAAGAGCCACTTCCTGCCCCACAAGTACCTCTTCCCTCCCAACAAGTTCCAATTTCCGCCCCACAAGTGCCACCTCCTGCCCCACATCATCCACCTCCCGCCCCACAATTGCCACCTCCTGCCCCACAAGTGCCACCTCCCGCCCAACAATTGTGGCCACATGACAAACAAGTTCCACTTCCGCCCCACAAGTGCCACCTCCTGCCCAACAAGTGCCATTTCTTACCCCACAGGTTCCAAATCCTACCCCACTGGTGCCATTTCCTGCCCCACAAGTGCCATTTCCCCCCCCACATGTGCCAACTCCTGCCTTACAAGTTTCACATCCCACCCCACAAATTCCACCTCCCACCCCACAAGTTCCACCTCCTGCCCCAAAATTGCCAATTCCTGCTTCACAAGTGCCAGCTCATGCTTCACAAATGCCAGCTCATGCCCCACATCATCAACTTCCTGCCCCACAAGTGCCACCTCTAACCCCACAAAGACAGCCTCCTGCCCTACAAGTGCCAGCTCATGCCCCACAAGTGCCAATTCCTGCCCCACAAGTGCCAGTTCATGCCCCACAAGTGCCACATTTGTCCACACTACTGCCACCTCCCCCCCCAAATAATCCACCTCCTGCCCCACAAGTGTCACTGACTGACCAACTTCCACCTCCCGCCTCACAAGTGCCACCTCCTGCCCTACAACTTCCACCTCCTGGCCCACAAGTGCCACCTCCCGCCCTACAACTACCAAACCCTGCCCCAAAACTTCCACCTCCTGCCCAACAATTTCCAACTCGTGCCCCACAATTGCCACCTCCTGCCACACAAATGCCACCTTCTGCCTCAAAATGCCACCTCCTGCCCAACAACTCCAACTTCCCGCCCCACAAGTACCACCTCCTGCTCCACAAGTTCCACCTCCTGCCCCATAAGTTCCACCTTACTCCCCACAAGTGCCATCTCCTGCCCCAAAAGCTCAATTTCCTGCCCCATCAGTGCCACCTCCCGCACCACAAGTGCCACCTCCTGCCCCACAAGTGCCAACTCCTGCCCCGCAACTTCCATCTCCTGCTCCACAAGTGCCACCTCGAACCCCACAATTTCCACCTCCTTCCCCATATCAACCACCTCACATCCAACAAGTGCCACCTCCTGCCCCACAAGTGCCAATTCCTGCCCCACAAGTGCCAGCTCATGCTCCACAAGTGCCAGCTCCTGCCCCTCATCATCCACCTCCTGCCCCACAAGTGCCACCTCCTGACCCACAACATCAATCTCCAGCCCCACAAGAGCCGCCTCCTGCCCGACAAGTTACACCTGCTACAAGTTCCACAAGTGCCACCTCCCTGCTCACGAGTGCCACATCCCGCCCCACATGTACCACCTCCTGCATCACAACTTCCACCTCCCGCCCCACATGTACCACCTCCTGCATCACAACTTCCACCTCCCGCCCCACATGTACCACCTCCTGCATCACAACTTCCACCTCCCGCCCCACATGTACCACCTCCTGCATCACAACTTCCACCTCCCGCCCCACATGTACCACCTCCTGCATCACAACTTCCACCTCCCGCCCCACATGTACCACCTCCTGCATCACAACTTCCACCTCCCGCCCCACATGTACCACCTCCTGCATCACAACTTCCACCTTCCGCCCCACATGTACCACCTCCTGCATCACAACTTCCACCTCCCGCCCCACATGTACCACCTCCTGCATCACAACTTCCACCTCCCGCCCCACATGTACCACCTCCTGCATCACAACTTCCACCTCCCGCCCCACATGTACCACCTCCTGCATCACAACTTCCACCTCCCGCCCCACATGTACCACCTCCTGCATCACAACTTACACCTCCCGCCCCACATGTACCACCTCCTGCATCACAACTTCCACCTCCCGCCCCACATGTAGCACCTCCTGCATCACAACTTCCACCTCCCGCCCCACATGTACCACCTCCTGCATCACAACTTCCACCTCCCGCCCCACATGTACCACCTCCTGCCTCACAACTTCCACCTCCCGCCCCACAAGTGCCACCTCCTGCCCCACAACTGCCACTTCCCACCCAGCAATTGCCACCCCCCGCCCCACAAGTGCCTCCTCCCACCCCACAAGTGCAAACCCTTACCCCGCAAGTGCCAACTCCTGCCACACATCATCCACCAACCGCCCCACAAGTGCCTCCTCCTGCACCACAAGTGCCACCTCCCGACCCACAACTTCCAGCTCCCGCCCCAATAGTGCCAGCTCCCGGCCCACAATTGCCACCTCCTGCCCCACAACTTCCATCTCCCACTCCACAAGTGCCACCTACTGCACAACAAATACGATCTCCTGCCCCATAAGTGCCATCTCCTGCCCCACAGGTGCCACCTACTGTTCCACATCATCCACCTCCTTCCCCACATCATCCACCTCCTGTACCACAAATGTCACCCCCTGACCCACAACTTCCACCTCCTGCCCCACAAGTGCCACCTTCTGCCTCACAAGTGCCACCCCTTGCCCCACAAGTGCCACATCCCACCGCACAATTTCCACCTCTTGTTACACAAGTCCCACCTCCCGCCCAACAACAGCCTCCTCCTGCCCCACAAGTGCCACCTCCTGCCCCACAAGTGCCACCTCCTGCCCCACAAGTGCCACCTCCCAGCCCACAAGTGCCACGTCCTTCCCAATTGCCACGTCCTGTCCCACAAGTGCCACCTCCTGCCATACAAGTGCCACCCTCTGCCCCACAATTGCCACTTCTTGCCCCACAATTGCCAATTCTTGCCCCACAACTTCCACCTCCCACCCCATAACTTCCACCTCCCGTCCCACAGCTTCCACATCCTGCCCCACAAGTGCCCGATCCTGCCCCAGAAGTACCACCACCTGACCCACAAGTGCCAACTCCTGCCCCACAAGTGCCACCTCGCATCCCGCAAGTGCCACATCCCGCCCCACAAGTTCCACCTCCTGCCTTACAAGTGCCCATTCCTGCCCTACAAGTGCCAGCTCATTCCCCTGAAGTGCCAGCTCCTGCCCCAGAAGTTCCACTGACCGCCCAGCTTCCTCCTCCTGACACGCAACTGCAACCTCCTGCCCCACAAGTGCCAGCACCTGCCCGGCAAGAGCCACTTCCTGCCCCACAAGTGCCACCTCCTGCCCCACAAGTGCCACCTCCCCCCCCACAAGTGCCACATCCTTCCCAATTGCCACGTCCTGTCCCACAAGTGCCACCTCCTGCCGTACAAGTGCCACCCTCTGCCCCACAATTGCCACTTCTTGCCCCACAATTGCCAATTCTTGCCCCACAACTTCCACCTCCCACCCCATAACTTCCACCTCCCATCCCACAGCTTCCACATCCTGCCCCACAAGTGCCCGATCCTGCCCCAGAAGTACCACCACCTGACCCACAAGTGCCAACTCCTGCCCCACAAGTGCCACCTCGCATCCCGCAAGTGCCACATCCCGCCCCACAAGTGCTACCTCCTGCCTTACAAGTGCCCATTCCTGCTTCACAAGTGCCAGCTCATGTTTCACAAATGCCAGCTCCTGCCCCACATCATCAACTTCCTGCCCCACAAGTGCCACCTCCAACCCCACAAAGACAGCCTCCTGCCCCACATCATCCACCTCCTGCCCCACAAGTGCCACCTCCCGACCCACAAGTGCCACCTCACGCCCAACATCTACCACCTCCCACCCCACAAGTGCCACCTCCCGCTCCACAACTTCCACCTCCTGCCCCACAGGTGCCACCTCCCGACCCACAAGTGCCACCTCACGCCCAACATCTACCACCTCCCACCCCACAACTTCCATCTCCAGGCCCACAAGTGCCACTTCCTGCCTCAAAAGAGCCACCTCCCGCCTCACAACTTCCACGTAACGTCCCTTAAGTTCCACCTCCTGCCCCACAAGTGCCAGCTGCTGCTCCACATCATCCAACTCCCGCCCCACAAGTGCCATGTCCAGCCCCACAACATCTGCCTCCTGCCCCAAAAGTGTCAACTCCTGCCCCATAAGTTCCATATCCCGCCCCACAAGTGCCACCTCCCACCCCACAAGTGCCACCTCCTGCCTCACAAGTTCCAACTCTCGTCTAACAAGTGCCACCTCCTGCCCAACATTTACCACCTCCCGCTCCACAAGTGCCACCTCCTGCCCAACAATTGCCATTTCTTACCCCACATGTTCCAACTCCTGCCCCACAGGTGCCATTTCCTGCCCCACAAGTACCACCTCCTGTCCCACATTTACCAATTCCTGCGCCACAAGTGCCATTTCCACCCCGCATCTGTTGCATACCACCCCACAAATTCCACCTCCCGCCACACAAGTGCCACCTCCCGCTTCACAACTTCCACATCCTGCCCTACAAGTGCGACCTCCCGCCATAAAATGCCACCTCCCGTCCCTCTATCACCACCTCCTGCCCCACAAGTTACACCCCCACCCCACAGATAACACCACCTGCCCCACAAGTACCACCTCCTGCAAACAAATGCCATTTCTTAAACCACAGGTCCAAACTCCTGCCCCACAAGTGCCACCTCCTGTCCCACATGTGCCACCTCCTGCCCCACAAGTGCCACCTCCCGACCGACAAATGCCACCTCCCGCCAAACAAGAGCCACTTCCTGCCCCACAAGTGTCACCTCCTGCCCAACAAGTTCCACCTCTTGACCTACAAGTGCCACCTCCTGCCCCATAAGTTTCACCTCTCGCCCAACAAATGCCACCACCTCCCCCAAAAGCGCCAACTCCTGCCCCACAGGTGCCACTTCCTGCCCCACAATATCCACCTCCCACGCACAAGTGCAACCTACCGCCCCACAACTTCCACCTCCCCCCCCAAATAATCCACCTCCTGCCCCACAAGTGCCACCTCCTGCCCGACAAGAGCCACTTCCTGCCCCACAAGTACCTCTTCCCTCCCAACAAGTTCCAATTTCCGCCCTGCAAGTGCCACCTCCTGCCCCACAAGTGCAACCTCCTGCCCCACAAATGCCACCTTTCGCCCCACAAATGCCACCTCCCGCTCCACAACTTCCACCTCCTGCCCCACAAGTGCCACCTCCCGACCCACAAGTGCCACCTCACGCCCAACATCTACCACCTCCCACCCAACAAGTGCCACCTCCCGCCCTACAACTTCCATCTCCTGGCCCACAAGTGCCACCTCCTGCCTCAAAAGAGCCACCTCCCGCCCCACAACTTCCACGTAACGCCCCATAAGTTCCACCTCCCGCCCAACAAGTGCCACCTCTCGTCCCACAAGGACCACCTCCTGCCCCACAAGTGCCAACTCCTGCCCCACAAGTGCCACCTCCTGCCCCACAAGTGTCAACTCATGCTCCACAAATGCCACCTCCTGCTCCACAAGTTCCACCTCTTGCCCCACAAGTGCCAAATACTTCCCCACAACTTCCACCTTCTGCCCCACTAGTGCCAACTCCAATTCCACAAGTGCCACCTCCAGCCCTACAACTGCCACTTCCAGCCCCACAAGTGCCACCTCCCGCCCAACAACTTCAACATCCCACCACACAAGTGCCAACTCCTGCCCGTGTGCCACATCCTGCCCCACAAGTGCCAACTCCTGCCGCACAACTGACAATTCCTGCCCCAAAAGTGACAGCTCATGCTTCACAAGTGCCAGCTCCTGCCCAATATCATCCACCTTCTGCCCCACAAGTGCCACCTCTCGCCCCACAAGTGCCACATCCCGCCCCACAAGTGCCACCTCCTTCCAAACTAGTGCAACCTCCTGCCCCACAAGTGCCATATCTCGCCAGACAATTCACAACTCCTGCCCCACAAGTGCCAATTCCTGCCCCACAAGTTCCAGCTCATGCTTCACAAGTGCCAGCTCTTGCCCCACATCATCCACTTCCTGCTCACATGTGCCACCTCCTGTCCGACAAAGACCACCTCCTGCCACACATCATCCACCCCCTGCCCCACAAGTGCCACCTCCTGCCCCACATCATCCACCCCCTGCCCCACAAGTGCCACCTCCTGCCCCACAACGACCACCCCCTGCACCACAAGTGCCAATTCCTGCCCTTCAAGTGCCAGCTCCTGCCCCACAAGTGCCACATTTTGCCACACCACTGCCACCTCCCCCCCAAAATAATCCACCTCCTGCCCCACAAGTGTCACTGACCGCCCAGCTTCCTCCTCCTGACACACAACTGCAACCTCCTGCCCCACAAGTGCCAGCTCCTGCCCAACAAGAGCCACTTCCTGCCCCACAAGTACCTCTTCCCTCCCAACAAGTTCCAATTTCCACCCCACAAGTGCCACCTCCTGCCCCACAAGTGCCACCTCCTGCCCCACATCGTCCACCTCCCACCCAACAAGTGCCACCACCTGCCCCACAAGTGCCAATTCCTGCCCCACAAGTGCCAGCTCATGCCCCACAAGTGCCACATTTGTCCACACCACTGCCACCTCCCCCCCCAAATAATCCACCTCCTGCCCCACAAGTGTCACTGACTGACCAACTTCCTCCTCCAGCCCCACAAGTGCCAGCTCCTGCCCCACAAGAGCCACTTGCTGTTCCACAAGTACCTCTTCCCTCCCAACAAGTTCCAATTTCCGCCCCACAAGTGCCACCTCCTGCCCCACATCATCCACCTCCCGCCCCACAATTGCCACCTCCTGCCCCACAAGTGCCACCTCCCGCCCAACAATTGTGGCCACATGACAAACAAGTTCCACTTCCGCCCCACAAGTGCCACCTCCTGCCCAACAAGTGCCATTTCTTACCCCACAGGTTCCAAATCCTACCCCACTGGTGCCATTTCCTGCCCCACAAGTGCCATTTCCCCCCCCACATGTGCCAACTCCTGCCTTACAAGTTTCACCTACCACCCCACAAATTCCACCTCCCACCCCACAAGTTCCACCTCCTGCCCCAAAAGTGCCAATTCCTGCTTCACAAGTGCCAGGTCATGCTTCACAAATGCCAGCTCATGCCCCACATCATCAACTTCCTGCCCCACAAGTGCCAGCTCATGCCCCACAGGTGCCACCTCTTACCGCACAGGTGCCACCTCCTGCCCCACATCATCCACCTCCTCCCCCAAAAGTGACAATACCTGTTCCACAAGTGCCACCTCCCGCCCCACAACTTCAACATCCCGCCACACAAGTGCTGACTCCTGGCAACGTGTGCCACATCCTGCCCCACAAGTGCCAGCTCCTTCCCCACATGTTCCACCTACCACCCCACAAATTCCACCTCATGCCCCACAAGTGCCAACTCCCAACCCACAAATGCCAAATCCTGCAATGCAACTTCCACCTCCTGCTCCACAAGTGCCACCTCCTGCCCCACATCGTCCACCTCCCACCCAACAAGTGCCACCACCTGCCCCACAAGTGCCAATTCCTGCCCCACATCTGCCAGCTCATGCTTCACAAGTGCCACCTCCTGACCGACAAAGACATCCTCCTGCCCCACAAGTGCCAATTCCTGCCCCACAAGTGCCACCACCTGCCCCACAAGTGCCACATTATTCCACACCACTGCCACCTCCCCCCCCAAATAATCCACCTCCGGCCCCACAAGTGTCACTTACTGACCAACTTCCTCCTCCTGCCCCACAAGTGCCAGCTCCTGCCCCACAAGTGCCAGCTCCTGCCCCACAAGTACCTCTTCCCTCCCAACAAGTTCCAATTTCCGCCCAACAAGTACCACCTCCTTCTGCACAAGTTCCACCTCCTGCCCTAAAAGCTCCATTTCCTGCCCCAGAAGTGCCACCTCCCGCCCCACAAGTGCCACCTCCTGCCCTACAACTTCCACCTCCTGGCCCACAAGTGCCACCTCCCGCCCTACAACTGCCAAACCCTGCCCCAAAACTTCCACCTCCTGCCCAACAATTTCCAACTCGTGCCCCACAATTGCCACCTCCTGCCACACAAATGCCACCTTCTGCCTCAAAATGCCACCTCCTGCCCAACAACTCCAACCTCCCGCCCCACAAGTACCACCTCCTGCTCCACAAGTTCCACCTCCTGCCCCATAAGTTCCACCTTACGCCCCACAAGTGCCATCTCCTGCCCCAAAAGCTCAATTTCCTGCCCCATCAGTGCCACCTCCCGCCCCACAAATGCCACCTCCTTCTCCACAAGTGCCACCTCAGGCCCCACAAGTGCCCCCTCCCGATCCACAAGTGCCACGTCCTGCCCAACAAGTGCCATCTCCCGCCCCACAAGGGCTAAATCCTGACACGCAACTTCCACCTCCTGCCCCACATCATCCACCTCCCACCCCACAAGTGCCACCTCCTGCCGCACAACTGCCAATTCCAGCCCTAAAAGTGCCAGCTCATGCTTCACAATTGCCAGCTCCTGCCCCACATCATCCACCTCCTGCCCCACAAGTGTCACCTCCTATCCCACATGTGCCAACTCCTGCCCCACAAGTGCCATTTCCTGCACCACATTTGCCACCTCCTGCCCCACAAGTGCCACCTCCTTCCCCACAAGTGCCACCCCCCACCCCAGAAGTTTAACCTCCAGACACACAAGTGCCATCTCCCGCCCCACAGGTGCCAAATCCTGACGCGCAACTTCCACCTCCTGCTCCACAATTGCCATCTCCTGCCCCACAAGTGCCACCTCCCGCCACACAAGTGCCACCTCCCGGCCCTCTATAGCCACCTCCTGCCCCACAAGTTACACCTCTTGCCCCACAAGTTACACCTCTTGCCCCACAACATCGACCCCCGCCCCACATGTGCCACCACCTGACCCACTAGTGCCAACTCCTGCCCCACAAGTGTCATTTCCTGCACCACATTTGCCGCGTCCTGCCCCACAATTGCCGGCTCCTGCCCCACAAGTGCTACCTCTCGCCCCACAACCTCAACCTCCAGCCACACAAGTGCCACCTCCTGCCCCAAACCTTCAAGCTACTGCCCGACAACTGCCACTTCCCACCCAGCAATTGCCACCCCCCGCCACACAAGTGCCTCCTCCCACCCCACAAGTGCCAACCCTTACCCCACAAGTGCCAACTCCTGCCCCACATCATCCACCAACCGCCCCACAAGTGCCACCTCCTGCACCACAAGTGCCACCTCCCGCCCCAAAACTTCCAGCTCCCGCCCCAATAGTGCCAGCTCCCGGCCCACAATTGCCACCTCCTGCCCAACAACTTCCATCTCCCACTCCACAAGTGCCACCTACTGCACAACAAATACCATCTCCTGCCCCATAAGTGCCATCTCCTGCCCCACAGGTGCCACCTACTTTTCCACATCATCCACCTCCTTCCCCACATCATCCACCTCCTGTTCCACAAATGTCACCTCCTGACCCACAACTTCCACATCCTGCCCCACAAGTGCCACCTCTTGCCCCACATAATCCACGTCCTGCTCCAAAATTGCCACCTCCTGCCCCACAAGTGCCACCTCCCACCCAACAAGTGCCACCTCCAGCCCCACCAGTTCCACCGCCCGCCCCACAAGTACCACCTCCTGACCCACAAGTGCCACTACGTGACCCACAATTGCCACCTCCCGTCTCACAATTGCAACTCTCGCCCAACAAGTGCCACCTCCTGCCCCACAATTGCCACCACCCCCCCAACAAGTGCCACCTCCCGCCCCACAAGTACCACATCCCACCCCACAAGTGCAACCTCCTGCCCCACAAGTGCCAACTCTCGCCCCACAAGTGCCAACTCCTGCCCCACAACATCCACCTCACTCTCCAAAAGTGCCACCTCCTGCCCCACAAGTGCTACTTCCTGCCTTACAAGTGCCACTTCCCGCTGCACAAGTGACACCTCCAGCCCCACAGCTGCCACAACCCGCCCCACAACTTCCACATCCCGCCTCACAACTGCAAGGTCCTGCCCCACAAGTGCCACCTCATGTCCCTCAATTTTCACCTTATGCCCCAAAAGTGCCACCTCCCGCCCAACAAGTGCAACATCTCGCCCCACTAGTGCCACGTCCCGGCCCAAAATTGCTACCTCCTGCCCCACATCATCCACCTCCTGTTCCACAAATGTCACCTCCTGACCCACAACTTCCACCTCCTGCCCCACAAGTGCCACCTTCTGCCTCACAAGTGCCACCCCTTGCCCCACAAGTGCCACATCCCACCGCACAATTTCCACCTCTTGTTACACAAGTCCCACCTCCCGCCCAACAACAGCCTCCTCCTGCACCACAAGTGCCACCTCCTGCCCCACAAGTGCCACCTCGCACCCCACAAGTGCCACGTCCTTCCCAATTGCCACGTCCTGTCCCACAAGTGCCACCTCCTGCCGTACAAGTGCCACCCTCTGCCCCACAATTGCCAATTCTTGCCCCACAATTGCCAATTCTTGCCCCACAACTTCCACCTCCCACCCCATAACTTCCACCTCCCGTCCCACAGCTTCCACATCCTGCCCCACAAGTGCCCGATCCTGCCCCAGAAGTACCACCACCTGACCCACAAGTGCCAACTCCTGCCCCACAAGTGCCACCTCGCATCCCGCAAGTGCCACATCCCGCCCCACAAGTTCCACCTCCTGCCTTACAAGTGCCAATTCCTGCCATACAAGTGCCAGCTCATTCCCCTGAAGTGCCAGCTCCTGCCCCACAAGTGCCACATTTTGCCACACCACTGCCACCTCCCACCCCAAATAATCCACCTCCTGCCCCACAAGTGTCACTGACCGCCCAACTTCATCCTCCTGACACACAACTGCAACCTCCTGCCCCACAAGTGCCAGCTCCTGCCCGACAAGAGCCACTTCCTGCCCCACAAGTGCCACCTCCTGCCTTACAAGTGCCAATTCCTGCTTCACAAGTGCCAGCTCATGCTTCACAAATGCCAGCTCCTGCCCCACATCATCAACTTCCTGCCCCACAAGTGTCACCTCCAACCCCACAAAGACAGCCTCCTGCCCCACATCATCCACCTCCTGCCCCACAAGTGCCACCTCCCGCCCCACAAGTGCCACAACCGGCCCCACAAATCCAACTCCTGACCCACAAGTGCCACCTCCCGCACCACAAGTGCCACCTCACGCCCCACAAGTGCCACCTCCCAACCCACATGTGCCAACTTCTGCCTCACAAGTGCCAGCTCCTGCCCCTCAAGTGTCACCTCTTCCCCACAAGTGCCACCTTCTGCTCCACAAGTGCCACTTCCTGCCGCACAAGTGATACCTCCAGCCCCACAACTGCCACCACCCGCCCCACAACTTCCACCTCCCGCCTCACAAGTGCAACCTCCAGGCCCACAAGTGCCACCTCCAGATCCACAAGAATTAACTCCTGCCCCACAAGTGCCACCTCCTGCCCTTCAAGAGCCACTTCTTGCCCCACAAGTAACATTTCCTGCCCCACAAGTGCCAACCCCTGCCCAACAAGTGCTATGACCCAGCCCACAAGTGCCAACTCAAGCCCCACTAGTGCCACCTCCCGCCCCACAAGTGCCACCACCCTCCCCACAACTTCAACCTCCTTCCCCAAAACATCCACCTCCCGCCCCACAGGTGTCATCATCTGCCCCACAACTGCCACATCCCGCCCCTCAAGTGCCACACACTGCCCCACAAGTGCCGCCCCCAGCCCCGCAAGTGCCACCCCTTGCCCCATAAGTGCCACATCCCACCGCACAATTTCCACCTCTTGTTACACAAGTCCCACCTCCCGCCCAACAACAGCCTCCTCCTGCCCCACAAGTGCCACCTCGCATCCCACAAGTGCCACCTCCCACCCCACAAGTGCCACATCCCGCCCCACAAGTGCCACCTCCTGCCCTACAAGTGCCAGCTCATTCCCCTGAAGTGCCAGCTCCTGCCCCACAAGTTCCACATTTTGCCACACCACTGCAACCTCCCCGCCAAAATAATCCACCTCCTGCCCAACAAGTGTCACTGACCGCCCAACTTCATCCTCCTGACACACAACTGCAACCTCCTGCCCCACAAGTGCCAGCTCCTGCCCGACAAGAGCCACTTCCTGCCCCACAAGTACCTCTTCCCTCCCAACAAGTTCCAATTTCCGCCCCACAAGTGCCACCTCCTGCCTCACAAGTGCAACCTTCTGCCCCACAAATGCCACCTTTCGCCCCACATGTGCCACCTCCCGCTCCACAACTTCCACCTCCCACTCCACAACTTCCACCTCCTGCCCCAGTAGTGCCACCTCCCGACCCACAAGCGCCAACTCCCGACCCACAAGAGCCACCTCCTGGCTCAAAAGAGCCACCTCCCGCCCCACAACTTCCACGTAACGCCCCATAAGTTCCACCTCCTGCCCAACAAGTGCCACCTCTCGTCCCACAAGGACCACCTCCTGCCCCACAAGTGCCACCTCCTGCCCCACAAGTGCCACCTCCTGCCCCACAAGTGCCACCACACTCCCCAAAATGCCAACTCCCGCCCCACAAGAGCCACGTCCAGCCCCACAACTTCCACCTCCTGACCCAAAAGTGTCAACTCCTGCCCCATAAGTTCCATATCCCGCCCCACAAGTGCCACTACCTGCCCCACTAGTGCCATCTCCATTTCCACAGGTGCCACCTCCCGCCCCACAACTTCCACGTAACGCCCCATAAGTTCCACCTCCCGCCCAACAAGTGCCACCTCTCGTCCCACAAGGACCACCTCCTGCCCCACAAGTGCCACCTCTTGCCCCACAAGTGCCAAATACTTCCCCACAACTTCCACCTTCTGCCGCACTAGTGCCAACTCCAATTCCACAAGTGCCACCTCCCACACCACAAGTGCCACCACCTGACCCACAAGTGCCAACTCCTGCCCCACAAGTGCCATTTCTTGCCCCACAAGTGCCACCTCCTGCCCTACAACTTCCACCTCCTGCCCCACAAGAGCCAGTTCCAGCCCCACAAAGGCCACCTCCCGCCCCACAACTTCAACAACCCGCCATACAAGTGCCAAATCCTGCCCAACGTGTGCCACATCCTGCCCCACAAGTTCCAAATCCTGCCCCACAAGTGCAACCTCCTGCCCCACAAGTGCCACCTCCCACCCCACAATTGCCAAATCCTGCCACGCAACGTCCACATGCTGCTCCACAAGTGCCACCTCGAACCACACAATTGCCACCTCCTTCCCCATATCAACCACCTCCCATCCAACAAGTGCCACCTCCTGCCGCACATGTGCCACATCATAATATTATGTGCAGTGTAGATCATTAGAAGCTTCATACTCCAGTTCCATGGAATAACAACGTTCCAAATACTCATCTCTCAGAAGAAAACTACATATCCCAGAGGACTTCGCGGCCAAAGTTAGTCATGGGAGGAGGACATATGTATAATCTCCTCCCAGGCTGGAGCTCTCTTTTTTGGGCTGGGGACCCTACAGGGCAGCTGCCCCCTGTCATTCGCAAAGGTAAATCTAGGTAACCTGTGACAGATTTTGGTGGAGATGGCGGGCATAAGCTGCTGCTTTTTAGCTTTTAGAACAAATCTCTCTTTGCTCTCAGAGAGCTTCGTTAGGGATGTGATATCTTTTCATAGCTGCTCACTGAGAACGTGACCTTGAAAGTCCAGGCAAACTGTCAAAATTCAGGGGTAGCTGTAAACTCTGAGCATTGTTATCTTGCTTTTGTAAAGAAAACAAAGGGATTTCTTTCTCTCCCAGAGCACAGCTTGCTAGCTCTGACTTTTACAGTGCCTGCCAGCTACTGCCAGCTATGAGTCTGCTCTTTATTTTAGGAGCACTGCATAGGGGATTCAAAGCCATCATGTTCTTTGAAACTTACTGGCCCTTCTTAATTTATTGATTTCTTGTTATAGAATATATGCATTATACGACCAAGTAAGGGCCTGGTACTTCTACGCAATGTGGTATGATGTGAATTTTGACACTTGCATCCCAGATGAAATAGTTAATTTTAGAATGACTAATTTCACAATTGCTAATTTCACAGCAGCTAGTTTTACAAACACCACGATGTTCAATCCGGTTTCCAGGCTGCCTTATCAGATTGCCGCACAGTTTTTGAAAACCGAGTTAGTGTTCATCCTTGTGTTCATACTCATGTTCATGTTATCAGTATCAATATATATGAATGTACTCCTCTCCATTCGTTCTATGGGGAAGTCCCCTCCAAAACCAGAAAATGCTGACTGGCAGGGAATATGGAAAGGTTTAGGAAAAATCTTAGAAGCGTGGGGACCCGCAGTGTCATGGGATTTCACTCTTGAACACCTGAGGGACCCTGAGAAATTGAGTATTTGAGTCAGAGATCTAAGGAGGTAAACCACACTTGGGGTTTGGCTTATGCTTACCGTGCTCTATATACTACTACCCTGGAGAGGGAGAGTTTCCGATCTGAGGTTCAAGCCTCAAAAAAAAAAAAAAATCCCCAAGTCAACTCTGATCAGTCACAGGAGGCACCAGTAACAATATCAGTTGCCCCTGTGGAAGGAAGAAATGGAAACAGGTGTCCTTGTGTCTAGGATGAGAAGAAGGAGAAGCAGAGGAGGAGGCAGCAGAAGATCCAGGTAGGGGGTCTGGATTGGCACTGAGAAATGGAAAAAAAAAAAAAAAAAAAAAAAACTAAGAGGCATGAAGAAGAGAGTGATGAGGAGGAAATCTCTATTACCATTCATCAATCTCTGAAGATGGATGAATTCCAAGGCTCAAGAAAGGAGTTTACATGGCATCAAAATGAAGGTCTCTTGCCTGATTGATTTGCTGCTGGGACAACGGGGCCAACAGCCTGTCTCTAGCTGGTAATGAATCTCACCAACTAGGAAGCATTGCCAGAGACCCAGCTATCGACAGAGAGATTAGCAGATGTTTGGATGGAGCTGGCACCCTCTGGACTGTTAACAGCCGTGAGGGAAATGTAACCCTTCAAGGATGCTTTGAAGCCTCAGACTATTAAGTGGGATACCATCGAAAAAGGTATCCAGTACCTGAGGGAAATGACCGTGGTGGAAATGTTGTATGACCCTGATCCACAAGACCGTGATCCTGAGAGAGTGAGGACCAAGCCTAGCATGTGGCAGAAACTCACAAGTACAGCACCAGAAAGATACGCACACACACTGGCAACAACATTTGGAAGATCTGAGGAACAAGTGAGAAGACCCCGAGTTTTTGAACTGATTATGACACTTCAAAACTATGAAGAGCAGCTCCCCCCAGTACGCACTGCAGTTTCTGCCATCTCACGAGTAGAAGACTGATAGATGAAATGCACAAGAAACTATTTCCATCGACTAATTGTGATGGTCGAGTAGTAGTATCAGAAACGACTGATGAAGGTCAGTCTCCATACGGGTCACCAGGTCTAGTGAAGGACCTGATCAAAATATTCCAATCCTACTCTTCACCTGTATCATCAAATGTTTCAGCTATTAGACACACGTGCTTTCCAGCTCAAGCAAGGAACAACAGTAAGATTGCACAGCGTGTTTCCATGTGGTGCTACCTACGGGACCACAGAGAAGACATGAGGAAGTGGCACGACCAGCCTACTCCTGTACTACGAGCACGGGTGAGAGAACTACAAAACAGACCAACCACCAGTGGAGTTGCTCCATTCATCACAGGTAACCCATAGAGGGGCCCTGCCCTCAGTCTTGGCGGGGAGAGGGATAATAAGAGTTTATTGGACTGTGTGGATTAAATGGTCTGGCCCAACAGAACCACAGCTGGATACCGGTGCAAAGTGCACTCTAATGCCCTCGAATCACAAAGGGACAGAATCAATCAAACAGAATCAATGGAGTGACTGGGGGCTCTCAAGAATTGACTGTGTTGGAGGCCGAAATAAGCCTCACTGGTAAAGACTGGCAAAAACATCCTATTGTGACTGGCCCAGTGGCTCCGTGTGTCCACAAGTGCCACCTCCCGCCCCACAAGTGCCAAATCCTGCCCTTCAACTTCCACCTCCTGCTCCACAAGTGCCACCTCCTGCCCCACAACGACCACCTCCTGCCCCACATCATCCACCCCCTGCGCCACAAGTGCCAATTCCTGCCCTACAAGTGCCAGCTCATTCCCCTGAAGTGCCAGCTCCTGCCCCACAAGTGTCACTGACCGCCCAACTTCCTCCTCCTGACACATAAGTGCAACCTCCTGCCCCACAAGTGCCACCTCCCGCCCTACAACTTCCACCTCCCGCTCCACAACTTCCACCTCCTGCCCCACAAGTGCCACCTCCCTCCCTACAACTTCCATCTCCTGGCTCACAAGTTCCACCTCCTGCCTAAAAAGAGCCACGTCCCGCCCCACAACTTCCACGTAACGTCCCATAAGTTCCACCTCCTGCCCAACAAGTGCCACCTCTCGTCCCACAAGGACCACCTCCTGCCCCACAAGTGCCAACTCCTGCCCCACAAGTGCCACCTCCTGCCCAACAAGTGCCACCTCCTGCCCAACAAGTGCCACCACCCTCCCCAAAATGCCAACTCCCGCCCCACAAGTGCCACGTCCATCCCCACAACTTCCACCTCCTGCCCCAAAAGTGTCAACTCCTGCCCCATAAGTTCCATATCCCACCCCACAAGTGCCACTACCTGCCCCACTAGTGCCATCTCCATTTCCACAAGTGCCACCTCCCGCCCCACAACTTCCACGTAACGCCCCATAAGTTCCACCTCCTGCCCCACAAGTGCCAAATACTTCCCCACAACTTCCACCTTCTGCCGCACTAGTGCCAACTCCAATTCCACAAGTGCCACCTCCCACACCACAAGTGCCACCACCTGACCCACAAGTGCCAACTCCTGCCCCACAAGTGCCATTTCTTGCCCCACAAGTGCCACCTCCTGCCCCACAAGTGCCATTTCCTGCCCTACAACTTCCACCTCCTGCCCCACAAGAGCCAGTTCCAGCCCCACAAATGCCACCTCCTGCCCCACAACTTCAACATCCCGCCATACAAGTGCCACCTCCTGCCCAACGTGTGCCACATCCTGCCCCACAAGTGCCAACTCCTGCCCCATATCATCCACCTCCTGCCCCACAAGTGCCACCTCCAGCCCCACAAGTGCCACATCCCTCCCCACAAGTGCCACCTCCTGCCCCACAAGTGCCACCTCCCGCCCCACAACTTCCACCCCCTCCCCTCAAGTTACATCTCCTGCCCCACAAGTGCCAACACCTGACCCACAAGTGCCACCTCCTGCCCCACAACTTTACATTCCGCCCCACAATTTCCACCTCCTGTCTTACAAGTTCCACTTCCTGCCCCACAAGTGCCAGCTCAGGCTTCACAAGTGCCAGCTCCTGCACCACATCATCCCCTTCCCGCCCCACAAGTGCCACCTCCTGCCCAACAATTGCCATTTCTTACCCCACAGGTTCCAACTCCTGCCCCACAGGTGCCATTTCCTGCCCCACAAGTACCACCTCCTGTCCCACATGTGCCAACTCCTGCCCCACAAGTGCCATTTCCTGCCCCACAACTTCCACCTCCCGCCCCAGAAGTGCCAGTTCCTGTCCCACAAGTGCCACCTACCACGCCACAAATTCCACCTTCTGACCCACAAGTTCCACCTCCTGCCCCACAATGACCGCCTCCTGCCCCACAATGACCACCTCCTGCCACACATCATCCACCTCCTGCCCCACAAGTGCCAATTCCTGCCCTACAAGTGCCAGCTCATTCCCCTGAAGTGCCAGCTCCTGCCCCACGAGTGCCACATTTTGCCACACCACTGCCACCTCCCCCCCCAAATAATCCACCTCCTGCCCCACAAGTGTCACTGACCGCAACTTCCTCCTCCTGACCCACAAGTGCAACCTCCTGCCCCACAACTTCAACGTCCCGCCACACAAGTGCCGACTCCTGCCCAACGTGTGCCACATCCTGCCCCACAAGTGCCAACTCCTGCCCCACATCGTCCACCTCCCACCCAACAACTTCCACCTCCTGCCCCACAAGTGCCAAATCCTGCCCTACATGTGCCAGCTCATGCCCCACAAGTGCCAGGTCCTGTCCCACATCATCCACCTTCTGCCCCACAAGTGCCACCTCCTGCCCCACAACGACCACCTCCTGCCCCACATCATCCACCCCCTGCACCACAAGTGCCAATTCATGCCCTACAAGTGCCAGCTCACTCCCCTGAAGTGCCAGCTCCTGCCCCACAAGTGCCACCTCCTGTCTCACATGTGCTAACTCCTGCCCCACAAGTGCCATTTTCAGCCCCACAACTTCTACCTCACGGCCCTCAAGAGCCAGTTCCAGCCCCACAAATGCCACCTCCCGGCCCACAACTTCAACATCCCGCCACACAAGTGCCACCTCCTGCCCCACAAGTGCCAAATCCTGTTCTGCAACTTCCAACTCCTGCTCCACAAGTGCCACCTCCTGCCCCACATCATCTACCTCCCACCCAACAAGTGCCACCTCCTGCCCCACAAGTTACATCTCCCGCCCCACAAGTGCCACCTCCTGCCTCACAACTTCCAACTCCCACCACAACAATTTCCACCTCCTGTCTTACAAGTTCCACTTCCGCCCCACAAGTGCCACCTCCTGCCCCACAAGTGCCACCTCCTGCCCCACAAGTGCCACCTCCTGCCCCACAAGTGCCACCTCCCGCCCAACAATTGTGGCCACATGACAAACAAGTTCCACTTCCGCCCCACAAGTGCCACCTCCTGCCCAACAAGTGCCATTTCTTACCCCACAGGTTCCAAATCCTACCCCACTGGTGCCATTTCCTGCCCCACAAGTGCCATTTCCCCCCCCACATGTGCCAACTCCTGCCTTACAAGTTTCACCTCCCACCCCACAAATTCCACCTCCCACCCCACAAGTTCCACCTTCTGCCCCAAAAGTGCCAATTCCTGCTTCACAAGTGCCAGCTCATGCTTCACAAATGCCAGCTCATGCCCCACATCATCAACTTCCTGCCCCACAAGTGCCACCTCTAACCCTACAAAGACAGCCTCCTGCCCCACATCATCCACCTCCTGCCCCACAAGTGCCAATTCCTGCCCCACAAGTGCCAGCTCATGCCTCACAAGTGCCACCTCTTGCCCCACAAGTGCCACCTCCTGCCCCACAAGTGCCACCTTCTGCCCCACATCATCCACCTCCTCCCCCAAAAGTGACAATACCTCTTCCACAAGTGCCACCTCCCGCCCCACAACTTCAACATCCCGCCACACAAGTGCCGACTCCTGGCAACGTGTGCCACATCCTGCCCCACAAGTGCCAGCTCCTGCCCCACATGTTCCACCTACCACCCCACAAATTCCACCTCATGCCCCACAAGTGCCAACTCCCAACCCACAAATGCCAAATCCTGCAATGCAACTTCCACCTCCTGCTCCACAAGTGCCACCTCCTGCCCCACATCGTCCACCTCCCGCACAACAAGTGCCACCACCTGCCCCACAAGTGCCAATTCCTGCCCCTCAAGTGCCAGCTCATGCTTCACAAGTGCCAGCTCCTGCACTACGTCATCCACTTCCTGCTCACAAGTGCAACCTCCTGACCGACAAAGACATCCTCCTGCCCCATAAGTGCCAATTTCTGCCCCACAAGTGCCAGCTCATTCCCCTGAAGTGCCACATTTGTCCACACCACTGCCTCCTCCCCCCCAAATAATCCACCTCCTGCCCCACAAGTGTCACTGACTGACCAACTTCCTCCTCCTGACCCACAAGTGCAACCTCCTGCCCTACAAGTGCCAGCTCCTGCCCGACAAGAGCCACTTCCTGCCCCACAAGTACCTCTTCCCTCCCAACAAGTTCCAATTTCCGCCCCACAAGTGCCAGCTCCTGCCCCACAAGAGCCACTTCCTGCCCCACAAGTACCTCTTCCCTCCCAACAAGTTCCAATTTCCGCCCAACAAGTACCACCTCCTTCTGCACAAGTTCCACCTCCTGCCCTAAAAGCTCCATTTCCTGCCCCAGAAGTGCCACCTCCCGCCCCACAAGTGCCACCTCCTGCCCTACAACTTCCACCTCCTGGCCCACAAGTGCCACCTCCCGCCCTACAACTGCCAAACCCTGCCCCAAAACTTCCACCTCCTGCCCAACAATTTCCAACTCGTGCCCCACAATTGCCACCTCCTGCCACACAAATGCCACCTTCTGCCTCAAAATGCCACCTCCTGCCCAACAACTCCAACCTCCCGCCCAACAAGTACCACCTCCTGCTCCACAAGTTCCACCTCCTGCCCCATAAGTTCCACCTTACGCCCCACAAGTGCCATCTCCTGCCCCAAAAGCTCAATTTCCTGCCCAATGTATTCCTATTTGTATCTATGGGTTTCAATGCAGTCCCTATGTGCCTCTATGGGGTCTCTTATGGGTCTCAGCGAGGTCCCTATGTGTCTCTATGGATCTCACTGTCCCCCACTGAATTCCATGGGGTCCCTATGTGTCCCAATGTCCCCCTATTGGTCCCAGTGTCAGCCTATGGGTCACAATGTGTCCCTATGTGTCCCAATGTCCCTCCTATGTGTTGCTAAGTGTCTCCATGGGGTCTCTTATGAGTATCTCTGGGCCAAAATATCTACCTATTGGTATCCATAGGTTACATTAGGCCCCTATGTGCCTCTATGGGGTCTCTTAAGGGTTACAGCGGAGTCCCTATGTGTCTCTATGGGTCTCACTGTCCCCCACTATGTTCCATGGGGTCCCTATGTGTCCCAATATACCCCTATGGGTCCCAGTGTCTCCCTATGGGTCACTATGTGTTCCTAAGTGCCGAATGTCCCCCCTATGTGTCCCAATGGCTTCCTTTGGGGTTTCTATGGGGACTCTTATTGGTATCTCTGGGCCCAAATGTCTTCCTATAGGTATCTATGGGTTTCAATGAGGTCCCTATGTGCCTCTATGGGGTCTCTTATGGGTATCAGTGGAGCCCCTATGTGTCTCTACGGGTCTCACTGTTCCCCACTGTAATCCATGGGGTCCCTCTGTGTCCCAATGTCCACACTATGGGTTGCTATGTACCTCTATGGGGTCTCTATGTGGTCTCTTATGGGTATCTCTGGGCCCAAATGTCTTCCTATGGGTATCTCTGGGTTTCAATGTGGTCCCTATGTGCCTCTATGGGTCTCACTGTCCCCCACCTTAATCCATGGGGTCTCTATGTGTCCCAATGTCCCCCTATGGGTCCCAGTGTCTCCCTATGGGTCACTATGTGTCCCTATGTGTCCCAATATCCCCCCTATGGCTAGCTATTTGTCTCTATGGGGTCTCTTTTTTGTATCTATGGGCTTAAATGTCCTCCTATGGGTATCTATGGGTTTCATTGTGGTCCCTATGTGCCTCTATGGGGACTCTCATGGGTCTCAGCAGAGTCTCTATGTGCCTCTACGGGTCTCACTGTCCCCCACTGTAATCCATGGTTTCCCTATGTGTCCCAATGTCACCCTATGGGTCCCAGTGTCTCCCTATGGGTCACTATGTGTCCCTATGTGTCCCAATGTCCCCCCTATGGGTTGCTATGTGCCTCTATGGGTTCTCTATGGGGCCGTATGGGGTGCCTATGGAGCTCTATGGGGTTCTATGGGGCGTTCTGAGGTTTCTATGGGGTGTCTATGGAACACTATGGTGTGTCTATGCGGCAAAATGAGTTTCTATGGGTGGCTATGGGAGCTCTATGGGGCACAATGGGTTGCCTACGGGGCTCTATGGGATGTCTATGGGGTTCTATGGCGCGGCTATATGTCCTTATGTGGTGTCTATGTGGCACTATGTTGTGCTATGGGGTGCTGTGAGGCACTATGGGGTGCTATGGGGCTCTATGGAGCAGTATAGGGTGTCTATGGGTCCCTATGTGGTGCAATGGGGCGCTGTGGGGCACAAGGGAGTGTCTATGAGGCTCCATGGGCTGCTATGGGGCACTGTGGAGTAGCTATGGGATGATTTGGGGTCTCTTTGTGCCCCTATGGGGCGATATGGGTCAATATGTGGTGTCTATGGGGCTCTATGGGGTGGCTATGCGGTGCTGTAGGGTGGCTATGGGGTGCTTTGTGGTATCCTTGGGTTCCTATGGGGCGCTATGGGTGACTATGGGGTGCTATGGTTTGCTATGGGGCTCTATGCGAAAGAATGGGGTCTCTATGGGGCGCTATGAGGTCCCTATGGGGCTCTATGTGGAGTCTATGGGGTGTCTTTGGGGATCTATGGGTTGTCTGTGGGGCTCTATGTGATCTGCATGGGGTCTGTATGGGGTTCAGTGGGTCTCTATGGGGCTCTATGGGGTGTCTACAGGCACTATGGGGCGATATGGCGTGTCTATGTGGTTCAATTGGGCTCTATGGTGTGGCTGTAGGGCCTTATGTGGTGTCTATGGGGCACTGTGGGCTTCTATGGGGTGCTGTGGGGAACTATGGGGTGTCTATTGGGCTCTATGGAGCAGTATGCTGTGTCTATGGGTCCCTATGGGGTGCAATGGGGTGCTGTGGGGCACAATGGAGTGTCTATGAGGCTCCATGGGCTGCTATGGGGCACTATGGTGTAGCTATGGGGTGCTATGGGGTATCTTTGGGCCTCTATGGGTCACTATGGGGTGTCTATTAGGCTCTATGGGGTATCTTTTTGTTCCTATGTGGTGCTATGGGTGACTATGGGGTGCTATGGTTTGCTATGGGGCTCTATGCGGAAGAATGGGGTCTCTATGGGGCGCTATGAGGTCCCTATGGGGCTCTATGGGGAGTCTATGGGGTGTCTTTGGGGATCTATGGGTTGTCTGTGGGGCTCTATGGGGTCTGCATGGGGTCTGTATGGGGTTCAGTGGGTCTCTATGGGGCTCTATGGGGTGTCTACAGGCACTATGGGGCAAAATGGGGTGTCTATGTGGTTCAATTGGGCTCTATGGTGTGGCTGTAGGGCCTTATGTGGTGTCTATGGGGCACTGTGGGCTGCTATGGGGTGCTGTGGGGAACTATGGGGTGTCTATGGGGCTCTATGGAGCAGTATGCTGTGTCTATGGGTCCCTATGGGGTGCAATGGGGTGCTGTGGGGCACAATGGAGTGTCTATGAGGCTCCATGGGCTGCTATGGGGCACTATGGTGTAGCTATGGGGTGCTATGGGGTCTCTTTGGGCCTCTATGGGTCACTATGGGGTGTCTATGGGGCTCTATGGGGTATCTTTGTGTTCCTATGGGGTGCTATGGGTGACTATGGGGTGCTATGGTTTGCTATGGGGCTCTATGCGGAAGAATGGGGTCTCTATGGGGCGCTATGAGGTCCCTATGGGGCTCTATGTGGAGTCTCTGGGGTGTCTTTGGGGATCTATGGGTTGTCTGTGGGGCTCTATGGGGTCTGCATGGGGTCTGTATGGGGCTCTATGGGGTGTCTACAGGCACTATGGGGCAATATGGGGTGTCTATGTGGTTCAATTGGGCTCTATGGTGTGGCTGTAGGGCCTTATGTGGTGTCTATGGGACACTGTGGGCTGCTATGGGGTGCTGTGGGGAACTATGGGGTGTCTATGGGGCTCTATGGAGCAGTATGCTGTGTCTATGGGTCCCTATGGGGTGCAATGGGGTGCTGTGGGGCACAATGGAGTGTCTATGAGGCTCCATGGGCTGCTATGGGGCACTATGGAGTAGCTATGGGGTGCTATGGGGTCTCTTTGGGCCCCTATGGGTCACTATGGGGTGTCTATGGGGCTCTATGGGGTATCTTTGTGTTCCTATGGGGCGCTATGGGTGACTATGGGGTCGCTATGGGTTTCTTTGAGGCACTATGGGTCTCAATGGGGTCTCTATGGGTCTCAATTTATCCTTATGGCTCCCAATGACTGTCTATGGGTCTCTATGTGTCCCTATGGGTCCCAGTGTCTCTCTATGTGTCCCTATGGGTCCCAGTGTCTCTCTATGGGTCCCAATGTCTTCCTCTGGATCTCTATGGGTCCCTATGGGTCCCAGTGTCTCTCTATGTCCCCCTGTCTAGGTGGTAACTATACGGATGGTAACAAAGATGGTAACAAATGTACAGAGGTTCTAAGCGAGAGAGAAACTCACCAGTGGTGATGCCTTCGCTGAGGAAGCTGGGGCGGTCTTCACTGCAGAGCGATGTCCAAGAGATGCTGCCTCACAGAATCACAGAATTCTCAAGGTTGGGAAAGGGCTGCCAGCTTTTGTAGGAGAATAGCATGGGAGACAGTTGTGAAGGCTTTGCTGAAGTCCAAGTAGAGCACATCAACAGCCTTTCTTTCTTTCCTTCATCCATCAGATGGGTCACAGGATCGTAGAAGGAGATCAGATTGGTCAAGCAGGAGCTGCCCTTCACGAACCCATGCTGGCTAGGTCTGACCTCCTGCTCATCCCACACCTGCCGCATCTGTCATCTCCCTCAAGACAATTCGTTCCATTCCCTTCCCTGGCACCGAGGTCAGGCTAACAGGCCTGGAGTTGCCCGGATCCTCCTGACAACCTTGCTTGGAAATGGGAGTCACGTTGGCAAGCCTCCAGTCTTCTGGGACCTCACCCGGTAACAGGGAGCTCGGAAAGATAATGGAAAGCGGCTCGAGTGAGGGTCAGCCCTTAAATGAGGTCTCAGAGGAGGTGGAGTCGAGCTCCAGCCCTCCCGGGAGCACAGCTCCATTACTCTCACCTGTGCTCCCGCAGCTGACCCCACACTTGCCTCAGCTGATTAATCAGAGGTTCAGGCTGTGATTACCAATCTCCCATACAGCCCCTATGGGTCCCAGTGTCTCCCTATGGGTCACTATGTGTTCCTAAGTGCCGAATGTCCCCCCTATGTGTCCCAATGGCTTCCTTTGGGGTTTCTATGGGGACTCTTATTGGTATCTCTGGGCCCAAATGTCTTCCTATGGGTATCTATGGGTTTCAATGAGGTCCCTATGTGCCTCTATGGGGTCTCTTATGGGTATCAGTGGAGCCCCTATGTGTCTCTACGGGTCTCACTGTTCCCCACTGTAATCCATGGGGTCCCTCTGTGTCCCAATGTCCACACTATGGGTTGCTATGTACCTCTATGGGGTCTCTATGTGGTCTCTTATGGGTATCTCTGGGCCCAAATGTCTTCCTATGGTTATCTATGGGTTTCAATGTGGTCCCTATGTGCCTCTATGGGTCTCACTGTCCCCCACCTTAATCCATGGGGTCTCTATGTGTCCCAATGTCCCCCTATGGGTCCCAGTGTCTCCCTATGGGTCACTATGTGTCCCTATGTGTCCCAATATCCCCCCTATGGGTAGCTATGTGCCTCTATGGGGTCTCTTATTTGTATCTATGGGCTTAAATGTCCTCCTATGGGTATCTATGGGTTTCAATGTGGTCCCTATGTGCCTCTATGGGGTCTCTTCTGGGTCTCAGCAGAGTCTCTATGTGTCTCTATGGGTATCACTGTCCCCCACTGTAATCCATGGTGTCCCTATGTGTCCCAATGTCACCCTATGGGTCCCAGTGTCTCCCTATGGGTCACTATGTGTCCCTATGTGTCCCAATGTCCCCCCTATGGGTTGCTATGTGCCTCTATGGGTTCTCTATGGGGCTCTATGGGGTGCCTATGGAGCTCTATGGGGTTCTATGGGGCGTTCTGAGGTTTCTATGGGGTGTCTATGGAAGGCTATGGTGTGTCTATGCGGCAAAATGAGTTTCTATGGGTGGCTATGGGAGCTCTATGGGGCACAATGGGTTGCCTACGGGGCTCTATGGGATGTCTATGGGGTTCTATGGCGCGGCTATATGTCCTTATGTGGTGTCTATGTGGCACTATGTTGTGCTATGGGGTGCTGTGAGGCACTATGGGGTGCTATGGGGCTCTATGGAGCAGTATAGGGTGTCTATGGGTCCCTATGGGGTGCAATGGGGCGCTGTGGGGCACAAGGGAGTGTCTATGAGGCTCCAACGGCTGCTATGGGGCACTGTGGAGTAGCTATGGGATGATTTGGGGTCTCTTTGTGCCCCTATGGGGCGCTATGTGTCACTATGTGGTGTCTTTGGGGCTCTATGGGGTGGCTATGCGGTGCTGTATGGTGGCTATGGGGTGCTTTGTGGTATCCTTGGGTTCCTATGGGGCGCTATGGGTGACTATGGGGTGCTATGGTTTGCTATGGGGCTCTATGCGGAAGAATGGGGTCTCTATGGGGCGCTATGGGGTCCCTATGGGGCTCTATGGGGAGTCTATGGGGTGTCTTTGGGGATCTATGGGTTGTCTGTGGGGCTCTATGGGGTCTGCATGGGGTCTGTATGGGGTTCAGTGGGTTTCTATGGGGCTCTATGGGGTGTCTACAGGCACTATGGGGCGATATGGGGTGTCTATGTGGTTCAATTGGGCTCTATGGTGTGGCTGTAGGGCCTTATGTGGTGTCTATGGGGCACTGTGGGCTGCTATGGGGTTCTTTGGGGAACTATGGGATGAAATGGGGTGCTGTGGGGCACAATGGAGTGTCTATGAGGCTCCATGGGCTGCTATGGGGCACTATGGAGTAGCTACGGGGTGCTATGGGGTGATTTGGGCCGCTATTGGTCACTATGGGTAACTATGTGGTGTCTATGGGGCTCTATGGGGTGGCTATGCGGTGCTGTAGGATGGCTACGGGGTGCTTTGATGGATCCTTGGGATCCTATGGGGCGCTATGGGTGACTATGGGGTGCTATGGTTTGCTATGGGGCTCTATGCGGAAGAATGGGGTCTCTATGGGCCGCTATGAGGTCCCTATGGGGCTCTATGGGGAGTCTATGGGGTGTCTTTGGGGATCTATGGGTTGTCTGTGGGGCTCTATGGGGTCTGCATGGGGTCTGTATGGGGTTCAGTGGGTCTCTATGGGGCTCTATGGGGTGTCTACAGGCACTATGGGGCGATATGGGGTGTCTATTTGGTTCATTTGGGCTCTATGGTGTGGCTGTAGGGCCTTATGGTGTGTCTATAGGGCACTGTGGGCTGCTATGGGGTGCTGTGGGGAACTATGGGGTGCAATGGGGTGCTGTGGGGCACAATGGAGTGTCTATGAGGCTCCATGGGCTGCTATGGGGCACTATGGAGTAGCTATGGGGTGCTATGTGGTCTCTTTGGGCCCCTATGGGTCACTATGGGGTGTCTATGGGGCTCTATGGGGTATCTTTGTGTTCCTATGGGGCGCTATGGGTGACTATGGGGTCGCTATGGGTTTCTTTGAGGCACTATGGGTCGCTATGGGGTCTCTATGTGTCTCAATTTATCCTTATGGCTCCTAATGACTGTCTATGTGTCTCTATGTGTCCCTATGGGTCCCAGTGTCTCTCTATGGGTCCCAATGTCTTCCTCTGGATCTCTATGGGTCCCTAGGGGTCCCAGTGTCTCTCTATGTCCCCCTGTCTAGGTGGTAACTATACAGATGGTAACAAAGATGGTAACAAATGTACAGAGGTTCTAAGCGAGAGAGAAACTCACCAGTGGTGATGCCTTCGCTGAGGAAGCTGGGGCGGTCTTCACTGCAGAGCGATGTCCAAGAGATGCTGCCTCACAGAATCACAGAATTCTCAAGGTTGGAAAAGGGCTGCCAGCTTTTGTAGGAGAATAGCATGGGAGACAGTTGTGAAGGCTTTGCTGAAGTCCAAGTAGAGCACATCAACAGCCTTTCTTTCTTTCCTTCATCCATCAGATGGGTCACAGGATCGTAGAAGGAGATCAGATTGGTCAAGCAGGAGCTGCCCTTCACGAACCCATGCTGGCTAGGTCTGATCTCCTGCTCATCCCACACCTGCCGCATCTGTCATCTCCCTCAAGACAATTCGTTCCATTCCCTTCCCTGGCACCGAGGTCAGGCTAACAGGCCTGGAGTTGCCCGGATCCTCCTGACAACCTTGCTTGGAAATGGGAGTCACGTTGGCAAGCCTCCAGTCTTCTGGGACCTCACCCGGTAACAGGGAGCTCGGAAAGATAATGGAAAGCGGCTCGAGTGAGGGTCAGCCCTTAAATGAGGTCTCAGAGGAGGTGGAGTCGAGCTCCAGCCCTCCTGGGAGCACAGCTCCATTACTCTCACCTGTGCTCCCGCAGCTGACCCCACACTTGCCTCAGCTGATTAATCAGAGGTTCAGGCTGTGATTACCAATCTCCCATACAGCCCCTATGGGTCCCAGTGTCTCCCTATGGGTCACTATGTGTTCCTAAGTGCCGAATGTCCCCCCTATGTGTCCCTTTGGCCCCCTTTGGGGTTTCTATGGGGACTCTTATTGGTATCTCTGGGTCCAAATGTCTTCCTATGGGTATCTATGTGTTTCAATGCAGTCCCTATGTGCCTCTATCGGGTCTCTTCTGGGTCTCAGCGAGGTCCCTATGTGTCTCTATGGGTCTCACTGTCCCCCACTGAAATCCATGGGGTCCCTATGTGTCCCAATGTCCCCCTATGGGTCCCAGTGTCAGCCTATGGGTCACAATGTGTCCCTATGTGTCCCAATGTCCCTCCTATGTGTTGCTAAGTGTCTCCATGGGGTCTCTTATGAGTATCTCTGGGCCAAAATATCTACCTATTGGTATCCATAGGTTACATTAGGTCCCTATGTGCCTCTATGGGGTCTCTTAAGGGTTACAGCGGAGTCCCTATGTGTCTCTATGGGTCTCACTGTCCCCCACTATGTTCCATGGGGTCCCTATGTGTCCCAATATACCCCTATGGGTCCCAGTGTCTCCCTATGGGTCACTATGTGTCCCTATGTGTCCCAATATCCCCCCTATGGGTAGCTATGTGCCTCTATGGGGTCTCTTATTCGTATCTATGTTCTTAAATGTTCTCCTATGGGTATCTATGGGTTTTAGTGTGGTCCCTATGTGCCTCTATGGGGTCTCTTATGGGTCTCAGCAGAGTCTCTGTGTGTCTCTACGGGTATCACTGTCCCCCACTGTAATCCATGGTGTCCCTATGTGTCCCAATGTCACCTTATGGGTCCCAGTGTCTCCCTAAGGGTCACTATGTGTCCATATGTGTCCCAATGTCCCCCCTATGGGTAGCTATGTGCTTCTATAAGTTCTCTATGGGGCTCTATGGGGTGCCTATGGAGCTCTATGGGGTTCTATGGGGCGTTCTGAGGTTTCTATGGGGTGTCTATGGAACGCTATGGTGTGTCTATGTGGCAAAATGAGTTTCTATGGGTGGCTATGGGAGCTCTATGGGGCACAATGGGTTGCCTACGGGGCTCTATGGGATGTCTATGGGGCTCTATGGTGCGGCTATATGTCCTTATGTGGTGTCTATGTGGCACTATGTTGTGCTATGGGGTGCTGTGAGGCACTATGGGGTGCTATGGGGCTCTATGGAGCAGTATAGGGTGTCTATGGGTCCCTATGGGGTGCAATGGGGCGCTGTGGGGCACAAGGGAGTGTCGATGAGGCTCCATGGGCTGCTATGGGGCACTGTGGTGTAGCTATGGGATGATTTGGGGTCTCTTTGTGCCCCTATGGGGCGCTATGTGTCACTATGTGGTGTCTATGGGGCTCTATGGGGTGGCTATGCGGTGCTGTAGGGTGGCTATGGGGTGCTTTGGGGTATCCTTGGGTTCCTATGGGGCGCTATGGGTGACTATGGGGTGCTATGGTTTGCTATGGGGCTCTATGCGGAAGAATGGGGTCTCTATGGGGCGCTATGGGGTCCCTATGGGGCTCTATGGGGAGTCTATGGGGTGTCTTTGGGGATCTATGGGTTGTCTGTGGGGCTCTATGGGGTCTGCATGGGGTCTGTATGGGGTTCAGTGGGTCTCTATGGGGCTCTATGGGGTGTCTACAGGCACTATGGGGCGATATGGGGTGTCTATGTGGTTCAATTGGGCTCTATGGTGTGGCTGTATGGCCTTATGTGGTGTCTATGGGGCACTGTGGGCTGCTATGGGGTGCTGTGGGGAACTATGGGGTGTCTATGGTGCTCTATGGAGCAGTATGCTGTGTCTATGGGTCCCTATGGGGTGCAATGGGGTGCTGTGGGGCACAATGGAGTGTCTATGAGGCTCCATGGGCTGCTATGGGGCACTATGGAGTAGCTATGGGGTGCTATGGGGTCTCTTTGGGCCCCTATGGGTCACTATGGGGTGTCTATGGGGCTCCATGGGGTATCTTTGTGTTCCTATGGGGCGCTATGGGTGACTATGGGGTGCTATGGGTTTCTTTGAGGAAGTGCCAACTCCTGCCCAACGTGTGATATCTCCTGCACCACAAGTACCAAGACTTGCCCCACAAGTTCCACCTACCATCCCACAAGTGCCAGCTCCTGCCCCACAAGTGCCACCTCCCGACCCACAAGTGCCACCTCCTGCCGTGCAAGTGCCAGCTCCTGCCCCAGAAGTGCCATCTCCTGCCCCACATGTGTCACCTCCTGCCGCACATCATCCACCTCCAAACCCATAAGTGCCACCTCCTGCACAACAAGTGCCATTTCCTGCCCCACAAGTGCCATTTCCCCCCCCACATGTGCCAACTCCTGCCTTACAAGTTTCACCTACCACCCCACAAATTCCACCTCCCACCCCACAAGTTCCACCTCCTGCCCCAAAAGTGCCAATTCCTGCTTCACAAGTGCCAGCTCATACTTCACAAATGCCAGCTCATGCCCCACATCATCAACTTCCTGCCCCACAAGTGCCACCTCTAACCCCACAAAGACAGCCTCCTGCCCCACATCATCCACCTCCTGCCCCACAAGTGACAATTCCTGCCCCACAAGTGCCAGCTCATGCCCCACAAGTGCCACCTCTTGCCCCACAAGTGCCACCTCTTGCCCCACAAGTGCCACCTCCTGCCCCACATCATCCACCTCCTCCCCCAAAAGTGACAATACCTGTTCCACAAGTGCCACCTCCCACCCCACAACTTCAACATCCCGCCACACAAGTGCCGACTCCTGGCAACGTGTGCCACATCCTGCCCCACAAGTGCCAGCTCCTGCCCCACATGTTCCACCTACCATCCCACAAATTCCACCTCATGCCCCACAAGTGCCAACTCCCAACCCACAAATGCCAAATCCTGCAATGCAACTTCCACCTCCTGCTCCACAAGTGCCAAATCCTGCCCCACATCGTCCACCTCCCACCCAACTAGTGCCACCACCTGCCCCACAAGTGCCAATTCCTGCCCCACAAGTGCCAGTTCATGCCCCACAAGTGCCACATTATTCCACACCACTGCCTCCTCCCCCCCAAATAATCCACCTCCTACCCCACAAGTGTCACTGACTGACCAACTTCCTACTCCTGACCCACAAGTGCCACCTCCTGACCCACAAGTGCCAGCTCCTGCCCGACAAGAGCCACTTCCTGCCCCACAAGTACCTCTTCCCTCCCAACAAGTTCCAATTTCCACCAAACAAGTACCACCTCCTTCTGCACAAGTTCCACCTCCCGCCCCACAAGTTCCACCTCCTGCCCTAAAAGCTCCATTTCCTGCCCCAGAAGTGCCACCTCCCGCCCCACAAGTGCCACCTCCCGCCCTACAACTGCCAAACCCTGCCCCAAAACTTCCACCTCCTGCCCAACAATTTCCAACTCGTGCCCCACAATTGCCACCTCCTGCCACACAAATGCCACCTCCTGCCCAACAACTCCAACCTCCCGCCCCACAAGTACCACCTCCTGCTCCACAAGTTCCACCTCCTGCCCCATAAGTTCCACCTTACGCCTCACAAGTGCCATCTCCTGCCCCAAAAGCTCAATTTCCTGCCCCATCAGTGCCACCTCCCGCACCACAAGTGCCACCTCCTGCCCCATAAGTGCAAATTTCTGCCCCACAAGTGCCACTTCCCGCCTTACAAATTCTACCTCCCACCCCACATTACCACCTCCTGCCCCAAAAGTGCCAATTCCTGCTTCACAAGTGCCAGCTCATGCTTCACAAATGCCAGCTCATGCCCCACATCATCAACTTCCTGCCCCACAAGTGCCACCTCTAACCCCACAAAGACAGCCTCCTGCGCCACATCATCCAACTCCTGCCCCACAAGTGCCAATTCCTGCCCCTCAAGTGCCAGCTCATGCCCCACAAGTGCCACCTCCTACCCCACAAAGACCACCTCCTGCCCCACATCATCCACCTCCTCCCCCACAAGTGACAATACCTGTTAGTCAAGTGCAACCTCCAGCCCCACAACTTCAACATCCCGCCACACAAGTGCCGACTCCTGGCAACGTCTGCCACATCCTGCCCCACAAGTGTCAACTCCTGCCCCACATCGTCCACCTCCCATCCAACAAGTGCCACCTCCTGCCCCACAAGTGCCAATTCCTGCCCCACAAGTTCCAGCTCATGCTTCACAAGTGCCAGCTCCTGCCCCTCATCATCCACCTCCTGCCCCACAAGTGCCAACTCCTGACCCACAACATCAATCTCCAGCCCCACAAGAGCCGCCTCCTGCCCGACAAGTTACACCTGCTACAAGTTCCACAAGTGCCACCTCCCTGCTCACGAGCGCCACATCCCGCCCCACATGTACCACCTCCTGCATCACAACTTCCACCTCCCACCCCACATGTACCACCTCCTGCATCACAACTTCCACCTCCCGCCCCACATGTACCACCTCCTGCATCACAACTTCCACCTCCCGCCCCACATGTACCACCTCCTGCATCACAACTTCCACCTCCCGCCCCACATGTACCACCTCCTGCATCACAACTTCCACATCCCGCCCCACATGTACCACCTCCTGCATCACAACTTCCACCTCCCGCCCCACATGTACCACCTCCTGCATCACAACTTACACCTCCCGCCCCACAAGTTCCACCTCCTCCCCACAAGTGCCACCTCCCGCCCCACAAGTGCCACCTCCCGCCCCACAAGTGCCACCTCCCACCCCACTACTTCCACGTCACACCCCAAATCTTCTTACCTTCCACCCCACAAGTGCCTCCTCCCACCCCACAAGTGCCAACCCTTACCCCACAAGGGCCAAATCCTGCCCCACATCATCCACCAACCGCCCCACAAGTGCCACCTCCTGCACCACAAGTGCCACCTCCCAATCCACAAGTGCCACCTACTGCACAACAAATACCATCTCCTGCCCCATAAGTGCCACCTCCTGCCCCACAACCGCTACCTCCTGCCTCATATCATTCACCTCCTGCCCCACAATTTCCACCTCCTGCTCAACTAGTGCCACGTGCTGCCCCACAAGTTCCATTTCCCGCCCCACAAGTGCCACCTCCCGCCCCACAAGTGCCGCCTCCAGCCACACAAGTGCTAAATCGTGCCGCACAACTTCCACCTCCCGCCCCACAACTGCCACCTCCCGCCTTAAAAGTGCCACCTCCCGACCCACAAGTGCCTCCTCCTGTCCCACAGTTGTCACCTCCCGCTCCACAAGTTACACCTCACCCCCCACAAGTTCTACCACCCACCCCACAAGTGCCACCTGCAGCCCCAGAAGTGTCAAATCCTGCCACACAACTTCCACATCCAGCCCCACAAGTGCCACCTCCCGCCCCACAACTTCCACTTCCCGCCCAACAACAGCCTCCTCCTGACCCACAAGTGCCTCCTCCTGCCACACAAGTGCCACCTCCTGCCCCACAAGTGCCACTTCCTGCCCCACAATTGCTACCTACTTCCCCACAAGTGCCACCTCCTGCCCCACATCATCCACCTCCTGCCCCACAAATGCCTCCTCCTGACCCACAATTGCCACCTGCCGCCGCACAACTTCCACCTCACGCCCCACAAGTGCCACCTACCGACCCACAAGTGCCACAACCCGCCCCACAAATCCAACTCCTGACCCACAAGTTCCACCTCCCACCCCACATGTGCCACCTCCCGACCCACATGTGCCAACTTCTGCCCCACAAGTGCCAGCTCCTGCCCCTCAAGTGTCACCTCTTCCCCACAAGTGCCACCTTCTGCTCCACAAGTGCCACTTCCTGCCGCACAAGTGATACCTCCAGCCCCACAACTGCCACCACCCACCCCACAACTTCCACCTCCCGCCTCACAAGTGCAACCTCCAGGCCCACAAGTGCCACCTCCAGATCCACAAGAATTAACTCCTGCCCCACAAGTGCCACCTCCTGCCCTTCAAGAGCCACTTCTTGCCCCACAAGTAACATTTCCTGCCCCACAAGTGCCAACCCCTGCCCAACAAGTGCTATGACCCAGCCCAAAAGTGCCAACTCCTGCCCCACTAGTGCCACCTCCTGCCCCACAAGTGCCACCACCCTCCCCACAACTTCAACCTCCTTCCCCAAAACATCCACCTCCCGCCCCACAGGTGTCATCATCTGCCCCACAACTGCCACATCCCGCCCCACAAGTGCCACCTCCTGCCCCACAAGTGCCACCTCCCGCCCCTCAAGTGCCACACACTGCCCCACAAGTGCCGCCCCCAGCCCTGCAACTGCCACCCCTTGCCCCACAATTTCCACCTCCCACCCCACAATTTTTACCTCCCGCCCCACAAGTGCCATCTCCTGCCCCACAGGTGCCACCTACTGTTCCACATCATCCACCTCCTTCCCCACATCATCCACCTCCTGTTCCACAAATGTCACCTCCTGACCCACAACTTCCACATCCTGCCCCACAAGTGCCACCTCCTGCCCCACATAATCCACGTCCTGCTCCAAAATTGCCACTCCTGCCCCACAAGTGCCACCTCCCACCCCACAAGTGCAAACTCCAGCCCCACCAGTTCCACCGCCCGCCCCACAAGTACCACCTCCTGACCCACAAGTGCCACTACGTGACCCACAATTGCCACCTCCCGTCTCACAATTGCAACTCTCGCCCAACAAGTGCCACCTCCTGCCCCACAATTGCCACCACCCCCCCAACAAGGCCACCTCCCGCCCCACAAGTACCACATCCCACCCCACAAGTGCAACCTCCTGCCCCACAAGTGCCAACTCTCACCCCACAAGTGCCAACTCCTGCCCCACAACATCCACCTCACGCTCCAAAAGTGCCACCTCCTGCCCCACAAGTGCTACTTCCTGCCTTACAAGTGCCACTTCCCGCTGCACAAGTGACACCTCCAGCCCCACAGCTGCCACAACCCGCCCCACAACTTCCACATCCCGCCTCACAACTGCAAGCTCCTGCCCCGCAATTGCCACCTCCTACCACACAAGTGCCAACTCCTGCCCCACAAGTGCCACCTCATGTCCCTCAATTTTCACCTTATGCCCCAAAAGTGCCACCTCCCGCCCAACAAGTGCAACATCTCGCCCCACTAGTGCCACGTCCCGGCCCAAAATTGCTACCTCCTGCCCCACATCATCCACCTCCTGTTCCACAAATGTCACCTCCTGACCCACAACTTCCACCTCCTGCCCCACAAGTGCCACCTCCTGCCCCAAAAGTGCCACCTCCCACCCCACAAGTGCCACGTCCTTCCCAATTGCCACGTCCTGTCCCACAAGTGCCACCTCCTGCCGTACAAGTGCCACCCTCTGCCCCACAATTGCCACTTCTTGCCCCACAATTGCCAATTCTTGCCCCACAACTTCCACCTCCCACCCCATAACTTCCACCTCCCATCCCACAGCTTCCACATCCTGCCCCACAAGTGCCCGATCCTGCCCCAGAAGTACCACCACCTGACCCACAAGTGCCAACTCTTGCCCCACAAGTGCCACCTCGCATCCCGCAAGTGCCACATCCCGCCCCACAAGTTCCACCTCCTGCCCCACAAGTGCCAATTCCTGCCCCACAAGTGCCAGCTCATTCCCCTGAAGTGCCACCTCCTGCCCCACAAGTGCCACCTCCTGCCTCACAAGTGCCACCTCCTGCCCCACATGTTCCACCTACCACCCCACAAATTCCAACTCCTGCCCCACAAGTGCCAGCTCCTACCCGACAAGAGCCACTTCCTCCCCCACAAGTACCTCTTCCCTCCCAACAAGTTCCAATTTCCGCCCCACAAGTGCCACCTCCTGCCCCACAAATGCAACCTCCTGCCCCACAAGTGCCACATTTCACCCCACAAATGCCACCTCCCGCTCCACAACTTCCACCTCCTGCCCCACAAGTGCCAGCTGCTGCTCCACATCATCCAACTCCCGCCCCAGAAGTGCCATGTCCAGCCCCACAACATCTGTCTCCTGCCCCAAAAGTGTCAACTCCTGCCCCATAAGTTCCATATCCCGCCCCACAAGTGCCAGCTCTTGCCTCACAGGTGTCACCTCCTGCCCCACAAGTTCCAACTCTCGTCTAACAAGTGCCACCTCCCGCCCAACATTTACCACCTCTCGCTCCACAAGTGCCACCTCCTGCCCAACAAGTGCCATTTCTTACCCCACATGTTCCAACTCCTGCCCCACAGGTGCCATTCCCTTCCCCACAAGTACCACCTCCTGTCCCACATTTACCAACTCCTGCCCCACAAGTGCCATTTCCTGCCCCGCATCTGTTGCATACCACCCCACAAATTCCACCTCCCGCCACACAAGTGCCACCTCCCGCTTCACAACTTCCACATCCTACCCTACAAGTGCCACCTCCCGCCATAAAATGCCACCTCCCGTCCCTCTATCACCACCTCCTGCCCCACGAGTTACACCCCCACCCCACAGGTACCACCACCTGCCCCACAAGTACCACCTCCTGCAAACAAATGCCATTTCTTAAACCACAGGTCCAAACTCCTGCCCCACAAGTGCCACCTCCTGTCCCACATGTGCCACCTCCTGCCCCACAAGTGCCACCTCCCGACCGACAAATGCCACCTCCCGCCAAACAACTGACACCTCCTGCCCCACAAGTGTCACCTCCTGCCCAACAAGTTCCACCACTTGACCTACAAGTGCCACCTCCTGCCCCATAAGTTTCACCTCTCGCCCAACAAATGCCACCACCTCCCCCAAAAGCGCCACCTCCTGCCCCACAGGTGCCACTTCCTGCCCCACAATATCCACCTCCCACGCACAAGTGCAACCTACCGCCCCACAACTTCCACCTCCTGCCCCACAAGTGCCACCTCCTGCCCGACAGAGCCACTTCCTGCCCCACAAGTACCTCTTCCCTCCCAACAAGTTCCAATTTCCGCCCTGCAAGTGCCACCTCCTGCCCCACAAGTGCAACCTCCTGCCCCACATATGCCACCTTTCGCCCCACAAATGCCACCTCCCGCTCCACAACTTCCACCTCCTGCCCCACAAGTGCCACCTCCCGACCCACAAGTGCCACCTCACGCCCAACATCTACCACCTCCAACCCAACAAGTGCCACCTCCCGCCCTACAACTTCCATCTCCTGGCCCACAAGTGCCACCTCCTGCCTCAAAAGAGCCACCTCCCGCCCCACAACTTCCACGTAACGCCCCATAAGTTCCACCTCCCGCCCAACAAGTGCCACCTCTCGTCCCACAAGGACCACCTCCTGCCCCACAAGTGCCAACTCCTGCCCCACAAATGCCACCTCCTGCCCCACAAGTGTCAACTCATGCTCCACAAATGCCACCTCCTGCTCCACAAGTTCCACCTCTTGCCCCACAAGTGCCAAATACTTCCCCACAACTTCCACCTTCTGCCCCACTAGTGCCAACTCCAATTCCACAAGTGCCACCTCCAGCCCTACAACTGCCACTTCCAGCCCCACAAGTGCCAACTCCTGCAGCACAACTGACAATACCTGCCCCAAAAGTGACAGCTCATGCTTCACAATTGCCAGCTCCTGCCCCACATCATCCACCTTCAGCCCCACAAGTGCCACCTCTCGCCCCACAAGTGCCACATCCCGACCCACAAGTGCCACCTCCTTCCAAACTAGTGCAACCTCCTGCCCCACAAGTGCCATATCTCGCCAGACAATTTACAGCTCCTGCCCCACAAGTGCTACATCCTGAACCACAACTTCAACCTCCTGCCCCACAACTGCCAATTCCTGCCCCACATGTGCCAGCTCATGCTTCACAAGTGCCAACTCCTGCCCCACAAGTGCCAACACCTGCCCCGCCAGTGCCACCTGTCACCCTGCAAGTCCAGCTCCTGCCCCACATGTGCCAGCTCATGCTTCACAAGTGCCAGGTCCTGCCCCACAAAGACAGCCTCCTGCCCCACATCATCCACCTCCTGCCCCACAAAGACCACCTCCTGCCCCACATCATCCACCTCCTCCCCCACAAGTGACAATACTTGTTCCACAAGTGCCACTTCCCGCCCCACAAATGCCAAATCCTGCCCTGCAACTTCCACCTCCTGCCCCACAAGTGCCAATTCCTGCCCCACAAGTTCCAGCTCATGCTTCACAAGTGCCAGCTCCTGCCCCACATCATCCACTTCCTGCTCACATGTGCCACCTCCTGTCCGACAAAGACCACCTCCTGCCCCACATCATCCACCCCCTGCCCCACAAGTGCCACCTCCTGCTCCACATCATCCACCCCCTGCCCCACAATGCCACCTCCTGCCCCACAACGACCACCCCCTGCACCACAAGTGCCAATTCCTGCCCTACAAGTGCCAGCTCATTCCCCTGAAGTGCCAGCTCCTGCCCCACAAGTGCCACAGTTTGACACACCACTGCCACCTCCCCCCCAAAATAATCCACCTCCTGCCCCACAAGTGTCACTGACCGCCCAGCTTCCTCCTCCTGACACACAACTGCAACCTCCTGCCCCACAAGTGCCAGCTCCTGCCCGACAAGAGCCATTTCCTGCCCCACAAGTACCTCTTCCCTCCCAACAAGTTCCAATTTCCGCCCCACAAGTGCAACCTACTGCCCCACAAGTGCAACCTCCTGCCCCACAAATGCCACCTTTCGCCCCACAAATGCCACCTCCCGCTCCACAATTTCCACCTCCTGCCCCACAAGTGCCACCTCCTGACGCACTAGTGCCACCTAACGCCCAACATCTACCACCTCCCACCCCACAAGTGCCACCTCCCGCCCTAAAACTTCCACCTTCTGCCCCACAAGTGCCACCTCTAACCCCACAAAGACAGCCTCCTGCCCCACATCATCCAACTCCTGCCCCACAAGTGCCAATTCCTGCCCCACAAGTGCCACCTCTTACCCTACAGGTGCCACCTCCTACCCCACAAAGACCACCTCCTGCCCCACATCATCCACCTCCTCCCCCAAAAGTGACAATACCTGTTCCACAAGTGCCACCTCCCGCACCACAACTTCAATATCCCGCCACACAAGTGCCGACTCCTGGCAACGTGTGCCACATCCTGCCCCACAAGTGCCAGCTCCTGCCCCACATGTTCCACCTACCACCCCACAAATTCCACCTCATGCCCCACAAGTGCCAACTCCCAACCCACAAATGCCAAATCCTGCAATGCAACTTCCACCTCCTGCTCCACAAGTGCCACCTCCTGCCCCACATCGTCCACCTCCCACCCAACAAGTGCCACCTCCTGCCCGACAGAGCCACTTCCTGCCCCACAAGTACCTCTTCCCTCCCAACAAGATCCAATTTCCGCCCTGCAAGTGCCACCTCCTGCCCCACAAGTGCAACCTCCTGCCCCACATATGCCACCTTTCGCCCCACAAATGCCACCTCCCGCTCCACAACTTCTACCTCCTGCCCCACAAGTGCCACCTCCCGACCCACAAGTGCCACCTCACGCCCAACATCTACCACCTCCCACCCAACAAGTGCCACCTCCCGCCCTACAACTTCCATCTCCTGGCCCACAAGTGCCACCTCCTTCCTCAAAAGAGCCACCTCCCGCCCCACAACTTCCACGTAACGCCCCATAAGTTCCACCTCCCGCCCAACAAGTGCCACCTCTCGTCCCACAAGGACCACCTCCTGCCCCACAAGTGCCAACTCCTGCCCCACAAGTGCCACCTCCTGCCCCACAAGTGTCAACTCATGCTCCACAAATGCCACCTCCTGCTCCACAAGTTCCACCTCTTGCCCCACAAGTGCCAAATACTTCCCCACAACTTCCACCTTCTGCCCCACTAGTGCCAACTCCAATTCCACAAGTGCCACCTCCAGCCCTACAACTGCCACTTCCAGCCCCACAAGTGCCACCTCCCGCCCAACAACTTCAACATCCCACCACACAAGTGCCAACTCCTGCCCGTGTGCCACATCCTGCCCCACAAGTGCCAACTCCTGCCGCACAACTGACAATTCCTGCCCCAAAAGTGACAGCTCATGCTTCACAATTGCCAGCTCCTGCCCCACATCATCCACCTTCTGCCCCACAAGTGCCACCTCTCGCCCCACAAGTGCCACACCCGCCCCACAAGTGCCACCTCCTGCCAAACTAGTGCAACCTCCTGCCCCACAAGTGCCTTATCTCGCCAGACAATTTACAGCTCCTGCCCCACAAGTGCTACATCCTGCACCACAACTTCAACCTCCTGCCCCACAAGTGCCACGTTCTGCCCCACAAGTGTAGGCTCCTGCCCCACAACTGCCAATTCCTGCCCCACATGTGCCAGCTCATGCTTCACAAGTGCCACCTCCTGCCCCACAAGTGCCACCTCCTGCCAAACAACTGACACCTCCTGCCCCACAAGTGCCACATCCTGCCCCACAATTGCCACATCCTTCACCACAGGTACCCCATCCCACCCCACAAGTTTCAATTCCTGCCATACAAGTGACACCTCCTTCCCCACAAGTGCCACCTCCTGCCCCACAAGTGCCACCTCCCGCCCCACAAGTGTCAACTCATGCTTCACAAATGCCACCTCCTGCTCCACAAGTTCCACCTCTTGCCCCACAAGTGCCAAATACTTCCCCACAACTTCCACCTTCTGCCCCACTAGTGCCAACTCCAATTCCACAAGTGCCACCTCCAGCCCTACAACTGCCACTTCCAGCCCCACAAGTGCCACCTCCCGCCCAACAACTTCAACATCCCACCACACAAGTGCCAACTCCTGCCCGTGTGCCACATCCTGCCCCACAAGTGCCAACTCCTGCCGCACAACTGACAATTCCTGCCCCAAAAGTGACAGCTCATGCTTCACAATTGCCAGCTCCTGCCCCACATCATCCACCTTCTGCCCCACAATTGCCACCTCCTGCCCCACAAGTGCCACATCCCGCCCAACAATTGTGGCCACATGACAAACAAGTTCCACTTCCGCCCCACAAGTGCCACCTCCTGCCCAACAAGTGCCATTTCTTACCCCACAGGTTCCAAATCCTACCCCACTGGTGCCATTTCCTGCCCCACAAGTGCCATTTCCCCCCCCACATGTGCCAACTCCTGCCTTACAAGTTTCACCTACCACCCCACAAATTCCACCTCCCACCCCACAAGTTCCACCTCCTGCCCCAAAATTGCCAATTCCTGCTTCACAAGTGCCAGCTCATGCTTCACAAATGCCAGCTCATGCCCCACATCATCAACTTCCTGCCCCACAAGTGCCAGCTCATGCCCCACAAGTGCCACCTCTTGCCCCACAGGTGCCACCTCCTGCCCCACATCATCCACCTCCTCCCCCAAAAGTGACAATACCTGTTCCACAAGTGCCACCTCCCGCCCCACAGCTTCAACATCCCGCCACACAAGTGCCGACTCCTGGCAACGTGTGCCACATCCTGCCCCACAAGTGCCAGCTCCTGCCGCACAACCGACAATTCCTGCCCCAAAAGTGCCAGCTCATGCTTCACAACTGCCAGCTCCTGCCCCACATCATCCACCTTCTGCCCCACAAGTGCCACCTCTCGCCCCACAAGTGCCACATCCCGCCCCACAAGTGCCACCTCCTGCCAAACTAGTGCAACCTCCTGCCCCACAAGTGCCATATCTCGCCAGACAATTTACAGCTCCTGCCCCACAAGTGCTACATCCTGAACCACAACTTCCACCTCCTGCCCCACAAGTGCCACCTCCCGACCCACAAGTGCCACCTCCCGCCCCACAAGAGCCACCTCCTGGCTCCAAAGAGCCACCTCCCGCCCCACAACTTCCACGTAACGCCCCATAAGTTCCACCTCCCGCCCAACAAGTGCCACCTCTCGTCCCACAAGGACCACCTCCTGCCCCACAAGTGCCAACTCCTGCCCCACAAGTGCCACCTCCTGCCCCACAAGTGTCAACTCATGCTCCACAAATGCCACCTCCTGCTCCACAAGTTCCACCTCTTGCCCCACAAGTGCCAAATACTTCCCCACAACTTCCACCTTCTGCCCCACTAGTGCCAACTCCAATTCCACAAGTGCCACCTCCAGCCCTACAACTGCCACTTCCAGCCCCACAAGTGCCACCTCCCGCCCAACAACTTCAACATCCCACCACACAAGTGCCAACTCCTGCCCGTGTGCCACATCCTGCCCCACAAGTGCCAACTCCTGCCACACAACTGACAATTCCTGCCCCAAAAGTGACAGCTCATGCTTCACAATTGCCAGCTCCTGCCCCACATCATCCACCTTCTGCCCCACAAGTGCCACCTCTCGCCCCACAAGTGCCACACCCGCCCCACAAGTGCCACCTCCTTCCAAACTAGTGCAACCTCCTGCCCCACAAGTGCCTTATCTCGCCAGACAATTTACAGCTCCTGCCCCACAAGTGCTACATCCTGCACCACAACTTCAACCTCCTGCCCCACAAGTGCCACGTTCTGCCCCACAAGTGTAGGCTCCTGCCCCACAACTGCCAATTCCTGCCCCACATGTGCCAGCTCATGCTTCACAAGTGCCACCTCCTGCCCCACAAGTGCCACCTCCTGCCAAACAACTGACACCTCCTGCCCCACAAGTGCCACATCCTGCCCCACAATTGCCACATCCTTCACCACAGGTACCCCATCCCACCCCACAAGTTTCAATTCCTGCCATACAAGTGACACCTCCTTCCCCACAAGTGCCACCTCCTGCCCCACAAGTGCCACCTCCCGCCCCACAAGTGTCAACTCATGCTTCACAAATGCCACCTCCTGCTCCACAAGTTCCACCTCTTGCCCCACAAGTGCCAAATACTTCCCCACAACTTCCACCTTCTGCCCCACTAGTGCCAACTCCAATTCCACAAGTGCCACCTCCAGCCCTACAACTGCCACTTCCAGCCCCACAAGTGCCACCTCCCGCCCAACAACTTCAACATCCCACCACACAAGTGCCAACTCCTGCCCGTGTGCCACATCCTGCCCCACAAGTGCCAACTCCTGCCGCACAACTGACAATTCCTGCCCCAAAAGTGACAGCTCATGCTTCACAATTGCCAGCTCCTGCCCCACATCATCCACCTTCTGCCCCACAATTGCCACCTCCTGCCCCACAAGTGCCACCTCCTGCCCAACAAGTGCCATTTCTTACCCCACAGGTTCCAAATCCTACCCCACTGGTGCCATTTCCTGCCCCACAAGTGCCATTTCCCCCCCCACATGTGCCAACTCCTGCCTTACAAGTTTCACCTACCACCCCACAAATTCCACCTCCCACCCCACAAGTTCCACCTCCTGCCCCAAAATTGCCAATTCCTGCTTCACAAGTGCCAGCTCATGCTTCACAAATGCCAGCTCATGCCCCACATCATCAACTTCCTGCCCCACAAGTGCCAGCTCATGCCCCACAAGTGCCACCTCTTGCCCCACAGGTGCCACCTCCTGCCCCACATCATCCACCTCCTCCCCCAAAAGTGACAATACCTGTTCCACAAGTGCCACCTCCCGCCCCACAGCTTCAACATCCCGCCACACAAGTGCCGACTCCTGGCAACGTGTGCCACATCCTGCCCCACAAGTGCCAGCTCCTGCCGCACAACCGACAATTCCTGCCCCAAAAGTGCCAGCTCATGCTTCACAACTGCCAGCTCCTGCCCCACATCATCCACCTTCTGCCCCACAAGTGCCACCTCTCGCCCCACAAGTGCCACATCCCGCCCCACAAGTGCCACCTCCTTCCAAACTAGTGCAACCTCCTGCCCCACAAGTGCCATATCTCGCCAGACAATTTACAGCTCCTGCCCCACAAGTGCTACATCCTGAACCACAACTTCCACCTCCTGCCCCACAAGTGCCACCTCCCGACCCACAAGTGCCACCTCCCGCCCCACAAGAGCCACCTCCTGGCTCCAAAGAGCCACCTCCCGCCCCACAACTTCCACGTAACGCCCCATAAGTTCCACCTCCCGCCCAACAAGTGCCACCTCTCGTCCCACAAGGACCACCTCCTGCCCCACAAGTGCCAACTCCTGCCCCACAAGTGCCACCTCCTGCCCCACAAGTGTCAACTCATGCTCCACAAATGCCACCTCCTGCTCCACAAGTTCCACCTCTTGCCCCACAAGTGCCAAATACTTCCCCACAACTTCCACCTTCTGCCCCACTAGTGCCAACTCCAATTCCACAAGTGCCACCTCCAGCCCTACAACTGCCACTTCCAGCCCCACAAGTGCCACCTCCCGCCCAACAACTTCAACATCCCACCACACAAGTGCCAACTCCTGCCCGTGTGCCACATCCTGCCCCACAAGTGCCAACTCCTGCCACACAACTGACAATTCCTGCCCCAAAAGTGACAGCTCATGCTTCACAATTGCCAGCTCCTGCCCCACATCATCCACCTTCTGCCCCACAAGTGCCACCTCTCGCCCCACAAGTGCCACACCCGCCCCACAAGTGCCACCTCCTGCCAAACTAGTGCAACCTCCTGCCCCACAAGTGCCTTATCTCGCCAGACAATTTACAGCTCCTGCCCCACAAGTGCTACATCCTGCACCACAACTTCAACCTCCTGCCCCACAAGTGCCACGTTCTGCCCCACAAGTGTAGGCTCCTGCCCCACAACTGCCAATTCCTGCCCCACATGTGCCAGCTCATGCTTCACAAGTGCCACCTCCTGCCCCACAAGTGCCACCTCCTGCCAAACAACTGACACCTCCTGCCCCACAAGTGCCACATCCTGCCCCACAATTGCCACATCCTTCACCACAGGTACCCCATCCCACCCCACAAGTTTCAATTCCTGCCATACAAGTGACACCTCCTTCCCCACAAGTGCCACCTCCTGCCCCACAAGTGCCACCTCCCGCCCCACAAGTGTCAACTCATGCTTCACAAATGCCACCTCCTGCTCCACAAGTTCCACCTCTTGCCCCACAAGTGCCAAATACTTCCCCACAACTTCCACCTTCTGCCCCACTAGTGCCAACTCCAATTCCACAAGTGCCACCTCCAGCCCTACAACTGCCACTTCCAGCCCCACAAGTGCCACCTCCCGCCCAACAACTTCAACATCCCACCACACAAGTGCCAACTCCTGCCCGTGTGCCACATCCTGCCCCACAAGCGCCAACTCCTGCCGCACAACTGACAATTCCTGCCCCAAAAGTGACAGCTCATGCTTCACAATTGCCAGCTCCTGCCCCACATCATCCACCTTCTGCCCCACAATTGCCACCTCCTGCCCCACAAGTGCCACATCCCGCCCAACAATTGTGGCCACATGACAAACAAGTTCCACTTCCGCCCCACAAGTGCCACCTCCTGCCCAACAAGTGCCATTTCTTACCCCACAGGTTCCAAATCCTACCCCACTGGTGCCATTTCCTGCCCCACAAGTGCCATTTCCCCCCCCACATGTGCCAACTCCTGCCTTACAAGTTTCACCTACCACCCCACAAATTCCACCTCCCACCCCACAAGTTCCACCTCCTGCCCCAAAATTGCCAATTCCTGCTTCACAAGTGCCAGCTCATGCTTCACAAATGCCAGCTCATGCCCCACATCATCAACTTCCTGCCCCACAAGTGCCAGCTCATGCCCCACAAGTGCCACCTCTTGCCCCACAGGTGCCACCTCCTGCCCCACATCATCCACCTCCTCCCCCAAAAGTGACAATACCTGTTCCACAAGTGCCACCTCCCGCCCCACAGCTTCAACATCCCGCCACACAAGTGCCGACTCCTGGCAACGTGTGCCACATCCTGCCCCACAAGTGCCAGCTCCTGCCGCACAACCGACAATTCCTGCCCCAAAAGTGCCAGCTCATGCTTCACAACTGCCAGCTCCTGCCCCACATCATCCACCTTCTGCCCCACAAGTGCCACCTCTCGCCCCACAAGTGCCACATCCCGCCCCACAAGTGCCACCTCCTTCCAAACTAGTGCAACCTCCTGCCCCACAAGTGCCATATCTCGCCAGACAATTTACAGCTCCTGCCCCACAAGTGCTACATCCTGAACCACAACTTCCACCTCCTGCCCCACAAGTGCCACCTCCCGACCCACAAGTGCCACCTCCCGCCCCACAAGAGCCACCTCCTGGCTCCAAAGAGCCACCTCCCGCCCCACAACTTCCACGTAACGCCCCATAAGTTCCACCTCCTGCCCAACAAGTGCCACCTCTCGTCCCACAAGGACCACCTCCTGCCCCACAACTTCCACCTCCTGCCCCACAAGTGCCACCTCCTGCCCAACAAGTGCCACCTCGAACCACACAATTGCCACCTCCTTCCCCATATCAACCACCTCCCATCCAACAAGTGCCACCTCCTGCCGCACAAGTGCCACATCATAACATTATGTGCAGTGTGGATCATTAGAAGCTTCATACTCCAGTTCCATGGAATAACAACGTTCCAAATACTCATCTCTCAGAAGAAAACTACATATCCCAGAGGACTTCGCGGCCAAAGTTAGTCATGGGAGGAGGACAGTTGTATAATCTCCTCCCAGGCTGGAGCTCTCTTTTTTGGGCTGGGGACCCTACAGGGCAGCTGCCCCCTGTCATTCGCAAAGGTAAATCTAGGTAACCTGTGACAGATTTTGGTGGAGATGGCGGGCATAAGCTGCTGCTTTTTAGCTTTTAGAACAAATCTCTCTTTGCTCTCAGAGAGCTTCGTTAGGGATGTGATATCTTTTCATAGCTGCTCACTGAGAACGTGACCTTGAAAGTCCAGGCAAACTGTCAAAATTCAGGGGTAGCTGTAAACTCTGAGCATTGTTATCTTGCTTTTGTAAAGAAAACAATGGGATTTCTTTCTCTCCCAGAGCACAGCTAGCTAGCTCTGACTTTTACAGTGCCTGCCAGCTACTGCCAGCTATGAGTCTGCTCTTTATTTTAGGAGCACTGCATAGGGGATTCAAAGCCATCATGTTCTTTGAAACTTACTGGCCCTTCTTAATTTATTGATTTCTTGTTATAGAATATATGCATTATACGACCAAGTAAGGGCCTGGTACTTCTACGCAATGTGGTATGATGTGAATTTTGACACTTGCATCCCAGATGAAATAGTTAATTTTACAATGACTAATTTCACAATTGCTAATTTCACAGCAGCTAGTTTTACAAACACCACGATGTTCAATCCGGTTTCCAGGCTGCCTTATCAGATTGCCGCACAGTTTTTGAAAACCGAGTTAGTGTTCATCCTTGTGTTCATACTCATGTTCATGTTATCAGTATCAATATATATGAATGTACTCCTCTCCATTCGTTCTATGCGGAAGTCCCCTCCAAAACCAGAAAATGCTGACTGGCAGGGAATATGGAAAGGTTTAGGAAAAATCTTAGAAGCGTGGGGACCCGCAGTGTCATGGGATTTCACTCTTGAACACCTGAGGGACCCTGAGAAATTGAGTATTTGAGTCAGAGATCTAAGGAGGTAAACCACACTTGGGGTTTGGCTTATGCTTACCGTGCTCTATATACTACTACCCTGGAGAGGGAGAGTTTCCGATCTGAGGTTCAAGCCTCAAAAAAAAAAAAAAATCCCCAAGTCAACTCTGATCAGTCACAGGAGGCACCAGTAACAATATCAGTTGCCCCTGTGGAAGGAAGAAATGGAAACAGGTGTCCTTGTGTCTAGGATGAGAAGAAGGAGAAGCAGAGGAGGAGGCAGCAGAAGATCCAGGTAGGGGGTCTGGATTGGCACTGAGAAATGGAAAAAAAAAAAAAAAAAAAAAAAAAACAAAAAAAAAAAACTAAGAGGCATGAAGAAGAGAGTGATGAGGAGGAAATCTCTATTACCATTCATCAATCTCTGAAGATGGATGAATTCCAAGGCTCAAGAAAGGAGTTTACATGGCATCAAAATGAAGGTCTCTTGCCTGATTGATTTGCTGCTGGGACAACGGGGCCAACAGCCTGTCTCTAGCTGGTAATGAATCTCACCAACTAGGAAGCATTGCCAGAGACCCAGCTATCGACAGAGAGATTAGCAGATGTTTGGATGGAGCTGGCACCCTCTGGACTGTTAACAGCCGTGAGGGAAATGTAACCCTTCAAGGATGCTTTGAAGCCTCAGACTATTAAGTGGGATACCATCGAAAAAGGTATCCAGTACCTGAGGGAAATGACCGTGGTGGAAATGTTGTATGACCCTGATCCACAAGACCGTGATCCTGAGAGAGTGAGGACCAAGCCTAGCATGTGGCAGAAACTCACAAGTACAGCACCAGAAAGATACGCACACACACTGGCAACAACATTTGGAAGATCTGAGGAACAAGAGAGAAGACCCCGAGTTTTTGAACTGATTATGACACTTCAAAACTATGAAGAGCAGCTCCCCCCAGTACGCACCGCAGTTTCTGCCATCTCACGAGTAGAAGACTGATAGATGAAATGCACAAGAAACTATTTCCATCGACTAATTGTGATGGTCGAGTAGTAGTATCAGAAACGACTGATGAAGGTCAGTCTCCATACGGGTCACCAGGTCTAGTGAAGGACCTGATCAAAATATTCCAATCCTACTCTTCACCTGTATCATCAAAAGTTTCAGCTATTAGACACACGTGCTTTCCAGCTCAAGCAAGGAACAACAGTAAGATTGCACAGCGTGTTTCCATGTGGTGCTACCTACGGGACCACAGAGAAGACATGAGGAAGTGGCACGACCAGCCTACTCCTGTACTGCGAGCACGGGTGAGAGAACTACAAAACAGACCAACCACCAGTGGAGTTGCTCCATTCATCACAGGTAACCCATAGAGGGGCCCTGCCCTCAGTCTTGGCGGGGAGAGGGATAATAAGAGTTTATTGGACTGTGTGGATTAAATGGTCTGGCCCAACAGAACCACAGAACCACTGCTGGATACCGGTGCAAAGTGCACTCTAATGCCCTCGAATCACAAAGGGACAGAATCAATCAAACAGAATCAATGGAGTGACTGGGGGCTCTCAAGAATTGACTGTGTTGGAGGCCGAAATAAGCCTCACTGGTAAAGACTGGCAAAAACATCCTATTGTGACTGGCCCAGTGGCTCCGTGTGTCCACAAGTGCCACCTCCCGCCCCACAAGTGCCAAATCCTGCCCTTCAACTTCCACCTCCTGCTCCACAAGTGCCACCTCCTGCCCCACAATGACCACCTCCTGCCCCACATCATCCACCCCCTGCGCCACAAGTGCCAATTCCTGCCCTACAAGTGCCAGCTCACTCCCCTGAAGTGCCAGCTCCTGCCCCACAAGTGTCACTGACCGCCCAACTTCCTCCTCCTGACACATAAGTGCAACCTCCTGCCCCACAAGTGCCACCTCCCGCCCTACAACTTCCACCTCCCGCTCCACAACTTCCACCTCCTACCCCACAAGTGCCACCTCCCGCCCTACAACTTCCATCTCCTGGCTCACAAGTGCGACCTCCTGCCTAAAAAGAGCCACCTCCCGCCCCACAACTTCCACGTAACGTCCCATAAGTTCCACCTCCTGCCCAACAAGTGCCACCTCTCGTCCCACAAGGACCACCTCCTGCCCCACAACTTCCACCTCCTGCCCCACAAGTGCCACCTCCTGCCCAACAAGTGCCACCACCCTCCCCAAAATGCCAACTCCCGCCCCACAAGTGCCACGTCCAGCCCCACAACTTCCACCTCCTGCCCCAAAAGTGTCAACTCCTGCCCATAAGTTCCATATCCAGCCCCACAAGTGCCACTACCTGCCGAATTAGTGCCATCTCCATTTCCACAGGTGCCACCTCCCGCCCCACAACTTCCACGTAACGCCCCATAAGTTCCACCTCCTGCCCAACAAGTGCCACCTCTCGTCCCACAAGGACCACCTCCTGCCCCACAAGTTCCACCTCTTGCCCCACAAGTGCCAAATACTTCCCCACAACTTCCACCTTCTGCCACACTAGTGCCAACTCCAATTCCACAAGTGCCACCTCCCACACCACAAGTGCCACCACCTGACCCACAAGTGCCAACTCCTGCCCCACAAGTGCCATTTCTTGCCCCACAAGTGCCACCTCCTGCCCCACAAGTGCCACCTCCTGCCCCACAAATGCCACCTCCTGCCCCACAAGAGCCAGTTCCAGCCCCACAAATGCCACCTCCTGCCCCACAACTTCAACATCCCGCCATACAAGTGCCACCTCCTGCCCAACGTGTGCCACATCCTGCCCCACAAGTGCCAAATCCTGCCCCGCAACTTTTACATCCTGCTCCACAAGTGCCAACTCCTGCCCCACATCATCCACCTCCTGCCCCACAAGTGCCACCTCCAGCCCCACAAGTGCCACATCCCTCCCCACAAGTGCCACCTCCTGCCCCACAAGTGCCACCTCCCGCCCCACAACTTCCACCCCCTCCCCTCAAGTTACATCTCCTGCCCCACAAGTGCCAACACCTGACCCACAAGTGCCACCTCCTGCCCCACAACTTTACATTCCGCCCCACAATTTCCACCTCCTGTCTTACAAGTTCCACTTCCTGCCCCACAAGTGCCAGCTCAGGCTTCACAAGTGCCAGCTCCTGCACCACATCATCCACTTCCCGCCCCACAAGTGCCACCTCCTGCCCAACAATTGCCATTTCTTACCCCACAGGTTCAAACCCCTGCCCCACAGGTGCAATTTCCTGCTCCACAAGTGCCACCTCCTGTCCCACATGTGCCAACTCCTACCCCACAAATGCCATTTCCTGCCCCACAACTTCCACCTCCCGCCCCAGAAGTGTCAGTTCCTGTCCCACAAGTGCCACCTAGCACGCCACAAATTCCACCTCCTGCCCCACAAGTTCCACCTCCTGCCCCACGATGACCACCTCCTGCCCCACATCATCCACCTCCTGCCCCACAATTGCCAATTCCTGCCCTACAAGTGCCAGCTCATTCCCCTGAAGTGCCAGCTCCTGCCCCACAAGTGCCACATTTTGCCACACCACTGCCACCTCCCTTCCCAAATAATCCACCTCCTGCCCCACAAGTGTCACTGACCGCCCAACTTCATCCTCCTGACACACAAGTGCAACCTCCTGCCCCACAACTTCAACATCCCGCCACACAAGTGCCGACTCCTGCCCAACGTGTGCCACATCCTGCCCCACAAGTGCCAACTCCTGCCCCACATCGTCCACCTCCCACCCAACAAGTGCCACCTCCTGCCCCACAAGTGCCAATTCCTGCCCCACATGTGCCAGCTCATGCCCCACAAGTGCCAGGTCCTGTCCCACATCATCCACCTTCTGCCCCACAAGTGCCACCTCCTGCCCCACAACGACCACCTCCTGCCCCACATCATCCACCCCCTGCACCACAAGTGCCAATTCATGCCCTACAAGTGCCAGCTCACTCCCCTGAAGTGCCAGCTCCTGCCCCACAAGTGCCACCTCCTGTCCCACATGTGCTAACTCCTGCCCCACAAGTGCCATTTTCTGCCCCACAACTTCTACCTCACGGCCCACAAGAGCCAGTTCCAGCCCCACAAATGCCACCTCCCGCCCCACAACTTCAACATCCCGCCACACAAGTGCCACCTCCTGCCCCACAAGTGCCAAATCCTGTTCTGCAACTTCCAACTCCTGCTCCACAAATGCCACCTCCTGCCCCACATCATCTACCTCCCACCCCACAAGTGCCACCTCCTGCCCCAGAAGTTACATCTCCCGCCCCACAAGTGCCACCTCCTGCCTAACAACTTCCAACTCCCACTACAACAATTTCCACCTCCTGTCTTACAAGTTCCACTTCCGCCCCACAAGTGCCACCTCCAGCCCCATAAGTGCCTAATCATGCCCCACAACATCCACCTGTGCCCTACAAATTTCCGGCTCCACATCATCCAACTCCAGCCCCACAAGCGCCACCTCCTGCACAAAAAGATCCACCTCAAGCCCCACAGGTGCCACCTCCCGCGCCACAACTTCCACCTCCCGCCCCACAATTGCCACCTCCTGCCCCAGAAGTGCCACCTCCCGCCCAACAATTGTGGCCACATGACAAACAAGTTCCACTTCCGCCCCACAAGTGCCACCTCCTGCCCAACAAGTGCCATTTCTTACCCCACAGGTTCCAAATCCTACCCCACTGGTGCCATTTCCTGCCCCACAAGTGCCATTTCCCCCCCCACATGTGCCAACTCCTGCCTTACAAGTTTCACCTCCCACCCCACAAATTCCACCTCCCACCCCACAAGTTCCACCTCCTGCCCCAAAAGTGCCAATTCCTGCTTCACAAGTGCCAGCTCATGCTTCACAAATGCCAGCTCATGCCCCACATCATCCAACTCCTGCCCCACAAGTGCCAATTCCTGCCCCACAAGTGCCAGCTCATGCCCCACAGGTGCCACCTCCTGCCCCACATCATCCACCTCCTCCCACAAAAGTGACAATACCTGTTCCACAAGTGCCACCTCCCGCCCCACAACTTCAACATCCCGCCACACAAGTGCCGACTCCTGGCAACGTGTGCCACATCCTGCCCCACAAGTGTAGGCTCCTGCTCCACAAGTGCCACCTCCCGAACCACAACCTCAGCCTCTGGCCCCACAAGTCCCACCTCCCGCCCCACAAGTGCCACATCCCGCCCCACAAGTGCCACCACCCAACCCACAAGTGCCACCTTCTGTTCCACAACTTCCACCTCCTGCCCCACAAGTTATAACTCCTGCCCCACAAGTGTTGCATTTTGCCCCACAAGTGCCACCTCCCGCCTCACAAGTGCCACCTCCCGACCCACAAGTGCCAACTCCTGCCCCGCAACTTCCATCTCCTGCTCCACAAGTGCCACCTCGAACCGCACAATTGCCACCTCCTTCCCCATATCAACCACCTCCCATCCAACAAGTGCCACCTCCCACGCACAAGTGCCACATCCTGCCCCACAAGTGCCACCTCCCACCCACAAGTGCCACCTCCTGCCCCACAAGTGCCACCTCCCGCCCCACAAGTGCCACCTCCCGCCCCACAACTTCAACATCCCGCCACACAAGTGCCGACTCCTGGCAACGTGTGCCACATCCTGCCCCACAAGTGCCAGCTCCTGCCCCACATGTTCCACCTACCACCCCACAAATTCCACCTCATGCCCCACAAGTGCCAACTCCCAACCCACAAATGCCAAATCCTGCAATGCAACTTCCACCTCCTGCTCCACAAGTGCCACCTCCTGCCCCACATCGTCCACCTCCCACCCAACAAGTGCCACCACCTGCCCCACAAGTGCCAATTCCTGCCCCACATGTGCCAGCTCATGCTTCACAAGTGCCAGCTCCTGCACTACATCATCCACTTCCTGCTCACAAGTGCCACCTCCTGACCGACAAAGACATCCTCCTGCCCCATAAGTGCCAATTCCTGCCCCACAAGTGCCAGCTCATTCCCCTGAAGTGCCACATTTGTCCACACCACTGCCACCTCCCCCCCCAAATAATCCACCTCCTGCCCCACAAGTGTCACTGACTGACCAACTTCCTCATCCTGACCCACAAGTGCCAGCTCCTGCCCCACAAGTACCTCTTCCCTCCCAACAAGTTCCAATTTCCGCCCAACAAGTACCACCTCCTTCTGCACAAGTTCCACCTCCTGCCCTAAAAGCTCCATTTCCTGCCCCAGAAGTGCCACCTCCCGCCCCACAAGTGCCACCTCCTGCCCTACAACTGACACCTCCTGCCCCACAAGTGCCACCTCCCGCCCTACAACTGCCAAACCCTGCCCCAAAACTTCCACCTCCTGCCCAACAATTTCCAACTCGTGCCCCACAATTGCCACCTCCTGCCACACAAATGCCACCTTCTGCCTCAAAATGCCACCTCCTGCCCAACAACTCCAACCTCCCGCCCCACAAGTACCACCTCCTGCTCCACAAGTTCCACCTCCTGCCCCATAAGTTCCACCTTACGCCCCACAAGTGCCATCTCCTGCCCCAAAAGCTCAATCTCCTGCCCCATCAGTGCCACCTCCCGCAGCACAAGTGCCACCTCCTGCCCCATAAGTGCCAATTTCTGCCCCACAAGTGCCACTTCCCACCTTACAAATGCCACCTCCTGCCCCACAACTTTCACCTCCTGCCCCACAAGTGCAACCTCCCTGCCCACGAGTGACACAATCTGCCCAAGTGCCACCTCCTGCCTCACAACTTCCACCTCCCGCCCCACAAGTGCCACCTCCTGTCTCACAAGTGCAACCTCCCGCCCCACAACTTCCACAACCTGCCCCACAAGTGCCACCTCCCGTCACTCAACTTCCAACTCCCGCCCCACAAGTGCCACCTCCCGCCCTACAACTTCCACCTCCCGCACCACAACTTCCACCTCCTGCCTCACAAGTTCCACATTCTCCCGCACCACAACTTCCAACTCCTGGCCCACAAGTGCGACCTCCTGCCCCACCAATACCACCTCCTGCCCCACAATTTCCACCTCCTGCCCCACAAGTGCCAAAACCTGCTCCACAATTTCAACATCCTGCCTTACAAGTGCCACATTCTGCCCCACAAGTGTAGGCTCCTGCTCCACAAGTGCCACCTCCCGAACCACAACCTCAACCTCTGGCCCCACAAGTCCCACCTCCCGCCCCACAAGTGCCACATCCCGCCCCACAAGTGCCACCACCCAACCCACAAGTGCCACCTTCTGTTCCACAACTTCCACCTCCTGCCCCACAAGTTATAACTCCTGCCCCACAAGTGTTGCATTTTGCCCCACAAGTGCCACCTCCCGCCTCACAAGTGCCACCTCCCGACCCACAAGTGCCAACTCCTGCCCCGCAACTTCCATCTCCTGCTCCACAAGTGCCACCTCGAACCGCACAATTGCCACCTCCTTCCCCATATCAACCACCTCCCATCCAACAAGTGCCACCTCCCATGCACAAGTGCCACATCCTGCCCCACAAGTGCCACCTCCCACCCACAAGTGCCACCTCCTGCCCCACAAGTGCCACCTTCCGCCCCACAACTTCCACATCCCGCCCCACAAGTGCCCCACCTGACACACAAGTGCCAACTCCTGCCCCACTAATGCAACTACCTGCCCCACAAGTGCCAACTCGCGCCCCACAAGTGCCAACTCCTGCCCCACAAGTTCTACCTCCTGCCTTGCAAGTGCCACCCCCTGCCTCACAACTTCCACCTCCCGCCCCACAAATGCCACCTCCTGCCCTACAAGTGCCACCTCAGGCCCCACAAGTGCCCCCTCCCGCTCCACAAGTGCCACGTCCTGCCCCACAAGGGCCAAATCCTGCCACGCAATATCCACCTCCTGCCCCACATCATCAACCTCCCACCCCACAAGTGCCACCTCCTGTGGCACAAGTGCCAATTCCAGCCCTAAAAGTGCCAGCACATGCTTCACAATTGCCAGCTCCTGCCCCACATCATCCACCTCCTGCCCCACAAGTGCCACCTCCTATCCCACATGTGCCAAATCCTGCCCCACAAGTGCCATTTCCTGCACCATATTTGCCACCTCCTGCCCCACAAGTGCCACCTCCTGCCCCACAAGTGCCACCTCCTGCCCCTCAAGTGCCACCTGTCACCCTGCAAGTCCAGCTCCTCTCGCCCCACAAGTGCCAGCTCATGCTTCACAAGTGCCAGCTCCTGCCCCACATCATCAACTTCCTGCCCCACAAGTGCCACCTCCTGACCCACAACATCAATCTCCAGCCCCACAAGAGCCGCCTCCTGCCCGACAAGTTACACCTGCTACAAGTTCCACAAGTGCCACCTCCCTGCTCACGAGTGCCACATCCCGCCCCACATGTACCACCTCCTGCATCACAACTTCCACCTCCCGCCCCACATGTACCACCTCCTGCATCACAACTTCCACCTCCCGCCCCACATGTACCACCTCATGCATCACAACTTCCACCTCCCGCCCCACATGTACCACCTCCTGCATCACAACTTCCACCTCCCGCCCCACATGTACCACCTCCTGCATCACAACTTACACCTCCCGCCCCACATGTACCACCTCCTGCATCACAACTTACACCTCCCGCCCCACATGTACCACCTCCTGCATCACAACTTACACCTCACGCCCCAAGAATGCCACATCCTACCCCACAAGTGCCACCTCATGCCTCACAAGTGCCACCCCCCCCCACAAGTGCCACCTCCCGCCCCACAAGTGCCACCTCCCACGCACAAGTGCCACATCCTGCCCCACAAGTGCCACCTTCCGCACCACAACTTCCACATCCCGCCCCACAAGTGCCCCACCTGACACACAAGTGCCAACTCCTGCCCCACTAATGCAACTACCTGCCCCACAAGTGCCAACTCGCGCCCCACAAGTGCCAACTCCTGCCCCACAAGTTCTACCTCCTGCCTTACAAGTGCCACCCCCTGCCTCACAACTTCCACCTCCCGCCCCACAAATGCCACCTCCTGCCCTACAAGTGCCACCTCAGGCCCCACAAGTGCCCCCTCCCGCTCCACAAGTGCCATGTCCTGCCCCACAAGGGCCAAATCCTGCCACGCAATATCCACCTCCTGCCCCACATCATCCACCTCCCACCTCACAAGTGCCACCTCCTGTGGCACAAGTGCCAATTCCAGCCCTAAAAGTGCCAGCTCATGCTTCACAATTGCCAGCTCCTGCCCCACATCATCCACCTCCTGCCCCACAAGTGCCACCTCCTATCCCACATGTGCCAACTCCTGCCCCACAAGTGCCATTTCCTGCACCACATTTGCCACCGCCTGCCCCACAAGTGCCACCTCCTTCTTCACAAGTGCCACCTCCTGCCCCACAAGTGCCACCTCCTGCCCCTCAAGTGCCACCTGTCACCCTGCAAGTCCAGCTCCTCTCGCCCCACAAGTGCCAGCTCATGCTCCACAAGTGCCAGCTCCTGCCCCACATCATCAACTTCCTGCCCCACAAGTGCCACCTCCAACCCCACAAAGACAGCCTCCTGCCCCACATCATCCACCTCCTGCCCCACAAATGCCAATTCCTGCCCCACAATTGCCAGCTCATGCCCCACAAGTGCCAGCACCTGCCCCACAAGTGCCACCTCTTGCCCAACAGGTGCCACCTCCTGCCCCACATCATCCACCAACCGCCCCACAAGTGTCACCTCCTGCCCCACAACTTCCATCTCCCACTCCACAAGTGCCACCTACTGCACAACAAATACCATCTCCTGCCCCATAAGTGCCACCTCCTGCCCCACAACCGCTACCTCCTGCCTCATATCATTCACCTCCCGCCCCACAATTTCCACCTCCTGCTCAACAAGTGCCAACTCCTGCCCCACAAGTTCCATTTCCCGCCCCACAAGTGCCACCTCCCGCCCCACAAGTGCCGCCTCCAGCCACACAAGTGCTAAATCGTGCCGCACAACTTCCACCTCCCGCCCCACAACTGCCACCTCCCGCCTTAAAAGTGCCACCTCCCGACCCACAAGTGCCTCCTCCTGTCCCACAGTTGTCACCTCCCGCTCCACAAGTTACACCTCACCCCCCACAAGTTCTACCACCCACCCCACAAGTGCCACCTGCAGCCCAAGAAGTGTCAAATCCTGCCACACAACTTCCACATCCAGCCCCACAAGTGCCACCTCCCAGCCCACAACTTCCACTTCCCGCCCAACAACAGCCTCCTCCTGCCCCACAAGTGCCTCCTCCTGCCCCACAAGTGCCTCCTCCTGCCACACAAGTGCCACCTCCTGCCACACAAGTGCCACCTCCTGCCCCACAAGTGCTACCTCCTGCCGCACAAGTGCCACCTCCTGCCCAAAATCATCCACCTCCTGCCTCACAAATGCCTCCTCCTGACCCACAATTGCCACCTGCCGCCCCACAACTTCCACCTCACGCCCCACAAGTGCCACCTCCCGCCCCACAAGTGCCACAACCCGCCCCACAAATCCAACTCCTGACCCACAAGTGCCACCTCCCGCACCACAAGTTCCACCTCCCGCCCCACAAGTTCCACCTCCCGCCCCACAAGTTCCACCTCCCGCACCACAAGTGCCACCTCCCGCACCACAAGTGCCACCTCCTGCCCCACAAGTGCCACCTCCCGACCCACATGTGCCAACTTCTGCCCCACAAGTGCCAGCTCCTGCCCCTCAAGTGTCACCTCTTCCCCACAAGTGCCACCTTCTGCTCCACAAGTGCCACTTCCTGCCGCACAAGTGATACCTCCAGCCCCACAACTGCCACCACCCGCCCCACAACTTCCACCTCCCGCCTCACAAGTGCAACCTCCAGGCCCACAAGTGCCACCTCCAGATCCACAAGAATTAACTCCTGCCCCACAAGTGCCACCTCCTGCCCTTCAAGAGCCACTTCTTGCCCCACAAGTAACATTTCCTGCCCCACAAGTGCCAACTCCTGCCCCACTAGTGCCACCTCCCGCCCCACAAGTGCCACCACCCTCCCCACAACTTCAACCTCCTTCCCCAAAACATCCACCTCCCGCCCCACATGTGTCATCATCTGCCCCACAACTGCCACATCCCACCGCACAATTTCCACCTCTTGTTACACAAGTCCCACCTCCCGCCCAACAACAGCCTCCTCCTGCCCCACAAGTGCCACCTCCTGCCCCAGTTGTGCCACCTCCCGACCCACAAGTGCCACCTCCCGCCCCACAACTTCCATCTCCTGGCTCACAAGTTCCACCTCCTGCCTCAAAAGAGCCACCTCCCGCCCCACAACTTCCACGTAACGCCCCATAAGTTCCACCTCCTGCCCAACAAGTGCCACCTCTCGTCCCACAAGGACCACCTCCTGCCCCACAAGTGCCACCTCTTGCCCCACAAGTGCCAAATACTTCCCCACAACTTCCACGTTCTGCCGCACAAGTGCCAACTCCAATTCCACAAGTGCCACCTCCCACACCACAAGTGCCACCACCTGACCCACAAGTGCCAACTCCTGCCCCACAAGTGCCATTTCTTGCCCCACAAGTGCCACCTCCTGCCCCACAAGTGCCACCTCCTGCCCTACAACTTCCACCTCCTGTCCCACAAGAGCCAGTTCCAGCCCCACAAATGCCACCTCCCGCCCCACAACTTCAACATCCCGCCATACAAGTGCCAACTCCTGCCCAACGTGTGCCACATCCTGCCCCACAAGTGCCAAATCCTGCCCCGCAACTTTTACCTCCTGCTCCACAAGTGCCAACTCCTGCCCCACATCATCCACCTCCTGCCCCACAAGAGCCACCTCCAGCCCCACAAGTGCCAACTCCTGCCCCACAAGTGCCACATCCCTCCCCACAAGTGCCAGCTCCTGCCCCACAAGTGCCACGTACCACGCCACAAATTCGACCTCCTGCCCCACAAGTTCCACCTCCCACCCCACAATTGCCAAATCCTGCCACGCAACGTCCACATCCTGCTCCACAAGTGCCACCTCCTGCCCCACATCATCCACCTCCCATCCAACAAGTGCCACCACCTGCCGCACAACTGCCAATTCCTGCCCCACAAGTGCCAGCTCATGCTTCACAAGTGCCAGCTCCTGCCCCTCATCATCCACCTCCTGCCCCACAAGTGCCACCTCCCGCCCAACAATTGTGGCCACATGACAAACAAGTGTAAAATCCCACCCCACAAGTGCCACTACATGCCCAACAGGTGCCACCTCCCACCCCACAACTTCAGCCTCCCGCCACAGAAGTGCCAACTCCTGCCCAACGTGTGATATCTCCTGCACCACAAGTTCCAAGTCTTGCCCCACAAGTTCCACCTACCATCCCACAAGTGCCACCTCCAGCCCCACAAGTGCCATCTCCCACCCCACAAGTACCAAATCCTGCCGCAGAACTTCCACCTCCTGCCCCAGAAGTGCCATCACCTGTCGCACAAGTTCCACCTTCTGCCCCACAAGTGTAACCTCCAGCCCCATAAGTGCCAAATCCTGCCCCACAACATCCACCTGTGCCCTACAAATACCATTTCCGGCTCCACATCATCCAACTCCTGCCCCACAAGTGCCACCTCCTGCCCAACAAGTGCCACCTCCTGCCCCACAAGTGCCACCTCCTGCCCCACATCATCCACCTCCTGCCCCACAAGTGCAAATTCCTGCCCCACAAGTGCCAGCTCATGCCCCACAAGTGCCAGCTCCTGCCCCACAAGTGCCACCTCCTGCCCCACATGTTCCACCTACCACCCCACAAATTCCAACTCCTGCCCCACAAGTGCAACCTCCCACCCCACAAATGCCACCTCCTGCCCTGCAACTTCCACCTCCTGCTCCACAAGTGCCATCTCCTGCCCCACATCGTCCACCTCCCACCCAACAAGTGCCACCTCCTGCCCCACAAGTGCCAATTCCTGCCCCACAAATGCCAGTTCATGCCCCACAAGTGCCAGTTCATGCCCCCCATTGCCACCTCCTGCCCAACATCATCCACCCCCTGCCCCACAAGTGCCACCTCCTGCCCCACATCATCCACCCCCTGCACCACAAATGCCAGCTCATTCCCCTGAAGTGCCAGCTCTTGCCCCACAAGTGCCAGCTCCTGCCCAACAAGAGCCACTTCCTGCCCCACAAGTACCTCTTCCCTCCCTACAAGTTCCAATTTCCGCCCCACAAGTGCCACCTCCTGCCCCACAAATGCAACCTCCTGCCCCACAAGTGCCACCTTTCGCCCCACAAATGCCACCTCCCGCTCCACAACTTCCACCTCCTGCCCCACAAGTGCCACCTCACGCCCAACATCTACCACCTCCCACCCCACAACTTCCATCTCCAGGCCCACAAGTGCCACTTCCTGCCTCAAAAGAGCCACCTCCCGCCTCACAACTTCCACGTAACGTCCCATAAGTTCCACCTCCTGCCCCACAAGTGCCAGCTGCTGCTCCACATCATCCAACTCCCGCCCCACAAGTGCCATGTCCAGCCCCACAACATCTGCCTCCTGCCCCAAAAGTGTCAACTCCTGCCCCATAAGTTCCATATCCCGCCCCACAAGTGCCACCTCCCACCCCACAAGTGCCACCTCCTGCCCCACAAGTTCCAACTCTCGTCTAACAAGTGCCACCTCCGGCCCAACATTTACCACCTCCCGCTCCACAAGTGCCACCTCCTGCCCAACAAGTGCCATTTCTTACCCCACATGTTCCAACTCCTGCCCCACAGCTGCCATTTCCTGCCCCACAAGTACCACCTCCTGTCCCACATTTACCAACTCCTGCCCTACAAGTGCCATTTCCTGCCCCACAAGTACCACCTCCTGTCCCACATTTACCAACTCCTGCCCTACAAGTGCCATTTCCTGCCCCACAAGTACCACCTCCTGTCCCACATTTACCAACTCCTGCCCTACAAGTGCCATTTCCTGCCCCACATCTGTTGCATACCACCCCACAAATTCCACCTCCCGCCACACAAGTGCCACCACCCGCTTCACAACTTCCACATCCTGCCCTAGAAGTGCCACCTCCTGCCATAAAATGCCACCTCCCGTCCCTCTATCACCACCTCCTGCCCCACAAGTGCCACCTCCCGTCACAACTTCCAACTCCCGCCCCACAACTTCCACCTCCCGCACCACAACTTCCACCTCCTGCCTAACAAGTTCCACACCCCGCCCCACAACTTCATTCTCCCGCCCCACAACTTCCAACTCCTGGCCCACAAGTGCGACCTCCTGCCCCACCATTACCACCTCCTGCCCCACAAGTGCCACAACCTGCTCCACAATTTCAACGTCCTGCCTTACAAGTGCCACATTCTGCCCCACAAGTGTAGGCTCCTGCTCCACAAGTGCCACCTCCCGAACCACAACCTCAACCTCTGGCCCCACAAGTCCCACCTCCCGCCCCACAAGTGCCACATCCCGCCCCACAAGTGCCACCTTCTGTTCCACAACTTCCAGCTCCTGCCCCACAAGTTATAACTCCTGCCCCACAAGTGTTGCATTTTGCCCCACAAGTGCCACCTCCCGACCCACAAGTGCCAACTCCTGCCCCGCAACTTCCATCTCCTGCTCCACAAGTGCCACCTCGAACCGCCCAATTGCCACCTCCTTCCCCATATCAACCACCTCCCATCCAACAAGTGCCACCTCCTGCCCCACAAGTGCCAATTCCTGCCCCCCAAGTGCCAGCTCATGCTCCACAAGTGCCAGCTTCTGCCCCTCATCATCCACCTCCTGCCCCAAGAGTGCCAGCTCATGCTCCACAAGTGCCAGCTCCTGCCCCTCATCATCCACCTCCTGCCCCACAAGTGCCAGCTCATGCTCCACAAGTGCCAGCTCCTGCCCCTCATCATCCACCTCCTGCCCCACAAGTGCCACCTCCTGACCCACAACATCAATCTCCAGCCCCACAAGAGCCGCCTCCTGCCCGACAAGTTACACCTGCTACAAGTTCCACAAGTGCCACCTCCCTGCTCACGAGTGCCACATCCCGCCCCACATGTACCACCTCCTGCATCACAACTTCCACCTCCCGCCCCACATGTACCACCTCCTGCATCACAACTTCCACCTCCCGCCCCACATGTACCACCTCCTGCATCACAACTTCCACCTCCCGCCCCACATAATCCACGTCCTGCTCCAAAATTGCCACCTCCTGCCCCACAAGTGCCTCCTCCCACCCCACAAGTGCCAACCCTTACCCCACAAGTGCCACCTCCTGCCCCACATCATCCACCAACCGCCCCACAAGTGTCACTTCCTGCCCCACAACTTCCATCTCCCACTCCACAAGTGCCACCTACTGCACAACAAATACCATCTCCTGCCCCATAAGTGCCACCTCCTGCCCCACAACCGCTACCTCCTGCCTCATATCATTCACCTCCCGCCCCACAATTTCCACCTCCTGCTCAACTAGCGCCACGTGCTGCCCCACAAGTTCCATTTCCCGCCCCACAAGTGCCACCTCCCGCCCCACAAGTGCCGCCTCCAGCCATACAAGTGCTAAATCGTGCCGCACAACTTCCACCTCCCGCCCCACAACTGCCACCTCCTGCCTTAAAAGTGCCACCTCCCGACCCACAAGTGCCTCCTCCTGTCCCACAGTTGTCACCTCCCGCTCCACAAGTTACACCTCACCCCCCACAAGTTCTACCACCCACCCCACAAGTGCCACCTGCAGCCCCAGAAGTGTCAAATCCTGCCACACAACTTCCACATCCAGCCCCACAAGTGCCACCTCCCACCCCACAACTTCCACTTCCCGCCCAACAACAGCCTCCTCCTGACCCACAAGTGCCTCCTCCTGCAACACAAGTGCCACCTCCTGCCCCACAAGTGCCACTTCCTGCCCCACAAGTGCTACCTACTTCCCCACAAGTGCCACCTAGTGCCGCACAAGTGCCACCTCCTGCCCCACATCATCCACCTCCTGCCTCACAAATGCCTCCTCCTGACCCACAATTGCCACCTGCCGCGCCACAAAACCAACTCCTGCCCCACAAGTGCCACCTCCTGCCCCACAAGTGCCACTTCCTGCCCCACAAGTGCTACCTACTTCCCCACAAGTGCCACCTCCTGCCCCACATCATCCACCTCCTGCCTCACAAATGCCTCCTCCTGACCCACAATTGCCACCTGCCGCCCCACAACTTCCACCTCACGCCCCACAAGTGCCACCTCCCGCCCCACAAGTGCCACAACCCGCCCCACAAATCCAACTCCTGACCCACAAGTTCCACCTACCGCCCCACAAGTTCCACCTCCCGCACCACAAGTGCCACCTCCCGACCCACATGTGCCAACTTCTGCCCCACAAGTGCCAGCTCCTGCCCCTCAAGTGTCACCTCTTCCCCACAAGTGCCACCTTCTGCTCCACAAGTGCCACTTCCTGCCGCACAAGTGATACCTCCAGCCCCACAACTGCCACCACCCGCCCCACAACTTCCACCTCCCGCCTCACAAGTGCAACCTCCAGGCCCACAAGTGCCACCTCCAGATCCACAAGAATTAACTCCTGCCCCACAAGTGCCACCTCCTGCCCTTCAAGAGCCACTTCTTGCCCCACAAGTAACATTTCCTGCCCCACAAGTGCCAACTCCTGCCCCACTAGTGCCACCTCCCGCCCCACAAGTGCCACCACCCTCCCCACAACTTCAACCTCCTTCCCCAAAACATCCACCTCCCGCCCCACAGGTGTCATCATCTGCCCCACAACTGCCACATCCCGCCCCACAAGTGCCACCTCCTGCCCCACAAGTGCCACCTTCTGCCTCACAAGTGCCACCCCTTGCCCCGCAAGTGCCACATCCCACCGCACAATTTCCACCTCTTGTTACACAAGTCCCACCTCCCGCCCAACAACAGCCTCCTCCTGCCCCAGAAGTGCCACCTCCTGCCCCACAAGTGCCACCTCCTGCCCCACAAGTGCCACGTCCTTCCCAATTGCCACGTCCTGTCCCACAAGTGCCACCTCCTGCCGTACAAGTGCCACCCTCTGCCCCACAATTGCCACTTCTTGCCCCACAATTGCCTATTCTTGCCCCATAACTTCCACCTCCCGTCCCACAGCTTCCACATCCTGCCCCACAAGTGCCCCATCCTGCCCCAGAAGTACCACCACCTGACCCTCAAGTGCCAACTCCTGCCCCACAAGTGCCACCTCGCATCCCGCAAGTGCCACATCCCGCCCCACAAGTTCCACCTCCTGCCTTACAAGTGCCCATTCCTGCTTCACAAGTGCCAGCTCATGTTTCACAAATGCCAGCTCCTTCCCCACATCATCAACGTCCTACCCCAAAAGTGTCACCTCCAACCCCACAAAGACAGCCTCCTGTCCCACATCATCCACCTCCTGCCCCACAAGTGCCACCTCCTGCAACACAAGTGCCACCTCCTGCCCCACAAGTGCCACCTTCTGCCCAACAAGTGCCAGCTCCTGCCCGACAAGAGCCACTTCCTGCCCCACAAGTACCTCTTCCCTCCCAACAAGTTCCAATTTCCGCCCAACAAGTACCACCTCCTTCTGCACAAGTTCCACCTCCTGCACTAAAAGCTCCATTTCCTGCCCCAGAAGTGCCACCTCCCGCCCCAAAACTTCCACCTCCCGCCCTACAACTTCCACCTCCTGGCCCACAAGTGCCAACTCCTGCCCCGCAACTTCCATCTCCTGCTCCACAAGTGCCACCTCGAACCGCACAATTGCCACCTCCTTCCCCATATCAACAACCTCCCATCCAACAAGTGCCACCTCCTGCCCCACAAGTGCCACCTCCTGCCACACAAATGCCACCTTCTGCCTCAAAATGCCACCTCCTGCCCAACAACTCCAACCTCCCGCCCCACAAGTACCACCTCCTGCTCCACAAGTTCCACCTCCTGCCCCATAAGTTCCACCTTACGCCCCACAAGTGCCATCTCCTGCCCCAAAAGCTCAATTTCCTGCCCCATCACTGCCACCTCCTGCACCACAAGTGCCACCTCCTGCCCCATAAGTGCCAATTTCTGCCCCACAAGTGCCACTTCCCACCTTACAAATGCCACCTCCTGCCCCACAACTTTCACCTCCTGCCCCACAAGTGCAACCTCCCTGCCCACGAGTGACACAATCTGCCCAAGTGCCACCTCCTGCCTCACAATTTCTACCTCCCGCCCCACAAGTGCCACCTCCTGCCCCACAAGTGCAACCTCCCGCCCCACAACTTCCACAACCTGCCCCACAAGTGCCACCTCCCGTCACTCAACTTCCACATCCCGCCCCACATGTACCACCTCCTGCATCACAACTTCCACCTCCCGCCCCACATGTACCACCTCCTGCATCACAACTTCCACCTCCCGCCCCACATGTACCACCTCCTGCATCACAACTTACACCTCCCGCCCCACATGTACCACCTCCTGCATCACAACTTACACCTCCCGCCCCAAGAATGCCACATCCTACCCCACAAGTGCCACCTCCCACGCACAAGTGCCACATCCTGCCCAAGTGTCACCTCCTGCCCACAAGTGCCACCTTCCGCCTTACAACTTCCACATCCCGCCCCACAAGTGCCCCACCTGATCCACAAGTGCCACCACCTGACCCACAAGTGCCAACTCGTGCCCCACAAGTGCCAACTCCTGCCTCACAAGTTCTACCTCCTGCCTTACAAGTGCCACCCCCTGCCTCACAACTTCCACCTCCCGCCCCACAAATGCCACCTCCTGCCCTTCAAGTGCCACCTCAGGCCCCACAAGTGCCCCCTCCCGCTCCACAAGTGCCACGTCCTGCCCCACAAGTGCCATCTCCCGCCCCACAAGGGCCAAATCCTGCCACGCAACATCCACCTCCTGCCCCACATCATCCACCTCCCACCCCACAAGTGCCACCTCCTGTGGCACAAGTGCCAATTCCAGCCCTAAAAGTGCCAGCTCATGCTTCACAATTGCCAGCTCCTGCCCCACATCATCCACCTCCTGCTCCACAAGTGCCACCTCCTGCCCCACATCGTCCACCACCCACCCAACAAGTGCCAATTCCTGCCCCACAAGTGCCAATTCCTGCCCCACAAGTGCCAGCTCATGCTTCACAAGTGCCAGCTCCTGCACTACATCATCCACTTCCTGCTCACAACTGCCACCTCCTGACCGACAAAGACATCCTCCTGCCCCATAAGTGCCAATTTCTACCCCACAAGTGCCAGCTCATTCCCCTGAAGTGCCACATTTGTCCACACCACTGCCTCCTCCCCCCCAAATAATCCACCTCCCGCCCCACCAGTGTCACTGACTGATCAACTTCCTCCTCCTGACCCACAAGTGCAACCTCCTGCCCCACAAGTGCCAGCTCCTGCCCCACAAGAGCCACTTCCTGCCCCACAAGTACCTCTTCCCTCCATACAAGTTCCAATTTCCGTCCAACAAGTACCACCTCCTTCTGCACAAGTTCCACCTCCTGCCCTAAAAGCTCCATTTCCTGCCCCAGAAGTGCCACCTCCCGCCCCAAAACTTCCACCTCCCGCCCTACAACTTCCACCTCCTGGCCCACAAGTGCCAGTTCCTGTCCCACAAGTGCCACCTACCACGCCACAAATTCCACCTCCTGCCCCACAAGTTCCACCTCCTGCCCCACAACGACCACCCCCTGCACCACAAGTGCCAATTCCTGCCCTACAAGTGCCAGCTCATTCCCCTGAAGTGCCAGCTCCTGCCCCACAAGTGCCACATTTTGCCACACCACTGCTACCTCCCCCCCCAAATAATCCACCTCCTGCCCCACAAGTGTCACTGACCGCCCAACTTCCTCCTCCTGACCCACAAGTGCAACCTCCTGCCCCACAACTTCAACATCCCGCCACACAAGTGCCGACTCCTGCCCATCGTGTGCCACATCCTGCCCCACAAGTGCCAACTCCTGCCCCACATCGTCCACCTCCCAACCAACAAGTGCCACCTCCTGCCCCACAAGTGCCAATTCCTGCCCCACATGTGCCAGCTCATGCCCCACAAGTGCCAGGTCCTGTCCCACATCATCCACCTTCTGCCCCACAAGTGCCACCTCCTGCCCCACAACGACCACCTCCTGCCCCACATCATCCACCCCCTGCACCACAAGTGCCAATTCATGCCCTACAAGTGCCAGCTCACTCCCCTGAAGTGCCAGCTCCTGCCCCACAAGTGCCACCTCCTGTCCCACATGTGCTAACTCCTGCCCCACAAGTGCCATTTTCTGCCCCACAACTTCTACCTCACGGCCCACAAGAGCCAGTTCCAGCCCCACAAATGCCACCTCCCGCCCCACAACTTCAACATCCCGCCACACAAGTGCCACCTCCTGCCCCACAAGTGCCAAATCCTGTTCTGCAACTTCCAACTCCTGCTCCACAAGTGCCACCTCCTGCCCCACATCATCTACCTCCCACCCCACAAGTGCCACCTCCTGCCCCACAAGTTACATCTCCCGCCCCACAAGTGCCACCTCCTGCCTAACAACTTCCAACTCCCACCACAACAAATTCCACCTCCTGTCTTACAAGTTCCACTTCCGCCCCACAAGTGCCACCTCCAGCCCCATAAGTGCCTAATCATGCCCCACAACATCCACCTGTGCCCTACAAATTTCCGGCTCCACATCATCCAACTCCAGCCCCACAAGCGCCACCTCCTGCACAAAAAGATCCACCTCAAGCCCCACTGGTGCCACCTCCCGCGCCACAACTTCCACCTCCCGCCCCACAATTGCCACCTCCTGCCCCATAAGTGCCACCTCCCGCCCAACAATTGTGGCCACATGACAAACAAGTTCAACTTCCGCCCCACAAGTGTCACCTCCTGCCCAACAAGTGCCATTTCTTACCCCACAGGTTCCAAATCCTACCCCACTGGTGCCATTTCCTGCCCCACAAGTGCCATTTCCCCCCCCACAGGTGACACCTCCTACCCCACATCATCCACCTCCTCCCCCACAAGTGACAATACCTGTTCCACAAGTGCCACCTCCCGCCCCACAACTTCAACATCCCGCCACACAAGTGCCGACTCCTGGCAACGTGTGCCACATCCTGCCCCACAAGTGCCAGCTCCTGCCCCACATGTTCCACCTACCACCCCACAAATTCCACCTCATGCCCCACAAGTGCCAACTCCCAACCCACAAATGCCAAATCCTGCAATGCAACTTCCACCTCCTGCTCCACAAGTGCCACCTCCTGCCCCACATCGTCCACCTCCCACCCAACAAGTGCCACCACCTGCCCTACAAGTGCCAATTCCTGCCCCACATGTGCCAGCTCATGCTTCACAAGTGCCAGCTCCTGCACTACGTCATCCACTTCCTGCTCACAAGTGCCACCTCCTGACCGACAAAGACATCCTCCTGCCCCATAAGTGCCAATTTCTGCCCCACAAGCGCCAGCTCATTCCCCTGAAGTGCCACATTTGTCCACACCACTGCCTCCTGCCCCCCAAATAATCCACCTCCTGCCCCACAAGTGACACTGACTGACCAACTTCCTCCTCCTGCCCCACAAGTGCCAGCTCCTGCCCCACAAGTGCCGGCTCCTGCCCCACAAGTGCCAGCTCCTGCCCGACAAGAGCCACTTCATGCCCCACAAGTACCTCTTCCCTCCCAACAAGTTCCAATTTCCACCCCACAAGTGCAACCTCCTGCCCCACAAGTGCAACCTCCTGCCCCACATCGTCCACCTCCCACCCAACAAGTGCCACCACCTGCCCCACAAGTGCCAGCTCCTGCCCCACAAGTGCCAGCTCCTGCCCCACAAGTGCCAGCTCCTGCCCCACAAGAGCCACTTCCTGTCCCACAATTACCTCTTCCCTCCCAACAAGTTCCAATTTCCGCCCCACAAGTGCCACCTCCTGCCCCACATCATCCACCTCCCGCCCCACAATTGCCACCTAATGCCCCACAAGTGCCACCTCCCGCCCAACAATTGTGGCCACATGACAAACAAGTTCCACTTCCGCCCCACAAGTGCCACCTCCTGCCCAACAAGTGCCATTTCTTACCCCACAGGTTCCAAATCCTACCCCACTGGTGCCATTTCCTGCCCCACAAGTGCCATTTCCCCCCCCACATGTGCCAACTCCTGCCTTACAAGTTTCACCTCCCACCCCACAAATTCCACCTCCCACCCCACAAGTTCCACCTCCTGCCCCAAAAGTGCCAATTCCTGCTTCACAAGTGCCAGCTCATGCTTCACAAATGCCAGCTCATGCCCCACATCATCAACTTCCTGCCCCACAAGTGCCACCTCCTACCCCACAAAGACAGCCTCCTGCCCCACATCATCCACCTCCTCCCCCACAAGTGACAATACCTGTTAGACAAGTGCAACCTCCAGCCCCACAACTTCAACATCCCGCCACACAAGTGCCGACTCCTGGCAACGTGTGCCACATCCTGCCCCACAAGTGTCAACTCCTGCCCCACATCGTCCACCTCCCATCCAACAAGTGCCACCTCCTGCCCCACAAGTGCCAATTCCTGCCCCCCAAGTGCCAGCTCATGCTCCACAAGTGCCAGCTCCTGCCCCTCATCATCCACCTCCTGCCCCACAAGTGCCACCTCCTGACCCACAACATCAATCTCCAGCCCCACAAGAGCCGCCTCCTGCCCGACAAGTTACACCTGCTACAAGTTCCACAAGTGCCACCTCCCTGCTCACGAGTGCCACATCCCGCCCCACATGTACCACCTCCTGCATCACAACTTCCACCTCCCGCCCCACATGTACCACCTCCTGCATCACAACTTCCACCTCCCGCCCCACATGTACCACCTCCTGCATCACAACTTCCACATCCCGCCCCACATGTACCACCTCCTGCATCACAACTTCCACCTCCCGCCCCACATGTACCACCTCCTGCATCACAACTTCCACCTCCCGCCCCACATGTACCACCTCCTGCATCACAACTTCCACCTCCCGCCCCACATGTACCACCTCCTGCATCACAACTTCCACATCCCGCCCCACAAGTGCCACCTCATGCCTCACAACTGCCACCCCCCCCCCACAAGTGCCACCTCCCGCCCCACAAGTGCCACCTCCCACGCACAAGTGCCACATCCTGCCCCACAAGTGCCACCTCCCACGCACAAGTGCCACTACCTGCCCCACAAGTGCCAACTCCTGCCCCACAAGTGCCAACTCCTGCCCCACAAGTTCTATGTGCCTCTGTGGGGTCTCTTATGGGTATCTCTGGACCCAAATGTATTCCTATGGGTACCTATGGGTTTCAATGCAGTCCCTTTGTGCCTCTATGGGGTCTCTTATGGGTCTCAGCAGTGTCCCTATGTGTCTCTATGGGTCTCACTGTCCCTCACTGTAATCCATGGGATCCCTATGTGTCCCTATTTGTCCCAATGTCCCCCCTATGGGTTGCTATGTGCCACTATGGGGTCTCTATGGGGTCTCTATGGTGTCTCATGGATATCTCTGGGCTCAAATGTCTTCTTATGGGTGACTATGGGTTTCAATGCAGTCCCTATGTGCCTCTATGGGGTCTCTTATGGGTCTCACCGAGGTCCCTATGTGTCTCTATGGGTCTCACTGTCCCCCACTGAAATCCATGGGGTCCCTATGTGTCCCAATGTCCCCCTATTGGACCCAGTGTCAGCCTATGGTTCACAATGTGTCCCTATGTGTCCCAATGTCCCTCCTATGTGTTGCTAAGTGTCTCCATGGGGTCTCTTATGAGTATCTCTGGGCCAAAATATCTACCTATTGGTATCCATAGGTTACATTACGTCCCTATGTGCCTCTATGGGGTCTCTTAAGGGTTACAGCGGAGTCCCTATGTGTCTCTATGGGTCTCACTGTCCCCCACTATGTTCCATGGGGTCCCTAAGTGTTCCAATATACCCCTATGGGTCCCAGTGTCTCCCTATGGGTCACTATGTGTTCCTAAGTGCCGAATGTCACCCCTATGTGTCCCAATGGCCCCCTTTGGAGTTTCTATGGGGACTCTTATTAGTATCCCTGGGCCCAAATGTCTTCCTATGGGTATCTATGGGTTTCAATGAGGTCCCTATGTGCCTCTATGGGGTCTCTTATGGGTATCAGTGGAGCCCCTATGTTTGTCTACAGGTCTCACTGTTCCCCACTGTAATCCATGGGGTCCCTCTGTGTCCCAATGTCCACACTATGGGTTGCTATGTACCTCTATGGGGTCTCTATGTAGTCTCTTATTTCTATCTATGGGCTTAAATGTCCTCCTATGGGTATCTATGGGTTTCAATGTGGTCCCTATGTGCCTCTATGGGGTCTCTTATGGGTCTCAGCAGAGTCTCTATGTGTCTCTACGGGTATCACTGTCTTCCACTGTAATCCATGTTGTCCCTATGGGTCCAAGTGTCTCCCTATGGGTCACTATGTGTCCCTATGTGTCCCAATGTCCCCCCTATGGGTTGCTATGTGCCTCTATGGGTTCTTTATGGGGCTCTATGGGGTGCCTATGGAGCTCTATGGGGTTCTATGGGGCGTTCTGAGGTTTCTATGGGGTGTCTATGGAACGCTATGGTGTGTCTATGTGGCAAAATGAGTTTCTATGGGTGGCTATGGGAGCTCTATGGGGCACAATGGGTTGCCTACGGGGCTCTATGGGATGTCTATGGGGCTCTATGGCGCGGCTATATGTCCTTATGTGGTGTCTATGTGGCACTATGTTGTGCTATGGGGTGCTGTGAGGCACTATGGGGTGCTATGAGGCTCTATGGAGCAGTATAGGGTGTCTATGGGTCCCTATGGGGTGCAATGGGGCGCTGTGGGGCACAAGGGAGTGTCTATGAGGCTCCATGGGCTGCTATGTTGCACTATGGAGTAGCTATGGGGTGCTATGGGGTCTCTTTGGGCCCCTATGAGTCACTATGGGGTGTCTATGGGGCTCTATGGGGTATCTTTGTGTTCCTATGGGGCGCTATGGGTGACTATGGGGTCGCTATGGGTTTCTTTGATGCACTATGGGTCTCAATGGGGTCTCTATGGGTCTCAATTTATCCTTATGGCTCCCAATGACTGTCTATGGGTCTCTATGTGTCCCTATGGGTCCCAGTGTCTCTCTATGTGTCCCTATGGGTCCCAGTGTCTCTCTATGGGTCCCAATGTCTTCCTCTGGATCTCTATGGGTCCCTATGGGTCCCAGTGTCTCTCTATGTCCCCCTGTCTAGGTGGTAACTATACAGATGGTAACAAAGATGGTAACAAATGTACAGAGGTTCTAAGCGAGAGAGAAACTCACCAGTGGTGATGCCTTCGCTGAGGAAGCTGGGGCGGTCTTCACTGCAGAGCGATGTCCAAGAGATGCTGCCTCACAGAATCACAGAATTCTCAAGGTTGGAAAAGGGCTGCCAGCTTTTGTAGGAGAATAGCATGGGAGACAGTTGTGAAGGCTTTGCTGAAGTCCAAGTAGAGCACATCAACAGCCTTTCTTTCCTACATCCATCAGATGGGTCACAGGATCGTAGAAGGAGATCAGATTGGTCAAGCAGGAGCTGCCCTTCACAAACCCATGCTGGCTAGGTCTGATCTCCTGCTCATCCCACACCTGCCGCATCTGTCATCTCCCTCAAGACAATTCGTTCCATTCCCTTCCCTGGCACCGAGGTCAGGCTAACAGGCCTGGAGTTGCCCGGATCCTCCTGACAACCTTGCTTGGAAATGGGAGTCACGTTGGCAAGCCTCCAGTCTTCTGGGACCTCACCCGGTAACAGGGAGCTCGGAAAGATAATGGAAAGCGGCTCGAGTGAGGGTCAGCCCTTAAATGAGGTCTCAGAGGAGGTGGAGTCGAGCTCCAGCCCTCCCGGGAGCACAGCTCCATTACTCTCACCTGTGCTCCCGCAGCTGACCCCACACTTGCCTCAGCTGATTAATCAGAGGTTCAGGCTGTGATTACCAATCTCCCATACAGCCCCTATGGGTCCCAGTGTCTCCCTATGGGTCACTATGTGTTCCTAAGTGCCGAATGTCCCCCCTATGTGTCCCAATGGCTTCCTTTGGGGTTTCTATGGGGACTCTTATTGGTATCTCTGGGCCCAAATGTCTTCCTATGGGTATCTATGGGTTTCAATGAGGTCCCTATGTGCCTCTATGGGGTCTCTTATGGGTATCAGTGGAGCCCCTATGTGTCTCTACGGGTCTCACTGTTCCCCACTGTAATCCATGGGGTCCCTCCGTGTCCCAATATCCACACTATGGGTTGCTATGTACCTCTATGGGGTCTCTATGTGGTCTCTTATGGGTATCTCTGGGCCCAAATGTCTTCCTATGTGCATCTATGGGTTTCAATGTGGTCCCGATGTGCCTCTATGGGGTCTCTATGGGTCTCAGCAATGTCCCTATGTGTCTCTATGGGTCTCACTGTCCCCCACTGTAATCCATGGGATCCCTATGTGTCCCAATGTCCCCCTATGGGTCCCAGTGTCTCCCTATGGGTCACTATGTGTCCCTATGTGTCCTAATATCCCCCCTATGGGTAGCTATGTGCCTCTATGGGGTCTCTTATTTGTATCTATGGGCTTAAATGTCCTCCTATGGGTATCTATGTGTTTCAATGTGGTCCCTATGTGCCTCTATGGGGTCTCTTATGGGTCTCAGCAGAGTCTCTATGTGTCTCTACGTGTATCACTGTCCCCCACTGTAATCCATGGTGTCCCTATGTGTCCCAATGTCACCCTATGGGTCCCAGTGTCCCCCTATGGGTCACTATGTGTCCCTATGTGTCCCAATGTCCCCCCTATGGGTTGCTATGTGCCACTATGGGGTCTCTATGGGGTCTCTATGGGGTCTCATGGATATCTCTGGGCCCAAATGTCTTCCTATGGGTATCTGTGTGTTTCAATGCAGTCCCTATGTGCCTCTATGGGGTCTCTATGGGTCTCAGCGAGGTCCCTATGTGTCTCTATGGGTCTCACTGTCCCCCACTGAAATCCATGGGGTCCCTCTGTGTCCCAATGTCCCCCTATTTGTCCCAGTGTCAGCCTATGGGTCACAATGTGTCCCTATGTGTCCCAATGTCCCTCCTATGTGTTGCTAAGTGTCTCCATGGGTTCTCTTATGAGTATCTCTGGGCCAAAATATCTACCCATTGGTATCCATAGGTTACATTACGTCCCTATGTGCCTCTATGGGGTCTCTTAAGGGTTACAGCGGAGTCCCTATGTGTCTCTATGGGTCTCACTGTCCCCCACTATGTTCCATGGGGTCCCTATGTGTCCCAATATACCCCTATGGGTCCCAGTGTCTCCCTATGGGTCACTATGTGTCCCTATGTGTCCCAATATCCCCCCTATGGGTAGCTATGTGCCTCTATGGGGTCTCTTATTCGTATCTATGGGCTTAAATGTTCTCCTATGGGTATCTATGGGTTTCAGTGTGGTCCCTATGTGCCTCTATGGGGTCTCTTATGGGTCTCAGCAGAGTCTCTGTGTGTCTCTACGGGTATCACTGTCTTCCACTGTAATCCATGGTGTCCCTATGTGTCCCAATGTCACCTTATGGGTCCCAGTGTCTCCCTAAGGGTCACTATGTGTCCATATGTGTCCCAATGTCCCCCCTATGTGTTGCTATGTGCCTCTATGGGTTCTCTATGGGGCTCTATGGGGTGCCTATGGAGCTCTATGGGGTTCTATGGGGCGTTCTGAGGTTTCTATGGGGTGTCTATGGAACGCTATGGTGTGTCTATGTGGCAAAATGAGTTTCTATGGGTGGCTATGGGAGCTCTATGGGGCACAATGGGTTGCCTACGGGGCTCTATGGGATGTCTATGGGGCTCTATGGTGCGGCTATATGTCCTTATGTGGTGTCTATGTGGCACTATGTTGTGCTATGGGGTGCTGTGAGGCACTATGGGGTGCTATGGGGCTCTATGGAGCAGTATAGGGTGTCTATGGGTCCCTATGTGGTGCAATGGGGCGCTGTGGGGCACAAGGGAGTGTCTATGAGGCTCCATGGGCTGCTATGGGGCACTGTGGAGTAGCTATGGGATGATTTGGGGTCTCTTTGTGCCCCAATGGGGCGCTATGTGTCACTATGTGGTGTCTATGGGGCTCTATGGGGTGGCTATGCGGTGCTGTAGGGTGGCTATGGGGTGCTTTGGGGTATCCTTGGGTTCCTATGGGGCGCTATGGGTGACTATGGGGTGCTATGGTTTGCTATGGGGCTCTATGCGGAAGAATGGGGTCTCTATGGGGCGCTATGGGGTCCCTATGGGGCTCTATGGGGAGTCTATGGGGTGTCTTTGGGGATCTATGGGTTGTCTGTGGGGCTCTATGGGGTCTGCATGGGGTCTGTATGGGGTTCAGTGGGTCTCTATGGGGCTCTATGGGGTGTCTACAGGCACTATGGGGCGATATGGGGTGTCTATGTGGTTCAATTGGGCTCTATGGTGTGGCTGTAGGGCCTTATGTGGTGTCTATGGGGCACTGTGGGCTGCTATGGGGTGCTGTGGGGAACCATGGGGTGTCTATGGGGCTCTATGGAGCAGTATGCTGTGTCTATGGGTCCCTATGGGGTGCAATGGGGTGCTGTGGGGCACAATGGAGTGTCTATGAGGCTCCATGGGCTGCTATGGGGCACTATGGAGTAGCTATGGGGTGCTATGGGGTCTCTTTGGGCCCCTATGGGTCACTATGGGGTGTCTATGGGGCTCCATGGGGTATCTTTGTGTTCCTATGGGGCGCTATGGGTGACTATGGGGTGCTATGGGTTTCTTTGAGGAAGTGCCAACTCCTGCCCAACGTGTGATATCTCCTGCACCACAAGTTCCAAGACTTGCCCCACAAGTTCCATCTACCATCCCACAAGTGCCACCTCCTGCCCCACAAGTGCCACCTCCCGACCCACAAGTGCCACCTTCTGCCGTGCAAGTGCCAGCTCCTGCCCCAAAAGTGCCAGCTCCTGCTCCACATGTGCCACCTCTCGCCCCACAAGTTCCAGCTCCCGCCCCATAAGTGCCACCTCCCTCTCCACAAATTCCACCTCCCGCCCACAAGTGCCACATCGCTCCCCACAAGTGCCACCTCCTGCCCCACTAGTGCCACCTCCTGCCCCACAAGTGCCAACTCCAGCCCCACAAGTGCAACCTCCCACCCCACAAGTACCAAATCCTGCCCCACAACTTCCACCTCCTGCCCCAGAAGTGCCATCTCCTGCCCCACATGTGTCACCTCCTGCCCCACATCATCCACCTCCAAACCCATAAGTGCCACCTCCTGCACAACAAGTGCCATTTCCTGCCCCACAAGTGCCATTTCCCCCCCCACATGTGCCAACTCCTGCCTTACAAGTTTCACCTCCCACCCCACAAATTCCACCTCCCACCCCACAAGTTCCACCTCCTGCCCCAAAAGTGCCAATTCCTGCTTCACAAGTGCCAGCTCATGCTTCACAAATGCCAGCTCATGCCCCACATCATCAACTTCCTGCCCCACAAGTGCCACCTCTAACCCCACAAAGACAGCCTCCTGCCCACATCATCCACCTCCTGCCCCACAAGCGACAATTCCTGCCCCACAAGTGCCAGCTCATGCCCCACAAGTGCCACCTCTTGCCCCACAGGTGCCACCTCCTGCCCCACATCATCCACCTCCTCCCCCAAAAGTGACAATACCTGTTCCACAAGTGCCACCTCCCGCCCCACAACTTCAACATCCCGCCACACAAGTGCCAACTCCTGGCAACGTGTGCCACATCCTACCCCACAAGTGCCAGCTCCTGCCCCACATGTTCCACTTACCACCCCACAAATTCCACCTCATGCCCCACAAGTGCCAACTCCCAACCCACAAATGCCAAATCCTGCAATGCAACTTCCACCTCCTGCTCCACAAGTGCCACCTCCTGCCCCACATCGTCCACCTCCCACCCAACAAGTGCCACCACCTGCCCCACAAGTGCCAATTCCTGCCCCACAAGTGCCAGTTCATGCCCCACAAGTGCCACATTATTCCACACCACTGCCTCCTCCCCCCCAAATAATCCACCTCCTACCCCACAAGTGTCACTGACTGACCAACTTCCTCCTCCTGACCCACAAGTGCCACCTCCTGACCCACAAGTGCCAGCTCCTGCCCGACAAGAGCCACTTCCTGCCCCACAAGTACCTCTTCCCTCCCAACAATTTCCAATTTCCACCAAACAAGTACCACCTCCTTCTGCACAAGTTCCACCTCCCGCCCCACAAGTTCCACCTCCTGCCCTAAAAGCTCCATTTCCTGCCCCAGGAGTGCCACCTCCCGCCCCACAAGTGCCAAATCCTGCCCTACAACTTCCACCTCCTGGCCCACAAGTGCCATCTCCCGCCCCACAAGGGCCAAATCCTGCCACGCAACACCCACCTCCTGCCCCACATCATCCACCTCCCACCCCACAAGTGCCACCTCCTGTGGCACAAGTGCCAATTCCAGCCCTAAAAGTGCCAGCTCATGCTTCACAATTGCCAGCTCCTGCCCCACATCATCCACCTCCTGCCCCACAAGTGCCACCTCCTATCCCACATGTGCCAACTCCTGCCCCACAAATGCCATTTCCCGCCCCACAAGTGCCACCTCCTGCCCCACAAGTGCCACCACCTTCCCCACAAGTGCCACCTCCCACCCCACAAGTTTAACCTCCAGACACACAAGTTCCATCTCCCGCCCCACAAGTGCCATCTCCCGCCCCACAAGTGCCAAATCCTGATGTGCAACTTCCACCTCCTGCTCCACAATTGCCATCTCCTGACCCACAAGTGCCACCTCCCGCCACACAAGTGCCACCTCCCGCCCCTCTATAGCCACCTCATGCCCCACAAGTTACACCTCATGCCCCACAAGTTACACCTCTTGCCCCACAACGTCGACACCCGCCCCACATGTGCCACCACCTGACCCACAAGTGCCAACTCCTGCCCCACAAGTGCCATTTCCTGCACCACATTTGCCGCGTCCTGCCCTACAAGTGCCGACTCCTGCCCCACAAGTGCTACCTCTCGCCCCAGAACCTCAACCTCCAGCCACACAAGTGCCACCTCCCGCCCCACAAGTGCCACCTCCCGCCCCACTACTTCCACGTCACACCCCAAATCTTCTTACCTTCCACCCCACAAGTGCCACCTCCTGCCCCAAACCTTCAACCTACTGCCCCACAACTGCCACTTCCCACCCAGCAATTGCCACCCCCCGCCCCACAAGTGCCTCCTCCCACCCCACAAGTGCCAACCCTTACCCCACAAGTGCCAACTCCTGCCCCACATCATCCACCAACCGCCCCACAAGTGTCACCTCCTGCACCACAAGTGCCACCTCCCGACCCACAACTTCCAGCTCCCGCCCCAGTAGTGCCAGCTCCCGGCCCACAATTGCCACCTCCTGCCACACAACTTCCACTTCCCGCCCAACAACAGCCTCCTCCTGCCCCACATGTGCCACCTCCTGCCCCACAAGTGCCACTTCCTGCCCCACAAGTGCTACCTACTTCTCCACAAGGGCCACCTCCTGCCCCACATCATCCACCTCCTGCCTCACAAATGCCTCCTCCTGACCCACAATTGCCACCTGCCGCCCCACAACTTCCACCTCACACCCCACAAGTGCCACCTCCCGCCCCAGAAGTGCCACAACCCGCCCCACAAATCCAACTCCTGACCCACAAGTGCCACCTCCCGCCCTACATGTGCCAACTTCTGCCCCACAAGTGCCAGCTCCTGCCCCTCAAGTGTCACCTCCTCCCCACAAGTGCCACCTTCTGCTCCACAAGTGCCACTTCCTGCCGCACAAGTGATACCTCCAGCCCCACAACTGCCACCACCCGCCCCACAACTTCTACCTCCCGCCTCACAAGTGCAAACTCCAGGCCCACAAGTGCCACCTCCAGTTCCACAAGAATTAACCCCCTGCCCCACAAGTGCCACCTCCTGCCCCACAAGTGCCACCTCCCACCCCACAAGTGCCACGTCCTTCCCAATTGCCACGTCCTGTCCCACAAGTGCCACCTCCTGCCGTACAAGTGCCACCCTCTGCCCCACAATTGCCAATTCTTGCCCCACAATTGCCAATTCTTGCCCCACAACTTCCACCTCCCACCCCATAACTTCCACCTCCCATCCCACAGCTTCCAAATCCTGCCCCACAAGTGCCCCATCCTGCCCCAGAAGTACCACCACCTGACCCACAAGTGCCAACTCCTGCCCCACAAGTGCCACCTCGCATCCCGCAAGTGCCACATCCCGCCCCACAAGTTCCACCTCCTGCCTTACAAGTGCCAATTCCTGCTTCACAAGTGCCAGCTCATGCTTCACAAATGCCAGCTCCAGCCCTACATCAACTTCCTGCCCCACAAGTGCCACCTCCAACCCCACAAAGACAGCCTCCTGCCCCACATCATCCACCTCCTGCCCCACAAGTGCCAGCTCCTGCCCCACAAGTGCCACCTCCTGCCCCACAAGTGCCACCTCCTGCCCCACAAAGACCACCTCCTGCCCCACAAGTGCCAACTCCTGCCCCACATTTTCCACCTACCACCCCACAAATTCCAACTCCTGCCCCACAAGTGCCACCTCCCACCCCACAAATGCCACCTCCTGCCCTGCAACTTCCACCTCCTGCTCCACAAGGGCCATCTCCTGCCCCACATCGTCCACCTCCCACCCAACAAGTGCCAATTGTGCCCCACAAGTGCCACCTCCTGCCCCACAACGACCACCTCCTGCCCCACAACGACCACCTCCTGCCCCACAACGACCACCTCCTGCCCCACAAGTGCCAGCTCATTCCCCTGAAGTGCCAGCACCTGCCCCACAAGTGCCACATTTTGCCACACCACTGCCACCTCCCCCCCCAAATAATCCACCTCCTGCCACACAAGTGTCATTGACCGCCCAACTTCCTCCTCCTGACGCACAAGTGCAACCTTCTGCCCCACAAGTGCCAGCTCCTGCCCGACAAGAGCCACTTCCTGCCCCACAAGTACCTCTTCCCTCCCAACAAGTTCCCATTTCCGCCCCACAAGTGCCACCTCCTGCCCCACAAGTGCAACCTCCTGCCGCACAACTGACAATTCCTGCCCCAAAAGTGACAGCTCATGCTTCACAATTGCCAGCTCCTGCCCCACATCATCCACCTTCTGCCCCACAAGTGCCACCTCTCGCCCCACAAGTGCCACATCCCGCCCCACAAGTGCCACCTCCTGCCAAACTAGTGCAACCTCCTGCCCCACAAGTGCCATATCTCGCCAGACAATTTACAGCTCCTGCCCCAAAAGTGCTACATCCTGCACCACAACTTCAACCTCCTGCCCCACAAGTGCCAATTCCTGCCCCACATGTGCCAGCTCATGCTTCACAAGTGCCAGCTCCTGCACCACATCATCCACTTCCTGCCCACAAGTGCCAGTTCATGCCCCACAAGTGCCAGCTCCTGCCCCACAAGTGCCACATCCTGCCCCACAAGAGCCACTTCCTTCACCACAGGTACCCCATCCCACCCCACAAGTTTCAATTCCTGCCATACAAGTGCCACCTCCTGCCCCACAAGTGCCACCTCCTGCCCTACAAGTGCCACCTCCCACCAAACAACTGACACCTCCTGCCCCACAAGTGTCACCTCCTGCCCAACAAGTTCCACCTCTTGACCTACAAGTGCCACCTCCTGCCCCATAAGTTTCACCTCTCGCCCAACAAATGCCACCACCTCCCCCAAAAGCGCCACCTCCTGCCCCACAGGTGCCATTTCCTGCCCCACAACATCCACCTCCCACGCACAAGTGCAACCTACCGCCCCACAACTTCCACATCCTGCCCCACAAGTGCCAACACCTGCCCCACAAGTGCCACCTCCTGCCCCACAAGTGCCACCTCCTGCCCCGCCAGTTCCACCTGTCACCCTGCAAGTCCAGCTCCTGCCCCACAAGTGCCAGCTCATGCTTCACAAGTGCCAGCTCCTGCCCCACAAAGACAGCCTCCTGCCCCACATCATCCACCTCCTGCCCCACAAAGACCACCTCCTGCCCTACATCATCCACCTCCTCCCCCACAAGTGACAATACTTGTTCCACAAGTGCCACCTCCCGCCCCACAAATGCCAAATCCTGCCCTGCAACTTCCACCTCCTGCCCCACAAGTGCCAATTCCTGCCCCACAAGTTCCAGCTCATGCTTCACAAGTGCCAGCTCCTGCCCCACATCATCAACTTCCTGCCCCACAAGTGCCACCTCCAACCCCACAAAGACAGCCTCCTGCCCCACATCATCCACCTCCTGCCCCACAAGTGCCAATTCGTGCCCCACTATTGCCAGCTCATGCCCCACAAGTGCCAGCATCTGCCCCACAAGTGCCACCTCTTGCCCAACAGGTACCACCTCCTGTCCCACATCATCCACCTCCTCCCACACAAGTGACAATACTTGTTCCACAAGTGCCACCTCCCGCCCCACAAATGCCAAATCCTGCCCTGCAACTTCCACCTCCTGCTCCACAAGTGCCAATTCCTGCCCCACAAGTGCCAATTCCTGCCCCACAAGTGCCAGCTCATGCTTCACAAGTGCCAGCTCCTGCCCCACATCATCCACTTCCTGCTCACATGTGCCACCTCCTGTCCGACAAAGACCACCTCCTGCCCCACATCATCCACCCCCTGCCCCACAAGTGCCACCTCCTGCCCCACAACGACCACCTCCTACCCCACATCATCCAACCCCTGCACCACAAGTGCCAATTCCTGCCCCACAAGTGCCACATTGTTCCACACCACTGCCACCTCCCCCCCAAATAATCCACCTCCTGCCCCACAAGTGTCACTGACCGCCCAACTTCCTCCTCCTGACACACAAGTGCAACCTCCTGCCCCACAAGTGCCAGCTCCTGCCCGACAAGAGCCACTTCCTGCCCCACAAGTACCTCTTCCCTCCCAACAAGTTCCAATTTCCGCCCCACAAGTGCCACCTCCTGCCCCACAAGTGCAACCTCCTGCCCCACAAGTGCCACCTACCACGCCACAAATTCGACCTCCTGCCCCACAAGTTCCACCTCCCACCCCACAAGTGCCAAATCCTGCCACGCAACGTCCACATCCTGCTCCACAAGTGCCACCTCCTGCCCCACATCATCCACCTCCCATCCAACAAGTGCCACCACCTGCCGCACAACTGCCAATTCCTGCCCCACAAGTGCCAGCTCATGCTTCACAAGTGCCAGCTCCTGCCCCTCATCATCCACCTCCTGCCCCACAAGTGCCACCTCCCGCCCCACAAGAGCCACCTCCCGCCCTACAGCTTCCATCTTCTGGCTCACAAGTTAAACCTCCTGCCTCAAAAGAGCCACCTCCCGCCCCACAACTTCCACGTAACGCCCCATAAGTTCCACCTCCTGCCCAACAAGTGCCACCTCTCGTCCCACAAGGACCACCTCCTGCCCCACAAGTTCCACCTCTTGCCCCACAAGTGCCAAATACTTCCCCACAACTTCCACCTTCTGCCGCACTAGTGCCAACTCCAATTCCACAAGTGCCACCTCCCACACCACAAGTGCCACCACCTGACCCACAAGTGCCAACTCCTGCCCCACAAGTGCCATTTCTTGCCCCACAAGTGCCACCTCCTGCCCCACAAGTGCCATTTCCTGCCCTACAACTTCCACCTCCTGCCCCACAAGAGCCAGTTCCAGCCCCACAAATGCCACCTCCCGCCCCACAACTTCAACAACCCGCCATACAAGTGCCAACTCCTGCCCAACGTGTGCCACATCCTGCCCCACAAGTGCCAACTCCTGCCCCACATCATCCACCTCCTGCCCCACAAGCGCCATTTCCTGCCCTACAACTTCCACCTCCTGCCCCACAAGAGCCAGTTCCAGCCCCACAAATGCCACCTCCTGCCCCACAACTTCAACATCCCGCCATACAAGTGCCACCTCCTGCCCAACGTGTGCCACATCCTGCCCCACAAGTGCCAAATCCTGCCCCATATCATCCACCTCCTGCCCCACAAGTGCCACCTCCAGCCCCACAAGTGCCACCTCCAGCCCCACAAGTGCCAACTCCTGCCCCACAAGTGCCACATCCCTCTTCACAAGTGCCACCTCCTGCCCCACAAGTGCCACCTACCACGCCACAAATTCGACCTCCTGACCCACAAGTTCCACCTCCCACCCCACAAGTGCCAAATCCTGCCACGCAACGTCCACATCCTGCTCCACAAGTGCCACCTCCTGCCCCACATCATCCACCTCCCATCCAACAAGTGCCAAATCCTGCCGCACAACTGCCAATTCCTGCCCCACAAGTGCCAGCTCATGCTTCACAAGTGCCAGCTCCTGCCCCTCATCATCCACCTCCTGCCCCACAAGTGCCACCTCCCGCCCAACAATTGTGGCCACATGACAAACAAGTGAAAAATCCCACCCCACAAGTGCCACTACATGCCCAACAGGTGCCACCTCCCACCCCACAACTTCAGCCTCCCGCCACAGAAGTGCCAACTCCTGCTCAACGTGTGATATCTCCTGCACCACAAGTTCCAAGTCTTGCCCCACAAGTTCCACCTACCATCCCACAAGTGCCACCTCCAGCCCCACAAGTGCCATCTCCCTCCCCACAAGTACCAAATCCTGCCCCACAACTTCCACCTCCTGCCCCAGAAGTGCCATCTCCTGTCGCACAAGTTCCACCTTCTGCCCCACAAGTGAAACCTCCAGCCCCATAAGTGCCAAATCCTGCCCCACAACATCCACCTGTGTCCTACAAATACCATTTCCGGCTCCACATCATCCAACTCCTGCCCCACAAGTGCAACCTCCCGACCCACAAGTGCCACCTCCTGCCGTGCAAGTGCCAGCTCCTGCCCCGAAAGTGCCAGCTCCTGCTCCACATCTGCCACCTCTCGCCCCACAAGTTCCAGCTCCCGCCCCATAAGTGCCACCTCCCTCTCCACAAATTCCACCTCCCGCCCACAAGTGCCACATCGCTCCCCACAAGTGCCACCTCCTGCCCCACTAGTGCCACCTCCCGCCCCACAAGTGCCAACTCCAGCCCCACAAGTGCCAACTCCAGCCCCACAAGTACCAAATCCTGCCCCACAACTTCCTCCTCCTGCCCTAGAAGTGCCACCTCCCGACCCACAAGTGTCACCCCCTGCCGCACATCATCCACCTCCAAACCCATAAGTGCCACCTCCTGCACAACAAATGCCAATTCCTGCCCCACAAGTGCCAGCACATGCTTCACAAGCGCCAGCTCCAGCCTAACATCATCCACCTCCTGCCCCACAAGTGCCACATCCCGCCCCACAAGAGCCACTTCCTTCCCCACAAGTACCCCATCCCACACCACAAGTTCCAATTCCTGCCATACAAGTGCCTCCTCCTTCCCCACAAGTGCCACCTCCTGCCCCACAACTTCCACCTTGCGACCCACAAGTGCGAAATCCCGCCAAACAACTGACACCTCCTGCCTCACAAGTGCCAACTCCTGCCCAACAAGTGCCACCTCCTGCCCCACTAGTGCCACCTCCCGACCCACAAGTGCCACCTCCTGCCCTGCCAGTTCCACCTCCTGCCGTGCAAGTGCCAGCTCCTGCCTCACATGTGCCACCTCTCGCCCCACTAGTGCCACCTCCCTCTCCACAAATTCAGACTCCCGCCCACAAGTGCCACATCGCTCCCCACAAGTGCCACCTCCCGCACCACAAGTTCTAACTCCCGCCCCACAAGTGCCAACTCCCGCCCCACAAGTGCCAACTCCCGCCCCACAAGTGCCAACTCCTGCCGCACAACTACCAATTCCAGCCCCACAAGTGCCAGCTCATGCTTCACAAGTGCCAGCTCCTGCCCCTCATCATCCACCTCCTGCCCCACAAGTGCCACCTCCTGCCCAAAACCTGCAACCTCCCTCCCCACAATGCCACCTCCTGCCATATTAGTGCAGCATCCTGCCCCACAAGTGCCAACTCCCGCCCCAAAAGTCCCACCTCCTTCCAAACAAGTGCGACATCCCGCCCCAAAAGTGCCACCTCCTGCCCCAGTAGTTCCACTTCCTGCACCACAAGTTACACCTACAGCCCCACAATTTCCACCTCCTGTTTTACAAGTTCCACTTCCGCCCCACAAGTGCCACCTCCTGCCCAACAAGTGCCAGTTCATGCCCCACAAGTGCAAGGTCCTGTCCTTCAACATCCACCTCCTGCCCCACAAGTGCCACCTCCAGCCCCACAACGACCACCTCCTGCCCCACATCATCCACCTCCTTCCCCACAAGTTCCAATTCCTGCCCTACAAGTGCCAGCTCATTCCCCTGAAGTGCCAGCTCCTGCCCCACAAGTGCCACATTTTGCCACACCACTGCCACCTCCCTTCCCAAATAATCCACCTCCTGCCCCACAAGTGTCACTGACCGCCCAACTTCATCCTCCTGACCCACAAGTGCAACCTCCTGCCCCACAAGTGCCAGCTCCTGCCCGACAAGAACCACTTCCTGCCCAACAAGTACCTCTTCCCTCCAAACAAGTTCCAATTTCCGCCCCACAAGTGCCACCTCCTGCCCCACAAGTGCAACCTCCTGCCCCACAATTGCCACCTCCTGCCCCACAAGTGCTACCTCCTGCCCCACAAGTGCCACCTCCTGCCCCACAAGTGCCACCTCCTGCCCCACAACTTCCACCTCCCGCCCCACAATTTCCACCTCCTGCCCCACAAGTGCCACCTCCCGCCCAACAATTGTGGCCACATGACAAACAAGTTCCACTTCCGCCCCACAAGTGCCACCTCCTGCCCAACAAGTGCCATTTCTTACCCCACAGGTTCCAAATCCTACCCCACTGGTGCCATTTCCTGCCCCACAAGTGCCATTTCCCCCCCCACATGTGCCAACTCCTGCCTTACAAGTTTCACCTCCCACCCCACAAATTCCAACTCCCACCCCACAAGTGCCACCTCCTGCCCAACAAGTGCCAGTTCATGCCCCACAAGTGCAAGGTCCTGTCTTCAACTTCCACCTCCTGCCCCACAAGTGCCACCTCCTGCCCCACAACGACCACCTCCTGCCCCACATCATCCACCCCCTGCACCACAAGTGCCAATTCCTGCCCTACAAGTGCCAGCTCATTCCCCTGAAGTGACAGCACCTGCCCCACAAGTGCCACATTTGTCCACACCACTGCCACCTCCCCCCCCAAATAATCCACCTCCTGCCCCACAAGTGTCACTGACCGCCCAACTTCATCCTCATGACCCACAAGTGCAACCTCCTGCCCCACAAGTGCCAGCTCCTGCCCGACAAGAGCCACTTCCTGCCCCACAAGTACCTCTTCCCTCCCAACAAGTTCCAATTTCCGCCCCACAAGTGCCACCTCCCGCTCCACAACTTCCACCTCCCGCCCCACAATTGCCACCTCCTGCCCCACAAGTGCCACCTCCCGCCCAACAATTGTGGCCACATGACAAACAAGTTCCACTTCCGCCCCACAAGTGCCACCTCCTGCCCAACAAGTGCCATTTCTTACCCCACAGGTTCCAAATCCTACCCCACTGGTGCCATTTCCTGCCCCACAAGTGCCATTTCCCCCCCCACATGTGCCAACTCCTGCCTTACAAGTTTCACCTACCACCCCACAAATTCCACCTCCAACCCCACAAGTTCCACCTCCTGCCCCAAAAGTGCCAATTCCTGCTTCACAAGTGCCAGCTCATGCTTCACAAATGCCAGCTCATGCCCCACATCATCAACTTCCTGCCCCACAAGTGCCACCTCTAACCCCACAAAGACAGCCTCCTGCCCCACATCATCCACCTCCCACCCCACAAGTGCCACCTCCTGTGGCACAAGTGCCAATTCCAGCCTTAAAAGTGCCAGCTCATGCTTCACAATTGCCAGCTCCTGCCCCACATCATCCACCTCCTGCCCCACAAGTGCCACCTCCTATCCCACATGTGCCAACTCCTGCCCCACAAGTGCCATTTCCTGCACCACATTTGCCACCTCCTGCCCCGCAAGTGCCACCTCCCACCCCACAAGTTTAACCTCCAGACACACAAGTGCCATCTCCCGCCCCACAAGTGCCATCTCCCGCCCCACAAGTGCCAAAACCTGACGTGCAACTTCCACCTCCTGCTCCACAATTGCCATCTCCTGACCCACAAGTGCCACCTCCCACCACACAAGTGCCACCTCCCACCCCTCTATAGCCACCTCCTGCCCCACAAGTTACACCTCTTGCCCCCCAAGTTACACCTCTTGCCCCACAACGTCGACCCCCGCCCCACATGTGCCACCACCTGACCCACAAGTTCCAACTCCTGCCCCACAAGTGCCATTTCCTGCACCACATTCGCCGCGTCCTGCCCCACATGTGCCACCACCTGACCCACAAGTGCCACCTCCCGCCCCACAAGTGCCACCTCCCGCCCTACAAGTGCCACCTCCCGCCCCACTACTTCCACGTCACACCCCAATTCTTCTTACCTTCCACCCCACAAGTGCCACCTCCTGCCCCAAACCTTCAACCTACTGCCCCACAACTGCCACTTCCCACCCAGCAATTGCCACCCCCCGCCACAGAAGTGCCTCCTCCCACCCCACAAGTGCCAACCCTTACCCCACAAGTGCAAACTCCTGCCCCACATCATCCACCAACCGCCCCACAAGTGCCACCTCCTGCACCACAAGTGCCACCTCCCGCCCCACAACTTTCAGCTCCCGCCCCAATAGTGCCAGCTCCCGGCCCACAATTGCCACCTCCTGCCCCACAACTTCCATCTCCCACTCCACAAGTGCCACCTACTGCACAACAAATACCATCTCCTGCCCCATAAGTGCCATCTCCTGCCCCACAGGTGCCACCTACTGTTCCACATCATCCACCTCCTTCCCCACATCATCCACCTCCTGTTCCACAAATGTCACCTCCTGACCCACAACTTCCACCTCCTGCCCCACAAGTGCCACCTTCTGCCTCACAAGTGCCACCCCTTGCCCCACAAGTGCCACATCCCACCGCACAATTTCCACCTCTTGTTACACAAGTCCCACCTCCCGCCCAACAACAGCCTCCTCCTGCCCCACAAGTGCCACCTCCTGCCCCACAAGTGCCACCTCCCACCCCACAAGTGCCACGTCCTTCCCAATTGCCACGTCCTGTCCCACAAGTGCCACCTCCTGCCGTAAAAGTGCCACCTTCTGCCCCACAATTGCCACTTCTTGCCCCACAATTGCCAATACTTGCCCCACAACTTCAACCTCCCACCCCATAACTTCCACCTCCCGTACCACAGCTTCCACATCCTGCCCCACAAGTGCCCGATCCTGCCCCAGAAGTACCACCACCTGACCCACAAGTGCCAACTCCTGCCCCACAAGTGCCACCTCGCATCCCGCAAGTGCCACATCCCGCCCCACAAGTTCCACCTCCTGCCCCACAAGTGCCAATTCCTGCCCCACAAGTGCCAGCTCATGCCCCACAAGTGCCACCTACAGCCTCACAAGTGCCAACTCCTGCCCCACATGTTCCACCTACCACCCCACAAATTCCAACTCCTGCCCCACAAGTGCCAGCTCCTGCCCGACAAGAGCCACTTCCTGCCCCACAAGTACCTCTTCCCTCCCAACAAGTTCCAATTTCCGCCCCACAAGTGCCACCTCCTGCCCCACAAATGCAACCTCCTGCCCCACAAGTGCCACATTTCACCCCACAAATGCCACCTCCCGCTCCACAACTTCCACCTCCTGCCCCACAAGTGCCGGCTGCTGCTCCACATCATCCAACTCCCGCCCCACAAGTGCCATGTCCAGCCCCACAACATCTGCCTGCTGCCCCAAAAGTGTCAACTCCTGCCCCATAAGTTCCATATCCCGCCCCACAAGTGCCACCTCCTGCCCCACAAGTTCCAACTCTCGTCTAACAAGTGCCACCTCCTGCCCAACATTTACCACCTCCCGCTCCACAAGTGCCACCTCCTGCCCAACAAGTGCCATTTCTTACCCCACATGTTCCAACTCCTGCCCCACAGGTGCCATTTCCTGCCCCACAAGTACCACCTCCTGTCCCACATTTACCAACTCCTGCCCCACAAGTGCCATTTCCTGCCCCGCATCTGTTGCATACCACCCCACAAATTCCACCTCTTGCCACACAAGTGCCACCTCCCGCTTCACAACTTCCACATCCTGCCCTACAAGTGCCACCTCCCGCCATAAAATGCCACCTCCCGCCCCTCTATCACCACCTCCTGCCCCACAAGTTACACCCCCACCCCACAGATACCACCACCTGCCCCACAAGTACCACCTCCTGCAAACAAATGCCATTTCTTAAACCACAGGTCCAAACTCCTGCCCCACAAGTGCCACCTCCTGTCCCACATGTGCCACCTCCTGCCCCACAAGTGCCACCTCCCGACCGACAAATGCCACCTCCCGCCAAACAACTGACACCTCCTGCCCCACAAGTGTCACCTCCTGCCCAACAAGTTCCACCTCTCGCCCAACAAATGCCACCACCTCCCCCAAAAGCGCCACCTCCTGCCCCACAGGTGCCATTTCCTGCCCCACAACATCCACCTCGCACGCACAAGTGCAACCTACCGCCCCACAACTTCCACCTCCTGCCCCACAAGTGCCACCTCCCGACCCACAAGTGCCACCTCACGCCCAACATCTACCACCTCCCACCCCACAAGTGCCACCTCCCGCCCTACAACTTCCATCTCCTGGCTCACAAGTTCCACCTCCTTCCTCAAAAGAGCCACCTCCCGCCCCACAACTTCCACGTAACGCCCCATAAGTTCCACCTCCCGCCCAACAAGTGCCACCTCCTGCCCCACAAGTGTCAACTCATGCTCCACAAATGCCACCTCCTGCTCCACAAGTTCCACCTCTTGCCCCACAAGTGCCAAATACTTCCCCACAACTTCCACCTTCTGCCCCACTAGTGCCAACTCCAATTCCACAAGTGCCACCTCCAGCCCTACAACTGCCACTTCCAGCCCCACAAGTGCCACCTCCCGCCCAACAACTTCAACATCCCACCACACAAGTGCCAACTCCTGCCCGTGTGCCACATCCTGCCCCACAAGTGCCAACTCCTGCCGCACAACTGACAATTCCTGCCCCAAAAGTGACAGCTCATGCTTCACAATTGCCAGCTCCTGCCCCACATCATCCACCTTCTGCCCCACAAGTGCCACCTCTCGCCCCACAAGTGCCACATCCCGCCCCCAAGTGCCACCTACTGCCAAACTAGTGCAACCTCCTGCCCCACAAGTGCCATATCTCGACAGACAATTTACAGCTCCTGCCCCACAAGTGCTACATCCTGAACCACAACTTCAACCTCCTGCCCCACAAGTGCCAATTCCTGCCCCACATGTGCCAGCTCATGCTTCACAAGTGCCAGCTCCTGCACCACATCATCCACTTCCTGCCCACAAGTGCCAGTTCATGCCCCACAAGTGCCAGTTCATGCCCCACAAGTGCCAGCTCCTGCCCCACAAGTGCCACTTCCTTCACCACAGGTACCCCATCCCACCCCACAAGTTTCAATTTCTGCCATACAAGTGCCACCTCCTTCCCCACAAGTGCCACCTCCTGCCCCACAAGTGCCACCTCCCGGCAATCAACTGACACCTCCTGCCCCACAAGTGCCACCTCCTGCCCCGCCAGTGCCACCTGTCACCCTGCAAGTCCAGCTCCTGCCCCACAAGTGCCAGCTCATGCTTCACAAGTGCCAGCTCCTGCCCCACAAAGACAGCCTCCAGCCCCACATCATCCACCTCCTCCCCCACAAGTGACAATACTTGTTCCACAAGTGCCACCTCCCGCCCCACAAATGCCAAATCCTGCCCTGCAACTTCCACCTCCTGCCCCACAAGTGCCAATTCCTGCCCCACAAGTTCCAGCTCATGCTTCACAAGTGCCAGCTCCTGCCCCACATCATCCACTTCCTGCTCACATGTGCCACCTCCTGTCCGACAAAGACCACCTCCTGCCCCACATCATCCACCCCCTGCCCCACAAGTGCCACCTCCTGCCCCACATCATCCACCCCCTGCCCCACAAGTGCCACCTCCTGCCCCACAACGACCAACCCCTGCACCACAAGTGCCAATTCCTGCCCTACAAGTGCCAGCTCATTCCCCTGAAGTGCCAGCTCCTGCCCCACAAGTGCCACATTTTGCCACACCACTGCCACCTCCCCCCCAAAATAATCCACCTCCTGCCCCACAAGTGTCTCTGACCGCCTAACTTCCTCCTCCTGACACACAACTGCAACCTCCTGCCCCACAAGTGCCAGCTCCTGCTCGACAAGAGCCACTTCCTGCCCCACAAGTACCTATTCCCTCCCAACAAGTTCCAATTTCCGCCCCACAAGTGCCACCTCCTGCCCCACAAGTGCAACCTCCTGCCCCACAAATGCCACCTTTCGCCCCACAAATGCCACCTCCCGCTCCACAATTTCCACCTCCTGCCCCACAAGTGCCACCTCCTGACGCACTAGTGCCACCTAACGCCCAACATCTACCACCTCCCACCCCACAAGTTCCACCTCCTGCCCCAAAAGTGCCAATTCCTGCTTCACAAGTGCCAGCTCATGCTTCACAAATGCCAGCTCATGCCCCACATCATCAACTTCCTGCCCCACAAGTGCCAGCTCATGCCCCACAGGTGCCACCTCTTACCCCACAGGTGCCACCTCCTACCCCACATCATCCACCTCCTGCCCCACATCATCCACCTCCTGCCCCACATCATCCACCTCCTGCCCCACAAGTGACAATACCTGTTCCACAAGTGCCACCTCCCGCCCCACAACTTCAACATCCCGCCACACAAGTGCTGACTCCTGGCAACGTGTGCCACATCCTGCCCCACAAGTGCCAGCTCCTGCCCCACATGTTCCACCTACCACCCCACAAATTCCACCTCATGCCCCACAAGTGCCAACTCCCAACCCACAAATGCCAAATCCTGCAATGCAACTTCCACCTCCTGCTCCACAAGTGCCACCTCCTACCCCACATCGTCCACCTCCCACCCAACAAGTGCCACCACCTGCCCCACAAGTGCCAATTCCTGCCCCACATGTGCAACCTCCTACCCCACAAGTGCCAGCTCTAGCACTACGTCATCCACTTCCTGCTCACAAGTGCTACCTCCTGACCGACAAAGACATCCTCCTGCCCCACAAGTGCCAATTCCTGCCCCACAAGTGCCACCACCTGACCCACAAGTGCCACATTATTCCACACCACTGCCACCTCCCCCCCCAAATAATCCACCTCCTGCCCCACAAGTGTCACTGACTGACCAACTTCCTCCTCCTGCCCCACAAGTGCCAGCTCCTGCCCCACAAGTGCCAGCTCCTGCCCCACAAGAGCCACTTCCTGCCCCACAAGTACCTCTTCCCTCCCAACAAGTTCCAATTTCCGCCCAACAAGTACCACCTCCTTCTGCACAAGTTCCACCTCCTGCCCTAAAAGCTCCATTTCCCGCCACAGAAGTGCCACCTCCCGCCCCACAAGTGCCACCTCCTGCCCTACAACTGACACCTCCTGCCCCACAAGTGCCACCTCCCGCCCTACAACTGCCAAACCCTGCCCCAAAACTTCCACCTCCTGCCCAACAATTTCCAACTCGTGCCCCACAATTGCCACCTCCTGCCACACAAATGCCACTTTCTGCCTCAAAATGCCACCTCCTGCCCAACAACTCCAACCTCCCGCCCCACAAGTGCCACCTCCTGCTCCACAAGTTCCACCTCCTGCCCCATAAGTTCCACTTTACGCCCCACAAGTGCCATCTCCTGCCCCAAAAGCTCAATTTCCTGCCCCATCAGTGCCACCTCCCGCACCACAAGTGCCACCTCCTGCCCCATAAGTGCCAATTTCTGCCCCACAAGTGCCACTTCCCGCCTTACAAATGCCACCTCCTGCCCCACAACTTTCACCTCCTGCCCCACAAGTGCAACCTCCCAGCCCACGAGTGACACAATCTGCCCAAGTGCCACCTCCTGCCTCACAACTTCCACCTCCCGCCCCACAAGTGCCACCTCCTGTCTCACAAGTGCAACCTCCCGCCCCACAACTTCCACAACCTGCCCCACAAGTGCCACCTCTTGTCACTCAACTTCCAACTCCCGCCCCACAAGTGCCACCTCCCGCCCTACAACTTCCACCTCCCGCACCACAACTTCCACCTCCTGCCTCACAAGTTCCACATTCTCCCGCCCCACAACTTCCAACTCCTGGCCCACAAGTGCGACCTCCTGCCCCACCAATACCACCTCCTGCCCCACAATTTCCACCTCCTGCCCCACAAGTGCCACAACCTGCTCCACAATTTCAACGTCCTGCCTTACAAGTGCCACATTCTGCCCCACAAGTGTAGGCTCCTGCTCCACAAGTGCCACCTCCCAAACCACAACCTCAACCTCTGGCCCCACAAGTCCCACCTCCCGCCCCACAAGTGCCACATCCCGCCCCACAAGTGCCACCACCCGCCCCACAAGTGCCACCTTCTGTTCCACAACTTCCAGCTCCTGCCCCACAAGTTATAACTCCTGCCCCACAAGTGTTGCATTTTGCCCCACAAGTGCCACCTCCCGCCTCACAAGTGCCACCTCCCGACCCACAAGTGCCAACTCCTGCCCCGCAACTTCCATCTCCTGCTCCACAAGTGCCACCTCGAACCGCACAATTGCCACCTCCTTCCCCATATCAACCACCTCCCATCCAACAAGTGCCACCTCCTGCCCCACAAGTGCCAATTCCTGCCCCACAAGTGCCAGCTCATGCTTCACAAGTGCCAGCTCCTGCCCCACATCATCCACCGCCTGACCCACAAGTGCCACCTCCTGACCCACAACATCAATCTCCTGCCCCACAAGAGCCGCCTCCTGCCCGACAAGTTACACCTGCTACAAGTTCCACAAGTGCCACCTCCCTGCTCGCGAGTGCCACATCCCGCCCCACATGTACCACCTCCTGCATCACAACTTCCACCTCCCGCCCCACATGTACCACCTCCTGCATCACAACTTCCACCTCCCGCCCCACATGTACCACCTCCTGCATCACAACTTCCACCTCCCGCCCCACATGTACCACCTCCTGCATCACAACTTCCACCTCCCGCCCCACATGTACCAACTCCTGCATCACAACTTCCACCTCCCGCCCCACAAGTTCCACCTCCTCCCCACAAGTGCCACATCCCGCCCCACAAGTGCCACCTCCCTCTCCACAAACTCCACCTCCCACGCACAAGTGCCACATCCTGCCCCACAAGTGTCACCTCCTGCCCACAAGTGCCACCTTCCGACCCACAAGTGCCACCTCACGCCCCACAACTTCCACATCCCGCCCCACAAATGCCACCTCCTGCCCTTCAAGTGCCACCTCAGGCCCCACAAGTGCCCCCTCCCGATCCACAAGTGCCACGTCCTGCCCCACAAGTGCCATCTCCCGCCCCACAAGGGCCAAATCCTGACACGCAACTTCCACCTCCTGCCCCACATCATCCACCTCCCACCCCACAAGTGCCACCTCCTGCCGCACAACTGCCAATTCCAGCCCTAAAAGTGCCAGCTCATGCTTCACAATTGCCAGCTCCTGCCCCACATCATCCACCTCCTGCCCCACAAGTGCCACCTCCTATCCCACATGTGCCAACTCCTGCCCCACAAGTGCCATTTCCTGCACCACATTTGCCACCTCCTTCCCCACAAGTGCCACCTCCTTCCCCACAAGTGCCACCCCCCACCCCACAAGTTTAACCTCCAGACACACAAGTGCCATCTCCCGCCCCACAAGTGCCAAATCCTGACGCGCAACTTCCACCTCCTGCTCCACAATTGCCATCTCCTGCCCCACAAGTGCCACCTCCCGCCACACAAGTGCCACCTCCCGGCCCTCTATAGCCACCTCCTGCCCCACAAGTTACATTTCTTGCCCCACAAGTTACACCTCTTGCCCCACAACATCGACCCCCGCCCCACATGTGCCACCACCTGACCCACAAGTGCCAACTCCTGCCCCACAAGTGTCATTTCCTGCACCACATTTGCCGCGTCCTGCCCCACAATTGCCGGCTCCTGCCCCACAAGTGCTACCTCTCGCCCCACAACCTCAACCTCCAGCCACACAAGTGCCACCTCCTGCCCCAAACCTTCAACCTACTGCCCCACAACTGCCACTTCCCACCCAGCAATTGCCACCCCCCGCCACACAAGTGCCTCCTCCCACCCCACAAGTGCCAACCCTTACCCCACAAGTGCAAACTCCTGCCCCACATCATCCACCAACCGCCCCACAAGTGCCACCTCCTGCACCACAAGTGCCACCTCCCGACCCACAACTTCCAGCTCCCGCCCCAATAGTGCCAGCTCCCGGCCCACAGTTGCCACCTCCTGCCCCACAACTTCCATCTCCCACTCCACAAGTGCCACCTACTGCACAACAAATACCATCTCCTGCCCCATAAGTGCCATCCCCTGCCCCACAGGTGCCACCTACTGTTCCACATCATCCACTTCCTTCCCCACATCATCCACCTCCTGTTCCACAAATGTCACCTCCTGACCCACAACTTCCTCATCCTGCCCCACAAGTGCCACCTCTTGCCCCACATAATCCACATCCTGCTCCAAAATTGCCACCTCCCACCCCACAAGTGCCACCTCCAGCCCCACCAGTTCCACCGCCAGCCCCACAAGTACCACCTCCTGACCCACAAGTGCCACTACGTGACCCACAATTGCCACCTCCCGTCTCACAATTGCAACTCTCGCCCAACAAGTGCCACCTCCTGCCCCACAATTGCCACCACCCCCCCAACAAGTGCCACCTCCCGCCCCACAAGTACCACATCCCACCCCACAAGTGCAACCTCCTGCCCCACAAGTGCCAACTCTCGCCCCACAAGTGCCAACTCCTGCCCCACAACATCCACCTCACGCTCCAAAAGTGCCACCTCCTGCCCCACAAGTGCTACTTCCTGCCTTACAAGTGCCACTTCCCGCTGCACAAGTGACACCTCCAGCCCCACAGCTGCCACAACCCGCCCCACAACTTCCACATCCCGCCTCACAACTGCAAGCTCCTGCCCCACAATTGCCACCTCCTACCACACAAGTGCCAACTCCTGCCCCACAAGTGCCATCTCATGTCCCTCAATTTTCACCTTATGCCCCAAAAGTGCCACCTCCCGCCCAACAAGTGCAACATCTCGCCCCACTAGTGCCACGTCCCGGCCCAAAATTGCTACCTCCTGCCCCACATCATCCACCTCCTGTTCCACAAATGTCACCTCCTGACCCACAACTTCCACCTCCTGCCCCACAAGTGCCACCTTCTGCCTCACAAGTGCCACCCCTTGCCCCACAAGTGCCACATCCCACCGTACAATTTCCACCTCTTGTTACACAAGTCCCACCTCCCGCCCAACAACAGCCTCCTCCTGCCCCACAAGTGCCACCTCCTGCCCCACAAGTGCCACCTCCCACCCCACAAGTGCCACGTCCTTCCCAATTGCCACGTCCTGTCCCACAAGTGCCACCTCCTGCCGTACAAGTGCCACCCTCTGCCCCACAATTGCCACTTCTTGCCCCACAATTGCCAATACTTGCCCCACAACTTCAACCTCCCACCCCATAACTTCCACCTCCCGTACCACAGCTTCCACATCCTGCCCCACAAGTGCCCGATCCTGCCCCAGAAGTACCACCACCTGACCCACAAGTGCCAATTCCTGCTTCACAAGTGCCAGCTCATGCTTCACAAATGCCAGCTTTTGCCCCACATCATCAACTTCCTGCCCCACAAGTGCCACCTCCAACCCCACAAAGACAGCCTCCTGCCCCACATCATCCACCTCCTGCCCCACAAGTGCCAATTCCTGCCCCACAAGTGCCAGCTCATGCCCCACAAGTGCCAGCTCCTGCCCCACAAGTGCCAGCTCTTGCCTCACAGGTGCCACCTCCTGCCCCACAAAGTCCACCTCCTGCCCCACAAGTGCCAACTCCTGCCCCACAAGTGCCACCTCCCGCCAAACAACTGACACCTCCTGCCCCACAAGTGCCACCTCCCACCAAACAACTGACACCTCCTGCCCCACAAGTGTCACCTCCTGCCCAACAAGTTCCACCTCTTGACCTACAAGTGCCACCTCCTGCCCCATAAGTTTCACCTCTCGCCCAACAAATGCCACCACCTCCCCCAAAAGCGCCACCTCCTGCCCCACAGGTGCCATTTCCTGCCCCACAACATCCACCTCCCACGCACAAGTGCAACCTACCGCCCCACAACTTCCACCTCCTGCCCCACAAGTGCCAACACCTGCCCCACAAGTGCCACCTCCTGCCCCACAAGTGCCACCTCCCGCCCCAGAAGTGCCACCTGTCACCCTGCAAGTCCAGCTCCTCTCGCCCCACAAGTGCCAGCTCATGCTTCACAAGTGCCAGCTCCTGCCCCACATCATCAACTTCCTGCCCCACAAGTGCCACCTCCAACCCCACAAAGACAGCCTCCTGCCCCACATCATCCACCTCCTGCCCCACAAGTGCCAATTCCTGCCCCACAAGTGCCAGCTCATGCCCCACAAGTGCCACCTCCTGCCCCACAAGTGCCACCTCCTGCCCCACAAGTGCCAACTCCTGCCCCAAAAGTGCCACCTCCCACCCCACAAGTGCCATGTCCTTCCCAATTGCCACGTCCTGTCCCACAAGTGCCACCTCCTGCCGTACAAGTGCCACCCTCTGCCCCACAATTGCCACTTCTTGCCCCACAATTGCCAATACTTGCCCCACAACTTCAACCTCCCACCCCATAACTTCCACCTCCCGTACCACAGCTTCCACATCCTGCCCCACAAGTGCCCGATCCTGCCCCAGAAGTACCACCACCTGACCCACAAGTGCCAATTCCTGCTTCACAAGTGCCAGCTCATGCTTCACAAATGCCAGATTTTGCCCCACATCATCAACTTCCTGCCCCACAAGTGCCACCTCCAACCCCACAAAGACAGCCTCCTGCCCCACATCATCCACCTCCTGCCCCACAAGTGCCAATTCCTGCCCCACAAGTGCCAGCTCATGCCCCACAAGTGCCAGCTCCTGCCCCACAAGTGCCAGCTCTTGCCTCACAGGTGCCACCTCCTGCCCCACAAAGTCCACCTCCTGCCCCACAAGTGCCAACTCCTGCCCCACAAGTGCCACCTCCCGCCAAACAACTGACACCTCCTGCCCCACAAGTGCCACCTCCCACCAAACAACTGACACCTCCTGCCCCACAAGTGTCACCTCCTGCCCAACAAGTTCCACCTCTTGACCTACAAGTGCCACCTCCTGCCCCATAAGTTTCACCTCTCGCCCAACAAATGCCACCACCTCCCCCAAAAGCGCCACCTCCTGCCCCACAGGTGCCATTTCCTGCCCCACAACATCCACCTCCCACGCACAAGTGCAACCTACCGCCCCACAACTTCCACCTCCTGCCCCACAAGTGCCAACACCTGCCCCACAAGTGCCACCTCCTGCCCCACAAGTGCCACCTCCCGCCCCAGAAGTGCCACCTGTCACCCTGCAAGTCCAGCTCCTCTCGCCCCACAAGTGCCAGCTCATGCTTCACAAGTGCCAGCTCCTGCCCCACATCATCAACTTCCTGCCCCACAAGTGCCACCTCCAACCCCACAAAGACAGCCTCCTGCCCCACATCATCCACCTCCTGCCCCACAAGTGCCAATTCCTGCCCCACAAGTGCCAGCTCATGCCCCACAAGTGCCACCTCCTGCCCCACAAGTGCCACCTCCTGCCCCACAAGTGCCAACTCCTGCCCCACATGTTCCACCTACCACCCCACAAATGCAACCTCCTGCCCCACAAGTGCCACCTTTCGCCCCACAAATGCCACCTCCCGCTCCACAACTTCCACCTCCTGCCCCACAAGTGCCACGTCCCGACCCACAAGTGCCACCTCACGCCCAACATCTACCACCTCCCACCCCACAACTTCCATCTCCAGGCCCACAAGTGCCACTTCCTGCCTCAAAAGAGCCACCTCCCGCCTCACAACTTCCACGTAACGTCCCACAACTTCCACCTCCTGCCCCACAAGTGCCAGCTGCTGCTCCACATCATCCAACTCCCGCCCCACAAGTGCCATGTCCAACCCCACAACATCTGCCTCCTGCCCCAAAAGTGTCAACTCCTGCCCCATAAGTTCCATATCCCGCCCCACAAGTGCCACCTCCCACCCCACAAGTGCCACCTCCTGCCCCACAAGTTCCAACTCTCGTCAAACAAGTGCCACCTCCTGCCCAACAAGTGCCATTTCTTACCCCACAGGTTCCAAATCCTACCCCACTGGTGCCATTTCCTGCCCCACAAGTGCCATTTCCCCCCCCACATGTGCCAACTCCTGCCTTACAAGTTTCACCTCCCACCCCACAAATTCCACCTCCCACCCCACAAGTTCCACCTCCTGCCCCAAAAGTGCCAATTCCTGCTTCACAAGTGCCAGCTCATGCTTCACAAATGCCAGCTCATGCCCCACATCATCAACTTCCTGCCCCACAAGTGCTAGCTCATGCCCCACAGGTGCCACCTCTTACCCCACAGGTGCCACCTCCTACCCCACATCATCCACCTCCTGCCCCACATCATCCACCTCCTGCCCCACATCATCCACCTCCTGCCCCACAAGTGACAATACCTGTTCCACAAGTGCCACCTCCCGCCCCACAACTTCAACATCCCGCCACACAAGTGCCGACTCCTGGCAACGTGTGCCACATCCTGCCCCACAAGTGCCAGCTCCTGCCCCACATGTTCCACCTACCACCCCACAAATTCCACCTCATGCCCCACAAGTGCCAACTCCCAACCCACAAATGCCAAATCCTGCAATGCAACTTCCACCTCCTGCTCCACAAGTGCCACCTCCTTCCCCACATCGTCCACCTGCCACCCAACAATTGCCACCACCTGCCCCACAAGTGCCAATTCCTGCCCCACATGTGCCAGCTCATGCTTCACAAGTGCCACATTTGTCCACACCACTGCCACCTCCCCCCCAAAATAATCCACCTCCTGCCCCACAAGTGTCACTGACTGACCAACTTCCTCCTCCTGCCCCACAAGAGCCACTTCCTGCCCCACAAGTACCTCTTCCCTCCTAACAAGTTCCAATTTCCGCCCCACAAGTGCCACCTCCTGCCCCACATCATCCACCTCCTGCCCCACAATTGCCACCTCCCGCCTCAAAAGTGCCACCTCCTGCCCCACAAGTGCAACCTCCTACCCCACATCGTCCACCTCCCACCCAACAAGTGCCACCACCTGCCCCACAAGTGCCAATTCCTGCCCCACATCTGCCAGCTCATGCTTCACAAGTGCCAGCTCCTGCACTACGTCATCCACTTCCTGCTCACAAGTGCCACCTCCTGACCGACAAAGACATCCTCCTGCCCCATAAGTGCCAATTTCTGCCCCACAAGTGCCAGCTCATTCCCCTGAAGTGCCACATTTGTCCACACCACTGCCTCCTCCCCACCAAATAATCTACCTCCTGCCCCACAAGTGTCACTGACTGACCAACTTCCTCCTCCTGACCCACAAGTGCCAGCTCAGGCCCCACAAGAGACACTTCCTGCCCCACAAGTGCCACTTCGTGCCCCACAAGTGCTACCTACTTCCCCACAAGTGCCACCTCCTGCCCCACATCATCCACCTCCTGCCTCACAAATGCCTCCTCCTGACCCACAATTGCCACCTGCCGCCCCACAACTTCCACCTCACGCCCCACAAGTGCCACCTCCCGACCCACAAGTGCCACAACCCGCCCCACAAATCCAACTCCTGACCCACAAGTTCCACCTCCCACCCCACAAGTGCCACCTCCCGCCCCACATGTGCCAAAACCCGCCCCACAAATCCAACTCCTGACCCACAAGTTCCACCTCCCGCCCCACAAGTTCCACCTCCCGCACCACAAGTGCCACCTCCCGACCCACATGTGCCAACTTCTGCCCCACAAGTGCCAGCTCCTGCCCCTCAAGTGTCACCTCTTCCCCACAAGTGCCACCTTCTGCTCCACAAGTGCCACTTCCTGCCGCACAAGTGATACCTCCAGCCCCACAACTGCCACCACCCGCCCCACAACTTCCACCTCCCGCCTCACAAGTGCAACCTCCAGGCCCACAAGTGCCACCTCCTGTTCCACAAGAATTAACTCCTGCCCCACAAGTGCCACCTCCTGCCCTTCAAGAGCCACTTCTTGCCCCACAAGTAACATTTCCTGCCCCACAAGTGCCAACCTCTGCCCAACAAGTGCTATGACCCAGCCCACAAGTGCCAACTCCTGCCCCACAACTGCCACATCCCGCCCCACAAGTGCCACCCCTTGCCCCACAAGTGCCACATCCCACCGCACAATTTCCACCTCTTGTTACACAAGTCCCACCTCCCGCCCAACAACAGCCTCATCCTGACCCACAAGTGCTACCTCCTGCCCCACAAGTGCCACCTCCCACCCCACAAGTGCCACATCCCGCCCCACAAGTTCCACCTCCTGCCTTACAAGTGCCAATTCCTGCCCTACAAGTGCCAGCTCATTCCCCTGAAGTGCCAGCTCCCACCCCACAAGTGCCACATTTTGCCACACCACTGCCACCTCCCCCCCAAAATAATCCACCTCCTGCCCCACAAGTGTCACTGACCGCCCAGCTTCCTCCTCCTGACACACAACTGCAACCTCCTGCCCCACAAGTGCCAGCTCCTGCCCAACAAGAGCAACTTCCTGCCCCACAAGTACCTCTTCCCTCCCAACAAGTTCCAATTTCCGCCCCACAAGTGCCACCTCCTACCCCACAAGTGCAACCTCCTGCCCCACAAATGCCACCGTTCGCCCCACAAGTGCCACCTCCCGCTCCACAACTTCCACCTCCCACTCCACAACTTCCACCTCCTGCCCCACAAGTGCCACCTGCCGACCCACAAGTGCCACCTCCCGCCCCACAAGAGTCACCTCCTGGCTCAAAAGAGCCACCTCCCGCCCCACAACTTCCACGTAACGCCCCATAAGTTCCACCTCCTGCCCAACAAGTGCCACCTCTCGTCCCAAAAGGACCACCTCCTGCCCCACAAGTGCCACCTCCTGCCCCACAAGTGCCACCTCCTGCCCAACAAGTGCCACCACCCTCCCCAAAATGCCAACTCCCGCCCCACAATTGCCACGTCCAGCCCCACAACGTCCACCTCCTGCCCCAAAAGTGTCAACTCCTGCCCCATAAGTTCCATATCCCGCCCCACAAGTGCCACTACCTGCCCCACTAGTGCCATCTCCATTTCCACAGGTGCCACCTCCCGCCCCACAACTTCCACGTAACGCCCCATAAGTTCCACCTCCTGCCCAACAAGTGCCACCTCTCGTCCCACAAGGACCACCTCCTGCCCCACAAGTTCCACCTCTTGCCCCACAAGTGCCAAATACTTCCCCACAACTTCCACCTTCTGCCGCACTAGTGCCAACTCCAATTCCACAAGTGCCACCTCCCACACCACAAGTGCCACCACCTGACCCACAAGTGCCACCTCCTGCCCCACAAGTGCCATTTCCTGCCCTACAACTTCCACCTCCTGCCCCACAAGAGCCAGTTCCAGCCCCACAAATGCCACCTCCCGCCCCACAACTTCAACATCCTGCCATACAAGTGCCAACTCCTGCCCAACGTGTGCCACATCCTGCCCCACAAGTGCCACATCCTGCCCCGCAACTTTTACCTCCTGCTCCACAAGTGCCAACTCCTGCCCCACATCATCCACCTCCTGCCCCACAAGTGCCATTTCCTGCCCTACAACTTCCACCTCCTGCCCCACAAGAGCCAGTTCCAGCCCCACAAATGCCACCTCCTGCCCCACAACTTCAACATCCCGCCATACAAGTGCCACCTCCTGCCCAACGTGTGCCACATCCTGCCCCACAAATGCCAAATCCTGCCCCGCAGCTTTTACCTCCTACTCCACAAGTGCCAACTCCTGCCCCATATCATCCACCTCCTGCCCCACAAGTGCCACCTCCAGCCCCACAAGTGCCACCTCCAGCTCCACAAGTGCCAACTCCTGCCCCACTAGTGCCACATCCCTCTTCACAAGTGCCACCTCCTGCCCCACAAGTGCCACCTCCCTCCCCACAACTTCCACCCCCTCCCCTCAAGTTACATCTCCTGCCCCACAAGTGCCAACACCTGACCCACAAGTGCCACCTCCTGCCCCACAACTTTACATTCCGCCCCACAATTTCCACCTCCTGTCTTACAAGTTCCACTTCCTGCCCCACAAGTGCCAGCTCAGGCTTCACAAGTGCCAGCTCCTGCACCACATCATCCACTTCCCGCCCCACAAGTGCCACCTCCTGCCCAACAATTGCCATTTCTTACCCCACAGGTTCCAACTCCTGCCCCACAGGTGCCATTTCCTGCCCCACAAGTGCCACCTCCTGTCCCACATGTGCCAACTCCTGCCCCACAAGTGCCATTTCCTGCCCCACAACTTCCACCTCCCGCCCCAGAAGTGCCAGTTCCTGTCCCACAAGTGCCACCTACCACGCCACAAATTCCACCTCCTGCCCCACAAGTTCCACCTCCTGCCCCACAATGACCACCTCCTGCCACACATCATCCACCTCCTGCCCCACATCATCCACCTCCTGCCCCACAAGTGCCAATTCCTGCCCTACAAGTGCCAGCTCATTCCCCTGAAGTGCCAGCTCGTGCCCCACAAGTGCCACATTTTGCCACACCACTGCCACCTCCCCCCCCAAATAATCCACCTCCTGCCCCACAAGTGTCACTGACCGCCCAACTTCCTCCTCCTGACCCACAAGTGCAACCTCCTGCCCCACAACTTCAACATCCCGCCACACAAGTGCCGACTCCTGCCCAACGTGTGCCACATCCTGCCCCACAAGTGCCAACTCCTGCCCCACATCGTCCACCTTCCACCCAACAACTTCCACCTCCTGCCCCACAAGTGCCAAATCCTGCCCCACATGTGCCAGCTCATGCCCCACAAGTGCCAGGTCCTGTCCCACATCATCCACCTTCTGCCCCACAAGTGCCACCTCCTGCCCCACAACGACCACCTCCTGCCCCACATCATCCACCCCCTGCACCACAAGTGCCAATTCATGCCCTACAAGTGCCAGCTCACTCCCCTGAAGTGCCAGCTCCTGCCCCACAAGTGCCACCTCCTGTCCCACATGTGCTAACTCCTGCCCCACAAGTGCCATTTTCAGCCCCACAACTTCTACCTCACGGCCCACAAGAGCCAGTTCCAGCCCCACAAGTGCCACCTCCCGCCCCACAACTTCAACATCCCGCCACACAAGTGCCACCTCCTGCCCCACAAGTGCCAAATCCTGTTCTGCAACTTCCAACTCCTGCTCCACAAGTGCCACCTCCTGCCCCACATCATCTACCTCCCACCCCACAAGTGCCACCTCCTGCCCCACAAGTTACATCTCCCGCCCCACAAGTGCCACCTCCTGCCTCACAACTTCCAACTCCCACCACAACAATTTCCACCTCCTGTCTTACAAGTTCCACTTCCGCCCCACAAGTGCCACCTCCAGCCCCATAAGTGCCTAATCATGCCCCACAACATCCACCTGTGCCCTACAAATTTCCGGCTCCACATCATCCAACTCCAGCCCCACAAGCGCCACCTCCTGCACAAAAAGATCCACCTCAAGCCCCACAGGTGCCACCTCCCGCCCCACAACTTCCACCTCCCGCCCCAGAAGTGCAAGGTCCTGTCCTTCAACTTCCACCTCCTGCCCCACAAGTGCAAGGTCCTGTCCTTCAACTTCCACCTCCTGCCCCACAACTTCCACCTCCCGCCCCACAATTGCCACCTCCTGCCCCACAAGTGCCATCTCCTGCCCCACAAGTGCCACCTCCCGCCCAACAATTGTGGCCACATGACAAACAAGTTCCACTTCCGCCCCACAAGTGCCACCTCCTGCCCAACAAGTGCCATTTCTTACCCCACAGGTTCCAAATCCTACCCCACTGGTGCCATTTCCTGCCCTACAAGTGCCATTTCCCCCCCTACATGTGCCAACTCCTGCCTTACAAGTTTCACCTACCACCCCACAAATTCCACCTCCCACCCCACAAGTTCCACCTCCTGCCCCAAAAGTGCCAATTCCTGCTTCACAAGTGCCAGCTCATGCTTCACAAATGCCAGCTCATGCCCCACAACATCAACTTCCTGCCCCACAAGTGCCACCTCTAACCCCACAAAGACAGCCTCCTGCCCCACATCATCAACTTCCTGCCCCACAAGTGCCAATTCCTGCCCCACAAGTGCCACCTCTTGCCCCACAGGTGCCACCTCCTACCCCACATCATCCACCTCCTGCCCCACATCATCCACCTCCTCCCCCACAAGTGACAATACCTGTTCCACAAGTGCCACCTCCCGCCCCACAACTTCAACATCCCGCCACACAAGTGCCGACTCCTGGCAACGTGTGCCACCTCCTGCCCCACAAGTGCCAGCTCCTGCCCCACATGTTCCACCTACCACCCCACAAATTCCACCTCATGCCCCACAAGTGCCAACTCCCAACCCACAAATGCCAAATCCTGCAATGCAACTTCCAACTCCTGCTCCACAAGTGCCACCTCCTGCCTCACATCATCCACCTCCCACCCAACAAGTGCCACCTCCTGCCCCACATCGTCCACCTCCCACCCAACAAGTGCCACCTCCTGCCCCACAAGTGCCAATTCCTGCCCCACGTGTGCCAGCTCATGCTTCACAAGTGCCAGCTCCTGCACTACATCATCCACTTCCTGCCCCACAAGTGCCACCTCCTGCCCGACAAAGACATCCTCTTGCCCCATAAGTGCCAATTTCTGCCCCACAAGTGCCAGCTCATTCCCCTGAAGTGCCACATTTGTCCACACCACTGCCTCCTCCCCCCCAAATAATCCACCTCCTGCCCCACAAGTGTCACTGACTGACCAACTTCCTCCTCCTGACCCACAAGTGCCACCTCCTGACCCACAAGTGCCAGCTCCTGCCCCACAAGAGCCACTTCCTGCCCCACAAGTACCTCTTCCCTCCCAACAAGTTCCAATTTCCGCCCAACAAGTACCACCTCCTTCTGCACAAGTTCCACCTCCTGCCCTAAAAGCTCCATTTCCTGCCCCAGAAGTGCCACCTCCCGCCCCACAAGTGCCACCTCCTGCCCTACAACTTCCACCTCCTGGCCCACAAGTGCCAACTCCTGCCCCACAAGTGCCAAACCCTGCCCCAAAACTTCCACCTCCTGCCCAACAATTTCCAACTCGTGCCCCACAATTGCCACCTCCTGCCACACAAATGCCACCTTCTGCCTCAAAATGCCACCTCCTGCCCAACAACTCCAACCTCCCGCCCCACAAGTACCACCTCCTGCTCCACAAGTTCCACCTCCTGCCCCATAAGTTCCACCTTACGCCCCACAAGTGCCATCTCCTGCCCCAAAAGCTCAATTTCCTGCCCCATCAGTGCCACCTCCCGCACCACAAGTGCCACCTCCTGCCCCATAAGTGCCAATTTCTGCCCCACAAGTGCCACTTCCCGCCTTACAAATGCCACCTCCTGCCCCACAACTTTCACCTCCTGCCCCACAAGTGCAACCTCCCTGCCCACGAGTGACACAATCTGCCCAAGTGCCACCTCCTGCCTCACAACTTCCACCTCCCGCCCCACAAGTGCCACCTCCTGTCTCACAAGTGCAACCTCCCGCCCCACAACTTCCACAACCTGCCCCACAAGTGCCACCTCCCGTCACTCAACTTCCAACTCCCGCCCCACAAGTGCCACCTCCCGCCCTACAACTTCCACCTCCCGCACCACAACTTCCACCTCCTGCCTCACAAGTGCCACATCCCGCCCCACAACTTCATTCTCCCGCCCCACAACTTCCAACTCCTGGCCCACAAGTGCGACCTCCTGCCCCACCATTACCACCTCCTGCCCCACAATTTCCACCTCCTGCCCCACAAGTGCCACAACCTGCTCCACAATTTCAACGTCCTGCCTTACAAGTGCCACATTCTGCCCCACAAGTGTAGGCTCCTGCTCCACAAGTGCCACCTCCCAAACCACAACCTCAACCTCTGGCCCCACAAGTCCCACCTCCCGCCCCACAAGTGCCACCACCCGCCCCACAAGTGCCACCTTCTGTTCCACAACTTCCAGCTCCTGCCCCACAAGTTATAACTCCTGCCCCACAAGTGTTGCATTTTGCCCCACAAGTGCCACCTCCCGCCTCACAAGTGCCACCTCCCGACCCACAAGTGCCAACTCCTGCCCCGCAACTTCCATCTCCTGCTCCACAAGTGCCACCTCGAACCGCACAATTGCCACCTCCTTCCCCTTATCAACCACCTCCCATCCAACAAGTGCCACCTCCTGCCCCACAAGTGCCAATTCCTGCCCCACAAGTGCCAGCTCATGCTTCACAAGTGCCAGCTCCTGCCCCACATCATCCACCGCCTGACCCACAAGTGCCACCTCCTGACCCACAACATCAATCTCCAGCCCCACAAGAGCCGCCTCCTGCCCGACAAGTTACACCTGCTACAAGTTCCACAAGTGCCACCTCCCTGCTCGCGAGTGCCACCTCCCGCCCCACATGTACCACCTCCTGCATCACAACTTCCACCTCCCGCCCCACATGTACCACCTCCTGCATCACAACTTACACCTCCCGCCCCACATGTACCACCTCCTGCATCACAACTTCCACCTCCCGCCCCACAAATGCCACCTCCTGCCCTACAAGTGCCACCTCAGGCCCCACAAGTGCCCCCTCCCGCTCCACAAGTGCCACGTCCTGGCCCACAAGTGCCACCTCCCGCCCCTCTATGGCCACCTCCTGCCCCACAAGTTCCTCCTCTTGCCCCACAACGTCGACCCCCGCCCCACATGTGCCACCACCTGACCCACAAGTGCCAACTCCTTCCCCACAAGTGCCATTTCCGGCACCACATTTGTCGCGTCCTGCCCAACAAGTGCCGGCTCCTGCCCCACAAGTGCCAACTCCTGCCCCACAAGTGCCAGCTCCCGCCCCACAAGTGCCACCTCCTGCTCAACTAGTGCCACGTGCTGCCCCACAAGTTCCATTTCCCACCCCACAAGTGCCACCTCCCGACCCACAAGTGCCTCCTCCTGTCCCACAGTTGTCACCTCCCGCTCCACAAGTTACACCTCACCCCCCACAAGTTCTACCACCCACCCCACAAGTGCCACCTGCAGCCCCAGAAGTGTCAAATCCTGCCACACAACTTCCACATCCAGCCCCACAAGTGCCACCTCCTGTTGGAAGTAACCGCGGGAGACAAGTCTCATACTATCATGGTCAACAAGCCTCGTTTATTAGGTGTTACAGCATCTTATTTATACAATCAGTAATAAGTTCATGCATATTGCAAAAGTTAAGCTCAGGATTGGTGAATTAGACATTACTTCATCTGACCTTTGTGGTTAGTCTTATGGATACTTTTTCTTTGCAGCTTTGTCTACACCTTGCTACACATCTTGCTTTTCCCTTAGGCCGTCCTTGCTTCTAGATACATATTTCATCTTTAGCTACATACCCTGTCTTTTCACATACTGATTTCCCCACAGCTGCTTAGCTCGTGACCGTCCCTAGGATAAACCGTCTTTGTCTTTAATCACATTCATTCTTTTACAATTTAACTAGAGGAATCTCTTCATGTCCTTTCTCATGAAGCCATTCTGCATAAACACTCTCCACATTTCCCCCGTTTTCTTTTTGGACGACCAAGGATACATTGTATTTTGAGTCAACCATTCTCATTAGTGCATTTTGCAAGCATTTAAAGAGGCAAGGAACTATTAATATGATAGCTATCAGTACCAGACCGATTGTAATCAAATGCTGTAGTAGAGAAGTAAGCCAGGGGCCTAAACCTAAACTTCTAAGCCAGTCATCAAGACCAAAACCAGATTGCACCTGCAAACGGTTAGTTAATGCGTGCAGCGTTTGTATCTGTTTATGTATAGACACGGAGTGGTCTGATAAGTTCATACAACACATGCCTTCGAACTCCTCACATCCGTGCCCCTGTGCTAGTAATAGAAAATCAATTGCTGCTCTATTCTGGAGTGTAGCATGCCTTACTGAATCCACATCCATCAGTAGTTGAGATAATGCCTCTGAGGTGGCATTCGTTTGTTTTGCTAGCCAGCAGCCTAAACCATTTAGCATGGCTAATGCTTTAGCAGCGGCAACATTAGCTGACAAAATAGAGGCAAATATTCTTCCTGTTGTAGACCAAAATTGTACCTTATCCTTACAGTCTGGGGTAAAGGCATGAGTCACCCTTTTCACTCTAGAATGCTGTCTGTGAATTTGGAGGATCATAGAAGTATTTGGAGTAAGCAGTGTTAAACGACCTAATGTGCATGGTCCTCCTATTATCTTAGAGGGGACTCCTGCCCAAGCCCGATCCCCACATATCAGAAACACTCCATAGGGCAATGTTATAGGGTTGTTAGATGAAACAGATATACTGGTGCTTGTATAGTTACACCATGCTGATTGATTTCTATATACAAGCAGGCTAGAATTTACACTTCTTGGTTTGATTTTTGATCTGTCAGGCCCAATTCGATAACTGCCGGTCCAATTAAAATATATGCACCAATCGGCTTTTACTGATCCCAAAATTTCTAATTCTTGTGGTTCTAGAGGGGCTACAGGAAAGTGTGGTATATATGCATCCCAATGGTCTGCGTAGCCCTTTGTACCTTTTGATTGGCAAGGCAGAACACCTTCTGGACATGGAGGAGTGTCCAAAGGTATGCCTACCAAGCAGGTAGAAAAAGGATTGCCAGGAGATGATAATGCTAAACATATGGCATCTTGACCCGTCTTGTTGGCTAACGTAACCCAGACGTTTTCCTTAGGCTGCGGAGGGGCCCAAAATGCACCACAGCATTGCAGCCAGACCAGAACTCCTAGGGCTGTTAGGCCCCAAGAGCTCTGACTGTACCGCCGCATTGATAGCTTATGACGCGAGACCTCCTAGCAGCTCGAGCTCTCTGAGCGAATCTCTTAAGCACCCAGCAAATACGGGTCACTGATATAGCATCTGGCGATTGATCTTCCTCCGATTCTGACTCTAGCGGTTGGTCTTCTGCACACCAGGTTTTATCACACTCTCTGCACCACAGAAAGTGTTGGTTAATGTAAAAGACTGATTGGTGGTACCAACCCAATTTTCCACAACCACCACAAAGAAGCAACGCTTGAGCCTGATGCTCACGCACACCACATCCCCAACACCTGTAATATCTATTAGATGGAATCAGTCCTCGTATGTTAACCAACGCATGTATCAGTTCCATATATGGACCATAGAAATTTTGAGTCACTGTTGACTGAACATGCCGAATGAAGGTCTGGAGTGGCTCCTCAATCAGCTGGAGACACTCTTCCAACTTTTCTGCAGTCACCGATCTGTAGTCAGTCATCCAGGTTCACTGTGCTCTCCGGGATGCGATGGCGTCACCGGCTTGGTCCAACGAGCAGGAATCCACTCAGAACCTGTAGGGGTTGAAACACAAAGGTAGCCTCGCCCTAAATAAAGCACTCTTGCAGGGCCTTTCCATTCCCCAGTTTTCAAGCATCTATACCTAACCCACATTTCTTCTTCAAGATGCTTCTCTGATTCTGGGCTCTGTAACTTATGTTTTTCGGCTGCAGGACAATCTGAGGATCCTATTATGCATAAATGATTCAATACAAACAGTGCCTTAGCAAGCCTTTCCTGCATGTCCTGAATTTCTGAGAATTTCTTGAGATAAGTTTTCAAGGTGCTATTTGCTCGTTCAACTATTGCCTGCCCTTGTGGATTGTGTGGAATGCCAGTAATATGTTTAACACCCCATTGTTGTAGAAAACGTTGAACCTTTTGACCTATGTAGGCAGGACCATTATCTGTTTTTAACTGTTTGCATACTCCCATGACTGCAAAACATGCTGTGAGGTGTCGGGTTACATGGATGCCCCTTTCCCCAGCCTGAGCTGTTGCCCAAATAAAATTGCTGTAGGTGTCAATGGTGACATGCACATATTTTAACCTTCCCAGACTGGGTTCATGGGTAACATCCATTTGCCATATTTCATTGACTGATAAACCTCTAGGATTAACTCCAATTCCCAGACCCATTCCATTGTTGTGATTTGCACAGACTGGGCAGCTTCTGACAATGGCAGAAGCATCTGTTTGAGAGATCTGAAATTGCCTCTGCAGTCCTCTGGCATTCTGATGGAAGGTAGCATGAGCTTCCCTTGCCAGAGTAAATTGTGACATTGGTACTGCAACTGATACCAGCCGATCTGCCCTCTGATTGCCTTCTCCTAAACCCGTGCTTAATTTATGACTCCTGATATGGATAATGGAGTAAGGCTCTGTTCTGTTCCTGAGGGCTCGCTTGAGTTGTAAAAATAACTCATATAATCGCTTGTTCTGAACCTCCTTAACAATTGCATCCTCAATTCTTGAGGCCACCCCTACTACATAGAGAGAATCTGAAACCACATTCAAAGGCTCAGTGATATTAGAAACAGCCCACACTACAGCAAGAAGTTCTAGTGTTTGTAAACTGTCTTCAGGGACCGCCTCCAGTGTGTGTTGCTGCCAAATTCCCTTCTTTTGCCAAACAATAGCTGCTTTGCGTGTCTTTTTCCCAGCGTCAGTGTAAACAGTTACAGCTTCCGAGATGGGTTTGTCCCTTCGCAAAGGCACGCCAATCCAGCTCCATTCACCGATCCATTGCAATGCTCGTGGAACAAGTGGACCTGTTTCTATTTTAGCTCCCAAGGCTAAAAGCGCTTCAGCTAGATCTGGCGAATTCAGCAAATACCAGTCTAGCGTTGCTTTTTCCATGGGAAGATAAACTGTCTGTGGTTCCAGACCGCTAATTTCCAATATACGCATGCGGCCTTTTTTGACCACTGCTGCCAGATTTTCAATTTTTGTGGTTATTGTTTTCCGTTTTTGAAGAGGTGGCGAAATCCACTCCAGGACCCTTTCCCCCGTTTTCTTTTTATGCTGAGTAACTGCACCAAGGAGATGCATATCGCTGCTCCAAATGGTAAGAGTCAATGGTACTGTAGGGTCCATGCGGGAAACGAACCCTTTGGTAATACAGTCTGAAATTTTTTGTAGCACCTCCTTTTGTTCTGGTATAAGAGTCACTGGGGTGCAAGGGTCCGTGCCTTTCAGCAGGGGCAGCAGTTTTTCTAGCAGCACATTTGGGAGACCTACTATTGGTTTTAGCCATTGTAAGTCTCCAAGGAGTTTTTGTGCATCATTAAGGGTAGAAATGTCCGTAGCAATGGTTAATTTTTGCGGTTTCACCTGCTTATTGGTGATTTGCCATCCCAGATATTTCCAGGGCGTGGATTTCTGTACCTTTTCAGGAGCTATAACTAAAGAGGAGGTTGCCAGCACTGCTTTGATATGTTCAATCTGAGAGTCTGTGAATGGATCCTTTTGAGCCAGAAGAATATCATCCATATAGTGATAAATAATAGTGTCCGGCATTTCTCGGCGTAACGGTTGCAGTGCTGCGTCGACATACAGCTGGCAAATGGTTGGGGAGTTACGCATTCCTTGTGGTAACACTGTCCATTCAAATCGCTTGTCGGGTTCTCCCCTATTTATCGCTGGCAGAGTAAAAGCAAAACGTTTTGTATCCTGGGGGTGTAAGGCAATTGTAAAGAAACAGTCTTTCAGGTCGATGATGAGGATGGGCCAATTCTCGGGAATCATAGAAGGGTTGGGTAATCCGGGTTGTAGCGCCCCCATGGGCTCCATCTGGTCGTTGACAGCCCTTAGGTCGTGCAATAGACGATATTTTCCAGATTTCTTTTTGATTACGAATATCGGAGTATTCCAAGGGCTAGTAGACAGTTTCAAATGCCCCTGGGCAAACTGCTCCTGCACAAGTTGATGTGCTTGCTGAAGACTTTCCCTTTTTAGTGGCCACTGCTTAACCATGACTGGAGTTTCTGTAGTCCATGTAAGTGGTAGTGGGAAAGTCCAAGCAATGGCCATTATACTAAAGGGTGTTCATTGGTAAGAACAAGACCCAGTTGAGCCAGCACGTCCCTGCCGATAAGGCAGGATACCGTAGGTGGAAGTAGTGTAAGTGAAAAAATTGCTGTGGCTCTCCTGCCATCTATTTCCACTGTGAGCATGGGGGTTCGGCTTGCCAGTGTCATTCCTCCGACCCCTGACACTGTGGTAGTTGAAGATTGAAGCGGCCAGTCAGACGGCCACTCCCCTGGGGTGATAATTGATGTATCCGCTCCTGTATCCAAAAGTCCTGTCAGAGTAATACTCTGATCACGGTAGTGCAGAGTGCACGATTTTTTCGGGCGCGTTGATAAATCAAGAGTAAGCAAAGTTAATTTCCCAGTTGAGCCAAATGCTCCCTGTTTTCTTGGCTCTTGTTTAAGGGGAGTCAGTCCTTTTGCTAACTGCGGCAGCGGCACTAATTGAGCTAGACGCTGCCCTTTAAGTATTTTTACAGGCGGGTAAGGGGTGTGTACCATGATCATAATTTCCCCTTGGTAGTCCGCATCTATTACTCCAGGTAAAACAAACAGTCCCATCATGCTGACAGACGATCTACCCAATAACAGTCCTCCTACTGCTTGTCCATTAATCATGACAGGGCCAAATAGTCCAGTAGGAATCCGATAGGGCTGATTAGTCAAAATAGTAACATTTACTGAGGCTGCCAAGTCCAAGCCGAGGCTCCCGCTGGTGGCAGGTTGGGGTTGTTGCTGTTGGGGGTTGCCGATACTGCAGCTGCTACTTGTGTCCGAGCGCGGCTGCTGCTCGCGCTGCTTTTCGAGTTTCCCGACCTGTTATAGCAGGCAGCAGCGTTGTGAGTGTTGGATCGACATTTGCTGCACCAAATCCCAGTGGCTTGGCAATCGCGACGAAAATGTCCAGTTTTTCCACAACGGAAACATTTCATACGGAGGCTGTTCTGCGAGCGTGGGTTTGTAGCGACTGCAGCTTGGAGGGGTGCAAGGGCTGCTAGAACCTGAGTATGTGAGGATTTTGATTGCTCCTGAAATGCTTTTGCCTGCTCCTGCAACCCCTCACTAATTTTCTGCAAAGCACTCACTAAGAATGCCTGGGTTCCAGTTGGAACCGAAGCAGCCTTTTCTAACAACTCAGGGATCGACCAATCTCCGGGCAATGTATTGACCAGGGATCGGGTTGAGGAATTACCATTTTGAAGCACACATTGTTTAATCAAAGCCCCTTGCATATATTCCGGAACACTAGCCTTCTTAATGGCATCCACAACTTTATCTATGAAATTACCTAGCGGCTCCTCACGTCCCTGTTTTATTCCCATGTAAATGGGCGTTCCTCCCGGAGCTTTTATACTATCCATAGCTTTCCTGGCTAAATTCATAGTTTCTCGCAAAACTTCAGGGTCAGAAATCGCCTGAGCCTCTATTCGAGTCCATGCCCCAAGACCCAACAATTGTTCCATTGTTACACCTGCTAAGGGGTCTCCTGGTCCTCTCTGAACTGCTGCAGACGCCACAGCTAACTGATGCCAATGAGCATTAAACAATATTAACTGATGAGGAGTATAAATCAATTTCGTGATACTTCTAATATCTGCTGGGAGAAGGATATGTGCACTAAAAAGATAATCTAGCATTTGCCTGGCCGGTTCACTAGTCACTCCATATGACCCTACAGTAGCTCGCAACTGTGATAACATCTTCCAGTCTAGAGACTGAATCTCAGCCTGAACTCCTCCCTGCGGCAAGGGAGCATAAACAACAGGAAATGCAAGATTCTCAGTCGCTGCCTGTACTAATTCATTATCACCATCCTCTATTCCGCGCCTTGCCAGCATAGACCACAACTTGCGCCTTTCCCTTGCAACAGTCCCCACAAAATCAGACCCAGCTCCAGAGATCGGACCCGACCCGCGCAGAACTGACAGCTCCGGAGCTACCGAAAGCTCAGAGCAGCCGGACGGCTGCGGCTGCGGCACAGACGGTGCCGAGACAGGGAGCGGCGCCGAGTCGGCTCCGGACGGCGGAGCTCCGGACAGCGAAGAGGGGGGGCTAGAGGAGACCTCTGCGGGCTCCGTTGCTAGGTCAGCCTGCACTTCGCGAGGGGGTGCAGAGGGCACTGCGGCTGCAGACGGCAGAGTAACGGAAGAAAAAACAGGGGGGTTTGGAACGCTAGTGCCCCATGGCAGCCCATAATCTTGATTCTGTTTTTGCGCAGCTTGAGCTTCCTGAGCTGCCCTTTTTTCCGCCTGACTCATCAACAACTCATTATGCACTGCTTTCCACAACTTACTTATCTTTTTTGCCGACTTATCATCATCTAAAACTAACTCCCACAACTTATCCCCATACCGCCGCCACTCCTCTAATGTATGCACTAAGTGGGGGTTTGCAAAAAAGCCATATGAGACCGCGTGGCTCAATAAAGCAGGGAGATCCTTTTCTAAGTCTATACCCTTAAACTGTCTCCGCCTAAGAAAAGCGGAAAATAAATCATATGCTGCTTGCCTGTCCATTTTTACTCACGTCGGTACCGTTGCAGCCCTCCAGGCTTCGGCAGCACGTGTCGGTCGAGCCCACCTGTCGTGGTCGCTCGAGACGCGGAGCTCCAATTTTAGCTCTTTTCGTCGTCCGTCGGGCTGTGAAATCCGGACCCGAACCCAACGCAGTTCTTCACCCGTGGCGCCCTTTTTTCCTTATCACGTCGGGGTCACCATTTGTTGGAAGTAACCGCGGGAGACAAGTCTCATACTATCATGGTCAACAAGCCTCGTTTATTAGGTGTTACAGCATCTTATTTATACAATCAGTAATAAGTTCATGCATATTGCAAAAGTTAAGCTCAGGATTGGTGAATTAGACATTACTTCATCTGACCTTTGTGGTTAGTCTTATGGATACTTTTTCTTTGCAGCTTTGTCTACACCTTGCTACACATCTTGCTTTTCCCTTAGGCCGTCCTTGCTTCTAGATACATATTTCATCTTTAGCTACATACCCTGTCTTTTCACATACTGATTTCCCCACAGCTGCTTAGCTCGTGACCGTCCCTAGGATAAACCGTCTTTGTCTTTAATCACATTCATTCTTTTACAATTTAACTAGAGGAATCTCTTCATGTCCTTTCTCATGAAGCCATTCTGCATAAACACTCTCCACAACCTCCCACCCCACAACTTCCCCTTCCCGCCCAACAACAGCCTCCTCCTGCCCCACAAGTGCCTCCTCCTGCCACACAAGTGCCACCTCCTGCCCCACAAGTGCCACTTCATGCCCCACAAGTGCTACCTACTTCCCCACAAATGCCACCTCCTGCCCCACATCATCCACCTCCTGCCTCACAAATGCCTCCTCCTGACCCACAATTGCCACCTGCCGCCCCACAACTTCCACCTCACGCCTCACAAGTGCCACCTCCCGCCCCACAAGTGCCACAACCCGCCCCAAAAATCCAACTCCTAACCCACAAGTGCCACCTCCCGCACCACAAGTTCCACCTCCCGCCCCACAAGTTCCACCTCCCGCACCACCAGTGCCACCTCCCGCACCACAAGTGCCACCTCCCGACCCACATGTGCCAACTTCTGCCCCGCAAGTGCCAGCTCCTGCCCCTCAAGTGTCACCTCTTCCCCACAAGTGCCACCTTCTGCTCCACAAGTGCCACTTCCTGCCCCACAAGTGATACCTCCAGCCCCACAACTGCCACCACCCGCCCCACAACTTCCACCTCCCGCCTCACAAGTGCAACCTCCAGGCCCACAAGTGCCACCTCCTGTTCCACAAGAATTAACTCCTGCCCCACAAGTGCCACCTCCTGCCCTTCAAGAGCCACTTCTTGCCCAACAAGTAACATTTCCTGCCCCACAAGTGCCAACCTCTGCCCAACAAGTGCTATGACCCAGCCCACAAGTGCCAACTCCTGCCCCACTAGTGCCACCTCCCGCCCCACAAGTGCCACCACCCTCCCCACAACTTCAAAATCCTTCCCCAAAACATCAACCTCCCGCCCCACAGGTGTCAGCATCTGCCCCACAACTTCCACCTCACGCCCCACAAGTGCCACCTCCCGCCCCACAAGTGCCACAACCCGCCCCACAAATCCAACTCCTGACCCACAAGTTCCACCTCCCGCCCCACAAGTGCCACCTCCCGCCCCACAAGTGCCACCTCCCGACCCACATAATCCACGTCCTGCTCCAAAATTGCCACCTCCTGCCCCACAAGTGCCACCTCCAGCCCCACCAGTTCCACCGCCCGCCCCACAAGTACCACCTCCTGACCCACAAGTGCCACTACGTGACCCACAATTGCCACCTCCCGTCTCACAATTGCAACTCTCGCCCCACAAGTGCCACCTCCTGCCCCACAATTGCCACCACCCCCCCAACAAGTGCCACCTCCCGCCCCACAAGTACCACATCCCACCCCACAAGTGCAAACTCCTGCCCCACAAGTGCCAACTCTCTCCCCACAAGTGCCAACTCCTGCCCCACAACATCCACCTCACGCTCCAAAAGTGCCACCTCCTGCCCCACAAGTGCTACTTCCTGCCTTACAAGTGCCACTTCCCGCTGCACAAGTGACACCTCCAGCCCCACAGCTGCCACAACCCGCCCCACAACTTCCACATCCCGCCTCACAACTGCAAGCTCCTGCCCCACAATTGCCACCTCCTACCACACAAGTGCCAACTCCTGCCCCACAAGTGCCACCTCATGTCCCTCAATTTTCACCTTATGCCCCAAAAGTGCCACCTCCCGCCCAACAAGTGCAACATCTCGCCCCACTAGTGCCACGTCCCGGCCCAAAATTGCTACCTCCTGCCCCACATCATCCACCTCCTGTTCCACAAATGTCACCTCCTGACCCACAACTTCCACCTCCTGCCCCACAAGTGCCACCTTCTGCCTCACAAGTGCCACCCCTTGCCCCACAAGTGCCACATCCCACCGCACAATTTCCACCTCTTGTTACACAAGTCCCACCTCCCGCCCAACAACAGCCTCCTCCTGCCCCACAAGTGCCACCTCCTGCCCCACAAGTGCCACCTCCCACCCCACAAGTGCCACGTCCTTCCCAATTGCCACGTCCTGTCCCACAAGTGCCACCTCCTGCCGTACAAGTGCCACCCTCTGCCCCACAATTGCCACTTCTTGCCCCACAATTGCCAATTCTTGCCCCACAACTTCCACCTCCCACCCCATAACTTCCACCTCCCGTCCCACAGCTTCCACATCCTGCCCCACAAGTGCCCGATCCTGCCCCAGAAGTACCACCACCTGACCCACAAGTGCCAACTCCTGCCCCACAAGTGCCACCTCGCATCCTGCAAGTGCCACATCCCGCCCCACAAGTTCCACCTCCTGCCTTACAAGTGCCAATTCCTGCCCCACAAGTGCCAGCTCATGTTTCACAAGTGCCAGCTCCTGCCCCACATCATCAACTTCCTGCCCCTCAAGTGTCACCTCCAACCCCACAAAGACAGCCTCCTGCCCCACATCATCCACCTCCTGCCCCACAAGTGCCACCTCCTGCCCCACAAGTGCCAACTCCTGCCCCACAAGTGCCAACTCCTGCCCCACATGTTCCACCTACCACCCCCCAAATAATCCACCTCCTGCCCCACAAGTGCCACCTCCCACCCCACAAATGCCACTTCCTGCCCTGCAACTTCCACCTCCTGCTCCACAAGTGCCATCTCCTGCCCCACATCGTCCACCTCCCACCCAACAAGTGCCACCTCCTGCCCCACAACGACCACCTCCTGCCCCACAAATGCCAGTTCATGCCCCACAAGAGCCAGTTCATGCCCCACATCATCCACCTTCTGCCCCACAAGTGCCACCTCCTGCCCCACATCATCCACCCCCTGCCCCACAAGTGCCACCTCCTGCCCCACAACGACCACCTCCTGTCCCACATCATCCACCCCCTGCACCACAAATGCCAGCTCATTCCCCTGAAGTGCCAGCTCTTGCCCCACAAGTGCCAGCTCCTGCCCAACAAGAGCCACTTCCTGCCCCACAAGTACCTCTTCCCTCCCAACAAGTTCCAATTTCCGCCCCACAAGTGCCACCTCCTGCCCCACAAGTGCAACCTCCTGCCCCAAAAATGCCACCTTTCTCCCCACAAGTGCCACCTCCTGCCCCACAAGTGCAACCTCCTGCCCCACAAATGCCACCTTTCGCCCCACAAATGCCACCTCCCGCTCCACAACTTCCACCTCCTGCCCCACAACTTCCACCTCCCGACCCACAAGTGCCACCTCACGCCCAACATCTACCACCTCCCACCCCACAAGTGCCACCTCCCGCCCTACAACTTCCATCTCCTGGCCCACAAGTTCCACCTCCTGCCTCAAAAGAGCCACCTCCCGCCCCACAACTTCCACGTAACGCCCCATAAGTTCCACCTCCCGCCCAACAAGTGCCACCTCTCGTCCCACAAGGACCACCTCCTGCCCCACAAGTGCCACCTCCTGCCCCACAAGTGTCAACTCATGCTCCACAAATGCCACCTCCTGCTCCACAAGTTCCACCTCTTGCCCCACAAGTGCCAAATACTTCCCCACAACTTCCACCTTTAGCCCCACTAGTGCCAACTCCAATTCCACAAGTGCCACCTCCAGCCCTACAACTGCCACTTCCAGCCCCACAAGTGCCACCTCCCGACCAACAACTTCAACATCCCACAACACAAGTGCCAACTCCTGCCCATGTGCCACATCCTGCCCCACATGTGCCAACTCCTGCCGCACAACTGACAATTCCTGACCCAAAAGTGACAGCTCATGCTTCACAATTGCCAACTCCTGCCCCACATCATCCACCTTCTGCCCCACAAGTGCCACCTCCTGCCCCACAAGTGCCACCTCTCGCCCCACAAGTGCCACATCCCGCCCCACAAGTGCCACCTCCTGCCAAACTAGTGCAACCTCCTGCCTACACAAGTGCCTTATCTCGCCAGACAATTTACAGCTCCTGCCCCACAAGTGCTACATCCTGCACCACAACTTCAACCTCCTGCCCCACAAGTGCCACGTTCTGCCCCACAAGTGTAGGCTCCTGCCCCACAAGTGCCAATTCCTGCCCCACATGTGCCAGCTCATGCTTCACAAGTGACAGCTCCTGCACCACATCATCCACTTCCTGCCCACAAGTGCCAGTTCCTGCCCCACAAGTGCCAGCTCCTGCCCCACAAGTGCCACCTCCTGCCCCACAAGTATCAGTTCATGCGCCACAAGTGCCAGTTCATGCCCCACAAGTGCCAGCTCCTGCCCCACAAGAGCCACTTCCTTCACCACAGGTACCCCATCCCACCCCACAAATTTCAATTCCTGCCATACAAGTGCCACCTCCTTCCCCACAGGTGCCACCTCCTGCCCCACAAGTGCCACCTCCTGCCCCACAAGTGCCACCTCCCGCCAAACAACTGACACCTCCTGCCCCACAAGAGCCACCTCCTGCCCAACAAGTTCCACCTCTTGACCTACAAGTGCCACCTCCTGCCCCATAAGTTTCACCTCTCGCCCAACAAATGCCACCACCTTTCCCAAAAGCGCCACCTCCTGCCCCACAGGTGCCATTTCCTGCCCCACAACATCCACCTCCCACGCACAAGTGCAACCTACCGCCCCACAACTTCCACCACCTGCCCCACAAGTGCCAACACCTGCCCCACAAGTGCCACCTCCTGCCCCACAAGTGCCACCTCCTGCCCCGCCAGTGCCACCTGTCACCCTGCAAGTCCAGCTCCTGCCCCACAAGTGCCAGCTCATGCTTCACAAGTGCCAGCCCCTGCCCCACAAAGACAGCCTCCTGCCCCACATCATCCACCTCCTGCCCCACAAAGACCACCTCCTGCCCCACATCATCCACCTCCTCCCCCACAAGTGACAATACTTGTTCCACAAGTGCCACCTCCCGCCCCACAAATGCCAAATCCTGCCCGGCAACTTCCACCTCCTGCCCCACAAGTGCCAATTCCTGCCCCACAAGTTCCAGCTCATGCTTCACAAGTGCCAGCTCCTGCCCCACATCATCCACTTCCTGCTCACATGTGCCACCTCCTGTCCGACAAAGACCACCTCCTGCCCCACATCATCCACCCCCTGCCCCACAAGTGCCACCTCCTGCCCCACAAGTGCCACAGCTTGACACACCACTGCCACCTCCCCCCCAAATAATCCACCTCCTGCCCCACAAGTGTCACTGACCGCCCAACTTCCTCCTCCTGACACACAAGTGCAACCTCCTGACCCACAAGTGCCAGCTCCTGCGCGACAAGAGCCACTTCCTGCCCCACAAGTACCTCTTCCCTCCCAACAAGTTCCAATTTCCGCCCCACAAGTGCCACCTCCTGCCCCACAAGTGCAACCTCCTGCCACACAAGTGTCACCTTTCGCCCCACAAATGCCACCTCCCACTCCACAATTTTGACCTCCTGCCCCACAACTTCCACCTCCCGACCCACAAGTGCCACCTCACGCCCAACATCTACCACCTCCCACCCCACAAGTGCCACCTCCCACCCTACAACTTCCATCTCCTGGCCCACAAGTGCCACCTCCTGCCTCAAAAGAGCCACCTCCTGCCCCACAACTTCCACGTAACGCCTCATAAGTTCCACCTCCTTCCCCACAAGTGCCACCTCTCGTCCCACAAGGACCACCTCCTGCCCCACAAGTGCCAACTCCTGCCCCACAAGTGCCACCTCCTGCCCCACAAGTGTCAACTCATGCTCCACAAATGCCACCTCCTGCCCCACAAGTTCCACCTCTTGCCCCACTAGTGCCAAATACTTCCCCACAACTTCCACCTTCTGCCCCACTAGTGCCAACTCCAATTCCACAAGTGCCACCTCCAGCCCTACAACTGCCACTTCCAGCCCCACAAGTGCCAGCTCCCGCCCAACAACTTCAACATCCCACTACACAAGTGCCAACTCCTGCCCGTGTGCCACATCCTGCCCCACAAGTGCCAACTCCTGCCGCACAACTGACAATTCCTGCCCCAAAAGTGACAGCTCATGCTTCACAATTGCCAGCTCCTGCCCCACATCATCCACCTTCTGCCCCACAAGTGCCACCTCTCGCCCCACAAGTGCAACCTCCTGCCCCACAAATGCCACCTTTCGCCCCACAAATGCCACCTCCCGCTCCACAACTTCCACCTCCTGCCCCACAAGTGCCACCTCCTGACGCACTAGTGCCACCTAACGCCCAACATCTACCACCTCCCACCCCACAAGTGCCACCTCCCGCCCTAAAACTTCCACCTTCTGCCCCACAAGTGCCACCTCCTGCCCCACAAGTGCCACCTCTAAACCCACAAAGACAGCCTCCTGCCCCACATCATCCAAATCCTGCCCCACTAGTGCCAATTCCTTCCCCACAAGTGCCACCTCTTACCCCACAGGTGCCACCTTCTACCCCACAAAGACCACCTCCTGCCCCACATCATCCACCTCCTCCCCCAAAAGTGACAATACCTGTTCCACAAGTGCCACCTCCCGCACCACAACTTCAACATCCCGCCACACAAGTGCTGACTCCTGGCAACGTGTGCCACATCCTGCCCCACAAGTGTCAACTCCTGCCCCACATCGTCCACCTCCCATCCAACAAGTGCCACCTCCTGCCCCACAAGTGCCACCTCATGTCCCTCAATTTTCACCTTATGCCCCAAAAGTGCCACCTCCCGCCCAACAAGTGCAACATCTCGCCCCACTAGTGCCACGTCCCGGCCCAAAATTGCTACCTCCTGCCCCACATCATCCACCTCCTGTTCCACAAATGTCACCTCCTGACCCACAACTTCCACCTCCTGCCCCACAAGTGCCACCTTCTGCCTCACAAGTGCCACCCCTTGCCCCACAAGTGCCACATCCCACCGCACAATTTCCACCTCTTGTTACACAAGTCCCACCTCCCGCCCAACAACAGCCTCCTCCTGCCCCACAAGTGCCACCTCCTGCCCCACAAGTGCCACCTCCCACCCCACAAGTGCCACGTCCTTCCCAATTGCCACGTCCTGTCCCACAAGTGCCACCTCCTGCCGTACAAGTGCCACCCTCTGCCCCACAATTGCCACTTCTTGCCCCACAATTGCCAATTCTTGCCCCACAACTTCCACCTCCCACCCCATAACTTCCACCTCCCGTCCCACAGCTTCCACATCCTGCCCCACAAGTGCCCGATCCTGCCCCAGAAGTACCACCACCTGACCCACAAGTGCCAACTCCTGCCCCACAAGTGCCACCTCGCATCCTGCAAGTGCCACATCCCGCCCCACAAGTTCCACCTCCTGCCTTACAAGTGCCAATTCCTGCCCCACAAGTGCCAGCTCATGTTTCACAAGTGCCAGCTCCTGCCCCACATCATCAACTTCCTGCCCCTCAAGTGTCACCTCCAACCCCACAAAGACAGCCTCCTGCCCCACATCATCCACCTCCTGCCCCACAAGTGCCACCTCCTGCCCCACAAGTGCCAACTCCTGCCCCACAAGTGCCAACTCCTGCCCCACATGTTCCACCTACCACCCCCCAAATAATCCACCTCCTGCCCCACAAGTGCCACCTCCCACCCCACAAATGCCACTTCCTGCCCTGCAACTTCCACCTCCTGCTCCACAAGTGCCATCTCCTGCCCCACATCGTCCACCTCCCACCCAACAAGTGCCACCTCCTGCCCCACAACGACCACCTCCTGCCCCACAAATGCCAGTTCATGCCCCACAAGAGCCAGTTCATGCCCCACATCATCCACCTTCTGCCCCACAAGTGCCACCTCCTGCCCCACATCATCCACCCCCTGCCCCACAAGTGCCACCTCCTGCCCCACAACGACCACCTCCTGTCCCACATCATCCACCCCCTGCACCACAAATGCCAGCTCATTCCCCTGAAGTGCCAGCTCTTGCCCCACAAGTGCCAGCTCCTGCCCAACAAGAGCCACTTCCTGCCCCACAAGTACCTCTTCCCTCCCAACAAGTTCCAATTTCCGCCCCACAAGTGCCACCTCCTGCCCCACAAGTGCAACCTCCTGCCCCAAAAATGCCACCTTTCTCCCCACAAGTGCCACCTCCTGCCCCACAAGTGCAACCTCCTGCCCCACAAATGCCACCTTTCGCCCCACAAATGCCACCTCCCGCTCCACAACTTCCACCTCCTGCCCCACAACTTCCACCTCCCGACCCACAAGTGCCACCTCACGCCCAACATCTACCACCTCCCACCCCACAAGTGCCACCTCCCGCCCTACAACTTCCATCTCCTGGCCCACAAGTTCCACCTCCTGCCTCAAAAGAGCCACCTCCCGCCCCACAACTTCCACGTAACGCCCCATAAGTTCCACCTCCCGCCCAACAAGTGCCACCTCTCGTCCCACAAGGACCACCTCCTGCCCCACAAGTGCCACCTCCTGCCCCACAAGTGTCAACTCATGCTCCACAAATGCCACCTCCTGCTCCACAAGTTCCACCTCTTGCCCCACAAGTGCCAAATACTTCCCCACAACTTCCACCTTTAGCCCCACTAGTGCCAACTCCAATTCCACAAGTGCCACCTCCAGCCCTACAACTGCCACTTCCAGCCCCACAAGTGCCACCTCCCGACCAACAACTTCAACATCCCACAACACAAGTGCCAACTCCTGCCCATGTGCCACATCCTGCCCCACATGTGCCAACTCCTGCCGCACAACTGACAATTCCTGACCCAAAAGTGACAGCTCATGCTTCACAATTGCCAACTCCTGCCCCACATCATCCACCTTCTGCCCCACAAGTGCCACCTCCTGCCCCACAAGTGCCACCTCTCGCCCCACAAGTGCCACATCCCGCCCCACAAGTGCCACCTCCTGCCAAACTAGTGCAACCTCCTGCCTACACAAGTGCCTTATCTCGCCAGACAATTTACAGCTCCTGCCCCACAAGTGCTACATCCTGCACCACAACTTCAACCTCCTGCCCCACAAGTGCCACGTTCTGCCCCACAAGTGTAGGCTCCTGCCCCACAAGTGCCAATTCCTGCCCCACATGTGCCAGCTCATGCTTCACAAGTGACAGCTCCTGCACCACATCATCCACTTCCTGCCCACAAGTGCCAGTTCCTGCCCCACAAGTGCCAGCTCCTGCCCCACAAGTGCCACCTCCTGCCCCACAAGTATCAGTTCATGCGCCACAAGTGCCAGTTCATGCCCCACAAGTGCCAGCTCCTGCCCCACAAGAGCCACTTCCTTCACCACAGGTACCCCATCCCACCCCACAAATTTCAATTCCTGCCATACAAGTGCCACCTCCTTCCCCACAGGTGCCACCTCCTGCCCCACAAGTGCCACCTCCTGCCCCACAAGTGCCACCTCCCGCCAAACAACTGACACCTCCTGCCCCACAAGAGCCACCTCCTGCCCAACAAGTTCCACCTCTTGACCTACAAGTGCCACCTCCTGCCCCATAAGTTTCACCTCTCGCCCAACAAATGCCACCACCTTTCCCAAAAGCGCCACCTCCTGCCCCACAGGTGCCATTTCCTGCCCCACAACATCCACCTCCCACGCACAAGTGCAACCTACCGCCCCACAACTTCCACCACCTGCCCCACAAGTGCCAACACCTGCCCCACAAGTGCCACCTCCTGCCCCACAAGTGCCACCTCCTGCCCCGCCAGTGCCACCTGTCACCCTGCAAGTCCAGCTCCTGCCCCACAAGTGCCAGCTCATGCTTCACAAGTGCCAGCCCCTGCCCCACAAAGACAGCCTCCTGCCCCACATCATCCACCTCCTGCCCCACAAAGACCACCTCCTGCCCCACATCATCCACCTCCTCCCCCACAAGTGACAATACTTGTTCCACAAGTGCCACCTCCCGCCCCACAAATGCCAAATCCTGCCCGGCAACTTCCACCTCCTGCCCCACAAGTGCCAATTCCTGCCCCACAAGTTCCAGCTCATGCTTCACAAGTGCCAGCTCCTGCCCCACATCATCCACTTCCTGCTCACATGTGCCACCTCCTGTCCGACAAAGACCACCTCCTGCCCCACATCATCCACCCCCTGCCCCACAAGTGCCACCTCCTGCCCCACAAGTGCCACAGCTTGACACACCACTGCCACCTCCCCCCCAAATAATCCACCTCCTGCCCCACAAGTGTCACTGACCGCCCAACTTCCTCCTCCTGACACACAAGTGCAACCTCCTGACCCACAAGTGCCAGCTCCTGCGCGACAAGAGCCACTTCCTGCCCCACAAGTACCTCTTCCCTCCCAACAAGTTCCAATTTCCGCCCCACAAGTGCCACCTCCTGCCCCACAAGTGCAACCTCCTGCCACACAAGTGTCACCTTTCGCCCCACAAATGCCACCTCCCACTCCACAATTTTGACCTCCTGCCCCACAACTTCCACCTCCCGACCCACAAGTGCCACCTCACGCCCAACATCTACCACCTCCCACCCCACAAGTGCCACCTCCCACCCTACAACTTCCATCTCCTGGCCCACAAGTGCCACCTCCTGCCTCAAAAGAGCCACCTCCTGCCCCACAACTTCCACGTAACGCCTCATAAGTTCCACCTCCTTCCCCACAAGTGCCACCTCTCGTCCCACAAGGACCACCTCCTGCCCCACAAGTTCCACCTCTTGCCCCACAAGTGCCAAATACTTCCCCACAACTTCCACCTTCTGCCGCACTAGTGCCAACTCCAATTCCACAAGTGCCACCTCCCACACCACAAGTGCCACCACCTGACCCACAAGTGCCAACTCCTGCCCCACAAGTGCCATTTCTTGCCCCACAAGTGCCACCTCCTGCCCCACAAGTGCCATTTCCTGCCCTACAACTTCCACCTCCTGCCCCACAAGAGCCTGTTCCAGCCCCACAAATGCCACCTCCCGCCCCACAACTTCAACATCCCGCCATACAAGTGCCAACTCCTGCCCAACGTGTGCCACATCCTGCCCCACAAGTGCCAAATCCTGCCCCGCAACTTTTACCTCCTGCTCCACAAGTGCCAACTCCTGCCCCACATCATCCACCTCCTGCCCCACAAGTGCCACCTCCAGCCCCACAAGTGCCACCTACCACGCCACAAATTCGACCTCCTGCCCCACAAGTTCCACCTCCCACCCCACAAGTGCCAAATCCTGCCACGCAACGTCCACATCCTGCTCCACAAGTGCCACCTCCTGCCCCACATCATCCACCTCCCATCCAACAAGTGCCACCACCTGCCGCACAACTGCCAATTCCTGCCCCACAAGTGCCAGCTCCTGCCCCTCATCATCCACCTCCTGCCCCACAAGTGCCACCTCCCGCCCAACAATTGTGGCCACATGACAAACAAGTGTAAAATCCCACCCCACAAGTGCCACTACATGCCCAACAGGTGCCACCTCCCACCCCACAACTTCAGCCTCCCGCCACAGAAGTGCCAACTCCTGCCCAACGTGTGATATCTCCTGCACCACAAGTTCCAAGTCTTGCCCCACAAGTTCCACCTACCATCCCACAAGTGCCACCTCCAGCCCCACAACTGCCATCTCCCACCCCACAAGTACCAAATCCTGCCCCACAACTTCCACCTCCTGCCCCAGAAGTGCCATCTCCTGTCGCACAAGTTCCACCTTCTGCCCCACAAGTGAAACCTCCAGCCCCATAAGTGCCAAATCCTGCCCCACAACATCCACCTGTGCCCTACAAATACCATTTCCGGCTCCACATCATCCAACTCCTGCCCCACAAGTGCAACCTCTCGACCCACAAGTGCCACCTCCTGCCGTGCAAGTGCCAGCTCCTGCCCCGAAAGTGCCAGCTCCTGCTCCACATCTGCCACCTCTCGCCCCACAAGTTCCAGCTCCCGCCCCATAAGTGCCACCTCCCTCTCCACAAATTCCACCTCCTGCCCACAAGTGCCACATCGCTCCCCACAAGTGCCACCTCCTGCCCCACTAGTGCCACCTCCCGCCCCACAAGTGCCAACTCCAGCCCCACAAGTGCCAACTCCAGCCCCACAAGTGCCAACTCCAGCCCCACAACTTCCACCTCCTGCCCCAGAAGTGCCACCTCCCGACCCACATGTGTCACCTCCTGCCGCACATCATCCACCTCCAAACACATAAGTGCCACCTCCTGCACAAGTGCCAATTCCTGCCCCACAAGTGCCAGCACATGCTTCACAAGCGCCAGCTCCAGCCTAACATCATCCACCTCCTGCCCCACAAGTGCCACATCCCGCCCCACAAGAGCCACTTCCTTCCCCACAAGTACCCCATCCCACACCACAAGTTCCAATTCCTGCCATACAAGTGCCTCCTCCTTCCCCACAAGTTCCACCTCCTGCCCCACAACTTCCACCTTGCGACCCACAAGTGCGAACTCCCGCCAAACAACTGACACCTCCTGCCTCACAAGTGCCAACTCCTGCCCAACAAGTGCCACCTCCTGCCCCACTAGTGCCACCTCCCGACCCACAAGTGCCACCTCCTGCCCCGCCAGTTCCACCTCCTGCCGTGCAAGTGCCAGCTCCTGCCCCACATGTGCCACCTCTCGCCCCACTAGTGCCACCTCCCTCTCCACAAATTCAGCCTCCCGCCCACAAGCGCCACATCGCTCCCCACAAGTGCCACCTCCCACCCCACAAGTTCTAACTCCCGCCCCACAAGTGCCACCTCCCGCCCCACAAGTGCCAACTCCCGCCCCACAAGTGCCAACTCCCGCCCCACAAGTGCCAACTCCCGCCCCACAAGTGCCAACTCCTGCCGCACAACTACCAATTCCAGCCCCACAAGTGCCAGCTCATGCTTCACAAGTGCCAGCTCCTGCCCCTCAACATCCACCTCCTGCCCCACAAGTGCCACCTCCTGCCCAAAACCTGCCACCTCCCTCCCCACAATGCCACCTCCTGCCATATTAGTGCAGCCTCCTGCCCCACAAGTGCCAACTCCCGCCCCAAAAGTCCCACCTCCTTCCAAACAAGTGCCACATCCCGCCCCAAAAGTGCCACTTCCTGCCCCTCTATCGCCACCTCCTGCCCCAGAAGTTCCACTTCCTGCACCACAAGTTACACCTACAGCCCCACAATTTCCACCTCCTGTTTTACAAGTTCCAACTCCCGCCCCACAAGTGCCACCTCCTGCCCAACAAGTGCCAGTTCATGCCCCACAAGTGCAAGGTCCTGTCCTTCAACTTCCACCTCCTGCCCCACAAGTGCAACCTCCTGCCCCACAACGACCACCTCCTGCCCCACAAGTGCCAATTCCTGCCCTACAAGTGCCAGCTCATTCCACTGAAGTGCCAGCTCCTGCCCCTCAAGTGCCACATTTGTCCACACCACTGCCACCTCCCCCCCCAAATAATCCACCTCCTGCCCCACAAGTGTCACTGACCGCCCAACTTCATCCTCCTGACCCACAAGTGCAACCTCCTGCCCCACAAGTGCCAGCTCCTGCCCGACAAGAGCCACTTCCTGCCCCACAAGTACCTCTTCCCTCCCAACAAGTTCCAATTTCTGCCCCACAAGTGCCACCTCCTGCCCCACAAGTGCCACCTCCTGCCCCACAAGTGTCATTTCCTGCCCCACAATTGCCACCTCCTGCCCCACAAGTGCCACCTCCCGCCCAACAATTGTGGCCACATGACAAACCAGTTCCACCTCCGCCCCACAAGTGCCACCTCCTGCCCAACAAGTGCCATTTCTTACCCCACAGGTTCCAAATCCTACCCCACTGGTGCCATTTCCTGCCCCACAAGTGCCATTTCCCCCCCCACATGTGCCAACTCCGGCCTTAAAAGTTTCACCTCCCACCCCACAAATTCCACCTCCCACCCCACAAGTTCCACCTCCTGCCCCAAAAGTGCCAATTCCTGCTTCACAAGTGCCAGCTCATGCTTCACAAATGCCAGCTCATGCCCCACATCATCAACTTCCTGCCCCACAAGTGCCACCTCTAACCCCACAAAGACAGCCTCCTGCCCCACATCATCCACCTCCTGCCCCACAAGTGTCACTGACTGACCAACTTCCTCCTCCTGACCCACAAGTGCAACCTCCTGCCCCACAAGTGCCAGCTCCTGCCCGACAAGAGCCACTTCCTGCCCCACAAGTACCCCTTCCCTCCCAACAAGTTCCAATTTCCACCCCACAAGTGCCACCTCCTGCCCAACAAGTGCAACCTCCTGCCCCACATCGTCCACCTCCCACCCAACAAGTGCCACCACCTGCCCCACAAGTGCCAATTCCTGCCCCACAAGTGTCACATTATTCCACACCACTGCCACCTCCCCCCCCAAATAATCCACCTCCTGCCCCACAAGTGTCACTGACTGACTAACTTCCTCCTCCTGACCCACAAGTGCCAACTCCTGCCCCGCAACTTCCATCTCCTGCTCCACAAGTGCCACCTCGAACCGTACAATTGCCACCTCTTTCCCCATATCAACCACCTCCCATCCAACAAGTGCCACCTCCTGCCCCACAAGTGCCAATTCCTGCCCCACAAGTGCCAGCTCATGCTCCACAAGTGCCAGCTCCTGCCCCTCATCATCCACCTCCTGCCCCACAAGTGCCACCTCCTGACCCACAACATCAATCTCCAGCCCCACAAGAGCCGCCTCCTGCCTGACAAGTTACACCTGCTACAAGTTCCACAAGTGCCACCTCCCTGCTCACGAGTGCCACATCCCGCCCCACATGTACCACCTCCTGCATCACAACTTCCACCTCCCGCCCCACATGTACCACCTCCTGCATCACAACTTCCACCTCCCGCCCCACATGTACCACCTCCTGCATCACAACTTCCACCTCCCGCCCCACATGTACCACCTCCTGCATCACAACTTACACCTCCCGCCCCACATGTACCACCTCCTGCATCACAACTTCCACCTCCCGCCCCACATGTACCACCTCCTGCATCACAACTTACACCTCCCGCCCCAAGAATGCCACATCCTGCCCCACAAGTGCCACCTCATGCCTCACAAGTGCCACCTCATGCCTCACAAGTGCCACCTCCCGCCCCACAAGAGCCACCTCCCACGCACAAGTGCCACATCCTGCCCCACAAGTGTCACCTCCTGCCCACAAGTGCCACCTTCCGCCCCACAAGTGCCACCTCACACCCCAACAGTGTCAACTTCTGCCCCACAAGTGCCACCTCACGCCCCACAACTTCCACATCCCGCCCCACAAGTGCCACCACCTGACCCACAAGTGCCACCACCTGACCCACAAGTGCCACCACCTGCCCCACAAGTTCTACCTCCTGCCTTACAAGTGCCACCCCCTGCCTCACAACTTCCACCTCCCGCCCCACAAATGCCACCTCCTGCCCTACAAGTGCCACCTCAGGCCCCACAAGTGCCCCCTCCCGCTCCACAAGTGCCACGTCCTGCCCCACAAGTGCCATCTCCCGCCCCACAAGGGCCAAATCCTGCCACGCAACATCCACCTCCTGCCCCACATCATCCACCTCCCACCCCACAAGTGCCACCTTCTGTGGCACAAGTGCCAATTCCAGCCCTAAAAGTGCCAGCTCATGCTTCACAATTGCCAGCTCCTGCCGCACATCATCCACCTCCTGCCCCACAAGTGCCACCTCCTATCCCACATGTGCCAACTCCTGCCCCACAAGTGCCACATCCTGCACCACATTTGCCACCTCCTGCCCCACAAGTGCCACCTCCTATCCCACATGTGCCAACTCCTGCCCCACAAGTGCCATTTCCTGCACCACATTTGCCACCTCCTTCCTCACAAGTGCCACCTCCCACCCCACAAGTTTAACCTCCCGCCCCACAAGTGCCATCTCCCGCCCCACAAGTGCCAAATCCTGACGTGCAACTTCCAACTCCTGCTCCACAATTGCCACCTCCTGCCCCACAAGTGCCACCTCCCGCCACACAAGTGCCACCTCCTGCCCCTCTATAGCCACCTCCTGCCCCACAAGTTCCACCTCTTGCCCCACAAGCGCCACCTCCCTCTCCACAAACTCCACCTCCCACGCACAAGTGCCACCTTCCGCCCCACAAGTGCCACCTCACACCCCAACAGTGTCAACTTCTGCCTCACAAGTGCCACCTCCCGCCCCACAAGAGCCACCTCCCACGCACAAGTGCCACATCCTGCCCCACAAGTGTCACCTCCTGCCCACAAGTGCCACCTTCCGCCCCACAAGTGCCACCTCACACCCCAACAGTGTCAACTTCTGCCCCACAAGTGCCACCTCACGCCCCACAACTTCCACATCCCGCCCCACAAGTGCCACCACCTGACCCACAAGTGCCACCACCTGACCCACAAGTGCCAACTCCTGCCCCACAAGTTCTACCTCCTGCCTTACAAGTGCCACCCCCTGCCTCACAACTTCCACCTCCCGCCCCACAAATGCCACCTCCTGCCCTACAAGTGCCACCTCAGGCCCCACAAGTGCCCCCTCCCGCTCCACAAGTGCCACGTCCTGCCCCACAAGTGCCATCTCCCGCCCCACAAGGGCCAAATCCTGCCACGCAACATCCACCTCCTGCCCCACATCATCCACCTCCCACCCCACAAGTGCCACCTCCTGTGGCACAAGTGCCAATTCCAGCCCTAAAAGTGCCAGCTCATGCTTCACAATTGCCAGCTCCTGCCGCACATCATCCACCTCCTGCCCCACAAGTGCCACCTCCTATCCCACATGTGCCAACTCCTGCCCCACAAGTGCCACATCCTGCACCACATTTGCCACCTCCTGCCCCACAAGTGCCACCTCCTATCCCACATGTGCCAACTCCTGCCCCACAAGTGCCATTTCCTGCACCACATTTGCCACCTCCTGCCCCACAAGTGCCACCTCCTTCCTCACAAGTGCCACCTCCCACCCCACAAGTTTAACCTCCCGCCCCACAAGTGCCATCTCCCGCCCCACAAGTGCCAAATCCTGACGTGCAACTTCCAACTCCTGCTCCACAATTGCCACCTCCTGCCCCACAAGTGCCACCTCCCGCCACACAAGTGCCACCTCCCGCCCCTCTATAGCCACCTCCTGCCCCACAAGTTCCACCTCTTGCCCCACAAGCGCCACCTCCCTCTCCACAAACTCCACCTCCCACGCACAAGTGCCACCTTCCGCCCCACAAGTGCCACCTCACACCCCAACAGTGTCAACTTTCGCCCCACAAGTGCCACCTCACGCCCCACAACTTCCACATCCCGCCCCACAAGTGCCACCACCTGACCCACAAGTGCCAACACCTGACCCACAAGTGCCAACTCCTGCCCCACAAGTTCTACCTCCTGCCTTACAAGTGCCACCCCCTGCCTCACAACTTCCACCTCCCGCCCCACAAATGCCACCTCCTGCCCTACAAGTGCCACCTCAGGCCCCACAAGTGCCCCCTCCCGCTCCACAAGTGCCACGTCCTGCCCCACAAGTGCCATCTCCCGCCCCACAAGGGCCAAATCCTGCCACGCAACATCCACCTCCTGCCCCACATCATCCACCTCCCACCCCACAAGTGCCACCTCCTGTGGCACAAGTGCCAATTCCAGCCCTAAAAGTGCCAGCTCATGCTTCACAATTGCCAGCTCCTGCCGCACATCATCCACCTCCTGCCCCACAAGTGCCACCTCCTATCCCACATGTGCCAACTCCTGCCCCACAAGTGCCACATCCTGCACCACATTTGCCACCTCCTGCCCCACAAGTGCCACCTCCTATCCCACATGTGCCAACTCCTGCCCCACAAGTGCCATTTCCTGCACCACATTTGCCACCTCCTGCCCCACAAGTGCCACCTCCTTCCTCACAAGTGCCACCTCCCACCCCACAAGTTTAACCTCCCGCCCCACAAGTGCCATCTCCCGCCCCACAAGTGCCAAATCCTGACGTGCAACTTCCAACTCCTGCTCCACAATTGCCACCTCCTGCCCCACAAGTGCCACCTCCCGCCACACAAGTGCCACCTCCCGCCCCTCTATAGCCACCTCCTGCCCCACAAGTTCCACCTCTTGCCCCACAAGCGCCACCTCCCTCTCCACAAACTCCACCTCCCACGCACAAGTGCCACCTTCCGCCCCACAAGTGCCACCTCACACCCCAACAGTGTCAACTTTCGCCCCACAAGTGCCACCTCACGCCCCACAACTTCCACATCCCGCCCCACAAGTGCCACCACCTGACCCACAAGTGCCACCACCTGACCCACAAGTGCCAACTCCTGCCCCACAAGTTCTACCTCCTGCCTTACAAGTGCCACCCCCTGCCTCACAACTTCCACCTCCCGCCCCACAAATGCCACCTCCTGCCCTACAAGTGCCACCTCAGGCCCCACAAGTGCCCCCTCCCGCTCCACAAGTGCCACGTCCTGCCCCACAAGTGCCATCTCCCGCCCCACAAGGGCCAAATCCTGCCACGCAACATCCACCTCCTGCCCCACATCATCCACCTCCCACCCCACAAGTGCCACCTCCTGTGGCACAAGTGCCAATTCCAGCCCTAAAAGTGCCAGCTCATGCTTCACAATTGCCAGCTCCTGCCGCACATCATCCACCTCCTGCCCCACAAGTGCCACCTCCCATCCCACATGTGCCAACTCCTGCCCCACAAGTGCCACATCCTGCACCACATTTGCCACCTCCTGCCCCACAAGTGCCACCTCCTATCCCACATGTGCCAACTCCTGCCCCACAAGTGCCATTTCCTGCACCACATTTGCCACCTCCTGCCCCACAAGTGCCACCTCCTTCCTCACAAGTGCCACCTCCCACCCCACAAGTTTAACCTCCCGCCCCACAAGTGCCATCTCCCGCCCCACAAGTGCCAAATCCTGACGTGCAACTTCCAACTCCTGCTCCACAATTGCCACCTCCTGCCCCACAAGTGCCACCTCCCGCCACACAAGTGCCACCTCCCGCCCCTCTATAGCCACCTCCTGCCCCACAAGTTCCACCTCTTGCCCCACAAGCGCCACCTCCCTCTCCACAAACTCCACCTCCCACGCACAAGTGCCACCTTCCGCCCCACAAGTGCCACCTCACGCCCCACAACTTCCACATCCCGCCCCACAAGTGCCACCACCTGACCCACAAGTGCCACCACCTGACCCACAAGTGCCACCACCTGACCCACAAGTGCCAACTCGTGCCCCACAAGTTCTACCTCCTGCCTTACAAGTGCCACCCCCTGCCTCACAACTTCCACCTCTTGCCCCACAAATGCCACCTCCTGCCCTACAAGTGCCACCTCAGGCCCCACAAGTGCCTCCTCCCGCTCCACAAGTGCCACGTCCTGCCCCACAAGTGCCATCTCCCGCCCCACAAGGGCCAAATCCTGCCCCACATCATCCACCAACCGCCCCACAAGTGTCACCTCCTGCCCCACAACTTCCATCTCCCACTCCACAAGTGCCACCTACTGCACAACAAATACCATCTCCTGCCCCATAAGTGCCACCTCCTGCCCCACAACTGCTACCTCCTGCCTCATATCATTCACCTCCCGCCCCACAATTTCCACCTCCCGCTCAACTAGTGCCACGTGCTGCCCCACAAGTTCCATTTCCCGCCCCACAAGTGCCACCTCCCGCCCCACAAGTGCCGCCTCCAGCCACACAAGTGCTAAATCGTGCCGCACAACTTCCACCTCCCGCCCCACAACTGCCACCTCCCGCCTTAAAAGTGCCACCTCCCGACCCACAAGTGCCTCCTCCTGTCCCACAGTTGTCACCTCCCGCTCCACAAGTTACACCTCACCCCCCACAAGTTCTACCACCCACCCCACAAGTGCCACCTGCAGCCCCAGAAGTGTCAAATCCTGCCACACAACTTCCACATCCAGCCCCACAAGTGCCACTTCCCACCCCACAACTTCCACTTCCCGCCCAACAACGGCCTCCTCCTGCCCCACAAGTGCCTCCTCCTGCCCCACAAGTGCCACTTCCTGCCCCACAAGTGCCACCTCCTGCCCCACAAGTGCCACCTCCTGCCCCACAAGTGCTAACTACTTCCCCACAAGTGCCACCTCCTGCCCCACATCATCCACCTCCTGCCTCACAAATGCCTCCTCCTGACCCACAATTGCCACCTCCCGCCCCACAACTTCCACCTCACGCCCCACAAGTGCCACCTCCCGACCCACACGTGCCACAACCCGCCCCACAAATCCAACTCCTGCCCCACAAGTGCCACCTCCCGACCCACATGTGCCAACTTCTGCCCCACAAGTGCCAGCTCCTGCCCCTCAAGTGTCACCTCTTCCCCACAAGTGCCACCTTCTGCTCCACAAGTGCCACTTCCTGCCGCACAAGTGATACCTCCAGCCCCACAACTGCCACCACCCGCCCCACAACTTCTACCTCCCGCCTCACAAGTGCAACCTCCAGGCCCACAAGTGCCACCTCCAGATCCACAAGAATTAACTCCTGCCCCACAAGTGCCACCTCCCGCCCCACAAGTGCCACCACCCTCCCCACAACTTCAACCTCCTTCCCCAAAACATCCACCTCCCGCCCCACAGGTGTCATCATCTGCCCCACAACTGCCACATCCCGCCCCACATGTACCACCTCCTGCATCACAACTTCCACCTCCGGCCCCACATGTACCACCTCCTGCATCACAACTTACACCTCCCGCCCCACATGTACCACCTCCTGCATCACAACTTACACCTCCCGCCCCAAGAATGCCACATCCTGCCCCACAAGTGCCACCTCATGCCTCACAAGTGCCACCCCCCCCCACAAGTGCCACCTCCGCCCCACAAGTGCCACCTCCGCCCCACAAGTGCCACATCCTGCCCCACAAGTGTCACCTCCTGCCCACAAGTGCCACCTTCCGCCCCACAACTTCCACATCCCGCCCCACAAGTGCCCCACCTGCCCCACAAGTGCCAACTCGCGCCCCACAAGTGCCAACTCCTGCCCCACAAGTTCTACCTCCTGCCTTACAAGTGCCACCCCCTGCCTCACAACTTCCACCTCCCGCCCCACAAATGCCACCTCCTGCCCTACAAGTGCCACCTCAGGCCCCACAAGTGCCCCCTCCCGCTCCACAAGTCCCACGTCCTGCCCCACAAGTGCCATCTCCCGCCCCACAAGGGCCAAATCCTTCCACGCAACATCCAGCTCCTGCCCCACATCATCCACCTCCTGCCCCACAAGTGCAACCTCCTATCCCACATGTGCCAACTCCTGCCCCACAAGTGCCATTTCCTGCACCACATTTGCCACCTACTGCCCCACAAGTGCCACCTCCTTCCCCACAAGTGCCACCTCCCGCTCCACAAGTGCCACCTCCCGCCCCTCTATGACCACCTCCTGCCCCACAAGTTACACCTCTTGCCCCACTACGTCGACCCCCGCCCCACATGTGCCACCACCTGACCCACAAGTGCCAACTCCTGCCCCACAAGTGCCATTTCCTGCACCACATTCGCCGCATCCTGCCCCACAAGTGCCGGCTCCTGCACCACAAGTGCCAACTCCTGCCCCACAAGTGCCACTTCCCACCCCACAAGTGCCACCTCCCGCCCCACAAGTGCCACCTCCCGCCCCACTACTTCCACGTCACACCCCAAATCTTCTTACCTTCCACCCCACAAGTGCCACCTCCTGCCCCAAACCTTCAACCTACTGCCCCACAACTGCCACTTCCCACCCAGCAATTGCCACCCCCCGCCCCACAAGTGCCTCCTCCCACCCCACAAGTGCCAACCCTTACCCCACAAGTGCTAACTCCTGCCCCTCATCATCCACCAACCGCCCCACAAGTGTCACCTCCTGCCCCACAACTTCCATCTCCCACTCCACAAGTGCCACCTACTGCACAACAAATACCATCTCCTGCCCCATAAGTGCCACCTCCTGCCCCACAACCGCTACCTCCTGCCTCATATCTTTCACCTCCCGCCCCACAATTTCCACCTCCCGCTCAACTAGTGCCACGTGCTGCCCCACATCATCCACCTTCTGCCTCACAAATGCCTCCTCCTGACCCACAATTGCCACCTGCCGCCCCACAACTTCCACCTCACGCCCCACAAGTGCCACCTCCCGCCCCAGACGTGCCACAACCCGCCCCACAAATCCAACTCCTGACCCACAAGTGCCACCTCCCGCCCCAGAAGTGCCACAACCCGCCCCACAAATCCAACTTCTGAACCACAATTGCCACTTGCCGCCCCACAACTTCCACCTTCCGCACCACAAGTGCCACCTCCCGACCCACATGTGCCAACTTCTGCCCCACAAGTGCCAGCTCCTACCCCTCAAGTGTCACCTCTTCCCCACAAGTGCCACCTTCTGCTCCACAAGTGCCACTTCCTGCCGCACAAGTGATACCTCCAGCCCCACAACTGCCACCACCCGCCCCACAACTTCCACCTCCCGCCTCACAAGTGCAACCTCCAGGCCCACAAGTGCCACCTCCAGATCCACAAGAATTAACTCCTGCCCCACAAGTGCCACCTCCTGCCCTTCAAGAGCCACTTCTTGCCCCACAAGTAACATTTCCTGCCCCACAAGTGCCAACCCCTGCCCAACAAATGCTATGACCCAGCCCACAAGTGCCAACTCCTGCCCCACTAGTGCCACCTCCCGCCCCACAAGTGCCACCACCCTCCCCACAACTTCAACCTCCTTCCCCAAAACATCCACCTCCCGCCCCACAAGTGTCATCATCTGCCCCACAACTGCCACATCCCGCCCCACAAGTGCCACCTCCTGCCCCACAAGTGCCACCTCCCGCCCCTCAAGTGCCACACACTGCCCCACAAGTGCCGCCCCCAGCCCCGCAACTGCCACCCCTTGCCCCACAATTTCCACCTCCCGCCCCACAAGTGCCATCTCCTGCCCCACAGGTGCCACCTACTGTTCCACATCATCCACCTCCTTCCCCACATCATCCACCTCCTGTTCCACAAATGTCACCTCCTGACCCACAACTTCCACATCCTGCCCCACAAGTGCCACCTCCTGCCCCACATAATCCACGTCCTGCTCCAAAATTGCCACCTCCTGCCCCACAAGTGCCACCTCCCACACCACAAGAGCCACCTCCAGCCCCACCAGTTCCACCGCCCGCCCCACAAGTACCACCTCCTGACCCACAAGTGCCACTACGTGACCCACAATTGCCACCTCCCGTCTCACAATTGCAACTCTCGCCCAACAAGTGCCACCTCCCGCCCCACAAGTACCACATCCCACCCCACAAGTGCAACCTCCTGCCCCACAAGTGCCAACTCCTGCCCCACAAGTGCCACCTCATGTCCCTCAATTTTCACCTTATGCCCCAAAAGTGCCACCTCCCGCCCAACAAGTGCAACATCTCGCCCCACTAGTGCCACGTCCCGGCCCAAAATTGCTACCTCCTGCCCCACATCATCCACCTCCTGTTCCACAAATGTCACCTCCTGACCCACAACTTCCACCTCCTGCCCCACAAGTGCCACCTTCTGCCTCACAAGTGCCACCCCTTGCCCCACAAGTGCCACATCCCACTGCACAATTTCCACCTCTTGTTACACAAGTCCCACCTCCCGCCCAACAACAGCCTCCTCCTGCCCCACAAGTGCCACCTCCTGCCCCACAAGTGCCACCTCCCACCCCACAAGTGCCACGTCCTTCCCAATTGCCACGTCCTGTCCCACAAGTGCCACCTCCTGCCGTACAAGTGCCACCCTCTGCCCCACAATTGCCACTTCTTGCCCCAAAATTGCCAATTCTTGCCCCACAACTTCCACCTCCCACCCCATAACTTCCACCTCCCGTCCCACAGCTTCCACATCCTGCCCCACAAGTGCCCGATCCTGCCCCAGAAGTACCACCACCTGACCCACAAGTGCCAACTCCTGCCCCACAAGTGCCACCTCGCATCCCCCAAGTGCCACATCCCGCCCCACAAGTGCTACCTCCTGCCTTACAAGTGCCAATTCCTGCTTCACAAGTGCCAGCTCATGCTTCAGAAGTGCCAGCTCCTGCCCCATATCATCAACTTCCTGCCCCACAAGTGCCACCTCCAACCCCACAAAGACAGCCTCCTGCCCCACATCATCCACCTCCTGCCCCACAAGTGCCAATTCCTGCCCCACTATTGCCAGCTCCCGCCTAACAAGTGCCAGCTCCTGCCCCACAAGTGCCTGCTCCTGCCCAACAAGTGCCAGCTCCTGCCCACATTTTCCACCTACCACCCCACAAATTCCAACCCCTGCCCCACAAGTGCCACCTCCCACCCCACAAATGCCACCTCCTTCCCTGCAACTTCCACCTCCTGCTACACAAGGGCCATCTCCTGCCCCACATCGTCCACCTCCTGACCCACAAGTGCCACCTCCTGCCCCACAACGACCACCTCCTGCCCCACAACGACCACCTCCTGTCCCACAAGTGCCAATTCCTGCCCTACAAGTGCCAGCTCATTCCCCTGAAGTGCCAGCTCCTGCCCCACAAGTGCCACATTTGTCCACACCACTGCCACCTCCCCCCCAAATAATCCACCTCCTGCCCCACAAGTGTCACTGACCGCCCAACTTCATCCTCCTGACCCACAAGTGCAACCTCCTGCCTCAAAAGAGCCACCTCCCGCCCCACAACTTCCACGTAACGCCCCATAAGTTCCACCTCCTGCCCCACAAGTGCCACCTCCCACCCCACAAGTTCCACCTCCCGCACCACAAGTGCCACCTCCTGCCCCACAAGTGTCAACTCATGCTCCACAAATGCCACCTCCTGCTCCACAAGTTCCACCTCTTGCCCCACAAGTGCCAAATACTTCCCCACAACTTCCACCTTCTGCCCCACTAGTGCCAACTCCAATTCCACAAGTGCCACCTCCAGCCCTACAACTGCCACTTCCAGCCCCACAAGTGCCACCTCCCGCCCAACAACTTCAACATCCCACCACACAAGTGCCAACTCCTGCCCGTGTGCCACATCCTGCCCCACAAGTGCCAACTCCTGCCGCACAACTGACAATTCCTGCCCCAAAAGTGACAGCTCATGCTTCACAATTGCCAGCTCCTGCCCCACATCATCCACCTTCTGCCCCACAAGTGCCACCTCCTGCCCCACAAGTGCAACCTCTCGTCCCACAAAAACCACCTCCTGCCCCACAAGTGCCACCTCTTGCCCCACAAGTGCCACATCCCGCCCCACAAGTGCCACCTCCTGCCCCACAAGTGCCACCTCCTGCCAAACTAGTGCAACCTCCTGCCCCACAAGTGCCATATCTCGCCAGACAATTTACAGCTCCTGCCCCACAAGTGCTACATCCTGCACCACAACTTCAACCTCCTGCCCCACAAGTGCCACATCCCGCCCCACAAGTGCCACCTCCTGCCCCACAAGTGCCACCTCCCGCCCAACAATTGTGGCCACATGACAAACAAGTTCCACTTCCGCCCCACAAGTGCCACCTCCTGCCCAACAAGTGCCATTTCTTACCCCACAGGTTCCAAATCCTACCCCACTGGTGCCATTTCCTGCCCCACAAGTGCCATTTCCCCCCCCACATGTGCCAACTCCTGCCTTACAAGTTTCACCTACCACCCCACAAATTCCACCTCCCACCCCACAAGTTCCACCTCCTGCCCCAAAAGTGCCAATTCCTGCTTCACAAGTGCCAGCTCATGCTTTACAAATGCCAGCTCATGCCCCACATCATCAACTTCCTGCCCCACAAGTGCCACCTCTAACCCCACAAAGACAGCCTCCTGCCCCACATCATCCACCTCCTGCCCCACAAGTGCCAATTCCTGCCCCACAAGTGCCAGCTCATGCCCCACAAGTGCCACCTCTTGCCCCACAAGTGCCACCTCCTGCCCCACATCATCCACCTCCTGCCCCACATCATCCACCTCCTCCCCCAAAAGTGACAATACCTGTTCCACAAGTGCCACCTCCCGCCCCACAACTTCAACATCCCGCCACACAAGTGCCGACTCCTGGCAACGTGTGCCACATCCTGCCCCACAAGTGCCAGCTCCTGCCCCACATGTTCCACCTCCCACCCCACAAATTCCACCTCATGCCCCACAAGTGCCAACTCCCAACCCACAAATGCCAAATCCTGCAATGCAACTTCCACCTCCTGCTCCACAAGTGCCACCTCCTGCCCCACATCGTCCACCTCCCACCCAACAAGTGCCACCACCTGCCCCACAAGTGCCAATTCCTGCCCCACAAGTGCCAGTTCATGCCCCACAAGTGCCACATTTGTCCACACCACTGCCACCTCCCCCCCCAAATAATCCACCTCCTGCCCCACAAGTGTCACTGACTGACCAACTTCCTCCTCCTGACCCACAAGTGCAACCTCCTGCCCCACAAGTGCCAGCTCCTGCCCGAAAAGAGCCACTTCCTGCCCCACAAGTACCTCTTCCCTCCAAACAAGTTCCAATTTCCACCCCACAAGTGCCACCTTCTGCCCCACAATTGCAACCTCCTGCCCCACATCGTCCACCTCCCACCCAACAAGTGCCACCACCTGCCCCACAAGTGCCAATTCCTGCCCCACAAGTGCCACATTTGTCCACACCACTGCCACCTCCCCCCCCAAATAATCCACCTCCTGCCCCACAAGTGTCACTGACTGACCAACTTCCTCCTCCTGACCCACAAGTGCCAGCTCCTGCCCCACAAGAGCCACTTCCTGCCCCACAAGTACCTCTTCCCTCCCAACAAGTTCCAATTTCCGCCCCACAAGTGCCACCTCCTGCCCCACATCATCCACCTCCCGCCCCACAATTGCCACCTCCCGCCCCACAAGTGCCACCTCCTGCCCCACAAGTGCCACCTCCTGCCCCACATCGTCCACCTCCCACCCAACAAGTCCCACCACCTGCCCCACAAGTGCCAATTCCTGCCCCACAAGTGCCAGTTCATGCCCCACAAGTGCCAGCTCCTGCACTACGTCATCCACTACCTGCCCCACAAGTGCCAATTTCTGCCCCACAAGTGCCAGCTCATTCCCCTGAAGTGCCACATTTGTCCACACCACAGCCTCCTCCCCCCCAAATAATCCATCTCCTGCCCCACAAGTGTCACTGACTGACCAACTTCCTCCTCCTGCCCCACAAGTGCCACCTCCCGACCCACAAGTGCCACCTCCCGACCCACAAGTGCCACCTCCCACGCACAAGTGCCACATCCTGCCCCACAAGTGTCACCTCCTGCCCACAAGTGCAACCTTCCGCCCCACAAGTGCCACCTCACACCCCAACAGTGTCAACTTCCGCCCCACAAGTGCCACCTCACGCCCCACAACTTCCACATCCCGACCCACAAGTGCCACCACCTGACCCACTAATGCAACTACCTGCCCCACAAGTGCCAACTCGTGCCCCACAAGTGCCAACTCCTGCCCCACAAGTTCTACCTCCTGCCTTACAAGTGCCACCCCCTGCCTCACAACTTCCACCTCCCGCCCCACAAATGCCACCTCCTGCCCTACAAGTGCCACCTCAGGCCCCACAAGTGCCCCCTCCCGCTCCACAAGTGCCACGTCCTGCCCCACAAGTGCCATCTCCCGCCCCACAAGGGCCAAACCCTGCAACGCAACATCCACCTCCTGCCCCACATCATCCACCTCCCACCCCACAAGTGCCACCTCCTGTGGCACAAGTGCCAATTCCAGCCCTGAAAGTGCCAGCTCATGCTTCACAATTGCCAGCTCCTGCCCCACATGCGCCACCTCCTATCCCACATGTGCCAACTCCTGCCCCAAAAGTGCCATTTCCTGCACCACATTTGCCACCTCCTGCCCCACAAGTGCCACCTCCTTCCCCACAAGTGCCACCTCCCACCCCACCAGTTTAACCTCCAGACACACAAGTGCCATCTCCCGCCCCACAAGTGCCATCTCCCGCCCCACAAGTGCCAAATCCTGACGTGCAACTTCCACCTCCTGCTCCACAAGTGCCATCTCCTGCCCCACGAGTGCCACCTCCCGCCACACAAGTGCCACCTCCCGACCCTCTATAGCCACCTCCTGCCCCACAAGTTACACCTCTTGCCCCACAACGTCGACCCCCGCCCCACACATGTGCCACCACCTGACCCACAAGTGCCAACTCCTGCCCCACAAGTGCCATTTCCTGCACCACATTCGCCGCGTCCTGCCCCACAAGTGCCGGCTCCTGCCCCACAAGTGCTACCTCTCGCCCCACAACCTCAACCTCCAGCCACACAAGTGCCACCTCCCGCCCCACAAGTGCCACCTCCCGCCCCACTACTTCCACGTCACACCCCAAATCTTCTTACCTTCCACACCACAAGTGCCACCTCCTGCCCCAAACCTTCAACCTACTGCCCCACAACTGCCACTTCCCACCCAGCAATTGCCACCCCCCGCCCCACAAGTGCCTCCTCCCACCCCACAAGTGCCAACCCTTACCCCACAAGTGCCAACTCCTGCCCCACATCATCCACCAACCGCCCCACAAGTGCCACCTCCTGCACCACAAGTGCCACCTCCCGCCCCACAACTTCCAGCTCCCGCCCCAATAGTGCCAGCTCCCGGCCCACAATTGCCACCTCCTGCCCCACAACTTCCATCTCCCACTCCACAAGTGCCACCTACTGCACAACAAATACCACCTCCTGCCCCACAACTTCCATCTCCCACTCCACAAGTGCCACCTACTGCACAACAAATACCATCTCCCGCCCCATAAGTGCCATCTCCTGCCCCACAGGTGCCACCTACTGTTCCACATCATCCACCTCCTTCCCCACATCATCCACCTCCTGTTCCACAAATGTCACCTCCTGACCCACAACTTCCACATCCTGCCCCACAAGTGCCACCTCCTGCCGCACAATTGCCACCACCCCCCCAACAAGTGCCACCTCCCGCCCCACAAGTACCACATCCCACCCCACAAGTGCAAACTCCTGCCCCACAAGTGCCAACTCTCGCCCCACAAGTGCCAACTCCTGCCCCACAACATCCACTTCACGCTCCAAAAGTGCCACCTCCTGCCCCACAAGTGCTACTTCCTGCCTTACAAGTGCCACTTCCCGCTGCACAAGTGACACCTCCAGCCCCACAGCTGCCACAACCCGCCCCACAACTTCCACATCCCGCCTCACAACTGCAAGCTCCTGCCCCACAATTGCCACCTCCTACCACACAAGTGCCAACTCCTGCCCCACAAGTGCCACCTCATGTCCCTCAATTTTCACCTTATGCCCCAAAAGTGCCAACTCCCGCCCAACAAGTGCAACATCTCGCCCCACTAGTGCCACGTCCCGGCCCAAAATTGCTACCTCCTGCCCCACATCATCCACCTCCTGTTCCACAAATGTCACCTCCTGACCCACAACTTCCACCTCCTGCCCCACAAGTGCCACCTTCTGCCTCACAAGTGCCACCCCTTGCCCCACAAGTGCCACAACCCACCGCACAATTTCCACCTCTTGTTACACAAGTCCCACCTCCCGCCCAACAACAGCCTCCTCCTGCCCCACAAGTGCCACCTCCTGCCCCACAAGTGCCACCTCCCACCCCACAAGCGCCACGTCCTTCCCAATTGCCACGTCCTGTCCCACAAGTGCCACCTCCTGCCGTACAAGTGCCACCCTCTGCCCCACAATTGCCAATTCTTGCCCCACAACTTCCACCTCCCACCCCATAACTTCCACCTCCCGTCCCACAGCTTCCACATCCTGCCCCACAAGTGCCCGATCCTGCCCCAGAAGTACCACCACCTGACCCACAAGTGCCAACTCCTGCCCCACAAGTGCCACCTCGCATCCCGCAAGTGCCACATCCCGCCCCACATGTTCCACCTCCTGCCTTACAAGTGCCAATTCCTGCTTCACAAGTGCCAGCTCATGCTTCAGAAGTGCCAGCTCCTGCCCCACATCATCAACTTCCTGCCCCACAAGTGCCACCTCCAACCCCACAAAGACAGCCTCCTGCCCCACATCATCCACCTCCTGCCCCACAAGTGCCAATTCCTGCCCCACAAGTGCCAGCTCCTGCCCCACAAGTGCCACCTCCTGCCCCACAAGTGCCACCTCCTGCCCCACAAGTGCCACCTACCACCCCACAAATTCCAACTCCTGCCCCACAGGTGCCACCTCCCACCCCACAAATGCCACCTCCTGCCCTGCAACTTCCACCTCCTGCTCCACAAGTGCCACCTCCTGCCCCACAACGACCACCTCCAGCCCCACATCATCCACCTCCTGCACCACAAATGCCAGCTCATTCCCCTGAAGTGCCAGCTCTTGCCCCACAAGTGCCAGCTCCTGCCCAACAAGAGCCACTTCCTGCCCCACAAGTACCTCTTCCCTCCCAACAAGTTCCAATTTCCGCCCCTCAAGTGCCACCTCCTGCCCCACAAGTGCAACCTCCTGCCCCACAAATGCCACCTTTCTCCCCACAAGTGCCACCTCCTGCCCCACAAGTGCAACCTCCTGCCCCACAAATGCCACCTTTCGCCCCACAAATGCCACCTCCCGCTCCACAACTTCCACCTCCTGCCCCACAAGTGCCACCTTTCGCCCCACAAATGCCACCTCACGCCCAACATCTACCACCTCCCACCCCACAAGTGCCACCTCCCGCCGTACAACTTCCATCTCCCGGCCCACAAGTGCCACCTCCTGCCTCAAAAGAGCCACCTCCCGCCCCACAACTTCCACGTAACGCCCCATAAGTTCCACCTCCTGCCCCACAAGTGTCAACTCATGCTCCACAAATGCCATCTCCTGCCCCAAATGTTCCACCTCTTGCCCCACAAGTGCCAAATACTTCCCCACAACTTCCACCTTCTGCCCCACTAGTGCCAACTCCAATTCCACAAGTGCCACCTCCAGCCCTACAACTGCCACTTCCAGCCCCACAAGTGCCACCTCCCACCCAACAACTTCAACATCCCACCACACAAGTGCCAACTCCTGCCCGTGTGCCACATCCTGCCCCACAAGTGCCAACTCCTGCCGCACAACTGACAATTCCTGCCCCAAAAGTGACAGCTCATGCTTCACAATTGCCAGCTCCTGCCCCACATCATCCACCATCTGCCCCACCAGTGCCACCTCCTGCCCCACAAGTGCCACATCCCGCCCAACCATTGTGGCCACATGACAAACAAGTTCCACTTCCGCCCCACAAGTGCCACATCCTGCCCAACAAGTGCCATTTCTTACCACACAGGTTCCAAATCCTACCCCACTGGTGCCATTTCCTGCCCCACAAGTGCCAGTTCCTGCCCCACAAGTGCCAGTTCATGCCCCACAAGTGCCACATTTGTCCACACCACTGCCTCCTCCCCCCCAAATAATCCACCTCCTGCCCCACAAGTGTCACTGACTGACCAACTTCCTCCTCCTGACCCACAAGTGCCACCTCCTGCCCCACAAGTGCCAGCTCCTGCCCCACAAGTGCCAGCTCCTGCCCCACAAGTACCTCTTCCCTCCCAACAAGTTCCAATTTCCGCCCAACAAGTACCACCTCCTTCTGCACAAGTTCCACCTCCTGCCCTAAAAGCTCCATTTCCTGCCCTAGAAGTGCCACCTCCCGCCCCACAAGTGCCACCTCCTGCCCTACAACTTCCACCTCCTGGCCCACAAGTGCCATCTCCCGCCCCACAAGGGCCAAATCCTGCCACGCAACATCCACCTCCTGCCCCACATCATCCACCTCCCACCCCACAAGTGCCACCTCCTGTGGCACCAGTGCCAATTCCAGCCCTAAAAGTGCCAGCTCATGCTTCACAAGTGCCACATCCTGCACCACATTTGCCACCTCCTGCCCCACAAGTGCCACCTCCTATCCCACATGTGCCAACTCCTGCCCCACAAGTGCCATTTCCCGCCCCACAAGTGCCACCTCCTGCCCCACAAGTGCCACCACCTTCCCCACAAGTGCCACCTCCCACCCCACAAGTTTAACCTCCAGACACACAAGTTCCATCTCCCGCCCCACAAGTGCCATCTCCCGCCCCACAAGTGCCAAATCCTGATGTGCAACTTCCACCTCCTGCTCCACAATTGCCATCTCCTGCCCCACAAGTGCCACCTCCCGCCACACAAGTGCCACCTCCCGCCCCTCTATAGCCACCTCATGCCCCACAAGTTACACCTCTTGCCCCACAAGTTCCACCTCTTGCCCCACAACGTCGACCCCCGCCCCACATGTGCCACCACCTGACCCACAAGTGCCAACTCCTGCCCCACATGTGCCATTTCCTGCACCACATTCGCCGCATCCTGCCCCACAAGTGCCGGCTCCTGCACCACAAGTGCTACCTCTCGCCCCACAACTTCAACCTCCAGCCACACAAGTGCCAACTCCTGCCCAACAAGTGCCACCTCCCGCCCCACAAGTGCCACCTCCCGCCCCACTACTTCCACGTCACACCCCAAATCTTCTTACCTTCCACACCACAAGTGCCACCTCCTGCCCCAAACCTTCAACCTACTGCCCCACAACTGCCACTTCCCACCCAGCAATTGCCACCCCCCGCCCCACAAGTGCCTCCTCCCACCCCACAAGTGCCAACCCTTACCCCACAAGTGCCAACTCCTGCCCCACATCATCCACCAACCGCCCCACAAGTGCCACCTCCTGCACAAGTGCCACCTCCCACCCCACAACTTCCAGCTCCCGCCCCAATAGTGCCAGCTCCCGGCCCACAATTGCCACCTCCTGCCCCACAACTTCCATCTCCCACTCCACAAGTGCCACCTACTGCACAACAAATACCATCTCCTGCCCCATAAGTGCCACCTCCTGCCCCACAACCGCTATTTCCTGCCTCATATCATTCACCTCCCGCCCCACAATTTCCACCTCCTGCTCAACTAGTGCCACGTGCTGCCCCACAAGTTCCATTTCCCGCCCCACAAGTGCCGCCTCCCGCCCCACAAGTGCTAAATCATGCCGCACAACTTCCACCTCCCGCCCCACAACTGCCACCTCCCGCCTTAAAAGTGCCACCTCCCGACCCACAAGTGCCTCCTCCTGTCCCACAGTTGTCACCTCCCTCTCCACAAGTTACACCTCACCCCCCACAAGTTCTACCACCCACCCCACAAGTGCCACCTGCAGCCCCAGAAGTGTCAAATCCTGCCACACAACTTCCACATCCAGCCCCACAAGTGCCACCTCCCACCCCACAACTTCCACTTCCCGCCCAACAACAGCCTCCTCCTGCCCCACAAGTGCCTCCTCCTGCCCCACAAGTGCCACTTCCTGCCCCACAAGTGCTACCTACTTCCCCACAAGTGCCACCTCCTGCCCCACATCATCCAACTCCTGCCTCACAAATGCCTCCTCCTGACCCACAATTGCCACCTGCCGCCCCACAACATCCACCTCACGCCCCACAAGTGCCACCTCCCGCCCCACAATTGCCACAACCCGCCCCACAAATCCAACTCCTGCCCCACAAGTGCCACCTCCCGCCCCACAAGTTCCACCTCCCGCACCACAAGTTCCACCTCCCGCACCACAAGTGCCACCTCCCGACCCACATGTGCCAACTTCTGCCCCACAAGTGCCAGCTCCTGCCCCTCAAGTGTCACCTCTTCCCCACAAGTGCCACCTTCTGCTCCACAAGTGCCACTTCCTGCCGCACAAGTGATACCTCCAGCCCCACAACTGCCACCACCCGCCCCACAACTTCCACCTCCCGCCTCACAAGTGCAACCTCCAGGCCCACAAGTGCCACCTCCAGATCCACAAGAATTAACTCCTGCCCCACAAGTGCCACCTCCTGCCCTTCAAGAGCCACTTCTTGCCCCACAAGTAACATTTCCTGCCCCACAAGTGCCAACCCCTGCCCAACAAGTGCTATGACCCAGCCCACAAGTGCCAACTCCTGCCCCACTAGTGCCACCTCCCGCCCCACAAGTGCCACCACCCTCCCCACAACTTCAACCTCCTTCCCCAAAACATCCACCTCCCGCCCCACAGGTGTCATCATCTGCCCCACAACTGCCACATCCTGCCCCACAAGTGCCAGCTCATGCCCCACAACTGCCACATCCCGCCCCACAAGTGCCACCTCCCGCCCCACAAGTGCCACCTCCCGCCCTACTACTTCCACGTCACACCCCAAATCTTCTTACCTTCCACCCCACAAGTGCCACCTCGCATCCCACAAGTGCCACCTCGCATCCCACAAGTGCCACCTCCTGCCTTACAAGTGCCAATTCCTGCCCTACAAGTGCCAGCTCATTCCCCTGAAGTGCCAGCTCCTGCCCCACAAGTGCCACATTTTGCCACACCACTGCCACCTCCCCCCCAAATAATCCACCTCCTTCCCCACAAGTGTCACTGACCGCCCAACTTCCTCCTCCTGATGCACAAGTGCAACCTCCTGCCCCACAAGTGCCAGCTCCTGCCCGACAAAAGCCACTTCCTGCCCCACAAGTACCTCTTCCCTCCCAACAAGTTCCAATTTCCGCCCCACAAGTGCCACCTCCTGCCCCACAAGTGTCACCTTTCGCCCCACAAATGCCACCTCCCACTCCACACCTTCCACCTCCTGCCCAAAAGTGCCACCTCCTGCCCTACAACTTCCACGTAACGCCCCATAAGTTCCACCTCCAGCCCAACAAGTGCCACCTCTCGTCCCACAAGGACCACCTCCTGCCCCACAAGTGCCACCTCCAGCCCTACAACTGCCACTTCCAGCCCCACAAGTGCCACCTCCCGACCAACAACTTCAACATCCCACAACACAAGTGCCAACTCCTGCCCGTGTGCCACATCCTGCCCCACAAGTGCCAACTCCTGCCGCACAACTGACAATTCCTGCCCCAAAAGTGACAGCTCATGCTTCACAATTGCCAGCTCCTGCCCCACATCATCCACCTTCTGCCCCACAAGTGCCACCTCTCGCCCCACAAGTGCCACATCCCGCCCCACAAGTGCCACCTCCTGCCAAATTAGTGCAACCTCCTGCCCCACAAGTGCCTTATCTCGCCAGACAATTTACAGCTCCTGCCCCACAAGTGCTACATCCTGCACCACAACTTCAACCTCCTGCCCCACAAGTGCCAGGTTCTGCCCCACAAGTGTAGGCTCCAGCCCCACAAGTGCCAAATCCTGCCCCACATGTGCCAGCTCATGCTTCACAAGTGCCAGCTCCTGCCCCACAAAGACAGCCTCCTGCCCCACATCATCCACCTCCTGCCCCACAAAGACCACCTCCAGCCCCACATCATCCACCTCCTCCCACACAAGTGACAATACTTGTTCCACAGGTGCCACCTCCCGCCCCACAAATGCCAAATCCTGCCCTGCAACTTCCACCTCCTGCCCCACAAGTGCCAATTCCTGCCCCACAAGTTCCAGCTCATGCTTCACAAGTGCCAGCTCCTGCCCCACATCATCAACTTCCTGCCCCACAAGTGCCACCTCCAACCCCACAAAGACAGCCTCCTGCCCCACATCATCCACCTCCTGCCCCACAAGTGCCAATTCCTGCCCCACTATTGCCAGCTCATGCCCCACAAGTGCCAGCACCTGCCCCACAAGTGCCACCTCTTGCCCAACAGGTACCACCTCCTGCCCCACATCATCCACCTCCTCCCCCACAAGTGACAATACTTGTTCCACAAGTGCCACCTCCCGCCCCACAAATGCCAAATCCTGCCCTGCAACTTCCACCTCCTGCTCCACAAGTGCCAATTCCTGCCCCACAAGTGCCAATTGCTACCCCACAAGTGCCAGCTCCTGCCCCACATCATCCACTTCCTGCTCACATGTGCCACCTCCTGTCCGACAAAGACCACCTCCTGCCCCACATCATCCACCCCCTGCCCCACAAGTGCCACCTCCTGCCCCACAACGACCACCTCCTGCCCCACATCATCCAACCCCTGCACCACAAGTGCCAATTCCTGCCCCACAAGTGCCACATTTGTCCACACCACTGCCACCTCCCCCCCAAATAATCCACCTCCTGCCCCACAAGTGTCACTGACCGCCCAACTTCCTCCTCCTGACACACAAGTGAAACCTCCTGCCCGACAAGAGCCACTTCCTGCCCCACAAGTACCTCTTCCCTCCCAACAAGTTCCAATTTCCGCCCCACAAGTGCCACCTCCTGCCCCACAAGTGCAACCTCCTGCCCCACAAATGCCACCTTTCGCCCCACAAATGCCACCTCCCGCTCCACAACTTCCACCTCCTGCCCCACAAGTGCCACCTCCCGCCCTACAACTTCCATCTCCTGCCCCACAACTTCCACCTCCCGACCCACAAGTGCCACCTCCCACCCTACAACTTCCATCTCCTGGCCCACAAGTGCCACCTCCTGCCTCAAAAGAGCCACCTCCCGCCCCACAACTTCCACGTAACGTCCCATAAGTTCCACCTCCTGCCCCAGAAGTGCCACCTCTGGTCCCACAAGTGCCACCTCCTGCCCAACAAGTGCCACCACCCTCCCCAAAATGCCAACTCCCGCCCCACAAGTGCCACGTCCAGCCACACAACTTCCACCTCCTGCCCCAAATGTGTCAACTCCTGCCACATAAGTTCCATATCCCGCCCCACAAGTGCCACTACCTGCCCCACTAGTGCCATCTCCATTTCCACAGGTGCCACCTCCCGCCCCACAACTTCCACGTAACGCCCCATAAGTTCCACCTCCTGCCCAACAAGTGCCACCTCTCGTCCCACAAGGACCACCTCCTGCCCCACAAGTGCCACCTCCTGCCCCACAAGTGCCAGCTCCTGCCCAACAAGTGCCACCTCTTGCCCCACAAGTGCCACCTCCTGCCCCACAAGTGTCAACTCATGCTCCACAAATGCCACCTCCTGCCCCACAAGTTCCACCTCTTGCCCCACAAGTGCCAAATACTTCCCCACAACTTCCACCTTCTGCCGCACTAGTGCCAACTCCAATTCCACAAGTGCCACATCCCGCACCTCAAGTGCCACCACCTGACCCACAAGTGCCAACTCCTGCCCCACAAGTGCCACCTCCCGCCCAACAATTGTGGCCACAAGTTCCACTTCCTGCCCCACAAGTTCCACCTCCTGCCCAGCAAGTGCCATTTCTTACCCCACAGGTTCCAACTCCTGCCCCACAGGTGCCATTTCCTGTTCCACAAGTGCCACCACCTGACCCACAAGTGCCAACTCCTGCCCCACAAGTGCCATTTCTTGCCCCACAAGTGCCACCTCCTGCCCCACAAGTGCCATTTCCTGCCCTACAACTTCCACCTCCTGCCCCACAAGAGCTAGTTCCAGCCCCACAAATGCCACCTCCCGCCCCACAACGTCAACATCCCGCCATACAAGTGCCAACTCCTGCCCAACGTGTGCCACATCCTGCCCCACAAGTGCCAAATCCTGCCCCGCAACTTTTACCTCCTGCTCCACAATTGCCAACTCCTGCCCCACATCATCCACCTCCTGCCCCACAAGTGCCAGCTCCTGCCCCACAAGTGCCACCTACCACGCCACAAATTCGACCTCCTGCCCCACAAGATCCACCTCCCACCCCACAAGTGCCAAATCCTGCCACGCAACGTCCACATCCTGCTCCACAAGTGCCACCTCCTGCCCCACATCATCCACCTCCCATCCAACAAGTGCCACCACCTGCCGCACAACTGCCAATTCCTGCCTTACAAGTGCCAGCTCATGCTTCACAAGTGCCAGCTCCTGCCCCTCATCATCCACCTCCTGCCCCACAAGTGCCACCTCCCGCCCAACAATTGTGGCCACATGACAAACAAGTGAAAAATCCCACCCCACAAGTGCCACTACATGCCCAACAGGTGCCACCTCCCACCCCACAACTTCAGCCTCCCGCCACAGAAGTGCCAACTCCTGCCCAACGTGTGATATCTCCTGCACCACAAGTTCCAAGTCTTGCCCCACAAGTTCCACCTACCATCCCACAAGTGCCACCTCCAGCCCCACAAGTACCAAATCCTGCCCCACAACTTCCACCTCCTGCCCCAGAAGTGTCATCTCCTGCCCCACATGTGTCACCTCCTGCCGCACATCATCCACCTCCAAACCCATAAGTGCCACCTCCTGCACAACAAGTGCCAATTCCTGCCCCACAAGTGCCAGCACATGCTTCACAAGCGCCAGCTCCAGCCTAACATCATCCACCTCCTGCCCCACAAGTGCCACATCCCGCCCCACAAGAGCCACTTCCTTCCCCACAAGTACCCCATCCCACACCACAAGTTCCAATTCCTGCCATACAAGTGCCTCCTCCTTCCCCACAAGTTCCACCTCCTGCTTCACAACTTCCACCTCCCGACCCACAAGTGCCACCTCCTGCCCCACAACTTCCACCTTGCGACCCACAAGTGCGAACTCCCGCCAAACAACTGACACCTCCTGCCTCACAAGTGCCAACTCCTGCCCAACAAGTGCCACCTCCTGCCCCACAAGTGCCACCTCCCGACCCACAAGTGCCACCTCCTGCCCCGCCAGTTCCACCTCCTGCCGTGCAAGTGCCAGCTCCTGCCCCACATGTGCCACCTCTCGCCCCACTAGTGCCACCTCCCTCTCCACAAATTCAGCCTCCTGCCCACAATTGCCACATAGCTCCCCACAAGTGCCACCTCCCGCCCCACAAGTTCTAACTCCTGCCCCACAAGTGCCAACTCCCGCCCCACAAGTGCCAACTCCCGCCCCACAAGTGCCAACTCCCGCCCCACAAGTGCCACCTCCTGCCCCACAACTACCAATTCCAGCCCCACAAGTGCCAGCTCATGCTTCACAAGTGCCAGCTCCTGCCCCTCATCATCCACCTCCTGCCCCACAATTGCCACCTCCTGCCCAAAACCTGCCACCTCCCTCCCCACAATGCCACCTCCTGCCATATTAGTGCAGCCTCCTGCCCCACAAGTGCCAACTCCCGCCCCAAAAGTCCCACCTCCTTCCAAACAAGTGCCACATCCCGCCCCAAAAGTGCCACTTCCTGCCCCTCTACCGCCACCTCCTGCTCCAGAAGTTCCACTTCCTGCACCACAAGTCACACCTACAGCCCCACAATTTCCACCTCCTGTTTTACAAGTTCCACTTCCGCCCCACAAGTGCCACCTCCTGCCCAACAATGCCAGTTCATGCCCCACAAGTGCAAGGTCCTGTCCTTCAACTTCCACCTCCTGCCCCACAAGTGCCACCTCCTGCCCCACAACGACCACCTCCTGCACCACAAGTGCCAATTCCTGCCCTACAAGTGCCAGCTCATTCCCCTGAAGTGCCAGCTCCTGCCCCACAAGTGCCACATTTTGCCACACCACTGCCACCTCCCCCCCAAATAATCCGCCTCCTGCCCCACAAGTGTCACTGACCGCCCAACTTCATCCTCCTGACCCACAAGTGCAACCTCCTGCCCCACAAGTGCCAGCTCCTGCCTGACAAGAACCACTTCCTGCCCCACAAGTACCTCTTCCCTCCAAACAAGTTCCAATTTCCGCCCCACAAGTGCCACCTCCTGCCCCACAAGTGCAACCTCCTGCCCCACAAGTGCCACCTCCTGCCCCACAAGTGCCACCTCCCGCCCCACAACTTCCACCTCCCGCCCCACAACTTCCACCTCCCGCCCCACAAGTGCCACCTCCCGCCCAACAAGTGCCATTTCATGCCCCACAAGTGCAAGGTCCTGCCTTCAACTTCCACCTCCAGCCCCACAAGTGCCACCTCCTGCCCCACAACGACCACCTCCTGCCCCACATCATCCACCCCCTGCACCACAAGTTCCAATTCCTGCCCTACAAGTGCCAGCTCATTCCCCTGAAGTGCCAGCTCCTGCCCCACAAGTGCCACATTTTGCAACACCACTGCCACCTCTCTTCCCAAATAATCCACCTCCTGCCCCACAAGTGTCACTGACCGCCCAACTTCATCCTCCTGCCCCACAAGTGCAACCTCCTGCCCCACAAGTGCCAGCTCCTGCCCGACAAGAGCCACTTCCTGCCCCACAAGTACCTCTTCCCTCCCAACAAGTTCCAAATTCTGCCCCACAAGTGCCACCTCCTGCCCAACATCATCCACCTCCCGCCCCACAATTGCCACCTCCTGCCCCACAAGTGCCACCTCCCGCCCAACAATTGTGGCCACATGACAAACAAGTTCCACCTCCGCCCCACAAGTGTCACCTCCTGCCCAACAAGTGCCATTTCTTACCCCACAGGTTCCAAATCCTACCCCACTGGTGCCATTTCCTGCCCCACAAGTGCCATTTCCCCCCCCACATGTGCCAACTCCTGCCTTACAAGTTTCACCTCCCACCCCACAAATTCCACCTCCCACCCCACAAGTACCACCTCCTGCCCCAAAAGTGCCAATTCCTGCTTCACAAGTGCCAGCTCATGCTTCACAAATGCCAGCTCATGCCCCACATCATCAACTTCCTGCCCCACAAGTGCCACCTCTAACCCCACAAAGACAGCCTCCTGCCCCACATCATCCACCTCCTGCCCCACAAGGGCCAATTCCTGCCCCACAAGTGCCAGCTCATGCCCCAGAAGTGCCACCTCCTGCTCCACAAGTGCCACCTCCTGCCCCACATCGTCCACCTCCCACCCAACAATGCCAATTCCTGCCCCACAAGTGCCAATTCCTGCCCCTCAAGTGCCAGCTCATGCTTCACAAGTGCCAGCTCCTGCACTACATCATCCTCTTCCTGCTCACAAGTTCCACCTCCTGACCGACAAAGACATCCTCCTGCCCCATAAGTGCCAATTTCTGCCCCACAAGTGCCAGCTCATTCCCCTGAAGTGCCACATTTGTCCACACCACTGCCTCCTCCCCCCCAAATAATCCACCTCCTGCCCCACAAGTGTCACTGACTGACTAACTTCCTCCTCCTGCCCCACAAGTGCCAGCTCCTGCCCCACAAGAGCCACTTCCTGCCCCACAAGTACCTCTTCCCTCCCAACAAGTTCCAATTTCCGCCCAACAAGTACCACCTCCTTCTGCACAAGTTCCACCTCCTGCCCTAAAAGCTCCATTTCCTGCCCCACAAGTGCCACCTCCTGCCCTACAACTTCCACCTCCTGGCCCACAAGTGCCACCTCCCGCCCTACAACTGCCAAACCCTGCCCCAAAACTTCCACCTCCTGCCCAACAATTTCCAACTCGTGCCCCACAATTGCCACCTCCTGCCACACAAATGCCATCTTCTGCCTCAAAATGCCACCTCCTGCCCAACAACTCCAACCTCCCGCCCCACAAGTACCACGTCCTGCTCCACAAGTTCCACCTCCTGCCCCATAAGTTCCACCTTACGCCCCACAAGTGCCATCTCCTGCCCCAAAAGCTCAATTTCCTGCCCCATCAGTGCCACCTCCCGCACAACAGGTGCCACCTCCTGCCCCATAAGTGCCAATTTCTGCCCCACAAGTGCCACTTCCTGCCTTACAAATGCCACCTCCTGCCCCACAAGTGCCACCTCCCGCCCCACAACTTCCACCCCCTCCCCTCATGTTACATCTCCTGCCCCACAAGTGCCAACACCTGACCCACAAGTGCCACCTCCTGCCCCACAACTTTACATTCCGCCCCACAATTTCCACCTCCTGTCTTACAAGTTCCATTTCCTGCCCCACAAGTGCCAGCTCAGGCTTCACAAGTGCCAGCTCCTGCACCACATCATCCACTTCCCGCCCCACAAGTGCCACCTCCTGCCCAGCAATTGCCATTTCTTACCCCACAGGTTCCAACTCCTGCCCCACAGGTGCCATTTCCTGCCCCACAAGTGCCATTTCCTGCCCCACAACTTCCACCTCCCGCCCCAGAAGTGCCAGTTCCTGTCCCACAAGTGCCACCTACCACACCACAAATTCCACCTCCTGCCCCACAACGACCACCCCCTGCACCACAAGCGCCAAATCCTGCCCTACAAGTGCCAGCTCATTCCCCTGAAGTGCCAGCTCCTGCCCCACAAGTGCCACATTTTGCCACACCACTGCCACCTCCCCCCCCAAATAATCCACCTCCTGCCCCACAAGTGTCACTGACCGCAACTTCCTCCTCCTGACCCACAAGTGCAACCTCCTGCCCCACAACTTAGACATCCCGCCACACAAGTGCCGACTCCTGCCCAACGTGTGCCACATCCTGCCCCACAAGTGCCAACTCCTGCCCCACAACGTCCACCTCCCACCCAACAAGTGCCACCTCCTGCCCCACAAGTGCCAATTCCTGCCCCACATGTGCCAGCTCATGCCCCACAAGTGCCAGGTCCTGTCCCACATCATCCACCTTCTGCCCCACAAGTGCCACCTCCTGCCCCACAACGACCACCTCCTGCCCCACATCATCCACCCCCTGCACCACAAGTGCCAATTCATGCCCTACAAGTGCCAGCTCACTCCCCTGAAGTGCCACCTCCTGTCCCACATGTGCTAACTCCTGCCCCACAAGTGCCATTTTCTGCCCCACAACTTCTACCTCACGGCCCACAAGAGCCAGTTCCAGCCCCACAAATGCCACCTCCCGCCCCACAACTTCAACATCCCGCCACACAAGTGCCACCTCCTGCCCCACATCATCTACCTCCCACCCCACAAGTGCCACCTCCTGCCCCACAAGTTACATCTCCCGCCCCACAAGTGCCACCTCCTGCCTCACAACTTCCAACTCCCACCACAACAATTTCCACCTCCTGTCTTACAAGTTCCACTTCCGCCCCACAAGTGCCACCTCCAGCCCCATAAGTGCCTAATCATGCCCCACAACATCCACCTGTGCCCTACAAATTTCCGGCTCCACATCATCCAACTCCAGCCCCACAAGCGCCACCTCCTGCACAAAAAGATCCACCTCAAGCCCCACAGGTGCCACGTCCCGCCCGACAACTTCCACCTCCCGCCCCACAATTGCCACCTCCTGCCCCACAAGTGTCACCTCCCGCCCAAAAATTGTGGCCACATGACAAACAAGTTCCACTTCCGCCCCACAAGTGCCACCTCCTGCCCAACAAGTGCCATTTCTTACCCCACAGGTTCCAAATCCTACCCCACTGGTGCCATTTCCTGCCCCACAAGTGCCATTTCCCCCCCCACAGGTGCCACCTCCTGCCCCACATCATCCACCTCCTCCCCCAAAAGTGACAATACCTGTTCCACAAATGCCACCTCCCGCCCCACAACTTCAACATCCCGCCACACAAGTGCCGACTCCTGGCAACGTGTGCCACATCCTGCCCCACAAGTGCCAGCTCCTGCCCCACATGTTCCACCTACCACCCCACAAATTCCACCTCATGCCCCACAAGTGCCAACTCCCAACCCACAAATGCCAAATCCTGCAATGCAACTTCCACCTCCTGCTCCACAAGTGCCACCTCCTGCCCCACATCGTCCACCTCCCACCCAACAAGTGCCACCTCCTGCCCCACAAGTGCCAATTCCTGCCCCACATGTGCCAGCTCATGCTTCACAAGTGCCAGCTCCTGCACTACGTCATCCACTTCCTGCTCACAAGTGCCACCTCCTGACCGACAAAGACATCCTCCTGCCCCATAAGTGCCAATTTCTGCCCCACAAGTGCCAGCTCATTCCCCTGAAGTGCCACATCTGTCCACACCACTGCCTCCTCCCCCCCAAATAATCCACCTCCTGCCCCACAAGTGTCACTGACTGACCAACTTCCTCCTCCTGCCCCACAAGTGCCAGCTCCTGACCCACAAGTGCCAGCTCCTGCCCGACAAGAGCCACTTCATGCCCCACAAGTACCTCTTCCCTCCCAACAAGTTCCAATTTCCACCCCACAAGTGCAACCTCCTGCCCCACAAGTGCAACCTCTCGTCCCACAAAAACCACCTCCTGCCCCACAAGTGCCAGCTCCTGCCCCACAAGAGCCAGCTCCTGCCCCACAAGTACCTCTTCCCTCCCAACAAGTTCCAATTTCCGCCCCACAAGGACCACCTCCTGCCCCACAAGTGCCACATCCCGCCCTACAATTGTGGCCACATGACAAACAAGTTCCACTTCCGCCCCACAAGTGCCACCTCCTGCCCAACAAGTGCCATTTCTTACCCCACAGGTTCCAAATCCTACCCCACTGGTGCCATTTCCTGCCCCACAAGTGCCATTTCCCCTCCCACATGTGCCAACTCCTGCCTTACAAGTTTCACCTACCACCCCACAAATTCCACCTCCCACCCCACAAGTTCCACCTCCTGCCCCAAAAGTGCCAATTCCTGCTTCACAAGTGCCAGCTCATGCTTCACAAATGCCAGCTCATGCCCCACATCATCAACTTCCTGCCCCACAAGTGCCACCTCTAACCCCACAAAGACAGCCTCCTGCCCCACATCATCCACCTCCTCCCCCACAAGTGACAATACCTGTTAGACAAGTGCAACCTCCTGCCCCACAACTTCAACATCCCGCCACACAAGTGCCGACTCCTGGCAACGTGTGCCACATCCTGCCCCACAAGTGTCAACTCCTGCCCAACATCGTCCACCTCCCATCCAACAAGTGCCACCTCCTGCCCCACAAGTGCCAATTCCTGCCCCACAAGTGCCAGCTCATGCTTCACAAGTGCCAGCTCCTGCCCCTCATCATCCACCTCCTGCCCCACAAGTGCCACCTCCTGACCCACAACATCAATCTCCAGCCCCACAAGAGCCGCCTCCTGCCCGACAAGTTACACCTGCTACAAGTTCCACAAGTGCCACCTCCCTGCTCACGAGTGCCACATCCCGCCCCACATGTACCACCTCCTGCATCACAACTTCCACCTCCCGCCCCACATGTACCACCTCCTGCATCACAACTTCCACCTCCCGCCCCACATGTACCACCTCCTGCATCACAACTTACACCTCCTGCCCCAAGAATGCCACATCCTGCCCCACAAGTGCCACATCCTGCCCCACAAGTGCCACCCCCCCCCACAAGTGCCACCTCCCGCCCCACAAGTGCCACCTCATGCCTCACAACTGCCACCCCCCCCCCACAAGTGCCACCTCCCGCCCCACAAGTGCCACCTCCCACGCACAAGTGCCACATCCTGCCCCACAAGTGCCACCTCCCACGCACAAGTGCCACTACCTGCCCCACAAGTGCCAACTCCTGCCCCACAAGTGCCAACTCCTGCCCCACAAGTTCTATGTGCCTCTGTGGGTTCTCTTATGGGTATCTCTGGACCCAAATGTATTCCTATGGGTACCTATGGGTTTCAATGTGGTCCCTATGTGCCTCTATGGGGTCTCTTATGGGACTCAGCAGTGTCCCTATGTGTCTCTATGGGTCTCACTGTCCCCCACTGTAATCCATGGGATCCCTATGTGTCCCAATGTCCCCCTATGGGTCACTATGTGTCCCTATGTGTCCCAATGTCCCCCCTATGGGTTTCTATGTGCCACTATGGGGTCTCTATGGGGTCTCATGGATATCTCTGGGCTCAAATGTCTTCTTATGGGTGACTATGGGTTTCAATGCAGTCCCTATGTGCCTCTATGGGGTCTCTTATGGGTCTCACCGAGGTCCCTATGTGTCTCTATGGGTCTCACTGTCCCCCACTGAAATCCATGGGGTCCCTATGTGTCCCAATGTCCCCCTATTGGTCCCAGTGTCAGCCTATGGGTCACAATGTGTCCCTATGTGTCCCGATGTCCCTCCTATGTGTTGCTAAGTGTCTCCATGGGGTCTCTTATGAGTATCTCTGGGCCAAAATATCTACCTATTGGTATCCATAGGTTACATTAGGTCCCTATGAGCCTCTATGGGGTCTCTTAAGGGTTACAGCGGAGTCCCTATGTGTCTCTATGGGTCTCACTGTCCCCCACTATGTTCCATGGGGTCCCTATGTGTCCCAATATACCCCTATGGGTCCCAGTGTCTCCCTATGGGTCACTATTTGTTCCTAAGTGCCGAATGTCCCCCCTATTTGTCCCATTGGCCCCCTTTGGGGTTTCTATGGGGACTCTTATTGGTATCTCTGGGCCCAAATGTCTTCCTATGGGTATCTATGGGTTTCAATGAGGTCCCTATGTGCCTCTATGGGGTCTCTTATGGGTATCAGTGGAGCCCCTATGTTTGTCTACGGGTCTCACTGTTCCCCACTGTAATCCATGGGGTCCCTCTGTGTCCCAATGTCCACACTATGGGTTGCTATGTACCTCTATGGGGTCTCTATGTGGTCTCTTATTTGTATCTATGGGCTTAAATGTCCTCCTATGGGTATCTATGGGTTTCAATGTGGTCCCTATGTGCCTCTATGGGGTCTCTTATGGGTCTCAGCAGAGTCTCTATGTGTCTCTACGGGTATCACTGTCTTCCACTGTAATCCATGTTGTCCCTATGTGTCCCAATGTCACCCTATGGGTCACTATGTGTCCCTATGTGTCCCAATGTCCCCCCTATGGGTTGCTATGTGCCTCTATGGGTTCTCTATGGGGCTCTATGGGGTGCCTATGGAGCTCTATGGGGTTCTATGGGGCGTTCTGAGGTTTCTATGGGGTGTCTATGGAACGCTATGGTGTGTCTATGTGGCAAAATGAGTTTCTATGGGTGGCTATGGGAGCTCTATTGGGCACAATGGGTTGCCTACGGGGCTCTATGGGATGTCTATGGGGCTCTATGGCGCGGCTATATGTCCTTATGTGGTGTCTATGTGGCACTATGTTGTGCTATGGGGTGCTGTGAGGCACTATGGGGTGCTATGAGGCTCTATGGAGCAGTATAGGGTGTCTATGGGTCCCTATGGGGTGCAATGGGGCGCTGTGGGGCACAAGGGAGTGTCTATGAGGCTCCATGGGCTGCTATGTTGCACTATGGAGTAGCTATGGGGTGCTATGGGGTCTCTTTGGGCCCCTATGAGTCACTATGGGGTGTCTATGGGGCTCTATGGGGTATCTTTGTGTTCCTATGGGGCGCTATGGGTGACTATGGGGTCGCTATGGGTTTCTTTGAGGCACTATGGGTCTCAATGGGGTCTCTATGGGTCTCAATTTATCCTTATGGCTCCCAATGACTGTCTATGGGTCTCTATGTGTCCCTATGGGTCCCAGTGTCTCTCTATGGGTCCCAATGTCTTCCTCTGGATCTCTATGGGTCCCTATGGGTCCCAGTGTCTCTCTATGTCCCCCTGTCTAGGTGGTAACTATACGGATGGTAACAAAGATGGTAACAAATGTACAGAGGTTCTAAGCGAGAGAGAAACTCACCAGTGGTGATGCCTTCGCTGAGGAAGCTGGGGCGGTCTTCACTGCAGAGCGATGTCCAAGAGATGCTGCCTCACAGAATCACAGAATTCTCAAGGTTGGAAAAGGGCTGCCAGCTTTTGTAGGAGAATAGCATGGGAGACAGTTGTGAAGGCTTTGCTGAAGTCCAAGTAGAGCACATCAACAGCCTTTCTTTCCTTCATCCATCAGATGGGTCACAGGATCGTAGAAGGAGATCAGATTGGTCAAGCAGGAGCTGCCCTTCACGAACCCATGCTGGCTAGGTCTGATCTCCTGCTCATCCCACACCTGCCGCATCTGTCATCTCCCTCAAGACAATTCGTTCCATTCCCTTCCCTGGCACCGAGGTCAGGCTAACAGGCCTGGAGTTGCCCGGATCCTCCTGACAACCTTGCTTGGAAATGGGAGTCACGTTGGCAAGCCTCCAGTCTTCTGGGACCTCACCCGGTAACAGGGAGCTCGGAAAGATAATGGAAAGCGGCTCGAGTGAGGGTCAGCCCTTAAATGAGGTCTCAGAGGAGGTGGAGTCGAGCTCCAGCCCTCCCGGGAGCACAGCTCCATTACTCTCACCTGTGCTCCCGCAGCTGACCCCACACTTGCCTCAGCTGATTCATCAGAGGTTCAGGCTGTGATTACCAATCTCCCACACAGCCCCTGTGGGTCCCAATGTTTCCCTATGGGTCTCTAGCTGTCCCTATAGGTCTCTATGGGGTTATTATGCCTCCCAAATGGGCCCTATGTGTCTCTATGTCTCTCCATGGGGTCCCAATGTGTCTCAATGTCCCCCCTATGGGTTGCTATGTGCCTCTATGGGGTCTCTATGGGGTCTCTTATAGGTATCTCTGGGCACAAATGTCTTCCTATGGGTATCTATCGGTTTCAATGCAGTCCCTATATGCATCTATGGGGTCCCTTATGGGTCTCAGCAGGGTCCCTATATGTCTCTATGGGTCTCACTGTCCCCCACTGTAATCCATGGGGACCCTATGTGTCCCATTGTCCACCTATGGGTCCAAGTGTCTCCCTATGGGTCACTATGTGTCCCTATGTGTCCCAACGTCCCACCTATGGGTTGCTATGTGCCTCTATGGGGTTTCTATGGGGTCTCTTATGGGTATCTCTGGGCACAAATGTCTTCTTATTGGTATTTATGGTTTTCAGTGTGGTCCCTATGTGCCTCTGTGGGGTCTCTTATGGGTCTCAGCGGGGTCCCTATGTGTCTCTATTTGTCTCACTGGCCCACACTGTAATCCATGGTGTCCCTCTGTGTCCCAGTGTCTCCCTATGGGTCACTATGTGTCCCTATGTTTCCCAAAGTCCCCCCTATGGGTTGCTATGTGCCTCTATGGGGTCTCTATGGGGTCTCTTATGGGTATCTCTGAGCCCAAGTTCTTCCTATTGGTCTCTATGTGTTTCAAAGTGGTTCTATGTGTCTCTATGGGTCTTAATGTCTCCTAATGTGTCCCTATGAGTCTATATGGGGTCTCTATAGGACCCAATGTGTCTCCATGTGTTCATATGTGTCTATATGGAGTCTCTATGTGGTTTCTATGGGTCTCAACTTCTCTCTATGTATCACTATGTGCCTCTATGGGGTCTCCATGTGTTTCTATGGGGTCTCTATGTCTGTCTATGGGTCCCTATTGGTCCAAATGGGTCCCTATGAGTCTCTATGATGTCTTCCTTTGTCCCCATATGGGTCCCAGTGTCTTTCTATGGGTCTCTATGGTACTCACTGTGTCTCTATGAGGTTTCAGTGGGTGTCTATGGAATTTCTATTGGTCCCAGTGTTCCCCTATGGGGTCTCTATTGGTCTCTATGGGGGTCCATATGTCTGTCTATGGGTATCAATGGGTCCCAGTGTCTTGGACACTGCTCCCCAAGTCCCAGACTGGAATTGGGGAGCAGAACGTGATGAGGGCACTTGGGGGTCAGAAGTTCATTGCTGGACTTGGGGGGCAGAATGAGCTGAATGGACTTGGGGGGCAGAAGGTGATGAATGGACTTGTGGGGCAGAACACAATCAATGAGTGCACTTGGGGGGCAGAATGAGGACTGTGGACTTGTGGGACAAAATGAGGACTATGGACTTGTGGGGCAGAATGCAATCAATGGACATGGGGGGCAGAAGGTGATGAATGGACTTGGGGGGCACAATGGGGGTACTGCACTTGGGGACAGAAGGACTGGACTTGGGTGGCAGAGTGAGCTGAATGGACTTGGGGGGCAGATGGTGATGAGCAGACTTGGGGGGCAGAAGGACACAACTACACTTGGGGGTCAGAATGCATTGAGTGCACTTGGGGGGCAGAAGGTGATGAATAGACTTGGGGGGCAGAGTGAGATTGGACTTGGGGGGCAGGATGCAATGGCTGCACTTGGGGGGCAGAATGAGATGGGAATAGACTTGGGGGGCAGAGTGAGATTGGACTTAGGGGGCAGAAAGAGGGGGACTGGACTTGGGGGACAAGGGACAGGACTGGACTTGGACTTGGGGGGCAGAAAGAGATGAATGGAGTTGGGGGGCAGAGGGAGGGGACTGGACTTAGGGGGCAGAAGGAGATGAATTTAGTTGGGGGGCAGCAGGTGGGTACAGGACTTGGAGGACAGAATAGTGGCTCTAGAGTTGGACTTGGGGGGCAGAGTGAGATGAATGGACTTGGGGGGCAGAAGAGAACAAGAGGACTTGGTCGGCAGAACACAATGAACGAGTGGACTTGGGGGGCAGAATGTGCTGAATGGACTTGGGGGGCAGAAGGTGATGGCAGCACATGGGGGGCAGACAGAGCTGAATGGAGTTGGGGGGCAGGATGCAATGAATGGACTTGGGGGGCAGAATGGGGGCTCTAGAGTTGGACTTGCGGGGCAGGATGGAATGAGTGGACTTAGGAGGCAGAAGGACATGAATGCACATGGGGGGCAGGTTGCAATGGCTGTAGCTGGGGGGCAGAATAAGGGCACCTTACATGGGGGGCAAAGTGACCTGAATGGACTTGGGGGGCGGAATGAGAGTGGAGCGTCAATGGGGCCATATGGGGCTATGGGGTTTAATGGTGGCCTATGGGGCTCTATGGGGTGTCTATGGGGTCTCTATGGGTCACTATGGGGCTCTATGGGGTGTCCAAGGGTTTCTATGAGGTGTCTATGGGGTGTCTATTGGGCTCTATGGGGTGTCTCTGGGGTTCTATGGGTTGGCAGAAGGCAACGGCTGCACTTGGACTTGGGGGGCAGAAGAAGTGGACTAGACCTGGGGGGCATAAGGTGATGAATGGACTTGGGGGGCAGAATGAGGACTATGGACTTGGGGGGCAGAATGAGGACTATGGACTTGGGGGGAGAAGGTGATGAATGGACTTGGGGGACAGAATGAGGTGGACTTGGACTTGGGGGGCAGAAGGACATGAGTGCACTTGGGAGGCAAGACACAATGAATGCACTTGGGGGGCAGAATGAAATGAATGGACTTGTGGGGAAAAACACAATGACTGGACTTGGGGGGCAGAAGGAGATGAGATGACTAGGACTTGTGGGGCAGAATAAGGGCACCATATATGTGGGGCAGAGTGACCTGGATGGACTTGGGGGGCAGAATGAGATTGGACTTACTTAGACTTGGGGGGCAGAAGGAGATGGCAGCACTTGGGGGGCAGAGTGAGCTGAATGGACTTGGGGGCAGAATGAGGGGACTGGAAATGGACTTGGGGGGCAGAAGGTGATGAGAGCACTTGGGCGGCAGGATGCATTGAGTGCACTTGGGGGGCAGGATGTGATGAATGGACTTGGGGGGCAGAGTGATAGGACTGGTCTTGGACTTGGGGGGGCAGAATAGGATCAGTGGACTTGGGGGGCAGACTGAGTTGAATGGACTTGGGGGGCAGAATACGATGGTGGCACTTGGGGAGCAGAACGTGATGACTCCACTTGTGGGGCAGAAAGAGGACTGAAAATTATGGGGCAGAAGGCAGCGGCTGTAGTTGGGGGGCAGGATGAGGGCTGTGGACCTGGACTTGGGGGGCAGAATGGAATGAGTGCACTTGTGGGGCAGAATGTGGTTACTGCACTCCTGCCGCACACATTCCTAGCACCATAACTCCTGCCCCACACATCCCCAGCCCCATAACTCCTGCCCCACACATCCCCCACTCCCAGCCCCATAAATCCTGCCCCACACATTCCCCAGCCCCAGCCCCATAAATCCTGCCCCACAAATTCCCCAGCCCCAGCCCCATAACTCCTGCCCCAGACATCCCTCATCCCCACACCATAACTCCTGCTCCACACATCCCCCATTCCCAGACCCATAACTCCTGCCCCACACGTCCCCCATTCCGAGCCCCATAACTCCTGCTCCACACATCCCCCATTCCCAGCCCCATTACTCCTGCGCCGCACATCCCCCAGCCCTAGCCCCATAACACCTGCCCCACACATCCCCCCATTCCCAGCCCCATAACTCCTGCCCCACTCATCCCCCATTCCCAGCCCCATAACTCTGCCCCACATATCCCCCATTCCCAGCCCCATTACTCCTGCGCCGCACATCCCCCAGCCCTAGCCCCATAACACCTGCCCCACACATCCCCCCATTCCCAGCCCCATAACTCCTGCCCCACTCATCCCCCATTCCCAGCCCCATAACTCTGCCCCACATATCCCCCATTCCCAGCCCCATAACTCCTGCCACACACATCCCCCATTCCCAACCCCATAACTCCAGCCCCACACATCCCCCATTCCCAGCCCCATAACTCCTGCTCCACAGTTACCATTCCACATAACTCCTGCCTAACAAATCCCACATCCACAGCCCCATAACTCCTGCCCCACACATCAGAGGCCCCAGCCTCATAAATCCTCCCCCACACATCCCCAGCGCCATAACTCCTGCCCCACACATCCCCCATTCCGAGCCCAATAGCTCCTGCCCCACAAATCCCCAGCCCATAACTCCTGCCCTACATATCCCCAATTCCCAGCCCCAAAACACGTGCCCCACATATCCCCCATTCCCATCCCCGTAACTCCTGCCCCACACATCCCCCATCCCAAGCCCCATAACTCCTGCCCCACACATCCCCAATTCCCAGGCCCATAACTCCTGCCCCACACATACCCCCCAGCCACTAAACTCCTGCTCCACACATCTCCTATTCCCAGGCCCATAACTCTGACCACAAATGTCCCTCATTCCCAGCCCCATAACTCCTGCCCCACACATCCCGCATCCCCAGTGCCATAACTCCTACCCCACACTTCCCCAGTCCCATAACTCCTGCCCCACACATCCCCCATTCCGAGCCCAATAGCTCCTGCCCCACAAATCCCCATGCCCATAACTCCTGCCCTACATATCCCCAATTCCCAGCCCCAAAACACGTGCTCCACACATCCCCCATTCTCAACCCCATAACTACTGCCCCACACAACACCCACAGCCCCATAACTCCTGCCCCACACATCCCCCATCCCCACACCATAACTCCTGCCCCACTCACCCCTCATTTCCCAGCCCCATAACTCCTGCCCTACACACCCCAATTCTTAAACCGCAGTTCCTTCCCCACACATCCCCCATTCCCAGCCCCATAACTCCTGCGCCGCACATCCCCCAGCCCCAGCCCCATAACTCCTGCCCCACACATCCCTCATTCCCAGCCCCATAACTCCTGCCCCACACATCCCAGGCCCCAGCCACATAAATCCTCCCCCACACATCCCCAGCGCCATAACTCCTGCCCCACACATCCCCAGCCACATAACTCCTACCCCACACATCCCCCACTCCCATCCCCATAACTCCTGCCCCACACATCCCCCATCCCAAGCCCCATAACTCCTGTCCCACACATTCCCAATCCCCACACCATAACTCCTGCCCCACAACATCCCCCATCCCCACACCATAACTCCTGCCCCACACAGCCACCATTCCCAGCCCCATAACTCCTGCCCCACACAGCCACCATTCCCAGCCCCATAACTCCTGCCCCACACAGCCACCATTCCCAGCCCCATAACTCCTGCCCCACACATCCCGCATCCCCAGCGCCATAACTCCTGCCCCACACTTCCCCAGTCCCATAACTCCTGCCCCACACATCCCCCATTCCGAGCCCAATTGCTCCTGCCCCACAAATCCCCAGCCCATAACTCCTGCCCTACATATCCCCAATTCCCAGCCCCAAAACACGTGCCCCACACATCCCCCATTCCCAGCCCCAGAACTCCTGCTCCACACATCCCCCATTCCCAACCCCATAACTACTGCCCCACACAACACCCACAGCCCCATAACTCCTGCCCCACACATCCCCCATCCCCACACCATAACTCCTGCCCCACTCACCCCTCATTTCCCAGCCCCATAACTCCTGCCCTACACACCCCAATTCTTAAACCGTAGTTCCTGCCCCACACATCTTCCATTCCCAGCCCCATAACTCCTGCGCCGCACATCCCCCAGCCCCAGCCCCATAACTCCTGCCCCACACATCCCTTTCCCAGCCCCATAACTCCTGCCCCACACATACCCCCCAGCCACTTAACTCCTGCTCCACACATCCCCTATTCCCAGGCCCATAACTCTGACCACAAATGTCCCTCATTCCCAGCCCCATAACTCCTGCCCCACACATCCCGCATCCTCAGTGCCATAACTCCTACCCCACACTTCCCCAGTCCCATAACTCCTGCCCCACACATCCCCCATTCCGAGCCCAATAGCTCCTGCCCCACAAATCCCCAGCCCATAACTCCTGCCCTACATATCCCCAATTCCAAGCCCCAAAACACGTGCCCCACACATCCCCCATTCCCAGCCCCAGAACTCCTGCTCCACACATCCCCCATTCCCAACCCCATAACTACTGCCCTACACAACACCCACAGCCCCATAACTCCTGCCTCACACATCCCCCATCCCCACACCATAACTCCTGCCCCACTCACCCCTCATTTCCCAGCCCCATAACTCCTGCCCTACACTCCCCAATTCTTAAACCGTAGTTCCTGCCCCACACATCCCCCATTCCCAGCCCCATAACACCTGCCCCACACTTCCCCCATCCCCAGCCCCATAACTCCTGCCCCACACATCCCCCATCCCCAGCCCCATAACTCCTGCCCCACACATCCCCCATCCCCAGCCTATTAACTCCTGCCCCACACATCCCCCATTCCCAGCCCCATAACTCCTGCCCCACACATCTCCCATTCCCAGCCCCATAACTCCTGCCCCACACATCTCCCATTCCCAGCCCCATAACTCCTGCCCCACACATCCCCCATTCCCAGTCCCATTACTCTTGCCCCACTGTATTGGCAGTAACTATACTGGTACTAACAAGAATGGCAATTACAAGGAAAATGGTGGAAATACAGAAGGTATAAGGAAAAGGGAACTCACCAGAGCTGAGGCGATCCTCCCTGGCAAGCGATCTCCAAGAGATGCTGCCTCAGTGAGGGTCAGCCCTTAAATGAGGTCTCAGAGGAGGTGGAGTCGAACTCCACCCCTCCAGGGAGCACAGCTCCATTACTCTCACCTGTGCTCCCGCAGCTGACCCCACACTTGCCTCAGCTGATCAATCAGTGGTTCACATTGTGATCTCCCATACACTCCACCCCTTCACAGCGTGAACCAATGATTAGGTGAGTTCCCCTTATTATAGAGACCCAATCACGACGCTGATACAATCTCCCGTCGCATTAGATGTTGATATTATTCAAATGATGATGATTGGATGGGTGTTTATGATCTTCCATGGGCCAGTGCTTGATAGATGGTACCGGAGACAAATCATCTTGAAGTGCAGGTCCGTCTGCGTTTCATCAGTCCAAAGTAATCGTCCTAGAAGCTTTGGATCAATCTTAGGGGGAATAATACAGATGTTTCAAAGGTACTAGGAGGGGAAGATCCGCCCTCCAGGGTAAGATACAGGCCGTATTCTTATCTTGGGTTAATAGTTCTGCTTGTACTGGATTATGTCCCGGCCTCCGATACCATACCCTCTGGCCAGATATCTGTGGCTGTATAACTATGTCTGGCACCAGAGGAGGAGTCTTGATCTGCCATAGGGACATAATAGGTGTTCCTTTAGCAATAAAGGCCGGAGTATTAACCACGATGTCAGTAGGCCATGTACCTATCACCGAGGGGGTGACTGAACCTCCCACCTCCAATAATCTCCCCCAAGGTGCAAGTAGGCCACACCATTTGGGTCCTACCTGCACCTTCCAGGGCCAATTTATCTTATGGATTCCCGGTTCTAAATTCTCAGGGGCAGGGAGCAGAAGATTATTTTCAGTACCAACCTGCGGTTTTACCTTATTATCGGTACCTGTAATTTGGATCCTAAGAGGGGAGGCCCATATAGTTTGTAACATTTTCAGGGCACTGGGTCTGCCATCCCGAGGTCTTTCATTCAGGTCCCGCACGGTTTCATATAATCTTTTTGTCCACCCCTGCAGGGACTGAGAGTCTGTCTTCAGGGCAGCCTTAAGGATACCATTATAACGTTCAATAAGGCCTGCCCCTGTTGGGTTATATGGCAGGTGGAATCGCCATTCAATGTTGTTTTCTTCTGCCCAGCGCTGTATCATCGCTCCAGTGAAGTGAGTCCCTTGGTCACTCTCGATAACTTGAGGTGTCCCGTATGCAGACATCAGTTTAGTAAGTGCCTTAATTGTGTATGCTTGATTTGCCTTTGGTACAGGATAGGCTTGCAGCAGTCCACTTACAGTGTCAACGCAGGTTAGGGCATATCTCGCCCCCTCAGACCGAGGGAGGGGCCCAATGTAGTCGACCTGCCATCTCTGAAGAGGACTATATCCTCTAGCAATGTGGGATATTGTTTCAGGCAACGGTCTCGGTCTCATCTTTGAGCAAGCATCACAATCCTGACATGCTTGGACGATATCAGATAGTTGTACAGGCAGCCCCCATGCTTTAGCAGCTGCCCACATTATCTTCTGTCCAGCATGCCGTAGCTTCTGATGTAACCAACGGGCAATATTTTCAGATTGTGAATTCTCAATCCATCGGATTCAGGCCAGTGTGTCAGCTTCATCATTTCCTGGTGACTGCAAGGGTTGATGACCAGAGACATGGTAGACACATACTGTCCTGTGTTTGACCGTATTCCAAATGTCTACCCACATGTCTTTACCCCAAATCGGTCGGGCGTGGATAGTCCATTCCTGGGTAGCCCATTGCGTAATCCACAGAGTGAGCCCCCGGTACACAGCCCAACTATCTGTACAGATGTTCAGGACGCCGTCACCAGGTTCTTTAGTTATAATCATCCACACGGCTCGCAATTCTGCCCATTGGCTGCTCTGACCATCCCCCTCATCAAACCAGATGGTCTCAGTAGAGGGATGGTATGCTATTGCTCGCCACTTGCTCAGGTTGCCTCTGCTGGACCCATCCATGTACCAGGCATCTTCAGGAATAGGATATCTTCCTTCCTGAACGGGACTCTTCTCTGGTGGAGCAACCATCGGTTCTTTTGATGTATCACTGTGATATGTCACTGGGCCTAGGATCTTCTGTAGTTCTTCTTTAAGTGGAGATGAAGACAGACTGCTTCTCTGGCTTAGATAGGCGACCCATCGTGCCACTGTTTGTGCTTGGGCCACCCCCGTCTTAGGAAGGTGAGTCAAATCTCTCACCCACCCCTGGATTGGTAATGAAGTCTTAACTATGACCTCTGCTGTTTGCGTTATCGGCTCTACTGCTTGTAATGCCGAATAGGCAGCCAATAACTGTTTCTCAATCATGCTATATCTTTCTTCTGCTCCGTGCCAAACCTGAGACCAGAATCCAATGGGGGTTCGAACAGAACTCTGGCGTTGCCACAGGCCCCAGCCAAAACCATCTTGAGTAACATGAACATCTAGTTCAGCTGGGAGGGTAGGATCAAATATACCCAACGCCTGAGCTTGCTTAACTGCCAGTTTTGCCTGTTGGAAAGCATCCTGTTCTATCTTTCCCCAATTCCATGATTGACCCTTCTTTGTAAGCTTATACAATGGCCTTAATAGCTGAGCTAAATGAGGTATAAAGGAGCGCCAATACCCCAATATACCCAAAAATTCTTGCAATTGTTTTGATGTTGTAGGGACTGGAAACGCTTGGACTTTATCCACTACCGCACTGGGTAGTACTTTGGTTTTCCCAGACCAAATTAATCCCAGGAATTTTACAGATAGCCCCGGACCTTGCACCTTCTGTGGGTTTATAGCCCACCCTCTTTTCTGCAGATAAGCTATCAACAAATCTGCTGCTTGTCTCACCGCCTCTAATGAATCGGATGTTAACAGGAGGTCATCAATATAATGATATAAATTGACATTATTTGGCTTTTCCCACTTAGCCAGATCACGTGCCACTAAATTATGACAAAAAGTGGGCGAATGTACGTACCCTTGGGGTAGGACCTGGAAAGTCCATTGCCTCCCTTCCCATGTAAATGCAAACTGATCTTGCGATTCTTCACTGATTGGAATACTGAAGAATGCATTCGCCAAATCTAAAACACAGTGATATGTTTTGATTTCCCTGCTTAGTGTGTCCATTAGGGAGGCAATATTGGGTACAGCCGCATGAACAGGTGGCGTGACCTTATTTAATTCCCTATAGTCTACTGTCATCCTCCATGTTCCATCCGGTTTTCGCACTGGCCATATTGGGGAGTTATATGGGCTATGTGCAGGCCTTATAATACCCACTTTTTCTAATTCCTGCACCGTTTTTGTTATTTCATCCTGCCCACCCGGGAGTCTGTACTGTTTCACATTAGTAATCCAGCGTGGCTTCGGCAAACAAATAGGCTCATGTTTTGCATGGCCTCTCAATATTGTCTGGATTGCCCGGATACTAATGCATCTCTGCCGCAACCAGAACTCTCCCACTGTTGTATGGAGAGCCAGACCCCACAGGATATCAATTCCTAATATATACTCTGGAATTGGAGCAATGGATACCTTGTACTCCCGTGGTGGAAGACGCCCGACCCCCAATTTTACCCAGGTTGGGGTGACCGGAATGGTTTGTCCCCCAAAACCTCCAATCATCACTCTATTACCTTTAAATTTAGTTGGGTCTCCATATATTATAGATGTCTCTGTCCCGGTATCAACTAGGGCCATAACCTTCTGTATATTCTTTCGGGACCAGTATATCCGGTGGCACAGTGGTTAAGGACGCCACTTTGCAACACTGGAGGCCCGGGTTCGAATCCCCCCTGTGGCGCTAGTGGTAGAAGTGCTGCTCTGCTACACATGAGGCTCAAATCCCGGGGGCTGGACTTGATGATCTCTAAGGTCCCTTCCAACTCGCACAAGACTGTGATACTGTGATACTGTGATATCGTCAGTTCCACATAGGGCCTCCGGTCCCGTCTAGAGGCCCTAGGGGGACTGACATCCCTCGTCACGCCATGAACTGAGCCAAATTCAAGTCTTTTACCTCTGATACCTCTGGTGTCGTAACCCGAGGCACCTGAGGTGGCTTCTTTTTCCTATTTGGAACTATAAAATCTTCTAAATTCTATGTTGTTGTTGGTCGCCGCTCTATAAATCTTATCCCTGGCCTTTTGGGTTTATTCTGAAATTTTTGTTCATCCTTCAGTTGCTTCCACAACTGAAGGAGAACCTGATTGGGCTGACCATCAATTTTTGAAAACTGAACGCCTGCCCGGAGCAAATCATTAAACATTTGTTTCCGGGATACTCTAACAAGTCCTGCCCGAGAGGTTCGCGGGGCCAATCTTCTGGCTCGCACTATTGGAAAAACCTCGGCATCCTCAATCACCCTGATATTGCGCTTAGTTCGTAAACGCTCAGTTTCTCCGAGGTCTGCTACCAATTGGGCGGCTTGTTGGACTACTGCCTCTGCGGATACTACTGGATTAAGTATGGAAACCAAGGTTCCATACATATGAGAGGGCGCTTGCTGTAAAATTAAGTCCCTCATTCCCGCAGAAAATTTAACCATATCAGGGCTATCGAATGTGTCTTCGTAGATAGCCTCTCTCATACCTAATTCGCGTATATAATTTTGAAGGTCTTCCATAGAAGACCACATCCCTGTGTTTACTGGCATGTCAGTTTTATTTGTCCACACCATGCGGCAAGCAGCCATTATCCGTTCTACAATTGAATGATTTTCTTCAGGGAACTGAGTCCCAGCATACAGTCTCTGCCGAAGGGCAGGATGTATTGTTACTGTGGCCAACTTAGATACTTCGGGGCCACTAACCAGTACACTATCTGCCCCTGCATCCCATAACCGTAATAACCAAGCCGGAACACTTTCCCTTGGCCTTTGCCTAAATCGTTGCACTAGGTCCATGAGTTCAGTAGGCGTATATGGACGGGCTGTTACATGTAAATAAGATTCGGCAGGGGTCCATTGATCAGGAGGCACTCCTGCTGGTCGATCTTGAATTTTCTTTGTTTTTGAGTTATTACCGGACAGACTTCTAGTGAGCCCATCTCAGATGGTTCCTCTAGATCAGATTTAGTGATCTTATTTTGATTCATTTCTTCAGGATCCTGATCGTCATTAAATGAAATGTATCTAATTTGAGGGTTGGAAGAAAAAAATGATGGTTTTTTTCCCGTCAATAGATTGATCTCACCCTCCAATTTTTCAATACGGGCCTTTAACAATTCATTTTCATGTGCAATGTTGTTTGATTTTATCTCTGCCCGATTTAAGGCATTTAGTAATGGCCAGGCTGCCATAGATGCAGCCATTCGCTTTTCTTTTGTAATTAAGATATCTTTTTGTAGTCCTAGAAAGTAATCAGTTAGACAATAGGCGTCCATGTTATTTGGTACTCCTAAAGGGCCCCATTGTTCAATAATTGTCGCTAATTGGTAATATGGGGACGCCTCAAAACCTGGAATTTGTCCAAGGAGGCATGTCCCTAAGGGGGTGGTCTTCTCCCCCTTGTACCAATTAAAGATATTCCACACAAAGGACATTTTATTTTTCCTTATATTTCTAGATGCCAAGTCAGTGGCTCCTGCCTGGCTCGCCAAATGTACTGGCAGTAACTATACTGGTACTAACAAGAATGGCAATTACAAGGAAAATGGTGGAAATACAGAAGGTATAAGGAAAAGGGAACTCACCAGAGCTGAGGCGATCCTCCCTGGCAAGCGATCTCCAAGAGATGCTGCCTCAGTGAGGGTCAGCCCTTAAATGAGGTCTCAGAGGAGGTGGAGTCGAACTCCACCCCTCCAGGGAGCACAGCTACATAACTTTCACCTGTGCTCCCACAGCTGACCCCACACTTGCCTCAGCTGATTAATCAGTGGTTCACACTGTGATCTCCCATACACCCACACATCCCCATTCCAAGCCCCATAACTCCTGCCCCACATATCCCAAGACCCATAACTCCTGCCAAACAAATCCCCCATTACCAGCCCCATAACTCCTGCCCACACATCCCCCACAGACCCGTAACTCCTGCCCCATACATCCCCCATCTCCATCCCCATAACTCCTGCCCCACACATCCCCCAGCCCCAGCCCCATAACTTCTGCCCCACACATCACCCACAGCCCCATATCACCTGCCCCACACTTCCCACATCCCCAGCCTTATAACTCCTGCCCCACACATCCTCCATTCCCAGCCCCATAACTCCTGCCCCACACATCCCCCCCAGCTCCATAACTCCTGCCCCACACATCCCCCATTCCCAGCCCCAAAACTCCTGCCCCACACATCCCCCATTCCCAGCCCCTTAACTCCTGCCCCACTGTCACGGGTTACTTAGATTTACCTATGCCCGTGACAGGGGAAGCCACCAAGCCACCCCACGGGCCCCCCCCCCCCCCGGGGCCCGGAAAGGAGGGGGAAAAAGGGAGTGGGATAAAACAGCGACAATCTAAGGAGGAAAAACTTATTTTACTAAATATGATATCGAAATACAAGATAACACAATATAATATAATTGAGGCTAACAAATCAAACAAACAGAGAGAGAGAGTCCCCGAAAACCGAGAGGCCTACTGTGAACTCTAGGCGACACGGCTGGAACGCTTCCCACTCTCCGAGAAGTTCGAGAGAAGAAGAAGGAGGGCACTCCAGCCTGGGAACGAGATTATACAGCGTCCTGGTCCCGTGACTTATCATTAACCCTGTTGTTCTCTGGGATATGTAGTCTTCTTCTGTGGACTGCACATTCAATGGAAGTATCCATACTTTACATGATGTTATGATGTGGAATACTGATAGCAAAATTACAAAATTACAAAACCATGACACCCACACATCCCCATTCCTAGCCTCATAACTCCTGCCCACACATCCCACTTCAACCCCATAACTCCTGCCCCACACATCCCCATTCCAAGCCCCATAAATCCAGCCGCACACATCCCCCATTCCCAGCCCCATAACTCCTGCCCCACACATCCCACATCCACAGCCCCATAACTCCTGCCCCTCCCATCCCACAATCCAAGCCACATAACTCCTGCCCAACACATCCCCCATCCCCAGTCCCATAACTCCAGCCCCACACATCCCAGCCCCCAATCCCAGCACCATAACTCCTGACCCACAAATCCCCCTTTCGAAGCCCCATAACTCCTGCCCCACACATCCCCCATACCCAGCCCCATTTTGTTGAGTGTCTATTAATGGGAGGGGTCCCAGGTGCCTATTAATGGGGGGGGTCCCAGGTATTTATTGAGGGGAGGTCTCAGGTTTCCAGTGGGGGGGGGGGGGGGGGTCGTCCCAGGAGCTTATTGATGGGGGGTTCCCAGGTGTTTATTGATGGGGGGGTCCCAGGTGTCTATTAATGGGGGGGGGGGGGGTCCCAGGTGTCTATTAATGGGGGGAGGGGTCCCAGGTGTCTATTAATGGGAGGGGTCCCAGGTGTCTATTAATGGGGGGGGGTCCCAGGTGTCTATTAACGGTGGGGTCCCAGGTGTTTATTGATGGGGGGGTCCCAGGTGTCTATTAATGGGGGGGGGTCTCAGGTGTCTATTAATGGTGGGGGGATCCCAGGTATTTATTGAGGGGAGGTCTCAAGTTTCCAGTGGGGGGGTGGGTCCCAGGAGCTTATTAATGGGGGGGTCTCAGGTGTCTATTAATGGGAGGGGTCCCAGGTGTCTATTAATGGGCGGGGTCCCAGGTGTCTATTAATGGGGGGGGGTCCCAGGAGCTTATTAATGGGGGGGTCTCAGGTGTCTATTAATGGGCGGGGTCCCAGGTGTCTATTAATGGGGGGGGGTCCCAGGTGTCTATTAATGGGGTGGTCCCAGGTGTTTATTGAGGCGGGGGGTCCCAGGTTCTATGGGGTGTGGGGGTCCTAAGTGTTGGGGGGTGGTCCCAGTTGCTTATTAATTGGGTGGGGGATCCCAGGTGTTTATTGACTGGGGGGGTTCCCAGGTGTCTATTGATGGGTGGGGTCCCAGGTGTCCGGGTGGGGGTTCCCAGGGGTTTATTGAGGGGGGCTCCCAGGCTTCCAGTGGGGGGGGTCCTAGGTGCTTATTGATGGGGGGTCCCAGGTTTCTAGTGGGGGGGGTCTCAGGTGTTTATTGAGGGGGGGGTTCCAGGTTTCCAGTGGGGGGGTCCCAGGTGTCTATTGATGGGGGGGTCCCAGGTGTCCGGGTGGGGGTTCCCAGGGGTTTATTGAGGGGGGGGTCCCAGGTTTCCAGTGGGGGGAGGGGTCCTAGGTGCTTATTGATAGGGGGGGGATCCCAGGTTTCTAGTGGGGGGGGTCTCAGGTGTCTATTGAGGGGGGGTTCCAGGTTTCCAGTGGGGGGTTCCCAGGTATTTATTGATTGGGGGGGGGGGTTTCCAGGTGTCTATTGATGGGGAGTGGTCCCAGGTGTCCGGGTGGGAGTTCCCAGGGGTTTATTGAGGGGGGGTCCCAGGTTTCCAGTGGGGGGGGGTCCTAGGTGCTTATTGATGGAGGGGGGTCCCAGGTTTCTAGTGGGGGGGGTCCCAGGTTTCCAATGGGGGGGGAGGGGTCCTAGGTTTTCAGTGGGGGGCTCCCAGGTGTTTATTGATGGGGGGCTCCCAGGTGTTTATTGATGGGGGGGGTCCCAGGTGTCTATTAATGGGGGGGGGGGTCTCAGGTGTCTATTAATGGGCGGGGTCCCAGGTGTCTATTAATGGGGGGGGTCCCAGGTGTCTATTAATGGGAGGGGTCCCAGGTGTCTATTAATGGGAGGGGTCCCAGGTGTCTATTAATGGGGGGGGACCCCAGGTATTTATTGAGGGGAGGTCTCAGGTTTCTAGTGGGGGGGGGTCCCAGGAGCTTATTAATGGGGGGGTCTCAGGTGTCTATTAATGGGGGGGTCTATTAATCCGATCCCCCCCCCCTCCAACCACCTCTTCACCCCTCCCTCCCCCCCCCCATATCCTTATATCCTCCGGCTGATGGTATAAGAGGATTAAATGGGGGGGGGGGGGGATTGAGGGGGCGAGGGGAGACTGGGGCATGGGAAAAGGGGGGACGGGAGGAATGGGGGGGGAGGGGGGGTGGGGGGCAATTGGGTGGGGAGGGGGGGTCACGTGGGACGAAGGGGGAGGATGGGGGATTATGGAGGGGGATGGGGGCTATAGAGGGGGATGGGAAGGAGATGGGGGGTTGGGGTGAATGGGGGGTTATGGGGGGCTTTAGGGGTTTTATGGGGGGGAATGGGGGGAGATGGGGGTGTGTGGGGGGGATGTGGGGGTTATAGGGGGTTATACGGGGTTTATGGGGGGGGATGGGAGGTTATAGGGGGGTATGGGGCGGATGGGTGTGTTATTGGGGGTTTTTGGGGAGTATGGGGGTTATTGGGGGGTGTGGGTGGGTTATAGGGGGTTATTGGGGGGATGGGGGGGGATAGGGGGTCATGGGGGGACATCGGGGGGTTATGGTGGAGGAAGGGGGGGGATGGGGGCTATTGGGGTGGGAGAAAGGGATGTGGAGGGGATTGGGGGGTTGTGGGAGGGACATAGGTGGGTTATGGGGGAGATGGGGGGACATTGGGGGGAAAATGGGGGGGGAGGGGAGACTGGGGGATGGGAATGGGGGGGGTCATGTGGGGCGAATGGGGGGGATGGGGGATTATGGGGGGGGGATGGGAGGGTTATGGGGGGGATGGGGGGGGATGGGGTCTTATGGGGGGGGGCATAGAGGGGGATGGAAAGGAGATGCGGGGAGAGGGGGGGAGGGGAGGGTTATTGGGGGGGTTATAGGGGGTTTATGGGGGGGAATGGGGGAACATGGGGGGTTATGGGGGGATGTGGGGGTTATAGGGGGTTATAGGGGGTTTATGGGGGGTTATAGGGGGTTATAGGGGTTTATGGGGGGGTATGGGGGGTTATTGGAGGGTTATAGGGGGGTATGGGGGGTTATTGGGGGGTGTGGGGTGGGATGGGGGGTTATAGGGGGTTTATGGGGGAGAATGGGGGGATTATAGGGGATTTTGGGGGTGGATGGGGGGGGATGGGAAGTTATAGTGGGGTGTGGGGGGGATGGGGGGTTATGGGAGGGGATGGGGGTTATGGGTGGGGTGGGGATGGGGGGGTTATGGGGGGTTATACGGGGTTTATGGGGCGGTATGGGGGGGTTATTGGGGGGTGATGGGGGGGATGGGGGGTCATTGGTGGGATATGGGGGCATGGGGGGGATAGGGGGTCATGGGGGGGCTATGGGGGGGGATTGGGAGTCATAGGTGGGATATGTGGGGGGATAGGGGGTCATGGGTGGGTTATGGGGGGGCTATGGGGGGGGATTGGGGGTCATAGGTGGGATATGTGGGGGGATAGGGGGTTATGGGGGGGTTATGGGGGGTTATAGGGGGTTTATGGGGGGGATGGGGGGGTATTGGTGGGATGTGGGGGGGATGGGGGGGGATAGGGGGTCATGGGTGGGTTTTGGGGGGGCTGTGGGGGGGGATTGGGGGTCATAGGTGGGATATGTGGGGGGATAGGGGGTTATGGGGGGATTATGGGGGGTTATAGGGGGTTTATGGGGGGGGATGGGGGGGTATTGGTGGGATGTGGGGGGGATGGGGGGGGATAGGGGGTCATGGGTGGGTTTTGGGGGGGTTATGGGGGGTCATGGGTGGGTTATGGGGTGGATGGTGAGGTTATGGGGGGGTTATAGGGGGGTATGGTGTGGGATGGGGGGGTTACTGTGGGGGGAGATGGGGCATGGGGAGGGGACATGGAGGGAGTATGGGGGGGGATGGGGGGACATGGTGGGGTTATTGGGGAGGAGAGGAGTCATGGGGGATAATGAGGAGGAATGGGGGATCATGGATCGGTTATGGGGGGGTTATGGGGGGGATAGGGGGACACGGGTGGGTTATGGGGGGAGGATGGGGGGTACATGGGGGGGTTCATGGGTGGGGGATGGGGGGTCAGGGAAGGTTATAGGGGGTTTATGGGGCAGTATGGGGGGTCATTGGTGGGATATGGGGGGGAGATGGGGGTTATGGGTGGGATGGGGGGGTTATGGGGGGAGGATGGGGAGGCACTAGGGGGAAATGGGGAGGGGAGACTGGGTGATGGGAAAGGGGGGGGAGGGGGGGTCACGTGGGGCGAAGGGTGGGGATGGGGGGCGGTAAGGGGGAGGGGGGGGCTATTGGGGGGGTAATGGGTGGGTTACGGTGGGGGGGAAGGGGAGGATGGGGGTTAATGGGTGGGTTATAGGGGGATGGGGAGACATGGGAGGGGATGGGGGGGTCATGGTGGGGGAGTGGGGGTATGGGGGGGGGCTATTTCGGGGGTAATGGGTGGGTTATGGTGGGGGGGTTATGGGGGGAATGGGGGGACATGGGAGGGGATGGGGCGGTTATTGGGGGGGATGGGGGGTTATAGGGGGTTATTGGGGGGTTTATGGGGCGGTATGGGGGGCTTATTGGGGGGGATAGGGGGGATGGGGGGGTTATAGGGGGTTATTGGGGGGGCATGGGGGGTTATAGGAGGGGATGGGGAATTATGGGGGGGTTATAGGGGGTCATAGGGGGGGATGGGGGTTATAGGGGGGATGGGTGGGATAGGGTGTCATGGGTGGGTTATGGAGGGATGGGAATGTTATGGGGGAGGTTATGGGGGGTAATGGGGGGGAAGGGGGGGATGGGGGGCTATGGGGGGGTTTAGGGGGTTTATGGGGGGCGATGGGGGGTCATTGGTGGGATATGTGGGGGAGATGGGGGTTATGGGTGGGATGGGGGGACATGGGTGGCTTATGGGGGGGGATGGGGGGGTTATAGGGTCCATGGGGGTCATGGGTGGGTTATGGGGGGGGGATGGGTGGGTTATGGGGGTGACGGCGGGACATGGGTGGATTATGGGGGGGGGGTGGGGGGGTTATAGGGTCGATGGGGGTCACGGGTGGGTTATGGGGGTGACATGGGGGTATGAAGGTTAATGGGTGGGTTATGGGGGGGATAGAGGGGGCGTGGGGGGTAAAGGGGGGGAGTTGGGGGTGGTCATGGGTGGGTATGGGGGGCTATTGGGTCTATGGGAGGACATGGGGGGTATTGGGGGGACATGGGGAGGTAATGGGGGGGATGGGGGTTACTGGATGGGTTATGGGGGGGCGATGGGGGAGATAATGGGGGAGTTGGGGGTCGTGGGGGGGGTATGGGGAGGCTATGGGGTCGATGGGGGGACATGGGTGGGGTAATGGGGGGGATGAGAGGGGAACGGGGAGGAAATGGGGGGGAGTTGGGGGTCGTGGGGGGGTATGGGGGAGTTATGGGGTCGATGGGGGGACATGGGGGGGGGTAATGGGGGGGATGAGAGGGCATAGGGGGGAAATGGGGGGGGAGTTGGGTGTTGTGAGTGGGTATGGGGGGCTATGGGGTCTATGGGGGGGAGATGGGGGTTAATGGATGGGTTAATGGGGGACATGGGGGAACATAAGGGGGTTATGGGGGATGGGGGGGGGACGTGGGTGGGTTGTTGGGGGTCATGGGGGGTTATGTGGGGACACGGGTGGGTTATGGGGGGAGATGGGTGGACACGCCCGCCCCTATCCCCGTCCTGCTGTCAATCCTAGTCCCGTCCAGCTGTCAATCACCGTTTAGCCCCGCCCACAGCCCCGCCCACATCTCAGCTCTCCGCCTGCCCGTCGCCTCCATGTTGGGTGAGGGCGGAAGCGGAAGTAGCGTTAGAGGGGATTAATGGGACTGAGGGCGGAAGTGAGGGGGGCGGCGAGGAGGTAACGGCGGGGCCGGGGGAAGCGGTGGAACCGGGACCGAACCGGGACCGAACCGGGACCGAACCGGGACCGAACCGGGACCGAACCGGGACCGAACCGGGACCGAACTGGGAGCCGGGTCTATGAGGGCCTGGAGAAGGTGGGTAATGGTGTCGGGGGGCACTGGGAGCGATGGGAATGGGGGATAATGGGAGTAATGGGGTGATGGGGGGTAATGGGGGTAATATGGGGTGTGTGTATGGGGTGGGGTCTCTCATTGTCACCCCCCCCAAATGACCATCCACAACCTGGGGGTGCTATGGGGGGGGGTCTCTCATTGTCCCCCCCCATTTCCCCCTATGGATCAGGGTTTGGAGTCCCCATAGGCGATAATGGGGTTCCTCTATGCTGTATATATGGGGGGGGTCTCTCATTGTCCCCCCCCATTTCCCCCTATGGATCAGGGTTTGGAGTCCCCATAGGCGATAATGGGGTTCCTCTATGCTGTATATATGGGGGGGGTCTCTCATTGTCCCCCCCCCCATTTCCCCTTATGGGTCAGGGTTTGGGATCCCCATAGGCCATAATGGGGTTCCTCTATGCTGTATATATGGGGGGGGTCTCTCATTGTCCCCCCCCCCATTTCCCCTTATGGGTCAGGGTTTGGGGTCCCCATAGGCCATAATGGGGTTCCTCTATGCTGTATATATGGGGGGGGTCTCTCATTGTCCCCCCCCATTTCCCCCTATGGATCAGGGTTTGGAGTCCCCATAGGCGATAATGGGGTTCCTCTATGCTGTATATATGGGGGGGGTCTCTCATTGTCCCCCCCCCCCCCATTTCCCCCTATGGGTCAGGGTTTGGGGTTCCCATAGGCCATAATGGGGTTCCTCTATGCTGTATATATGGGGGGGTCTCTCATTGTCCCCCCCCCCCCCATTTCCCCCTATGGGTCAGGGTTTGGGGCCCCCATAGGCGATAATGGGGTTCCTCTATGCTGTATATATGGGGGGGGTCTCTCGTTGTCCCCCCCCATCTCTCCCTATGGGTCAGGGTTTGGGGTTTTCAGAGGTGATAATGGGGTCCCCCCTATGCTGTGTATGGGGGGGGTCTCTCATTGTCCCCCCTACTTCCCGCTATGGGTCAAGGTTTGGGGTTCCCATAGGCCATAATGGGGTCCCCCTATGCTGTATATATGGGGGGGGTCTCTCATTGTCCCCCCCCCCAGATGACCATCCACAACCTGTACATCTTTGACCGCTCCGGAGCCTGCCTCCATTACAGTGAATGGCACCGCAGGAGGCAGGCGGGGATCCCCAAGGAAGAGGTAATTTGGGGGAGGGTCTTTGGGGGGGGGGGGGTTAAAGGTGAGGGGGGGTGTAGTGGGATGGGATGTTGGGGTGCTGGGGATCCAAATGGGGGGGGGGGAATGTGGGGCCTGGGGAGCAATGGGGGGGTATTGGGGGTCTTTGGGGGGGGTTGGGGATTCATGGGGCGGGGGGAAGGATTTGGGGGTCCTGGGGGGGGAGGGAGGTGACACACTGAGGGTCCTGGGGGGGGGGGTGGAGGGCAATGGTGGGGGAATTGGGATCACTGGGGGGAATTGGGGGGCACTTGGGGGGGGAGGGCGGACATTGGGGGTCCTGGGGGCACTTGGGGGGGGAATTGGTGGTTGTTGGGGGTCGGGGGGGGATTTGGGTGTCCTGGGGGGGGAGGGGGGGACATTGCGGGTCCTGGATAGGGATGGGGGGGGGGGAATTGAGTGTCCTGGGGGGTGATGGGGGGGAATTGGGGCGCACTTATGGGGGATGGGGGGGACATTGGGGGGCACTTAGAGGGGATGGGAGGGGGACATTGGGGGTCTTGGGGGGGGGGGATGGAGGGCAATGGGATGGAAATGGGGGGACATTGCGGTCCTGGGGGGATGTAGGGGGGTATTGAGGGTCCTGGGGGAAGATGGAGGGCAATGGGGGGGGAATTGGGGGTCACTGGGGGGAGGAAACGGGATTCCTGGGGGGGGGGGGGGAGGGAATATTGGGGGTCCTGGGGGCACTTGGGAGGGGGAATTGGGGGTCGTTTTGGGGGCTTGGTGGGGAATTGGAGGTCCTGGGGGGGGTGGACGGACATTGGGGGTACTGGGGGTCAATGGGGGGGGGGAATTGGGGGTCGTTTGGGGGGGGGTTCATGGGGGGGTTAGGGGGAATTGGGGGTCCAGGGGTAGAATGGGGGGCACTTGGGGGCTGGAAATGGGGGTCATTGATGGGGGTGGGAGGTCCTGGGGGCCATGGGCGTGGGGGGAAATGGGGGTCCTGGGGAGGGGGGGGGTGGGAATTGAGGGTCCAGGGGTAGAATGGGGTGTACTTGGGGGGTGGAAATGGGGTTTTTTTGGGGGGGAGGGATTCCTTGGGGGTGGGGGGGGAATTGGGGGTCCTTTGGGGGGCGGTTGGGGGGACATTGGGGGTCCTGTTGGGGGAGGGGGATATTGGTGGTTATTGGAGGGGGGTGAGAAGGGAGATTGGGGGTCCTGAGGGCAAATGGGAGCCACCTGGGGGGGACTCGGTGGTCTTGGGGGGGATGGGGGGCAATGGGGGAGAATGGGGGGGAATTGGGGGTCCAGGGGGGTGGAAGGGGATTCCTAAGGGGGGGGGACTGGGGGTCCTGGGGGCAAATTGGGAGCATTTGAGGTGGGATGGGGGGGGGAATTGAGGGTCCTGGGGGTGAATGGGGGACAATAGGGGGGGAGAATTGGGGGTCGTTGGGGGTGAGGGGGAAGAAATGGGGGTCCTGGAGGCGAATGGGGGCCACTTGGGGGGAGAATTGGGGTTCTCTGGGGGGGGGGACTGGGGGTTATTTGGAGGGGGGGTAGGATGCATGGGGGGGGGGGGCGGAATTGGGGATCCTGGGGGGGGTCCTGGGGGGACATTGGGGGTCTTGGTGGAGAATGGGGGGCAATTCGGGGGGAGAGGTGGGGGTCACTGGAAGGGGGGGGAGGGGATTCATGGGGGGGTGGGGGAGAAGGGGGGGAGGGGATTCATGGGGGGGTGGGGGGGGGGGAAATGGGGGTCCTGGGGGCAAATGGGGAGCACTGGGGGGGTGGAATTGGGTGTTATTGGGGGTGAATGGGGGCTCTGGGGGAAAATTGGGGGTCTCTGGGTGGGGGGAGTGGAATAAGGGGTCCTGGGGTATAATGGGGGTGGAATTGGGGGTCCGTGGGGGGGATGGGGGGCACTGTGGGGTGGAATTGGGGATCTCTGGGGGGTGGGGGGGGGGAATTGGGGGTTCTGGGGGCAAATGGGGAGCACTGGGGGGGTGGAATTGGGTGTTGTTGGGGGTGAATGGGGGCTCTGGGGGAAAATTGGGGGTCTCTGGGTGGGGGGAGTGGAATAAGGGGTCCTGGGGTATAATGGGGGTGGAATTGGGGGTCCATGGGGGGGATGGGGGGCACTGTGGGGTGGAATTGGGGATCTCTGGGGGGTGGGGGGGGGGAATTGGGGGTCCTGGGGGTGAATGGGGGGCAACTGGGGGGAATTGGGGGTCCTGGGGGGTGAACTGGGGGTCCTGGGGGGGATGGGGGTCCTTGTGGTGATTTGAGGTGCAATGGGAGGGGGAATTGGGGGGTGAATGGGGGGCAGTGGGGGGAATTGGGGGTCCTGGGGGTGAATTGAGGGGCAGTGGGGGGGAAATTGGGGGTCACTGGGGGGGTGGAATTGGGGGTCCTGGGGTTGAATTGAGGGGCAATGGGGGGGGAATTGGGGGTCCTGGGGGTGAATAGGGGGCAGTGGGGGGGGGAATTGGGGGTCACTGGGGGGGTGGAATTGGGGGTCCTGGGGGTGAATTGAGGGGCAATGGGGGGGGAATTGGGGGTACTGGGGGTGAATAGGGGGCATTGGGGGGGCAATGGGGGGGGGGCAATAGGGGGGAATTGAGGGTCCTGGGGGGTGAATGAGGGGCAATAGGGGGGGAATTGGTAGTCGTGGGGGGGGTATGTGGGATTTTTGGGGGGATTTGATGTGGTTTTGGGGTCTCCCTCCCCCCCCTCATTTTCTTCCTACCCCCCCAGGAATTCAAGCTGATGTTCGGGATGCTGTTCTCACTGAGATCCTTCGTGGGCAAAATGAGCCCCACTGACATGTATGAATGGGGAGGGGGGGATTAATTGGGGGGGGTCATTGGGGAGGGGGGGCATTAATTGGGGGGGGGCTGATGGTGGGGATTAATTGGGGGGGGCAGATATGGGGCTGGGGGTGATTAATTGGGGGGGCTGATGGGGAGGGGGGGATAAATTGGTTGAGGGGGCTGATGGGGGGGGGATTAATTGGGTTGGGGGAGGATGATGAGGTGGGGATTAATTGTGTGGGGGGCGTATTAATTGGGGGGGCTCTATGGGGAGGGGGGGGTATAAATTGGGGGGGGGGCTGATGGGATTAATTGGGGGGGGTTAATTGGGTGGGGGGGGATGATGGGGGGGGGATTAATTGTGGGGGGGATGATGGTGAGGGTGGGGATTAATTTGGGGGCGGAATGATGGGGGGATTAATGGGGGGCTGATGGGGAGGGGGGGGATTAATTGGGTGGGGGGCATATTAATTGGAGGGGCTGATGGGAGGGATTCATTGGGGGGGGCAGATATGGGGTTGGGGGGGGTTTCATTGGGGGAGGGCTGCTATGGGGCTGATGGGGGATTCATTGGGGGGGCAGATATGGGGCTGGGGGGGGATTTATTGGGGGGGCAGATATGGGGCTGGGGGGGGATTTATTGGGGGGGCAGATATGGGGCTGGTGGGGATTCATTGTGGGGGCAGATATGGGGCTGGGGGGGGATTCATTGGGGGGCCAGATATGGGGCTGGGGGGGGATTCATTGGGGGGGCAGATATGGGGCTGATGGGGGGGATTCATTGGGGGAGGGCTGCTATGGGGCTGAGGGGGGGATTTATTGGGGGGGGCAGATATGGGGCTGGTGGGGATTCATTGGGGGGGGCAGATATGGGGCTGGGGGGGGATTCATTGGGGGGCCAGATATGGGGCTGGGGGGGGATTCATTGGGGGGGCAGATATGGGGCTGATGGGGGGGATTCATTGGGGGAGGGCTGCTATGGGGCTGAGGGGGGGATTCATTGGGGGGGCAGATATGGGGCTGGGGGGGGGATTCATTGGGGGGGCAGATATGGGGCTGGTGGGGATTCATTGGGGGGGGCAGATATGGGGCTGGGGGGGGATTCATTGGGGGGCCAGATATGGGGCTGGGGGGATTCATTGGGGGAGGGCTGCTATGGGGCTGGGGGGGGATTCATTGGGGGGGGCAGATATGGGGCTGTGGGGGGATTCATTGGGGGGGCTGATGGGGAGGGGGGGATTCATTGGGTGGGTGGGGGATGATGGAGGGGGGGGATAAATTGGGTGGGGGGGCTGATTGGGGGATTCATTGAGGGGGAATTAATTGGGTAGGGGGGGATGATGGGGAGGGTGTCATTAATTGGGTGAGGGGATGATGGTGGGGGTCTTAATGGGAGGGGGTTGATGGGGAGTGGGGGGATGATTGGTGTCTTAAGGGGTGGGGGAGGAGGTGAGGGGTGAGGGGGGATGGGGCCCTAAGGGTGGGGGTCTTGTGGTGGGGGGGGTCTTGTGATTGGGGGTGGGCTTGTGGGGGGGGAGACTGAGGGGGTCTTTAGGAAGGGGGAGGCGGGTAGAGTGGGGGGGGGGGCTTTATGGGTTGTGGGGGGTCTCTATAGGGGAGGCTTTATGGGGGGGGGTCTTGTAGGATGTGGGGGGGTTTAGGAGGGTCTTTAAGGGGGGGGCTTGTAGGGGGTGGTAGCAGGAGGTAATCATTGATGGGGGGCTGATAGGGGATGTGAGGGGGGCCGATGTGGGTGGGGGGGGCTGATTGCGGGGGTCTTATATGGGGTGGGGGGTCTGATGGGGGTCTGATATGGGGTGGGGATCTGATAGGGGTGCAGGGGAGGCTAATCATTGATGGGGGGGCTGATATGGGGTGGGGGGGATTGAAAAGGGGTGTGGGGGGTAGCTGATATGGGGTGGGGGGGCTGATCATTGATGGGGGGGCTGATGGTTGGTGTGGGGGCTGATACGGGTTGGAGGGGGTGATGGGGGGAGGGGGGCTAATCAGTGTTGGGGGGCTTATCATTGATGGGGGGCTGAGAGGGATGGGGGCTTATTGTTGGGGGGGGCTAATCATTAATGGCGTGGGGTGATTGGGGGGGTAATCATTGATGGGGGGACTGATATGGGTTGGGGGGGAAGGGAGGGCTGATATGGGTTGAGGGGGGAGCTGATATGGGTGGGGGGGAGGGGGGCTGATATGGGTTGGAGGGGAGGGGGGGGGCTGATATGGATGGGGGGGAAGGGAGGGCTGATATGGGTTGGGGGGAGGGGGGGCTGATATGGGTTGGGGGGAGGGGGGGTTGTTATGGGGGGGGCTAATCATCGATGGGGTGGCTAATCTTTGATGGGGGGGCTGATAGGGGATTTGGGGGGGGGCTGATATGGGGTGGGGGGGATGATGGTTGATGGGGGGGCTGATCATTGATGGGGGGGATGGGGGTGGCTGATATAGGGTGGGGGGGCTGATCAGTTATGGGAGGGGGCTAATCATTGATGGGGGGGCTGATGGTTGATGGGGGGGCTGATATGGGTTGCAGGGGGGGGCTAATCATTGACGAGGGAGCTGATATGGGGTTGGGGGAGCTAATCATTGATGGGGGGGGCTGATAAGGGGTGAAGGGGGGGGCGGGAGGGCCTATAAGGGATGGGGGGGGGGGGCTCATAGGGGATGTGAGGGGGGGGTCTAATCATTGGGTTGGGGGGGACTGATAGGGGACGTGAGGGGGGCGGCGGTGGTCTGAGCTTCTTATTGTGGGGGGGGTCGTGGTGTGTCCATGCTTATTAATATGGGGGGGGGGTCGTGGTGTGTTAATGCCTATTAATATGGGGGGGTCGTGGTGTGTTAATGCCTATTAATATGGGGGGGTCTTGGTGTGTGTGTGCAGGCGGGACGGGTTCGTGTCGTTCCAGACGAGCAAATACCGGCTGCATTACTACGAGACGGCCAGCGGGCTGCGCATGGCGCTCAACACCGACCTCAGCGTCAGCAGCGCCAGGGACGCGCTGCAGCACATCTACAGCAACGTATGTGAGGGCACGGCCCCTTTAAGAGACACCCCCCCCCCCAATAGCAGCACATCTACAGCAACGTATGTGAGGGCACGGCCCCTTTAAGAGACACCCCCCCCCCAATAGCAGCACATCTACAGCAACGTATGTGAGGGCACGGCCCCTTTAAGAGACCCCCCCCCCTTAAAGAGACCACACCCCCAATACAGCAACTTTAGGACACGGCCCCTTTAAGAGACCCCCCCCAATAGCAGCATATATACAGCAACGTATGTGAGGGCACGGCCCCTTTAAGAGACCCCCCCCAATAGCAGCATATATACAGCAATGTGAGTGGGGTTGGGGTCAATGGGGAAGGGGTCTTGGGTAGTGGGGTTCCTATGGGGGTAGAGGGGTTTGGGGGGTCCCTATGGGGATGGGGGGTTTGGGGGGAGATTTGGGGTCCCTATGGGGATGGGGGGGTTTGTGGGGCGATTTGGGGTCCCTATGGGGATGGGGGGGTTTGGGGGGTGATTTGGGGTCCCTATGGGGATGGGGGGGGTTGTGGGGGGATTTGG